>NC_063165.1:61515997-62135575 GCF_023159225.1 Perognathus longimembris pacificus
ACAACTTGATTCTTTTTCTGTGTCTTCAGTCTAAAGATGAAGTATCTTCTCATACAAGGATTCCTGAACTACCTTAAGAGTAATCAGATCCCTTCATGCTAACAGCTAAGTCCAATCCTTCTAATGCCTCTCTTCTTTCTTGTGTCTGTGTTCTTCAGGTGCGGATATCCATAGCTTCAGCACTCCTCAATCCTCTGGCATCGGATTGGGAGGTGTAGTAGATGAACTGCAGAGAAATAAGAAGCCTGTGGTGGCAGCTATCGAAGGCGTGGCTTTAGGAGGGGGACTGGAGCTGGCCTTGGGCTGTCACTATAGGATTGCACATGCAGAGGTAACCACTGAGGTCCATGTAGGGGTTGGTTTGAGGGCTTTCCTTAGGGAAAATTCTATATATAGTCATAAAGATCAATCAGGTGATGGTTTTCAGTAGTAGCATTCTGGCAAGTCTCAGGTATGTCCAGCACTGGTGCTAGGCTGTGATGTAATAGGGAAGTACTTGTTCAGATGTAGAGATTCTTGCATCCTGGCTGGTAAATAGACTACTCTGAGCCCTCTAACCATCTAATGTCTAATCATTTCTACAGCTTAGTATATATGTGCATTGAATCCATTTTACTGATTAAGAAAAATTCTTCTGTCAGTTTGCTGTTGGTTTTCTACATTTTATGTCTTTGTTCTTAGGCTTCTCCAATAATGCTTTCATTTGTGATAACTAGATTTTTTTTAGTGTACTCTGCAATTTTCTTATAGTTTCTTTTACTATATGTCTTTAAGTTATTTTCTTATTGGTACAGGAGTTCTTGGTTACAGGAGTTAGCATCTTAATTTTGTGTGTGTGTCAGTCCTGGGGCTGAAACTCAAGGCCTGGGTGCTGTCCCTGAGTTTTCTTGCTCAAAGCTAATACTGTATCACTTGAACCACAGCTCCAATTCTGAGTTTTTGATGGTTAACTGGAGATATGAGTCTCACAGATTTTCCTGCCTGGGCTGGCTTTGAACTGGGATCCTCAGATCTCAGCCTAGGATTACTAGCTAGGATTACTGGCAGAAGACACCTGCACCCACCTAGCATCTCCATTTTCAGTGCTCTAGTTCAGACTAGTACCAATTTAATTTCAATAGAACACAAAAATTTTGTTTCCAGCTGGCAATATGGCCTAGTGGTAGAGAGCTTGCCTCTCATACATGAAGCCCTGGGTTCCATTCCTTAGCAACACATATATAGAACAAGCCAGAGTGGTGCTGTGGTTCAAGTGGTAGAATGCTAGCCTTAAGCAAAAAAAAAAAAAAAAAAAGAAAAGAAAAGAAAATAAAGAAAGAAAGAAAGAAAGAAAGAAAAAGAAGCCAGGGACAGTGCTCAGGCCCTGAGTTCAAGCTCCAGTACTGGCAAAAAAAAAAATTGCTTCCCTTCATCTGTGTAAGTGCCCTATTACATGGTTATTGTCACAAATTATGACTTCATATATCATTTATCCACAGCTTAGATTCATGTTTATTAACTATGTAGAGCATTTTTAAATGAGATAAAAATCAGGAATTGTAAGCTGGGAATGTGGCTTAGCATTAGAGTGCTTGCCTAGCATGCATGAAGTCCTGGGTTCGATTCCTCAGGACCACATAAACAGAAGTGGCGCAGTGGCTCAAGAGGTTGAGTGCTAGCAAAAAAGAAGCCAGAGATAGTGCTCAGCCCCTGAGTCCCAAGCCCCAGGACTGGCAAAAAAAGAGGAATTACAAAGTAAAAATGTATTGTCTTTAGCATTTTCCTACATACTTACACTTTAGAAATGTTTTTTATATTTCTCCATGTGAATTCAAGTTACTGTCTAGCATCATCTCTTTTCTGCCTGAGGAACTTTGAGATGTGCTAACAGCAAATTTAGGGTTTGTTTAGATAGGAATGTGTTGAGTTTCCTTCATTGTCAAAAGATACTCTTGCTGGATATAGAATTCTTAGTTCTTTTTCCTTTTAGAAATTTGAATTAGCCATTCCATCCTCTTGCCTTCGTTGTTTCTGATGAGAAATCATACCTTTACAAAAATCTGCATAATTTTTCATTATTTAGCAATCCAAGCTTGTATGCCAAATCCAAAATACTACAAAATCCACACTTTTTAAGTACTGACATAATACCTCAAATGGAGATTTTTCACACCTGACTTCTCATGATGGTAAAAGTTGAAAGGCAGGCAGACTCAAAACATTGTGAACAGGGGCTGGGAATATGGCCTAGTGGCAAGAGTGCTTGCCTCCTACACATGAAGCTCTCGGTTCGATTCCCCAGCACCACATACATGGAAAACGTCCAGAAGGGGCGCTGTGGCTCAGGTGGCAGAGTGCTAGCCTTGAGCGGGAAGAAGCCAGGGATGGTGCTCAGGCCTGAGTCCAAGGCCCAGGACTGGCCAAAAACAAACAAACAAAAAACTATACAAAATGATCAAATATCTTAATAGACAAATCTTCAAAGAAAAGATATAAATGGTCAACAAGTAAATAAAAATACTCAATAGATATGCCAAGGCACATGCTCAGAGATCTTTGTACACAATGTTTTTTTTTTTTTTTTTTTTTTTGGCCAGTCCTGGGCCTTGGACTCAGGGCCTGAGTACCGTCCCTGGCTTCTTCCCGCTCAAGGCTAGCACTCTGCCACCTGAGCCACAGCGCCCCTTCTGGCCGTTTTCCATGTATGTGGTGCTGGGGAATCGAACCGAGAGCTTCATGTGTAGGAGGCAAGCACTCTTGCCACTAGGCCATATTCCCAGCTACATTTTGTATAGTTCTTTTGGTATTAAATTCTAAAAGGCTTTGTGTCCTATTTTACAGTTATAGTTTGCTGACATTCTGTTCCATTCTCTGAGTTTCCTCATTACTTTCTTTTGCTTTCTAGCTCTCACAGCAACCCAGAAAATTGTTTTTAGAGCCTATATTTGTTGTCTGAGACAGATCAGAGGAAAAACGGTGCCAGACACCAGTGACATCTTTAAGCATAAACACTATATACTACTCTGTCCTCTAGACAGTCAGGCTGAGTTCAATGAAACATGTACCAAGGTGTAGGAGATCCTGGGAGATGCTTGTCTTAACTCTAAACATGGGATCTCACTGTAATGGTCTTTCTATTTCAATGTCTGGTAGACTGAGATTGGCTTCACAGAAGTCACTCTGGGAATCCTTCCTGGTGCAAGAGGAACCCAGCTTCTTCCCAGACTCATTGGACTTTCTGCTGCACTTGACCTGATAACCTCAGGTCAGTATACACCTTTGGGCACCTGTTTAGATCAATGTGAGGAAGGACCCAGCATATAGAAGCATCCTGGGTTGGCTCCTTACTACCCACCTAACAGTAGGGGTTGCTTTAAATTGTCTCCATTTTTTTCATCTTAAAAAGGAAATAGTACTTGTCATGAGAGCTTCTTAAATGTTACATGTGAGCCTTCAAAAGGAAAGTGTAAGCTGGCTCACCAGTGGCTCACACCTGTAAGCCCTAGCTACTCCGAAAGCTAAGATCTGAGGACTGGGTTCAAAGCCAGCCCAGGCAGAGTCTGTGATATTTTTACCTCCAATAACCATGAAAAAGCAGGGAGTGGAACTGTGGCTCAAATGGTAGTGTGCTAGTCTCGAGCACAAAAGTTCAAAAGAGAGTATAGGCAAAATGGGAAGTGACTATTCATAGAACCAAGGGTTTACATTGAAAAAATTATATTCAAACCAACATGAGTCAAAACTAGAATTTTCAAGTTTTTGTGAGCAAACAATTGATGTATTCCTTTCTGAAATAAGATATTGGTTACATAAGGAAAGTTTTTTTTTGTAAAATTCAATTTATTTTATTTTTTTGAATAATTACTTATTTATTGTCAAAGTGATGTACAGAGGGGTTATGGTTTCATACGTAAGGCAGTAAGTACATTTCTTGTACAATTTGTTATCTCCTCCCTTGTTCCCCCCTTCCCTTTTCTCTCTCCTCCCAAGAGTTGTTCAGTTGGTTTACACCAAATGGTGGTTTTGTAAGTATTGCTTTTGGAGTCATTTGTCTTTTTATCCATTGTCTCTCGATTTTGATATTCCCTTTCCCTTCCCTAGTTCTAATACCAGTATATACATTATCCAGGGTACTCAGATGAGACAAGGTGATAGCACAGGGCAACCACAGGTAGGGGATACAAGAGGATCATCAACAAAAAAAGCTACTGTTTCACATGGCATGTTGAAAATAATTACAACAGTGATATAATGCTCATTTCCATAACATGGAGTTCATTTCACTTAACATCATCTTATGTGTTCATAAAGGCATAGCTATTGGGCTCTTGTGATCCTCTGCTGTGACTAGCCTAGATCTGTACTAATTATTCCCTATGAGGGAGACCATAGAGTTCATGTTTCTTTGGGTCTGGCTCACTTCACTTAGTATAATTTTTTCCAAGTCCTTCCATTTCCTTACGAATGGGGCAATGCCATTCTTTCTGATAGAGGCATAAAATTCCATTATGTATATGTACCACATTTTCCTGATCCATTTGTCTACTGAGGGGCATCTGTGTTGGTTCCAGGGAACCCTACTACGTTGTTGGTAGGAGTGTAAAGTTATTCAGCCACTCTGGGAAGTGGTATGGAGATTCCTCAGAAAGCTAAACATAGAGTTCCCCTAAGACCCAGCAGCCCCACTTTTGGGCATCTACCCAAAAGATTACAAGCAAGACCACACTAAAGCCACCAGCACAACTATGTTCATTGCAGCATAATTTGTCATAAGGAAACTTTTATTTTTCAAGTGGGAGCCTGAACAGCGTAGCACTGAACTCTAGATTCACCAAATGTTTTACTTTGTAGGACATATAAGGAGACTTTCAATCACATAATGTTGGAGGGAAGAATTTATAAAACCATTTACTCCAAATAAGTGCAATTCATTATGAGTTCGTGGGTGAAGGACTTTTATCTTTCTCTTCCTTATCTTTCAGAAATGTAGATAATAACTATTCTCACTATGTGGTAATGTGATAACAATGAGCTAGGTGAGTGTTTGGGGGACTCAAGGAAGAAACTTGCTTCCTGGACAATGACATGAAGTAAACTAAGCTTAGTTTCTTTTTCTAGACCACTAGATCAGGAAATATCCCCATGTTTAGCACAATGAAGACAAAAAGTAGAAACAGTAGTCATAAGAACCATTTTTTGTTTATATGGAAATGGTTACAGTGAATTAGAAAAAAGCAGGCAGTAAAATCATACACCTGTATTTGGAGGAGACTGTGGGGGAACTTTAAAATGGCATCTGGATTTTTTTTAACTATTGGAAGAAATGATAAAGAAAATGAGGAAAAAGTGAGATTCTTCAGCTTGAAGAAGAGCTCTCTGCCCCAGTGACTTGAGATCTCCATGATAGATCTACACAGGGGTCTTACGGAGACCTTAATCTGGGGTCATCATCTTCACTATAGATATAAATCACATGCAGTTCTATCACCCTTGAGAGGTAGCCTTTTCTTCTCTGGGAACACTGGAAGCTGTCAGCTGCACCATACAGCCACCACCACCATCATTAGACTTAGATGTTGCTCCTTGTGAAACAAGATTTTAAAGTATTGCTGCTACTTTAATATCCTTGACTTCAGCTTAAGGGCATGCTGTTCAGATAGCTTGAGATCAGGGACCTGAAGAAATGATTGTCTAATCACCTCTGCATCCATAGATGGATTCATCAAATAGGGATTTAACAAGCAGACAGGATCAAAAGTCTTCCCCCATTTTTCCTATGTAATTCCCATTGTACTTTATTTAATTCCATTGTGTGTGTGTGTGTGTGTGTGTGTATGTGTGTGTGTGCACGCGTGCGTGTGCGTGTGTGCTGGTCCAAGGCCTTGAACTCAAGACCTGAGCACTGATATTGAGCTGTTTTGGTCAGGGCTTAGCACTCTACCACTTGAGCTATAGCTCTATGCCTGGATTTTTTTGGTAGTTAATTGGAGATAAGAGTCTTATGACTTTCCTGACTGGGCTGACTTCAAACCTAGATTCTCAGATCTCAGCCTCTTTAGTACACAGGAGCCAGTGGAGACCAGCGTTATATAATTTAGTCTTAACTGATACTTTTCCTGTCTGACCAACTTTGTTTATGTTTGGGGACTTTTCTTTTAGCTAATCAATTGTAGTCCTTGGTGTACAGTAGATACAAAGTACATGGAAGTACTGCTACCTTTTTATTTTCTGAAAATCAATCCTCCCAAATTTCTAAAAAGATTAATACTATATAGATTACTTCTTTAGAGATTCATGGAATAGGAAGAGAATGTGTTTTATTTTGCCTCATGGCGGCATAATTCCTCCCATTTATCAGTGAAGAAATTGTGGTTCTGTTGTTAATTCCCACAGTCATGCTGACCATGGAAATTGAGCTACCCCTTGAATCTGTCTTTTGCCTATGTCTGCAGTGGTCTTCTTACAGTAAAATGATCTTCTTCATTTTACTAATAATAGTCTGCCAGTGTACTAGAGAGAACAGTGCTCTGTGTCCATCTCACATTGTTCTTTGTGTTCTTTGCTTTTGTTTTAGGAAGACGTATTTTGGCAGGTGAAGCACTCAAGATGGGGATTGTGGATAAAGTTGTGAACTCAGATGTGCTTGAAGAAGCAATCAAATTTGCCCAGCAAATTGTTGGTAAGGGGACAATAACAGATGTATCACATTATTGGACACAGCACTAGTTGCATTTTAATAAGGAGCTTCCTAAATATCTCACTGGGCATTCACGTGATGGAATGTGATACACCTTAGGGACAAATATGTTATCAAGATATAAACTCCATGATAAAATGTGTTAGTGAAAAAAATCATTTATGTTGGGGTATGCCAATGCTTTAACAAGAGTGGATGAAATAAATGTGGATGTGGAAAAATGCATAAATGAGTGATAGTCTCTGCTTAAAGTGTTTCAGTAAGGATTTCTGGGAAATGAAATGGTTCCGCTACTATGGTACTGGTTTTTCAGCAGAAGCAGTTGAAAGAAGTTTTAGAGTTTACCTTTCCATGTCTTTGAAATTTTTTCCCTGAGTGTTTTTCCAGTTAAGAAATAGAGTTGAGGGCTGGGAATATGGCCTAGTGGTAGAGTGCTTGCCTTGTATCCATGAAGCCCTGGGTTCGCTTCCTCAGCACCACATACATAAAAGGCCAGAAGTGGAGCTGTGACTCAGTGGTAGAGTGCTAGCCTTGAGCAAAAAGAAGCCAAGGACAATGCTTAGGCCCTGAGTTCAAGTCCCAGGACGGGCAAAAAGAAAAAAAAAGAACAAAAAGAAAGAAATAGAGTTGAAACAGAGGAGCAAACTCATCTTCACAGGAGAACACAGCCAAGTCCTGCAACTCCCCATGCGAAGCCGTGTCCACTGAAGCTTCTGTTACAATGACTGAGTCACATCACTGTCAAGTCTTTTCACTCATGATGTTTCTTTAAAAGTTCCTTTGGGAGTCATTTTTATCCTAGAAATGACTCACTTTTAGTCTGTTGGAAGTGAACTCCTTTCCAAATAAACTTTCCTTATGTTCACACCCAAAGATTTCCATTAGGGTCCTTTAGAGGGTTATCCTAAATTTGTTTGTTTACTTGTTGGATTGGCTTAATCTATTCCTTTGCAAAGTCTATGGGTGTTGTCAACTCTAAATGAGCAAGGAGAGGGTACAGAGAAAATAGCTGGGAGGAGTGCTGTAGCCCTCGCACAAAGAGTGTGTGCTGTTTGCCCACAAGGTGACAACAAAGACTCTGGCTCATTCCAAGGCAGTCCTTTGAAAATGTGATTGTTAGAGTCCATGTTTCTTTGGGTCTGGCTCACTTCACTTAGTATAACTTTTTCCAAGTCCTTCCATTTCCTTACAAATGGGACAATGTCATTCTTTCTGATAGAGGCATAAAATTCCATTGTGTATATGTACCACATTTTCCTGATCCATTCGTCTACTGAGGGGCATCTGGGTTCGTTCCAGATTCTCGCTATGACAAATTGTGCTGCGATGAACTTTGTTGTGCTGGTGGCATTACTGTGATTTTGTTTGTGGTCTTTTGGATAGATACCGAAAAGTGGGGCTGCTGGGTCATAGGGGAGTTCTATATTTAGCCTTCTGAGGAATCTAAATGCTGTTCTTAACTACTAGTCATTTGGAAAGCTGTCAACTTTATAAGTTATACATCAAGAGACATTTTTGCCTTTAGTGTATAAAAAGAGTTGGACACCAGTGGATCATACTTGTAATCCCAGATGCTTGGGAGGTTGAGGTCAGGAGGATCATAGTTTGAGGCAGTCCTGGGCATACACATGAGGTCCCTTTTTAACCAATAGCTGGGCACAGTGGCACACTCTTGTCATCCTAGTGACATGGGAGGCTGAGAATTTAAGATCATGGTTTTAGCCCAGGCCAGCAGAAAAGGACATGAGATTCCCTCTCTCCCAGAAGAAGATGGGCATGGTGACATGTACTTGTCTTCTCAGTTATGGAAAGCAAAGGAAAAAACAAAAGGAAGATTGTGTCCCAGGTACATAGCCAGGCAAGAAATAAGACCCTATCTCAAAATAACTAGCCCCCAAAAGGCTAGAGACATGACTCAGCAGTAGAGCACTATTTTAGAGTTTTTCCACTCAAGGCTAGTGCTCTACTACTTGAGCCACAGGGCCACTTCCGGTCTCACATATTTTCCTGTCCAGGCTGGCTTTGAACTGGGATCCTCAGATCTCAGCCTCCTGAGTGGCTAGGATTATAGGCGTGAGCCATCCTCTGGCTATATCAGTCTCTTAAATACTTTTTTTTTTTTTTTTTTGCCGGTCCTGGGCTTGAACTCAGGGCCTGGACACTGCCCCTGAACCTCTCTGTGCTCAAGGCTAGCAATCTACCACTCGAGCCACAGGGCCACTTCTGCCCTTTGCTTTTTCCTTTTTTTTTTTTTTTGCCAGTCCTGGGCCTTGAACTCAGGGCCTAGGCATTGTCCCTGGCTTCTTTTTTTTTTTTTTCCTCAAGGCTAGCACTCTGCCACTTCAGCCATAGCACCACTTCTGGCCATTTTCTATATATGTGGTGCTGAAGGATCGAACCCAGGGCTTCATGTATATGAGGCAAGCACTCTTGCCACTAGGCCATATTCCCAGCCCCACTTCTGGCCTTTTCTATTTATGTGGTACTGAGGAATTGAACCCAGGACTTCATGCATGCTAGGGAAGCAATGTACCACTAAGCCACACTCCCAGCCTTAAATACTACCTTATAAGACAAAGTTACAAAGACAGAATCTGAAACTAGTGTTCCATTAAATATCTTGATGATTAGGACTTACTTTGGTACTTTTCCCTGGAACTGATTATTGCTATTGTTTTACTATTGTCATGTACTCCTTTTCCCATATTGCAAGTACCACTTGAAAAGCACTGCTCTTTCTTTTTCCTTCCAGATAAACCTGTGGAACCACGCAGAATCTTGAACAAGCCAGTTCCGAGCTTGTCCAACATGGACACCATTTTCAGTGAGGCCTTTATCAAGATGCGGAAGCAGTACCCTGGCGTTCTTGCTCCAGAGACCTGTGTCCGTGCAGTGCAGGCCTCTGTGAAGTATCCCTACGAAGTGGGCATTAAGGAGGAGGAGAAGCTCTTTCGGTACCTAAGGGAATCAGGGCAGGCCAGAGCCCTGCAGTATGCTTTCTTTGCAGAAAGGATTGCAAATAAGTGGTCAACTCCCTCTGGGGCATCCTGGAAAACAGCTTCAGGGAGACCCATCTCTTCAGTTGGTGTTCTTGGTAAGTGCCTGGGAGTTCATGTGTGTGCTCATGGATGCCAAATATGAAGTTCTATGCTAAACCTATTGCTTTGTTAGCTCTCTTAATTCTCACCCCATACCATAAGCTCTTTGTTTTATATAGGAGGGTGTAGAGATGCTAACTAACCTTTTCAACAGTGAGCAAACTGAGTTGTGTGGGGCTGTTCCTAAGTGTGTGTGACTCCAGACAAGACTTAAAAAAAAAAACCAAAAAAAAAAAAACAAAAAACACCTCTTCAAAACTGGGTCCTTTGAATCGCTCACTGTAGGGTTTCCTAATAGGAAATATTATTTGTACCACATGTCAAGATGTAACCTGTCCTATTGTGGTAGGCATTTGAAATGAATTCTCTTGTCCTTTTGGTCCCCGGATCCATTTACTTCTCCTGGTTTAAAGACACTATGATCTGGGTGTTGGTATCTTTAATCATGGCTACTTAGCAGGCTGAGATCTAGATCATCACAGTTTGAAGCCAGCACAGACAGAAAAGCCTAATAGACTCTCTGTCCAAAGTAACCATCAAAAAGCAAGAGTAGCTAGTGGTGGCTCACACTTGTATTCCTAGCTACCCAGAAGGCTGAGATCTGAGGATTATGGTTCAAAGCCAAGAAGGGACTATACATGAGATTCTTTTTTTGCCAGTCCTGAGGCTGAACTCAGGGCCTGAGCACTGTCCCTGGCTTCTTCTTCTTCTTCTTTTTTTTTTTTCTCAATGCTAGCACTCTTATCACTTGAGCCACAGAGCCACTTTTGGCCTTTTCTGTTTATGTGGTGCTGAGGAATCGAACCTAGAGCTTCATGCATGCTAGGCAAATACTCTACCACTAAACCACACTCCCAGACCTCCATGAGACTCTCACCTCCAGTTAACTACCAGAAAACAAGAAATGGAGCTGGCTTAAAGTGGTAGAACACTAGTCTTCAACAAAGAGAGCTCAGGCCCTGAGTTCAAACCCTGCGACCAACAATTAAAGAATCAAAACTAGAGGCATTACTCAAGTAGTAGAATGCCAACCAAAAAACCAAGTGAGCAAGAAGTCCTGAGTTCAAGCCCTAATACTGGCAGTGAAACAAAACAAAAACATGAGTTTGTGATACAGCCTTCCACTGCTTCCGTTTGTCCTGTGGAATACTCCTACATGCCCAGCCTCTAATCCCCAAGCTTTCAAGTACAATGTTCTACCACTTGAGCCGCACCTCCATTTCTGGCTTTTTGCTTGTTAACTGGAGGTAAAAATCTCATAGGCTTTCCTGCTGGGGTTGTCTTCAAACTTCAATCCTCAGATCTCAACCTCCTGAATAGCTAGGATTACAGGCTTGAACCACTGGTACTCAGCTTAACCCAATTCTTGAGTATAGTAATATCACCATATACATACAAAAATTACATCCCATTGGTTTTTAGAAACATAAGAATGTGACCATTGCTACAAAACTTAGAAAATTTCTTGTTACGCTTAAAGGAAATCCTGTGCATATTAATACCTACCATATCTCCACTTTCCCCACTTTATATCTCAATAAGTTTATTTATTGTAGACATTTCATATAAGTGGAATAATACACCAATATGTCCTTTTGTGTCTGGCTTCCTTAACTTAGCATATTATTTTCATCCATGTTATAGCATAGTAATACTTTTTTACAAGGCCAAAATAGTATTCTCTATTTGTAAACTGGCTTATCAGTTGTTTCTACCTTTGTTAGCTATGTTAAGTAAAGCTACAATGAGCATTCATGTACATGATTTGTGTGGACATGTTTTCAGGTTTCTTCAAGATACATGTAACTTAAATATATTTATAAATTGTGTATATAGAGATATTTATCTAAATCACTTGGACATATGTCTGTCTACATTTAAGCATACATATATCAACATATAGTAATACATGGGATTTCTGGGTTATACTCCATTCTTAACATTTTCAATTACTAACAAGCTGTTTTCCACATCAAGTTCACTTTCTTTATAGTGTCCTTTGAAGGAAAAAAGTTTTTAAATTTCATGATATCCCATTCTTCTGTTTTCTCTTTTTTTGCTTGTGCTTTTAGTGTTATGTTTCAAAAACCAATTACCTAATTAAGATCACAAAGATATATTCATCAGAAGTACTCCTGTAAGGTTTTGTTCTCAATAGAACTTTAGTTCTTACATTTGTGCTTACGATTTTAGTATTTTTACATGGTTTAAGAAAAGGGTCCAACTTCAACCTTTACATGTGACTATCCAGTGCTCCAGCACCATTAGTTGAAGAGTTCTTTTTTTCTCATTGAATAATCTTGGCATTAATCTAAATTAATGTAGAACCTTAGTGTATAGAGAACGTCTGAGCCCAATTCAATTGCATTTGTATGTTTGTCTATACAGCAGTAACACACTATATTGTAAACTGCAATTTGCCATAAGATTTGAAATTAAGTAGAGTGACTTCTCCAATTTGGTTTCTTTTCAATAATTTTGTCCTTCCTAGGTTTCCTTCATTTTTGCATAAATTTTATAATTTATGGATAATTCATTCCAAAAGAGATGCACAGTAACAGTACCACTAGAAATACTACAACTTACTGGTTTTCAGAAACATAAGCATGTTACCATTTCCACATCAATTTTATAAACGTTTCTATCATTCTTAAAGAAAATTTTGTGCAGTTACTACCAAGGAAGAAAACAAATATACACAAAAAAAGTGTACTACAAAAAACAGAGCTTTCAATGGCTTTATAGATCAATTTAAGAAATGAGGTCATCTTAACAGTATTAAATCTTCCTTTATGTGAATATTGGATTTATTTTAATTTATTTCTTCAATTTTGTCATTTCCTTTTGTTTAGGTCTTTATTTCTTAGGAAAGTGATTACAAATGAGCAATACCTTTGCCATTCAGTAATTTCATTCATCTAGTATTTTATTGATTTTAGTGCTCTTTGTTAAATTTTTCCTAAGTATATTGTTTTTCATGTCATTGTATATGGTATTTGTTTTTTAATGTTCGTCCTGGGGCTTGAACTCAGGGCCTGGGTGCTGCCACTTGTTGGGATCTGGACAATCCCTTTCTCCCCCCACGGGGAGAATGGTAACCACAAACTCTATGAAAGAGTACTCAGCCTGGCCCTCTGCCAGCGGAAGGCCAAAGGCGTGCTCACATGGGCCTGCGCTAAGTTGAGGAAGGGTTGCTGATGCTTCCCCTCCCCCCAGTCCCCCCACATGTTACCAAGGGCGGAGGCGAAAAGGAAGGCATCAGGGACACGCTGCGGTGGTGGGAAGCGTCTCAAAGACTTTAATATGGAAGGGCACTTATATAGAAGTAATGGCGGGAAAGAAAGGGGGCTGGCCAAAGGGCCAGTCATAGGCTAGGGATCACGTTCATCAAGTGACCTCACGAAACTTCCCTTTGTGGGCGGGACAACCCCATCATGGTGGCACCCACGTGTTCACCTCCCAAGGGGTGGAGGCCAGAAGGTGGGAGGGACTTCCATTGTCCCAAGGCTGGTGGAAGGGCAGCCTTTCCCAGGCCATAATAATCCCCAACAGCCACTTAGCTTTTTTACTCAAGGCTAGTGCTCTAGCACTTGGACTGCAGCTCCCCTTCTAGCTTTTTTGGTGCATAATAGAAGAGTTTCACAGACTTGTCTGCCAAGGCTAGTTTAGAAACAAGATCATCACATCTCAGCCTCCTGAGTAGCCAGGATTACAAGTGTGAGTTACCAGCGCCCAGCTTAGAAATGACTTTTTAATATATTATACATCTTGCCAGTTTTTATTCCCTCTGGGACACATAACATATTCTAAACTATTTCTTGATCCTTAAGTCTATTTAATCTTTTGTTGTTGTTGGTGGTGGTCATGGGGCTTGAACTCAAGGCCAGGGCACTGTCCCTGAGGTTTTCTTGCTCAAGGCGAGTGTTCTAAAACTTTAAAATTTTTAAAATTAAAATTGTAATTTAATTAAATTTAAATTTTTAAAATTTTAAAAACCCCACATTGCCATAGAAGTATCCGTTTAGAGATAAGTTTTGAGCTCTCAATACATTGAATCATTCTTTCCTTCATTCTTAATTCACAGGTTTGGGAACAATGGGCCGAGGCATTGCCATTTCCTTTGCAATGGCTAGGATCCCTGTGATTGCCATAGAATCAGACCAAAAGCAACTAGAAGCTGCAAAGAAGGCAGTAGCTTCCATCTTGGAAAAGGAAGCATCCAAAAGGCAGCAGAGTGGCAAAGCATGGTCAGCACCAAAACTCATCTTTGCTTCATCTGTGAAGGAGCTTGCTGATGTCGATTTAGTCGTGGAGGCAGTATTTGAGGACATGAACCTGAAGAAGCAGGTCTTTGCTGAACTGTCAGCTGTGTGCAAGCCAGGAGCATTTTTATGCACCAACACATCAGCCCTTGATGTGGATGAGATTGCTGCTGCCACGGATCGTCCACAGCTGGTGATTGGCACCCACTTCTTCTCACCAGCACATGTCATGAGGTTGCTGGAGGTTATTCCCAGCCATTACTCTTCCCCCACCACCATTGCCACTGTTATGGATCTATCAAAGAAAATTAAAAAGATTGGGGTAGTTGTAGGCAACTGTCATGGCTTTGTTGGCAACCGAATGTTGGCTCCATACTACAATCAAACCTATTTCTTGTTAGAAGAAGGAAGTAAGCCAGAGGACATAGATGGGGTGCTGGAAGGGTTTGGTTTTAAAATGGGGCCCTTTAGAGTATCTGACCTTGCTGGCTTGGATGTGGGCTGGAAAGTTCGCAAAGGGCAAGGCCTTACTGGGCCTGCATTGCCTGCAGGGACTCCTGCACGCAAGAGGGGCAATGCAAGATACTGCCCAATTGCTGATATGCTGTGTGAATCAGGAAGATTTGGCCAGAAGACAGGCAAGGGCTGGTACCTCTATGACAAGCCACTAGGTAGGATTCACAAACCTGATCCCTGGCTTTCCAAGTTTCTGTCTCAGTACAGAGAAACCTATCACATTGAGTCCCGTGTGATTAGGCAGGATGAGATCCTTGAGCGCTGCTTGTATGCACTCATCAATGAAGCTTTCCGTATCTTGGGAGAAGGCATGGCTTCCAGCCCAGAGCACATTGATGTTATCTACTTGCACGGGTATGGGTGGCCAAGGCACCAGGGTGGGCCCATGTTCTATGCTTCCACGGTGGGCTTGCCCACAGTTCTAGAGAAGTTGCAGAACTATCACAGGCAGAACCCTGATATTCCCCAGCTGGAGCCTAGTAACTACCTAAAAAAGCTGGCTGCCCAGGGAAACCCTCCTCTGAAAGAATGGCAGAGTTTAGCAGGGCGGCCCTACAGTAAACTGTGATTCAGCTAGTGGTTTGTGAGCACCTGCTGGCTTCCAGGAAAGCTCACTTAATTTCAGTGAAATTGAATCTCAGGATCCAAGTAAGAATGCTAAGAAATATGAAGATAATCAGCAACATTAATAATAATCCTTCAGTTAACGCTCCTTTGGATTTCTTCCTGATGATTATGATGAGTCAAGTGTTTTGGAATGTGCTTCCTTTCTTCTTAATGTGTTCCTGTCAGACAGCCTTAAGGAATAAGCTCATGTACATAAAATAGCACATTATTAAATGAGAGACGTTGAGGAATAAATATACTAGTGAGTGGCAAAATATCAATTAATAAATGATAAATTCAGCTGAGTTATGCAATAGTTTTGACCTACATCCTCAGATAGACAGGAGTCTTTGGGGCCACATTCACATGCAGCATCTGAGCACTTTGGGCTCACCTGAGTCTACAGTGGCAATCATCCAGCATGGAAGCCCATGCTGTGGCCCGTGGAGATGGCTGTCAGCAGCAGTCAGCAGGGAGGGTCTGTAGGAGGGGCATGGAAAGCTGCCCAAGGACAGACAGAAGTGGAGACCTGAAAAGGTGAGACAGGAATTGGTGAGGCATTGAAGGCAACTCAAGGGGAGCCTGGCTGCCCATGTGCACACACATTCTAAGGCCAAGGCACATGTGCCCATTTATGTCATGCTTGCTGGCTTCTTGGTACTATTTCTTGCTCCATGCCCAGGTCAGGGAATGTTCACACCCAAATCTAGTCTTTATGGTCATATTCCTTTAAAGAGAAGGAATACAAAGTATTATTCATGTTATCTAGAAAGGGATCTTAGAGAATGCCTAGTCTTCAAGGCTTTCTAAGTTCTGTGATAGAGTAAGGGTGCCTGTTTTCTTGTCATGACAAGCCTTGGTGACATCATATATGGAAATGTTTGAATCCAGAAACATCTAAGATGATTACAAAACAAATATTGCAGAGTTTAGTTCTTTTACTAAAAGTTTTTGCTTTGGATTTTTCCAATGTGATGAAAAGTTAATGAACTAGTCAGTAGAAAAACTTATATCCTCAAATGTTAATAGCAGAAAATTACAATAGTCCAAATTGAAAACATCCCAACTGTGTATTAACGAATTACTTGATAAACAAATAAGGTATGTCCATACAATGGACAAGTATTCAGTCATGAAGGGAAATGAAGTGTTTATGTTTGCTATGTGATAATCCTTGAAAACATTATGCTAAGTGAAAGTATCCAATTAGAAAGACCATGTATTTTATAGGCCTTTATGTGGAGTATCCAGATGAGATAAACCTGTAAGAAGCAAAAAGTAGATTTGGCATTGCCTGGAGCTAGAATTTTGGGAGAAAATTGAATTGGTAAGGTCAGATACTGCTAAATAGTACAGAATTTTTGGGGGGTTTGATAAAAATGTTCTGCTGTTGTTGTGGTTGTGATTGTATACATAGCATATACAAATAAAACCCTTTGTTTTGTTTAATTAAAAGGGGTGAATTATTTGGTTTCTGAATTATATGTGAATACAATTATCAGCAAAAATATGAATGATGCTAATGTTGTTGTCCTTCATTTTCCTGCAAATGACCTGCTTTCATAATATTTTGACCTGTAAGTCCAAAGAAAGAGATCACAAGTCCTACTAGAGTCTGGTATGGTGGGACAGGCCTCTAATTGAAGCTATTTGTGAGGCTAACAGAGCAAGTTAACCTGATTCTGGGAATTCTTTTTTTTTTTTTATAAAGAAATCACATTTTATTTATCCATTCATGAGTTAATGGACATTTGAGTTGTTGGCTATTATAAATAATGTTGCTAAGAGCATTTCTGTACAAGATTTTTTCTTTTTTATTAATTAAATTTTGTTGACAAGGTGTTGTGCAAAAGGGGTACGATTACATAATAAGGCAGTGAGTACATTTCTTGTTTTTCTTTCCCTTCCCCAGATCAGGTAGACATATATACAATACCCAGTGTACCAAAATCATATACAGTAACCATGTGGCGTACGCCAAAGGAAATTCACCTAGAACTTTAAATGTAACATCAACAATAAGATTCTGGGAATTCTTAGCCAACTCAACAACATAGCACGACCCACCTCCTTTTCAAACCAAAATAGTCGTATTGAGAAATCTTGAATACACATTGTAAGAAAATACTGAAAAGGCTAAGTGCATGTATATATTGGAGTTCAGTTTTTCAACTTTTTGACTTATATAACTCTAGACTTAAAAAATTAATATTTTTATAAACGAATATATCATATAATCCTAGCTACTCAGGAGGGTGACATCTGAGGTTCAAAGCCAGCCCAAGCAGAAAAGTCCCCAGGCGATGCTTATCTCCAATTAACCACTCAAAAACTTGAAGTGGTGCCGTGGTTAGCTCAAGTGGTAGAGTGCTAGCTTTGAGTACAAAGAGGCTCAGGGACAGTGCCCAGGTCCACAACCAACAAAACAACACAAAAAGACATCATTGCGTATTGCAGACCCAAGCCTTTAATTCTAGCTACTCAGGAGGCTGAGATCTGAGGATCATAGTTTGATGCCAGGCCATGCAGACAAATCTAAGAGGCTCTATTTCCAATTAACCAGCAAAAAACCACAAGTGAAACTTTGGCTCAAGATCCAGCCTTGTATAGAAAAGGCCAAGTGAGAGTACAGGTCTGTGAGCCCCAGCCCCAGTAATGGCATACACACCCACACATGCACACACATGCACACACACACACACACACACACACACACAAACTTACAAAGGAATTAAAGACATCAATGGGAAAGTTCCTTGAAAGTAATTATCTAAAATGACTGACTTCAAATTGAAGTAAGAAAAGAAATCCCTACAACTCTTCCTCTAACCTTGAATACCTTTTATTTTTAGTCCTTAAAACCCTTCTCAAAACAGTAACCTGTAGTGTGAGGTTCTAAAACTAGTGAGACCATGGCTAGATTTTTTTTGCATGATAGCCCCTGAAACTTTATAATCAAAAGTGAGTGCAATTTTTGGAAAAACTCCTGTATCTTACCTCATATCCTCAAATGTGTCTTCGGCCCAATAAAGTTTGAAGAACATACATATGTATGTATGTATGTATATATACATATATACAGTTTTGAATATATGTACACACACACACACACACAGAGTCAGAAGAAAAGAGTAAAGAGTTCATTTTTTTTTTTAATTCAAGGCTGGGGATTGAATCCAGGATCTTGTGAAAGGCAAATCCTCTATCACTGGGCTTTACTGTCAGCCCTGAATTCTTAATATAAACGAAAGAAAAGAAAATGAATTCTAATTTGTAGGATCCTATCTATAGTACTAGGTAGCATGATTCAACTTTTGAGGATGTTCATTCCTGTCTTTGGATATGCACTTGCTCAAAAGAATCATTTTTATGTTGTTAATAAATTAATAAAGTACCCATCATTTAACCTGGAATGTTCCATTCGTTCTCTTTTATCCAACACAAAACAGCCTAGTAGAGTGAATACCAGGGAGAACTTCTTATCTAAGATGACCTGAGAAAAGCTGAGGAAGGGGTTTTGTGCACATTTTGTGTGTATGCCAGTCTTGGGGCTTGAACTTGATCCATAGTTCCACTTGAGACTCTCTTGGTAGTTAATCATAGGCATGAGTCTCATGCGCTTTTCTGCCTAGGCCGAATAGCTGTATTTCAAGAGTAAGCAACTTGTGTCCAGCTAACATTTTTATTTTATATGGGGTCATTGCACTTTCTATAAGAGGTTACAGAAGCAGCTGCTCTTTCCAATTAAAATGTGATGTCCTTAAGATGAGCTTAGGGCAGAACCTTCTGCAATTAAATCACAAACACTTATTTTTCCAGAGCTGGGCAGAGTGATTGATTTGTAAATACTGGCAGTGACTTGTCGCTGTTTCTTTTCCTCTGTAGTAATAAACACCCCAGGGGTTTCTAAACATGTAGTTGCTCAGAAATCATAACACATTGGTCAGGCTATTAATTTTTCTGTTTCCCATCAAGTTGTAGACATGTGACTAATTTCTAGACAGTAGGATGTAAGTGTTGAGTGTCATACGTGGTACTACATGTCAGCTCATCTTTGTCTTTTTTTATTTTTTGTTTGTGCTAGGGAGAAACTCTAGGGGCTCATGCAGCCTGGCAGATCTCTTAAGAACTCACCTCAAGAGTCCCCACATAATCACACCCACACTACACACACCAGACAGAAACACACTGTGATCGCCCTCCTCATGGGCCACACACCGTCCACGGGACTCAAGCCGCCATCACAGGATGCCTCCTCTGTTCCCAAGCCACACCACGCGTGCTCCTCCACAATTGTCAGAGCACTCCTCCCAGGCATCCCTCCTTCTTCTTCTCTTTCTCCCCCTCCCCCTGGCTGCCCTTTCCCTGATCCCCTCCCCCCCAATGGCCCTTCCCCCTCTCCCTCCCTCCCTCCTCCTCTTCCCATGCCTAGCCCATCAGCTTACTTGTCACACCTCCTAGCCAGGGTTGGTTCTCAGGGCCTCCAGAGCAGTCTAGGGCATCACCTTGCTGCTGGAGAGCAGCAGGTTCAGGCAGAGGCAGAGGAGGAGGGAGACCAGGGAGGGGTGAGAGGTAGAGATCTCTGCACCCTCTCCAGGGGGCTCCCCAGCCTGCCTGGAAGCCACGCCCTCCGGCCTGCCCTGGCCCTGCCTGTCCAGTCCCTAAGCTACACAGACTCCTTTGGTGTCCTCTGACTAGTTGTGATGGCATATGTTTGTGGAGCTTCCACGTGGTTGAAGGAAGGGGGCCTGGAAGGGGAAACTGAGGCCTGCGCACACGGTGCCTGGCTCTCACTAATTCAGCTAACTCGCCCCTCCTCCTGGGGGCCGGCCCAGGGCTCCCAGAAAAGTGGCAGGGCCTATAAGAGAGGCAGAGGCAGGGATAGAAGCTACCTTGGTCACAGAGGAAACTTCAGCGACAGGGGAAAATGGCTGAGTACTTGA
This sequence comes from Perognathus longimembris pacificus, assembly GCF_023159225.1. NCBI lineage: Eukaryota > Metazoa > Chordata > Mammalia > Rodentia > Heteromyidae > Perognathus > Perognathus longimembris. Next base: position 61,536,099 of record NC_063165.1, read on the forward strand.
GGCTGCCCCAATCTCTGGCGCTCATCCGCCTACGAAACCCACCCATCAATGTCCTCAGGCTGGGGTGGGGGGTGGGGGTAGTGTGTGACAGAGTACTATAGGCCTGTGCCTGGCTCTGGAGGCTTTCACTCTCCCTGCTGGCTGAAATGGACACTTGGAGATAAAGCAACTGGTTTGCACTGGGTCTTTTCGCCTGGGTCATCAGTGCAGATAAGTCACATCCCTGTGTGGAGCAGATAGAGGCTATATGGTAGGACCTGGCTGATGGATGGTGGAGCCAGGCTTAGTTTCACCAAGTGTGTGCTGACTTCCTGCTGGGCACTACTAGCTTGCATCTTAATTCACTCATGAGCCTTCCTTCCCAAAGGTATCAATTTCAAATTTGGACTTTGATCTAGCCTTGTTGGAAGCAGGCTGCCCTGACTCTGTGCAGCTAAAAACTGTAGTTATCAGATAGTAAATTGATCATATGGTTTCAAAATAAAGTAAGCTGAATCGGGCAAAACGATGTCAGTGGCAGCTGCTATCCATTTCCATTTGCCTGCTTAGCAGGTCTTCAAAATTTCCCACAACAGAAATAAAAGAGGAGGGGTTAGAATGGGAAAGGCCAGTCTTTCCTCCTTTGACTCTATGCCTGTTGCCCCATCCATTATGCAGAAGGAAATTCTGTTGACTCTGCATATCCTAGGATTCCACATCCACCATTCAGCCAAACATGGGTAGAAAATGCAGTTATGTCCAGGATTCTTGAGTTCCTAATGCACATGTACTAATTCTGTATTCTTGTCACCAGTCCCTAAACAATGTATCATAATAACTATTGAAACAACTTTTCCATTTTATGGGGTACTATGGAATACATGGTACAAACAGATTATATACAAAGATTGTGCTATTTTTTTAATTTTTTTTATTATAAAACTGATGTACAGAGAGGTTACAGTTTCATACGTTAGGCATTGGATACATTTCTTATACTGTTTGTTACCTTGTCCCTCATACTCCTCTCCCCCCTCCCCCTTTCCCCCCCTGAGGTGTTCAGTTCACTCACACCAAACAGTTTTGCAAGTATTGCTTTTGTTGTTGTTTCTCTTATTTTACCCTTTGTCTCTCAATTTTGGTATTCCCTTTGAATTTCCTAATTCTAATTCCAGTACACACTGTTCCCCATACACTCAGATAAGATTACAGAGATAGTGTAGATACAATCACAAGAAGGTGATACACGAACATCATCAATAGTAGAAACTACAGATACACATGGGATGTTGCAAGTAGTTACAACTGTGATATAACAATCATTTCCATAAAATGGAGTTCATTTCACTTAGCATCATCTTATGTGATCATAAGGGTATAGCTATTGGGCTCTTGTGATCCTCTGCTGTGACTTGCCTAAACCTGTGCTAATTATTCCCAATAAGGGAGACCATAGAGTCCATGTTTCTTTGGGTCTGGCTCACTTCACTTAGTATAATTTTTTCCAAGTCCTTCCATTTCCTTACAAATGGGGCAATGTCATTCTTTCTGATAGAATAAAATTCCATTGTGTATATGTACGATTGTGCTATTTTATATAAAAGACTTGAACCTATGAGGGTCTTGACAAATCCCCACAGATACCCAGGCTTGCTTATAGATAGATATCGTTTGGGAGTCTGGACATTATGTAATGGTCTAGAGTTTCTTTCTTTCTTTCTTTTTTTTTTTTTTTTGGCCAGTCCTGGGGCTTGGACTCAGGGTCTGAGCACTGTCCCTGGCCTCCTTTTGCTCAAGGCTAGCCCTCTGCCACTTGAGCCACAGTGCCACTTCTGGCCATTTTCTGTATATGTGGTGCTGGGGAATTGAACCCAGGGCCTCATGTATACGAGGCAAGCACTCTTGCCACTAGGCCATATCCCCAGCCCCTAGAGTTTCTTTTTAAGATCAGATTTGGTTTCTCAACCAGTTGAATGCCAGAGGTTTTGTTTGATTTTCTCTAGATGAATGATTGAAAAGTAACTAGGGGAAAGGTAATTATTATACATAAGGGCAAGTGGCTTCTTTATTCCCAGAGTTAAACAAATATTTGATGGCCTTAACAATGTAGATTTTATAGAAGTTTGTTTATTGTTGTTATATTTAGTGCATCCTAACTTGTCCCTTCTTGGTTCTCATTTTAAGTGGGGAATTATCTGTCCTTATTACTGAGAGATACTTGCTTGAACAATTCTTTTTTTCCATGAATCTTTCATTGCTACTTTTATTTAAATTTTTTTTTGCCAGTCCTGGGGCTTGAATTCAGGGCCTGAGCACTGTCCCTGACTGCTGAGCTAGATATACCTCCCCTGGTGCAGAGACGCTAAGCTTTATCCCCTTATCTGTGCTCCCTTTCCACTCTCTCCCTTGGCCGCCTGACCTGCAGGCAGGCCAAGATGGAATGGAGGGCATGGGTAAGCCTCAGGTGCACGTGGCCGAGTGAGATCCCTTCCCCCCCCTTCCTATACCCACCAAGGAAGCAAGGCACGCATGGATTTTCGGAGAAGCCTCAAAGGGAAATCTGTTTATTCGAGGGAGGGGCTAACAGTCATATAGCAGTGATGACTAGTGAAGGGAGGGATTGACCAGGAACTAACAATAGGCTGGCGAGCTTGTCCATCCAAGAGCAGCTCCCTAGGACCTCCTTCATAGGCTAACATCACTTCCCATAGTACCGCCCTCTGGGCACCTATACGACACACGTGCTTGCTGGCAAGAGGTGGGGGCTGCTTTTAGAGCTACTCCCTCTGGTTCCAGACCCAGAAGGAGATAGGTATGGCTAGCTTCCACACGGCCCCAGGGCGGGGGGAAGGGCAGCATCTCGGGACCGCCCTCCCCCCCTCAATGCCAAACTTAATCCTCAACATCTACCCCTTTTATTTTTATTTTTCCTTTTTTGAATAGCAGGAGGCGCTTTACTTGAGGCCGTGCCTGTCTTAGGTTGCCCCCCCCCCACCGCCATGGGAGGTCTTACCTGTCCTGGGCAAATCGCACTAGCACTTCAGGCTAACCTACCTGCCGGGCCAGCCAGCCCGAGGAGAGGACTCGGGGAGAGTGGGATTGGCACTTGAAAGAAAGTCCTGTTAATTCTCTCTCATGCCAGCTGACCTCAGTGAGCAGCGGGTCCTAATGGGCATTGTGACCAACCTCATGGGGTTCCTAAATGGCTAAAGGCCAAAGGCCACTTGTTGTCTGGACAGTTCTGGCTCATCACTTACAATATAAGAGACCAATTTGTCTAGCACAGGACAATGTAAATGTAATACAAATGGGAGCATAAAGCAGACATGAGCATAAGCAATCGTAACACAGGGCAGAAGCAAACATGAGCAACTGTAACACATGAGCAATTGTAACACATGAGCAATTGTAACACAGGCACAAAGCAAATGGAGGGTCTCTTATCTGGCTCAGTCCAGAGGAAATAGAGGAGTCCTGGTCCATTTCGGTGTCACTCAAGGTAGTGCAGACAGCTCTCTCTTTCCCTGATGGTGAGGTAGAGGCAGGTTCAGGTCCTGGCAATTTGGCAGCCAGGGTGCTGGTAACTTAATGATTGAAGTTAGTAAACATTTTATAGTAAACATTGCAGCAAGGTGCCAATCCCTTGCCTACTGTAAACATTTATCATGAAACCTTAAAGTAAGGTGTCAAAACTCTTCAGCTCCTATTTCCCTTCAGCGGGACCCCCTAAGATAAGCAGCAGGGGGAGAGCAAAGGGAGGAACAACAATGCAAAATTTCCCTTTAGTTCTTGTGCAATGCTGCAGGTGATGCTGCCACAGCAAACATTATGCCAAAGGGCGCCAGGCAAGGTCCAGGGAGGAAACAGGGCCGACACTGGGTCCATTGCTGGTACAGGCAGGCTTTCCCGTTTCTCCATGGAAAAAAATCCACCACGGTCTTTGTTTTCCTGAAGAGAGAACAAGGAGAGACATCCCTCAAGGGCAGGTGCCCTTGGGTGGTCATTTAGATGAACAATATTTTAAGTCTCTAGCTGGTATCCAGATTGGATTCGGTTCCCCGGTTGGGAAAATGCATGCGAAACCCCTTCCTGCACCGATAAGTGGGTCCAGGCCTCGCCATGCTCCTGTAAGGGGGTCCTTCCAACGGACTTCCACCTTTAAGTAAGGTGTCTGCCTTGACCAATGTCTCTGGAAAGCCGACAGAGGTTGGTTCTTGGAGAGATTTAAAATATCCAATGTAAACATAGCTGTCCTCAACTGGTCATGGGGGCTTCCCCCCTTTTTTGCTTTAATAATTGGTCCTTCAGGGTATTATTATGCCTCTCAATTATGGCCTGAGCCCTTGGGTTGTATGGTATTCCAGTGGTATGTTTAATATTCCACATTTGGAAAAAGGTCTGTAAAGGCTTGCTGGTGAAACAAGGTCCATTATCTGTCTTTACCTGTAGGGGGAGCCCCAGGATACTGAAACATTGTAGGAAGTGGCTCTCAGCATGCCGGGCCCTTTCACCCAAATGGGCAGTTGACCAGCATGCGTGTGAGTGAGTGTCTATGGACAGAAATATATATTTCAACCTTCCAAAAGGAGCGTAGTGGGTTACATCAGTTTGCCAGATTACATTAGGCTTGAGACCTCTGGGGTTGACCCCAGGAGATTGCAGAGGTGGGACCTGCAGAAATGGCATACATGACCTGCACGTTCTAATGATCTTTTTTAAGTCCTTGACAGGAACTGAAGGGAATCTCTGATGTAGCCTTCTCCAATTTAAATGTGTGCGCTCATGGAGTCCTTGGGCCATTTGAAGGTTTTGAGGTTGTAAAATAGCCATAGCTATAGTAGTCCCATTAGTGGCCAGGTGATCACCCATATGATTACCTTGGGCCAGGTTCCCAGTTAGTACTTGATGTCCGCGAAGGTGCTGTAAGAATATAGGCTCAGCCCGCACTTTTAACAGATACCTGACTTGGATCATCAAAGGGGTAATTGGGTTCTCATCTAATTTAATATATGAGGATACCAGGTTTGGTAGCAAATTAACCACATACAAACTGTCAGAAAACAGGTTCATCGGCTGTTTGACATGGGTCAGTGCCAGGGCAACTGTGTATAGCTCCTTAAACTGCGCAGACCCAATAACTGCTTCAAAGTAATGGGTGTTTCCTTTCCCACCAGCAGGGGAGGAGGCGGAGTGTACCACCACGGCAGACCCCGCCCTTCCCCCCATCTGTAAAAACATTTACCGCCTTGGTAAGGGGCTTGGTGGAGAAAAGTGCAGGAGGGGTCCACTGTAGCCTGGAAAATGAGGTCACCCACTTCAAAGTGCCATAATGGCAATCTAACTTCCCCATGAAACCCTCCAGGGCACTGGACACCCGTTCATTATTCCTTCTGACCCACTCAAAATCTGACAGCCAGTAGGGAATGGTTAGCACATCGGGATCTCGCCCATAATGCCTCAGGGAGGTATCCCTGCCCTTAATTACCAAGTCAGCTAGCTGGTCTAGCTGGGAATAAACCCTAGAAGCTCCTCCCACTGATGCGTGCACCCACTGAAGAAAGTTGCCTGACTGGGTAATAACGGCTGAGGAAAGCTGATAACCGGGGAGGATCCAAAGGCAAAGGGGGCACTCAGGCTTGTAGTGCGCCAACTGTGCCATATTTAGGGCCATTTGGATTTTCTGGAATGTTGCTTGAAGAGATGGGGTTATTGTAATAACATCAGTGGGCGCTTTGCCCTTTAAGGAGTCACGGAGCGGAAGCAGCTCCTCTGTAGGCAGGTGAAGCCAAGGTCTCAGCCAGTTAATCTCACCCAATAGTCTTTGCATCTCCACCAAATATAAGATGACTGGAAGGATAACTGGGGTTTAAGGGGGTACACAGAGTCTAGTTTAAGTTCTGCCCCCAAGATCTAAAGGGATATACCTTCTGAATCTTGTCACTGGCCATATGCAGTCCTCCTCTTTGTAGGAGTGTTCATAGCTTCCTATAGGCAGCGTCCAGCACTTGGGCCTCTGCTGCCCCAATAATGATGTCATCCATAGAGACATATAGAATAATATCTGACTGTTTCTGAAGAGGCTGAAGAACTTGTGACACATAATGTTGGCAGAAGGCTGGACTATTAGCCATGCCCTGAGGTAAGACTACCCACTCATACCTCTGGTCTGGCCCCTGGTAGTTCAACGAGGGCACGGAGAAAGCAAACTCTTCACAGTCCTGGGGGACAAAGGGGAATGGAAAAGAAACAGTCCTTGATGTCAATTATAATGAAATTCTGATCTCGAGGAATGGAGGGGATCCATGGCAGCCCCCGTAAAGGGGTGCCTGCAGGGATTATCCCCTCATTAATTTTTCTTAGGTCCTCCATTTGCCTGAGGTCTTTTGTATAACAACTACAGGGCTGTTCCAAGGGCTCAACGAAGGCCTAATATGCCCTAGGGACAGTTGTTCTGATATTATTTCCTTTAGTCTTTCTAGCTTGTTTGAGGGGAGTGGCCACTGTTCCACCCACACCGGGGGACCCGGGAGCCATCAAATGATAGGGATGGTAGGAACAGTGGCCCTTAGAATTGGGGTTGAGGCCCTGTAGAAGAAACAGGAGCCTCCTGCCACGAGGCCTCAGAAGGAGGCACTCCCTGATAGCCACTAGGGCCACCTCACAGGCCATGGCCTGTGGTGATCGAGGCCTCAGCTTCTCCCAAGATATCTCGTCGTAGCAGATTATCTGGTAAGCCTGTCATTATCAGGGGATGCACTATTCCCTTACCACTGCTCATATCATCCCAGATAAGCCAGTCCCTGGTTGTCTCACTCTCAGCTTTACCCCCCACTCCTGATGTCTGGGGCCTGGGGATCAAGTCCCACCACGGAGGAACCTCCTCCTTTATTTAATATAGTCAGATCTGCTCTGGTATCAATTAAGAATCAGAACCTCTTTCCAGCTATAACAATTTCTGTCTTTGGTCTTATTCCTGGGACTATTGGAACTGCCCAGTGGGCCTCAGGCTGGTCATTAGGCCTGTCACTAGGCTGGTCACTGGACTGATCGCCTCCTTTGGGTGACGGGGCTGGAGGGCACCCCACTACTAGTTTAAAGGCTTCCCCTTAGCATCAAATTTGGACTTACAATCCTTTCACCAATGAAATCCCTTTTTGCAGCCGGGGCAAGGTTTTGTGGGTAGCTCCTTGGCCTGGCCTGAGGGCTGTCCTCTTGAGGCACCAGATCTTACAAGACTGGAAGGACACTCCCTCTTAAAGTGGCCCCAGCCACCACATTTGTAACAGCGCTTCTTGCTTACCTCACCGGTGGGGGCAGGGGCAGGCTCCTCAGTGAGCAGGGCGGCTAGCAGCTGCGCCTGATGGGCTCGAGCGCTATGACCAGGCAAGCATATATCCAGCTGTCCACAGATCTCTCCTTTACTGCTGCACAAGCCAATCTGAATTCTGAGGTCATCCCTTCCCACACCAGAGTCCTTAGAAATTGATTTACCTGGGACCCAGGAACCTGTCGGTGGAGATTGTCCCTCACCCAGCCAACAAAGGCAGCAAGGCTCTCGTTAGCCCCTTGAGTAACTTTTTTTGCTGGGGTCTCTAGGGGCCCCTCCCCCAAGCCATGCCATGCTGCGAGTCCCACAGCCTGTATCTGCTCCTGGTAGGGGGCAGGGAAGGCAGCCCGTTGGCAATGGGTAGATCCAAACAACATGCCAAAGGTTACGGGAATTTTGGATTGGCGGTGTGATTTCTCTCTGCCTGAGCATAGCACTCATGTCTGAAAAGGGAACACCACTCCTCATACATTGTTCTATCAAGCAATGATCGGGCCAGGCTTCTCCACTCCTGAGCGGTAGAAAACCGATGGGTCACGCCATGGAGGAGGCTCTCCCCCCAGCGAGTATTCGGTCCTCCCCTGTCAAGGACTATTCTCCTAAATTTTCTGAATTCCTTTTCCTCCTGGGGCAGCCACAAGGCTGAGATGGATACCAGGTTGAGGTCTGCTGATTCGTCTGTGCTGGGTGAATGTGTGCTGCTGCAGCCGCTGTGAGGCATCCGCTCAGTGGGACTCCTCAGGTCTGCGTAGAGCTGAGCTGAGCGTCCAGTGTGGGAGAGGTAGCGAGATGGCGGAAGTCGCCGCGAGCCTTGCTCTCCCGTCCTGTGTCTCAGGACCGCGGCACCTAGTCCGGGGTCCCGGAGATCAGGCTCACGCTCATCCCTGGGCCCATCAGAGCGGGGCATTGGGCCCCCCTCCAGATCAAAACTCCCCACTGCTACCCTCACCTGAGTCCAGGGATTCTCCCCTGGTTCCGAAGAAAAGCAGGCTTTAAGGGTCTTAATAGCTTGGAAGACCACAAGAGGGAGCTCCTCTCCCAAATTTGCTTCCTTGCCTTCCAGTTCTCGCCCTAGCTGGTCCCATGTTTCCCACGAGAGTGGATTGGCTCCAGCGAACCACCGGACCCTACAGGTCAACTCCTCCCAAATTTGTATAGCACGGGATTCTGAAATACTCATCCCCGTGTTTTGGAGAGTGAACTTCAGGATTTTAAGGGGCGAATTATCCCACCTGCTCTGACTCTGTCCCATCTTCCTTACTGCCTGATGAGAGAACCACGTGTCCCAGAGAACCCACTCCAAATTCCTGAGGGCTTATTGGTAGCTTCCAGACTCGCTTCCCATGGGCTTTGTGCCCCACATTCGGGCCACCAAATGCCGGGCTAGATTTACCTCCCCTGGTGCGGAGACGCTAAGCTTTATCCCCTTATCTGTGCTCCCTTTCCACTCTCTCCCTTGGCCGCCTGACCTGCAGGCAGGCCAAGATGGAATGGAGGGCATGGGTAAGCCTCAGGTGCACGTGGCCGAGTGAGATCCCTTGCCCCCCTTCCTATACCCACCAAGGAAGCAAGGCACGCATGGATTCTCGGAGAAGCCTCAAAGGGAAATCTGTTTATTCGAGGGAGGGGCTAACAGTCATACAGCAGTGACGACTAGTGAAGGGAGGGATTGACCAGGAACTAACAATAGGCTGGCGAGCTTGTCCATCCAAGAGCAGCTCCCTAGGACCTCCTTCATGGGCTAACGTCACTTCCCATAGTACCACCCTCTGGGCGCCTATACGACACGTGCTTGCTGGCAAGAGGTGGGGGCTGCTTTTAGAGCTACTCCCTCAAGTTCCAGACCCGGAAGGAGATAGGTGTGGCTAGCTTCCACACGGCCCCAGGGCGGGGGGAAGGGCAGCGTCTCGGGACCGCCCTCCCCCCCCCAATGCCAAACTGAATCCCCAACACCTGGCTTCTTTTTTGCTCAAGGCTAGCACTCTACCACTTGAGCCACAGCGCCACTTCTGGCTTTTGTTGTTGTTTTCTATATATGTGGTGCTGAAGAATCAAACCAAGAGCTTCATGTATATGAGGCAAGCACTCTACCAGTAGGCCATATTACCAGCCCCTTCATTGCTACTTTTTTTTTTTTTTTTTTGGCCAGTCCTGGGCCTTGGACTCAGGGCCTGAGCACTGTCCCTGGCTTCTTTTTGCTCAAGGCTAGCACTCTGCCACTTGAGCCACAGCGCCACTTCTGGCCATTTTCTGTATATGTGGTGCTGGGGAATCGAACCCAGGGCCTCATGTATACGAGGCAAGCTCTCTTGCCACTAGGCCATCTCCCCAGCCCTCATTGCTACTTTTATCAGTTGTTTCCTCCTATTCCAATGAGTCTACAGTCTTTTATAGTGTAGGACTGATTGCTAGAACTATTTCTCAGAACTATAGTGTATGCCTGTACTGGGGCTTGTACTTAGGGCCCTTTCCTCTTCCTTGGCTTTTTCAGTCAAGGCTGGTGCTCTACCTTTTGAGCCATGTTTGCACCTCAGTGTTTTTCATGGTTAGAGATAAGAGTCTCACAGACTTTGCTGCTTAGACTGACTTCAAATCTCAATTCTCAGATCTCAGCCTGCTGAATAGTTAGGAATACAGGCATAAGCTACCAGCACCCAGATTCTGCTGTTATAGTCTTACTTTGTAGCTCACTCTCTCTCTCTTTTTTTAACCAAAATTCTTTGACCTCCACAAAAAGGTTTAAGTCTCTTCATTCTTACTATCTTTCCCTGGTTCCCCCAATCCCAGATATCCCTTCTTCTATCCTTGCCAAATTTAATTTCTCCAGCCAATTCTCTATTATTGCAAGTGTGTGTGTGTGTGTGTGTGTGTGTGTGTGTGTGTGTGTGTGTGTACTTGGACTTGAACTCAGGGCCTTGCTATCTTCCTTGACTTTTTCACTTAAGGCTAGTGTTCTACCACTTGAGCCACAGCAACACTTCTGGCTTTTTGGTGGTTAATTGGAGATAAGAATCTCATGAACTTTCCTGCACAGACTGGCTTCAACCTCCAGTCCTCAATTCTTCAGCCTGTTGAGTAGCTAGGATTTAAGGGATGAGCAATTAATGTGGAACAATGTTAACATTAAAAAAAAATACTGTGATCCACAAAGTAAGAATCTTCAAGGAGACCACCATGCAGTTCAGGCAAAAGAGAGTTTATTAGGAGAACCCAATCACCAGCCTGTGTCAGATGTAGGTGTGCGGAGAGAGATCTAATGGCAGAGAGAGATTATATAGCGAAAGGTGAGAAAGAGGCATGATTGGAACACATGGAGTGAACTCAGAGCCTTAGAGGATCTCCTACTGGCCCCAGATACACAAGTTAACTGGGTTACTCGTTCGGGGTGGGGGCTTCTAGGGAGGACCATGTGCAGTTTTTCATGGAGAGAGAACAAAGGGGAAGGGGTCTACATGGCTTTCCTATGGAAAGAAAACCAAGGGAAGGGGCCATATTTCCCGGGAAGACCTAATGTTCTAGCTTTTTGATAGCTATAAAGGGGTGTTGACTGTCCCTGGCTACTTCCTGTTGACAAGGGGTATTGGTCTTAGGGGTAGAAGGCAGAGATGTTGTCTGGTCTGGGAGAAGGCAGCAGTAACAGTTCCTTGGTGGTGATTGTAGGTATGAATCTTTGGATGTAATCTGAAAGAAGTCTTCCAATGCATGGCTGAAAAATAAGAAAATATAAAACATTATTGGAGGGCCTAACGTATGAAACTGTAACCTCTCTGTACATCAGTTTGACAATAAAAATTAAAAAAAAATCCATAAAAAATTATTGGAGGGCCCACAAAAGGCACATGGGAGGGCAGTAATCCATTCAGGGTGGAAAAGAAAAAAAATGGATGGCTTAGGTAGTTACTGTCTCTTGTGTTTCAGATGATCCTGGAATTGGTGGATCATTTCCCTAACTATTCCTGACTGATTAACATCTGGTGACTAGGTAGGGGAGAGCATAGTAGACTGGTTAAGAATAACCAGTCAGAAACTGGGGCTGGATTGGAGTGGTTAAGGGCCTGGTGGGAGGCCTTGGTCATTTCCTTCACTGCATTGGATGTCTGGACTATAGAGTATGGATGGGAGACTCACATTGAATAGAAATAGCAGGTAACAAGGCAAGGAAATAAGATCCTGTCCAGCTCCAAGAAAGACAGGTTTGATTAGATAGGCATGCTTATGAACTATTTTCTTTTGACCTCCTGTCTCTGGTTAATTTTGAAAATGCAAGCACAAGTGATTCCATTTAGGATCTGCACTTTTTTTTCCCCAGCTGCCTCTGGATGATTTACTCCTCTTCATGATCCCTGGTCTCCAGGAGTAGCTTTGTCCTGAGGGTGTCTGGGAGGTTTCTTCTTGCTGCTGGGATAATGTCTCATTTGGTAAAATGGGATGGCATGTCCCACTTGACGGTATGTTCCACGTTGAAGGAGAGGGTGGAGAGTTACTCACATATTAAATGAGTTTTTGCCAAGAGACCCTTTTTATATTTCCAAGAAGCAACAAGGTGATCAACAGAAATAGTTTATTTTTAATTTAATTTTATTTTTTGGCTCATCCTGGGGAACGGACTCAGGGCCTGAGCACTGTCCCTGGCATCATTTGGCTCAAAGCTAGCACTCTACCACTTGAGCCACAGCACCACTTCTGGCTTTTTCTATTTATTCTGCTGAGGAATCAAACCCAGGGCTGCATGCATACGAGGCAAGCACTCTATTGCTAACCCACATTCCCAGTCCCTGGGCTAAAATTTTTTAAAAAATGAAAATTGGCTGTAAGCGTTCTGGAATTCCAGTGACAAGAGATACTTTTGTCCATAGCACTATAGAACCATGTGGTCAGTGGTAGAAAAAGAGGTAACACCAAACAAAATACAAGACAAAACTCAAGATGCAAAACTTTTGCCAAAAACAGAAAATTTAACAGAATGTTCATGCTTAAACAAACATTGGTTAACCAGCATACAAACTGATCTTTGGAAGAAGATAGGTTTGAGGATTTAGATGCCTTACTTCAATGTTTATGATAAAATGTTTTACTAACCACATGTGTTAAGTTACCAGTGGTGGACCAACAGACATGCCAAAGCTTTGACCTGCTTTTAGCTCACTGCCAGAAGAGGAAAACAATGCCTGCATTATCCTGAGTGGCTCAGAAATGGGCTAAGAACTCCAATTTCTCTAGACTGAGCCAAATGGATGGTCCCTTCACCTACCCCTTCCCTTGGGAAAGAGGCCCCACATATATCGTATGCCAACATTTGCCTCATGCCTACATATGCCATATGTTTACAGCATCTCCTGCTAATTTAAAAAACAAAAGAGAGGGAGATGTAGGGAATGGTTATACCTTTAAGACTTGGGACCGCTGGCTGCTAGCCAACTTCCACCTCCTTCCGGGTCCGAAACTGGAAGAGATGCCAAACCAGCCCCGCCTCTCATCTAAGAGCACATGTGCCATGATGGCGCCAGCTGAGCCAGGAGGCCGATCCAAGAGGCCGGGCCTCTGTGGGAAGTTCCGTGACATCACTGTGATGGACAGTTCATTAGCCAATTGTTAATACCCAGTTAGTCCCTCCTCTTCCTGCCACCATTACTGTTATATAAACCCCTCCCTTGAATAAAACCCTTTGGAAGCCGGTAGACCATCGGACAGCTCCCCTGAAATCTCCGTGTCCAGTGTCTTCTCTTAAACGTAAGGGTGGCTGGGGACACGTGGGGGTTTCGGCAGTCCTATCTCTTCTCAGCTTAGTACGACCGGGGCACGCTCTGCCCTCCTGCTGGAGGGAGCAGCGTGCAGAGCCGAGTGTCCCCCACAATTAGAGGCTTGGCGTCTCCCCAGGGGAGATGTGGAAATTAAGTCCTACAGGTCTCTGTGGCCTTACCTGCTTCATGGCTGTAGTTCCTCTCAGGCAGCTCAGCCTGGTACAGAACACTCTATTTGTTGTAGCCATGAATGCTCTATTGGTTGTATCATTATCCCTTCCTATTTTTCCCACTTACATGTGTTCCAAATTTAACAAATAAATAATACAGGGTGGTTTGTTGGAATAGGCAAAGCCAGATTCTTAGTGGCACGGATGGAGCTAATTTGGCTTCTTCTGAAGCCATCCTTTACCTAGAAGAAATTCAGTCAGTCCTGCATAATATCCTGCATAGGTCCCCAACAGATAGAATATGTAGTTACATTAGGTTGTTTAAGCCTATAGAATTGTTGTTTCATGATTCCTTAAACAATGCAGTGTGACAACTGTTCCCATAGCATCTCTTTTTCATGGGTTATTAGGAGTAGTTAAGAAATACTGATATGAATAGATTATGCAAGTATTGTACAATTTTGTGTAACAGATTGTGTTAAAACCCATGGAAACCAGGGACAAGACAATAACAGACACTAGACTGTGGAATTGAGATTTGAGGTACCAGGGGCCTGAAGTCTTCTGCCAGCTTCAGGTGCCCTGGGTCCATTTTACAAAGTATTTATTGAGTAGGGTACGGGGATATACATGTAGAAAGTGAGGTCACAAATTCTTACTCAAGTGATAAATAATTTGTTTATCTTAAGAAGCTGTGGCTCAAGTGGCAGAGTGCTAGCCTTGAGCTAAAAGAAGCCAGGGACAGTGCTCAGGCCCTGAGTCCAAGGCCCAGGACTGGAAAAAAAAAAAAAAAAAAAAGAAGCTGGTGTAAACAGTAAGTGATTTACAGTTAGTATAGAATTTTGTCTACCCAGAAAGTTCCCAGAAAGTTTGGTGTGGAAATAGCCTATATGCAGCATAGAAATATGAATTCTTACCAAGTCAGGACTGACTGACCATTTTAGGAACCTCTCAGCATTCTGAAAGTACATGTTGGGAGGAGGCATTCCATCCTCCTAATCTTCTGAGTCTCATGTCTCGTTTTGGGGGGCTCTTACAACTCCTCCTTTTCTTTTATTTCAGAAAGCATAATTTTCATTTCTGTTTGAGCCAGAATTTGCTGGATGCTAGAAGATAAGCATTGAAATAGGCAGGGAGCTAGCAGAACAATCCTTAAAAAAGTGACTATTGGTTCAGAAAAGGCAAAAAGCAGGAAAAACTTTTGGGAGGCCCCCAGTTATCACTGAATTTTTTCACTTTTTAAGCTCCTATTTGAGCTGCTGGTTCTGAATCTTTTGAGAATTGTTAGTTACATTACAGCAGCATATCCTTCAAGTTGTTCACATCCTAAATGATTTCAACAGCAAATAATCTGTGACAGCTCAGTTTTGTGAAATTTCTGTTTCCAACTCCTTCATTTCCTGATTTATCTCTTGCAAAATAATAGCTGTGACATCTGTCACTTTGTTGAAAATACAAGCTAGCCTGTTGAGGTTTTTCTGGATACCTACTACAACTCCAAGGACAGGCAGAATAAAAACTACAGCCACAGCCATGTCAGCAGTATTTAAACAGCACAAGGTTGTCATCACAGTTTTTGGGGAGGTCACATGTCATACATCCCTTATTTTGCTGGGTCAAATTACTAAGTAAGAGAGGCACCATTCTTCCAACATAACAGAGGCCAGAATTTTTTTCTTTTTTTTAGAAAACAATATGCCTTTCCTCCACAAAAAAAAGACCAGCCAATGCCAAGTCTTTTTCCTTTAGACAAACTGAGTCTTGTCACAGATGAGCAGATGAGCAGATGACTAAGGTTATCTACACCTTTGAAGTATAAACACTC
Source organism: Perognathus longimembris pacificus (assembly GCF_023159225.1). Taxonomy (NCBI): domain Eukaryota; kingdom Metazoa; phylum Chordata; class Mammalia; order Rodentia; family Heteromyidae; genus Perognathus; species Perognathus longimembris. Next base: position 61,551,141 of record NC_063165.1, read on the forward strand.
ATGATGGACTATAAATTTCAGTTAATTCATTTTCTACAATCTCATCTTCTTGCTCACTAATTTCATCCTGAGTTATATTTTTATACCCTTTTAAAGTGGCAGCAATTCTGTGATAGAATATTTTGCACAGAATTACCTTCCTTGATACAAAAGGAAGTTTTATTCATGGCATTAACAGCCAGTTGAAGCCATAAGTTTGAAGAAGAACTGCTAAGTTCTGAGTCAGGGGCCTAATGTATGATGACCTTTTCTCCTGTAAGAACACTATCATGTGGGTAGCCTCTCTTTATTTTGGAACAATTATATTATCCTTCATCCTCAGGGGAGGCCCTAAGTTTAACTATACCAAATTGGATATTGTCTCTCTTAGACTGATCAGAGATGTTTATCCAGGCCCTGTCAAGCTTTCTTTGACTAAATATTTTAACTCCACCTTTATACCAATGGACTGGTCCTGTTTCTGAGTTGTTACATGTCACTGTACAACTTAAGTACAATGGTTTACCCAGCATAGAAACCCTCCAAACAGGTTTGTACTGAGCAAGAGGCACTAGTAGTATAACTAAGCACCATCATCCTTATAAACAAAGCCATTGCATTTATTTCCTGTTCATTGTCCTTTAAGCATTTCTCAGCTTCTTGAGAAAGCTTCTTTATCTAACCCCAGGTGGGAAATGGCTGCTGTTCTGGTTCTCACTACTTTTCCAGAACCTTTATTTATCCTCATCCTCTTGAAGGTTCCTCAATACTGGATGATTTTCTCTTCATTTCTGGGTTTTAGTGTCTGGGTTGATAGCCAGATGTCTGCTGAACCTGTGGACACACAACATAACCACAGCCGCCTACTTTGACAGTTCCAGGTTTCCAGTTATTATCAGTGTCATCATTCCACCATGCAGGTTCACATGAGACTGGGATTTTTTTTGAGTCTTTCCAATGTTTATCTGCTGCTGGAATAGTGGATGGAAAATTTAAAATTTCAAAATCAAGGGTATATAATGCCATTGCTATCTAGTCTTTGGGGTCCCATGATCTATACCTATCCCCCCTTTTTGCTTATTTAATTGGGACTTGAGTATAAAATGACTGTGTTCCACAATGGCTTGATCTTGTGGATAGCAAGGAATTTTTGTAATATGTTTAATTTGTCACTTATTTAGGAAAGTTTGTAATTTCGTGTTAGAATGAAATAGGGAGTTCAGGTCTGGCCAGTGCCATCTTGGCAACATAGTGGATGGTAGGGTCTGGCATCTTGCCTTCATGGTGGAGGAAGGTGAAGCTGTGATGGGCATACCTGAATCCAGGAGTCAGGAGCAGGCTCTTGGCTGATAAATTACTAAACCTGTCATCCAGTGCCTGTGACTGGGAGCTTCCTGTGACTCTGCTCCCTGACCTGACCCTATTCAGTCCTGGACCAGCTCAGATGCCATCATGCCATGCCACGTGTCTCTGTGTTAGTGTCTTGTGTCCTGTCTCCTGGGTGTTCTCCGGTCACCATGGTGTCCTAATTCAGCTCTCCATGGGAGCTGAAGTGGTTTGTTGGTATTGTTTTTGTTCTTTCTTTCCTCTCTGGCCTTCATGGCTCAGTTTCCTAACTGCCTTAAATGTATTTACTGGATGCTGTACTTTGAGACAGGAGTCCACCATGCAGTCACTGGCCTTTTAATAAAGACTCTAAACACTAACACAATGTGGCTTCTCTGTTTTCTCACCTTACAACAGTATAGGCAGGAGCATTGCACCTTGTTAATACTAGAGGGAACATTTATGATTAACAAACTTATTGCCCTGGGACAAAGGACTAGGTAATTCAGAATAAGTTCTAATGAGATTAAAAGAAGCAGTTTTTTTTTTAGCAGTTTATTTTGCTCTGTAGACTGTTGAGGAGTTAATTATTACTGAAACAATATGCCTTTCCCTTTTTGCTACTATCAGTAGAATTAGGAAACACTTTTGAAATAGGACAGCTTTTAACAATTTTTTTGGCATCATACATTGTATATATTTTAGAAATAAAGAGACCTTACCTTTCGGTACTGGATATTTTTAATATGTTAATCTTGAGCCTGCAGGGGTTGGTGCTCAAGAGCTATTTAGATCACTATCTCCCTGCCTGTCCTTCTGTGGGCCTGGTTATAATTGCTAATGAAGTTCTGTACTTGAGGTGATTTTTATACTTGGAAATAAGACGTATTAAGAATATATTAAACACATGTTGGAGATATATTAAACCTCTGCTGTGGTTTTTGAGAGGTTGAAGATATGTGGAATTGAGGTTTGGGCCACCAGGGGACTGAAGTTTTCCACCAGCTTCAGGTGTTCTGAGTCCATTTTACCAGGTATTTATTGAGTAGGGCACAGGGGCATATGAGCAGAAAGTGAGATCACAATTTCCTTGAAATCACAAACACCAATCATGTGATTTTTTTTACTCAAGTGACAACTTATTAACTTAAGAAGCAAGTGTTAGTGATAAATGATTTACACTTAGCATAGGTTTTTGTCTATCCCCAAGTGGCCTACATCTAAGATAGAAATCTGGATTCCTATGGGGCCAGGACTGATTGACCATTTTGGGAAACTCTCAGCATTCTGAGAGTTCATGTTGGGAGGAGGCATTCCATCCACCCAATCCTTTTGGGTCTCACAGCTCAGCTTTTTAGGGCTCTCACAGATTGAAACATATGAGGATTTTGGTATCCTGAAGGGATGGGGACTTGTCTGAACCAATTCCTCCTAGGCACTGAGGGAACACTGTGCATGCCTTTTGGACTTCTCACTGTTACGTAACGGTTCAGAGTTAGTTTTCATGGTCAGATTTGGCTTCTAATTGCCCAGTTGAAGCCTGGAGGTTTGTTTATTTCTTCTAAGTTATCAGGGGAAAGTAACTAGGGAAAAGGTAATTATCATACACCAGGCCATCCACTTTATTTCCTTTATTTCATAACATTTGACTCATCATTAGCTGATTTTGACATTGTGGCCTTTATGTATCTTAGTTTTGTTTGTTTAATAATAGGAATTTTCTTTCTGTCATTTTTCCTATAAACATTTTCTCAATCATTTTTCTTTTCTTTCTTTCTTCTTTTCTTTTCCTTTTTTTGCCAGTCCTACGTCATGAACTCAGGGCCTGGGTGCTGTCCCTGAACCTGTTTGTGTTCAAGGTAGTGCTGTACTACTTGAGCAATAGTGCCACTTCCAGATTTTTCTGAATAGTTTATTGGAGATAAGAGTCTCACCAACTTTCATGCCCAGGCTGGTTTCAAACTATGATCCTTAGATCTCATCCCCCAGGGCAGCTAGGATTATAGGTATGAGCCTATAATAATCCTACAATCACTATCCGGACTCTCTGAACAGTCTTTGTAGACCTATTATAGCACACATTAGTAGATGAATACTTATGGTATATGTGTTTAAATTTATAAGATAATTCCATGTTCAACACATAGAAGGTGCATATTTTTAAATTGGTTAGTGCAAATGTTAAGCTAGAGCAGAGTAAAATAAAATATTGGCTTAAAAGTAGTTTTATTAGCCAGATGCCAGTGCTTCATACCTGTAGACCTAGCTACTCAGGAGCCTGAAATCTGAGGATCACAGTGCAAAGCCAGCCAGGGACAGGAACTCCATGGAGCTTTCATCTTCAATTAACCAATAAAAGGCCAAAAGTGGAGCTGTGGCTCAAGTGGCAGAACATTAGCTGTCAGCAAAAAAAATAAAAATAAATAAATAAATAAATTCTAAGCCCTGAATTCAAGCTCCAGGACTGACTCCCCAAAAGACAAATGAGTTTATTTAAATTAGTGACACTGTATTGTTGGTTGGATAAATGAGTAAAAGCCTCCATTACAAGAATCTTTGGGGATTGTGTCCATTGTTTGTGTGCTTACTTGTTCAAAACTAGGTAACCTAACACCTCTGTGAAGTTGGTAATTTAATTTTAACTAGGTTGCTTCAGATAATTTCTTGCCTTTTAGTGTGGCCATGCTCCATGGAATATAAGAAGGACTATACAAAGCTATGTCAGACCATACAATAAAAGCCATTGTAATTTCTGGATCAGGTGGAAAATTCTCTGTAGGTAACTAACCCTCTCCCACTGTCTCTAGAATACCAGCACAGACTTTGTATAGTACATTAGGTGTCATGTGGGTGAAAACTTAGTGAGAATAACAGATGTGGGACACTAGAGCAAGAACAGGAAACAGTGGGTGATTAGACAGATCTCTCCCAAGACTCTTGAAGAACATTTTGTTTTTTATGTTGTTTGGCTTTTGAAGGACATTTAGATCTGTGTCTAATGGCTATGCTCCCAACTTTTTGGTGTGAGATTAAAGGAGATATCTCACCTGAGCATCCTGGTGAGACTTTAGTATTTAATTCTCAGAGTCTTAAAATGGAGGCCAGTGTCCTCCTGAGGGGCACTCTATCTCAGAAGTGGGTAACCACATCCTGCTTCATTGGGTCATTGTATGTAGACGAAGAAATATGGCAAATGTATCTGAAGTGGTGATTCACTGAGTAATGTTTTAGAGTGTCTTTCTTTTTGCTGAACAAATGTATCAAACCCTTTAACAAATATCGCATGGAAATGAAGGCCTAGTGAATTTGGCAAAACCAGAGGTACTCAAGGTATGTTATTGATAATCTGAAAAGACACAGATACTGGCATCATGAATATAAACCAATATAAAATGTTAATCATAATATCATTTTTTTTACCTGCCACATGTCTGTTAATGTAGTTAATTTATTAACTAAAATGCAATAGGTAGTGTATTAATAAGCTTTTTTTGGTCAGTTGTGGGGCTTGAATTCTGGGCCTGGGCACCATCCCTGAGTTCTTCAGATCAAAGCTAGTGCTCTGCACTTGAGCCACAGCATCACTTCTGGTTTTCTGGTGGTTAACTGAAGATAAAGTCTCACAGACTTTCTTGCCCAAGATGGCTCAGATCTCAGCCTCCTAAGTAGCTAGGATTACAGGTGTGAGACACTAGCATCCAGCCTATAGATTTTATATTTTAACTCGCATTAACTCCTACAATCTTCCCATTTTCAAATAAGAAAGATTAAAATAAAGTGCTATGATTAACCTGCTTTGAAATGGCTTTCCAACTGTTTGGAAAGTTAATTTTGAGACCTAAAATGGTGATGATATTGAGAGATGGAATGAGTCACTGTAAAGATGGAGAAATTGATTTTTTTTCTGCTACTACACCAGGGCTTGAACTTGGAACCTGACCTTTCCACCCATTGGCTAATGTTACACCAACTGAGGCATGTCTCCAACCCTGAAATTTATTTATTTTTTATTTTTTTTCCAAATTTTTATTATCAAACTGATGTACAGAGAGGTTACAGTTTCATACATTAGGCATTGGATACATTTCTTGTACTGTTTGTTACCTTGTCCCTCATACTCCCCTCCCTCCTCCCCCTTTCCCTTCCCCCCCGAGGTGTTCAGTTCACTTACACCAAACAGTTTTGCAAGTATTGCTTTTGTAGTTGTTCGTCTTTTTTTACCTGGTGTCTCTCAATTTTGGTATTCCATTTCAATTTCCTACTTCTAATACCAGTATACACGGTTTCCAATATACTCAGATAAGATTACAGAGATAGTGTAGGTACAACCACAGGAAGGTGATACAACAACATCATCAATAATACAAGCTACAGATACACATGGGATGTTGAAAGTAGTTACAACTGTGATATAACAATTGTTTCCATAACATGGAGTTCATTTCACTTAGCATCATCTTATGTGTTCATAAGGGTATAGCTATTGGGCTCTTGTGATGCTCTGCTATGACTACCTAAACTTGTACTAATTATTCCCAATAAGGGAGACCATAGAATCCATGTTTCTTTGGGTCTGGCTCACTTCACTTAGGATAATTTTTTCCAAGTCTTTCCATTTTCTTACAAATGGGGCAATGTCATTCTTTCTGATAGAGGCATAAAATTCCATTGTGTATATGTACCACATTTTCCTGATCCATTTGTCTACTGAGGGGCATCTGGGTTGGTTCCAGATTCTAGCTATGAAAAATTGTGTTGCGATGAACATTGTTGTGCTGGTGGAATTACTGTGATTTTGTTTGTGGTCTTTTGGATTGATACCCCAAAGTGGGGCTGCTGGGTCATAGGGGAGTTCTATATTTAGCCTTCTGAGGAACCTCCATACTGCTTGCCAGAGTGGCTGAACCAGTTTACATTCCCACCAACAATGAAGTAGGGTTCCCTTTTGGCCACATCCCCTCCAACAATTGTTATTGTTAGTTTTCTTGATATATGACATTCTTACTGGGGTGAGATGGAATCTCAATGTTGTTTTGATTTGCACTGAAATTTATTTTTTCAGTGAAGTAGTGAAGAACATGTAATTAGATTTCATGTTACAGAAAAAAACGTTATTCTAGAAAAACATTAGGAATGATCACATTTGACTTAGTGGGCTTATATGGAACAACACTCACTAAGTGGGAAATATACATTCTTCTCAAATACACATGAAGAGTTTAGAAATGTTAACTGGTACTAGATTATACACCCTGTCTCAATAATTTGCACTTAGAATAATATTTTCTGAAAACAGTGTAGCTAAAGCTAGAAGTCAATAACAAAAATACAACTAGAAACTTTAATACATTTGTAAGTCCTCATCACTTCTAATCTCTATATCAAATGAAAAGTCACAATGGAGTTTAGGAAATACAGTGAACTGAATGGACAAAACATAAAATCTGAAGGATGAAATCAGTAAATATGGCTTCACTGACAAGCAGTATTGTAAAATCAAGGAAATATGGCTCCAATTTTACACAAATGTTCTAGAAAATTAAGAGAGAGAGGCCTTGCCTGAACTAGAATCCCCAGTATTTCAAAGAATTAGGCAGTAGGATTGTGAATTCCAGGCCCCACTCCCTACCCCCACTATATAGAATGAGACCCCTTTCAACAAAGTAGTGGGGGAGAGAAAGAGAGGAAGAGACAGACCCTTTCTATATTAAATTTCTGGGGCTACTATGTGAAATTTCTACAAATGGGAGTGTTTTCAAATGGCAGAAATCTGTTGTTTTGTAGTTTTGGAGGCAGAAGTTTGTATTCCATTCTTCCCCAAAGCATTTGGAAGAATTCCTTCCCTCTCCTCCTTCTTGCGGTGCTTGCAATCTGTGGCCTGTCAGTACATGACTCCAGTCTCTGCTTCTGTCTTTGAGCGATCTTTCCCCATGACTCCACCTACATTTCCTAATAATACACAAGCCCACTTCCCCTCCAATATGACCTCTTTTTTTTTTTTTTTGGACTTGAACGCAGGACCTGGGCGCTGTCTCTGAACTCTTTGTGCTCAAGGCTAGCACTCTACCACTTTGAGCCACAGTGCCACTTCTGTTTTTCTGGTGGTTAATTGGAGGTAAGAGTCTCATGGACTTTCCTGCCTGGGCTCACTTTGTATCATGATCTCAGACCTCAGCCTCCTGAGTAGCTAGGATTACATACTAAATCAGTGTATCTCATTCTATTGAAACAGAATTTTCATGGTTATTGCAATAGATTCAGGAAAATACATTTCAGAGCGTTTGACATGATTTTACAATATAATTGATTAGTTAACATATAGGACTGAATGCTGTAGTTGGGTTAACCATACTTTTTTTTTCCCTTCAAAAACATACATCAACATTATTAAATTGAAAGTGTTACTTAAGAGAAAGGAAGATCAGGAGACTGATTACCCTGGACGAATTTCTATTTCACATTGGATTTGAGGCTCTACCTTCACCAGCAAGTTAGAAAGGGAAGTTAAAGGTATATGGGTTGGTATGGCTCATGTGGTAGAACACCTTCCTTGCAAATGTGAAGTTCTGAGTTCAGTCCTTAGTACTGCCAAATAAATATAAAAAGAGAGAAAAGCAGATATTACAAAAGGGGGAGAGGGCTGGGAATATGGCCCAGTGGTAGATGGCTTGCCTCGCATCCATGAAGCCCTGAGTTCGATTCCTCAGCACCACATAACAAAAACAATCCAGAAGTGGCACTGTGGCTTAAGTTGTAGAGTGTTAGCCTTGAGCAAAAAGAAGCCAGGGACAGTGCTCAGGCCTTGAGTTCAAGTCCCAGGACTGGAAAAACAAACAAACAAAAAGGGTATATGGATTGAAAAGGAAGAGAAAACTTCCTTATTCACATGTTATCTTGTTTGTAGATAAAGAAAATTAATCTATCAGAAATATAATACAATTAAGAGACCCTAGCACTTTGAGTTGATGTAAAATCAGTTTTCAAAAATGGTTAGATTTTTGTATGCTGAAATCATTGAACTTGAAATCATACTAGGAGTGATTTCACTATTCAGGAGGCAGGAGCTGGAGCTCCAAAGCCAGCCTTGGCTATATAGTAAGACTCTATCTAAAAAAAAAAGAAGAAAAATTGAAATCAGTGTACTCTTATCTATACCTTGTTTTTTGTCAGTTTGGAATAAAATCTTAATTATATGTGATAAGTAAAGAATATAGCAATATATTCAGTATTAGGCCTTGTGTTAGGGCCAAACATGGTTGTACACCCTTTAATCTCAGCATTTAAGAGACTGAGATGACAGGATTGTGGATTTGATAATAGTCTTCTACATAGCAAGGCTTTGTCTCAAAAAAGAAAGAAAAGAGGAAGGGAAGAAAAAAGGGAAGGGAGAAAGGAAAGGAAAAGGGAAAGGAAAAACCATATGTGTGTGTATACATGTATATGAAAGAGAATTCATCCAAAAGAAAAAGAATAGGTTTTATAGTCAAACTGGCTGAATTGAAGCGCTTAGTCTGTGAATTATTGATTACATGTCTTAACTAATTAGTTAATACCTTAAAGCCATTAATGTAATTGTTATGCAAATTAAATGACAAAATATATGGAACTACTTAGCCAAGTGCCTCCCCACTTCCCTCCCCCCACTATGAGTTGTATAGTTAGTTCATACCAAATGGTTTTGTAAGTATCACTATTGCAGTGGTTTGTCTTTTTATCCTTTGTCTCTAGATTTTGATATTCCCTAGTTCCAATACACATATATACAGTATCCAGGGTACTAAGATCAGTTACAGTAATAGCAGGGGTAAAACCACAGGAAGGGAATTCAAGAGAAAAAAAGGTACAGTTTCACATGGCATGTTGAAAATAACTACATTTATTTCCATTTATTTCCATAACCCTTATTTCCATAACTTGGAGTTCATTTCACTTAGCACCATCTTATGTGTTCATGTGTTCTTGTGATCTTCTGCTATGACTAGCCTAAACATGTACTAATTATTCCCGATAAGGGAAACCATAAGGCTATGTTTCTTTGGGTCTGAGTCACTTCACTTAATATAATTTTTTCCAAGACCTTCCATTTCCTTATGAATGTGACAGTGTCATTCTTTTTGATAGAGGCATAAAATTCCATTGTGTATATGTACCACATTTTCTTGATCTGCTCATCTATTGAGAGGCATCTGGGTTGGTTCCATATTTTAGCAATGACAAATTGTGCTGTGATGAACATCGTTGTGCTGATGGCTTTAGTGTGGTCTTGTTTGTAATCTTTTGAGTAGATGTCCAAAAATGGGACTGCTGGGTTGTAGGAGAGCTCTATGTTTAGCCTTCTGAGGAACCTCCATACTGCTTTCCAGAGTGGTTGAACAAGTTGATATTCGCACCAACAAGGTAGTAGGGTTCCCTTTTGGCCACATCCCCTCCATCGTCTGTTATTGTTAGTTTTTCTGATAATGGCCATTCTTACTGGAGTGAGATGAAATCTCAATGTTGTTTTGATTTGCATTTCTTTTATGGCCAGTGATGTAGAGCAGTTCTTCATGTGTCTCTTGGCCATTCTCATTTCCTCTTCAGAGAAGTCTCTTTTTAGGTCTTTAGCCCACTTGTTGAAGGGGCTGTTGGTTCTTTGAGGATTTGTTTTAGAGGAATTTACTTTTTGAGTTTTATGTATATTTTAGATATGAGGCCTTTGTCCGTTGTATGGCTGGTAAAGATCTTCTCCCTCCCAATCTGTGGGCTTTCTATTTATCTTGCAAGCTATGTCCTTTGCAGTGCAGAAGCTCTGCAGTTTGATGCAGTCCCATCTGTCCAACCTTTCTTTGATTTGTTGCATTTCTGGGCCTTTATTAAGGAAGTTTTGTCATGTGCCAAGGAGCCCAGGTGTTTCTCCTATTCCTTCTTGTAGTGTTTTCAGGGTATCTGGTTTTACCTTGAGGTCTTTGATCCATTTGGAATTGATTTTGGTGCAGGGTGATATATAAGGATTTAGTTTTAGTTTGTTACAGGTGTTGAACCAGTTTTGCCAGAACCATTTGTTGAAGAGGCTGCCTTTCTTCCATCCTGTTATTTTATCTCCTTTATCAAAGATTAAGTAACCATAGTTCTGTGGATTCATTTCTGGGTCTTCATTTCTGTTTCATTGGTCCTCAGTCCTGTTCTTGTGCAGTTTTTTTATTACTATAACTTTGTAATACAGATTGAAGTTTGGTATTGAAATTCCTCCAGCACTGTTCCTTCTACTTAGGATTGCTTTTGCTATTCAGGTTTTTTTTATCGTTCCATATGAATTTCTGGATTGCTTTCTCTATTCCATTAAAAATGGTGTTGGGATATTGATGGGTATTGCATTGAATTTGTAGGTAGCCTTTGGCAATATTGCCATTTTCACAATGTTAATCCTCCCAATCCAGGAGCATGGGAGGTTTTTCCATTTCCTTAGTCCCAGGCAGAAAATCTTAAAACTCATTTTCTAATTTCCTATTATATAATCTTGTAAATAAGACACTTAAAAGCATGATACCTACAGATCATCTTTATGAAACATCTCACTGTCTTACGTATGAAACTGTTACTCTCTGTACTTCACTTTGACAATAAAGAAATGAAAAAAGGGCTTCAAACCACAATCCTCAGATCTCAGCCTCCTGAGTAGCTAGGATGACAGGCATGAACCACTTGTGCCTGCCTTAAGTTGCTGTTTTTCATTAATTTGTTTCCTTCTGCTTTGGGGCTTACTTTCAGGGCTCAGTAAAGAGACAAGATTTATATGCCTGTAGTACCTGCACCCCAGAAGGAGAAGAACCAGCAGGAATTTGTCTGGCTTGTAGTTATGAATGCCATGGAAGTCACAAACTGTTTGAACTATACACAAAAAGGACAAGGCAAAGGTAAATTATGGTAATAAGTATAATGACAACTTTTTTGGACTGTATTGCACTAGCAAGGATCCTGAAGATGAGATTCCTGATGAGATGATTCAATGTATAGTTAGTGAAGACTGGTTCCATGGAAGGCATCTTGGTGCTGCTCCACCTGAGAGTGGAGATTTCCAGGAGATGGTGTGCCAGGGTTATATGAAACAGTGTTCTTTCTTGTGGGCCTATGCAGCACACTTGGCAGTAATGAAAATATCTCCTGAGGATGATGGGTTGGTGCTGAATGTTGACGGGACGGAATAGGTGATCAAGAAGTTGTCAAGCATGATAATGGTAGTTGTCAAGATACTACCCTCAAAGATGATGTTCCCGAACATGGAAAAGATGCTGTCAAGGAAGTTAAAGCACAGCAGAATAATGAGCCTCATGTGAGCTCTAGTTCTGAATCTGATCTCCAGACTGTGTTGTAATCTTATCTGAGTATATTAGAAACCATGTATACTGATATTAGAACTAGGAAATTGAAAGGGAATACTAAATTGAGAGACACAGGGTAAAAAAAGAGAAACAACTACAAAAGCAATACTTGCAAAACTGTTTGGTGTAAGTGAACTGAACAACTCAGGGGGGGAAAGGGTAAGGGGGAGGGGGAAGGGGGTATGAGGGACAAGGTAACAAACAGTACAAGAAATGTATCCAATGCCTAACGTATGAAACTGTAACCTATCTGTACATCACTTTTATAATAAAAACTTAAAAAAAAAAAAAGAATCAAAGCCTCAACACAGAATCACCATCTGGCTGCAGATTTCAGGAGCTCAAAGCTAAGCAGTTTGTAAAGAAAGACACTGCCACCTATTGGCTTCTGAACTGGTGCAGCAAGTTGTGCACCTGCCAAGGCTGTATGAAAATGTATGGAGAGCTGGATGTCCTCTTCCTGACAGATGAATATGACACCATTTTGGCTTATGAAAACAAAGGCAAGATTGTCCAGGCCACTGAGAGAAGGGACCCGTTAATGGACATTCTGAATAGCATGAATAGAGTCCAGCAGGTGGAGCTCATTTCTGAATATAATGACTTGATGACTGAACTTAAAGACTGTCTGAAGAGATTCACTGATGAAGGCACGGTTGTTAAGAGAAAGGACATTCAGCTGTTATTTGAAGAATTTCAGTCAGAAAAGAGATGAGTGGATGAGATGCAGTATTATTGCAGTTAGGATGGGATACGATGCTTTCACTCAGGCCAATGAAAAAACCGCTTACTGTTCCAGAAACACACAAGGCCTTTTTCATGCTTAGTCCCCTCCCCCTCCTCCGGCCGTGAACTCCCTTCCTTCTCCTTAACTACAGTAGCCACCAGGTGATGCTTATCCCAGTCAGCATCCTTCTTCCTGACTCAGCTAAACGCAACTCATTCCACAGACTTCAGTTCTCCTGTTCAGGATACCCAGGGTTTTCTGATTTCTAAGTTTTAAGAAGTTTCATTTGGTTTTGAGAAAGCAAATTGGTTCCTTTTCTAGTGATTTGTTTTTAGACTCCCAAATATGTGTACTTTGTCACAGAACTGTCCCTTCCAGAAGCCCTGTAGCCATCTTTGCAGAAGCCAGAACTTCTAGGGTGCCTTGGATTAACACTTCCTCAGGCCTGCTCTGCTTGTCTCTCCCTCCTGGCTTAGAAGGGATCTTGGAACCTGCTGTCTCTGGGCAGGCCATGAGGGAGTGGGGGTGGGGCGGGAGGGATGTGGGGGGGAAGGCAGGGAGACAGACCCATGAAAGGGCCAAGGAAGAAAACCTTGGTTCTGAATTTTACTGATGAATTGAAAGTGAACTGTTCATTCTTGAGTCTCCTGGCTCTTGAATATTAGCATTTCAGTACTGTATGTCCCAGGGCTTCCAGGGGAGGGGAATTCTGCCGGACCATAGGCCCTTTCCTGCCTAGAAAATGACAGGGCATTACCCCTGTGAAAACTTGGTGGTCTACTAAGTCCTCTGGATTTCCTTAGGTTATCAGGGATATTCATAACTTTATATTTAAAGTGGACCTATTTTGATATTGCTTTGTTATGAAAATGTTATTAGAACCCCAGTAAGTTATTATTTTCCCCTCGAATCTGTACTGAAGACAAAAGATACTGCTTTGGCTTTCTTGCAGTGATGGCAGGAATTCTACTGGTTTGGAAGAGATAGGCTAAGGGAGAGATTCCAGATGAGGCCTTTGGCTATATGAATGATGAGTGTGTGTGTATTTATGCCATGTCCACAACCACTTCTCTAATGACCGGGCTTTCCAAGGTCCTCCTGGGACATATAAAATCCTGCATTTGAGAGGAAGGCCTTTAAGTTGGTCCTTCAGTCTGTGGAAAAGATTTTTTGATACATCAAGAGCCCTAAATTGCTCCATGTGGAGTAACAGGGTCTTTCCTGACAGTAGGTGACCTACTTTGAGGAAATTAAAAGTACTTAGGCTATGTATGTGAATGTTCCTTTGTGTCCAGCAGTCAAGATGAGCAATATGAACCATCAAGGCCTCATGATAAGGTACCAGTTGTGGCTTTTGGCATCAGACTCCTTGCAGATCCTTGTAAGACTGTTGTGTGTGGTGCTCACAGGCCTTGTGGCTGCTGGAGATGCCAGAATGCCCTGAGCTGGTCTGTGGAAAGGGTTAGTTTGAAAACTCAGCATAGGCAGCTTGAGCACTTTTCCAAGTCTGAGGATTTGAGCGGCACTGTCCGTTTATCATTGTGTCCTGCAAGTTTGTATCTCCCAAATATCTGATTTAACTTCCAGAAAGTTCCTCTCTTGTGACAGATCAGGCCCATGTGTTGGAAACCTTGGTTACTGTGCAGCACAGTTGTGTGCATCACAGTGCTGGGGGTCTTGTTTCAGGAAAGGTTCTGCTCTTCTTTCCATACTAACCAGAAAAACTCTTTTTTTTAAAACCTGTCCACAACTAGTTTTCTTACTGACTGTATTGGACTGTATCTTCTTATAGAGAGACTGGCCAACATTGCAGTTGATACTAATGCATGTTTTATGAAAAACAAAAGATGTGATACCAGTTGCTTTTAAGGAATTATGGCATCCTATGCACATTTTTTTTGTAGCAAGTGTTACTGGACTTAAATACTTAACTCCAATCAGGTTTCTGTAAAATCTAAATAAAAGCAGTTAAAAAAAAGAAATGAAAAAAATCTTTACTAATCATTTGAGGAAGTTGGTGCATTGATGGTCCATTGCCTAAATCATGGTATGGAACAAACAGCTTTAAAAATAAAGGCAATGACATATGCCTATGCATAGAAACAGCCACTGCTTTATTCACATGCAATGGGTCAGTTGTAGAGTCTTTCATCGTGACTGGGCTCAGCTGGCTCAATGCTTCTCTATTCCTCATGTCTTTCATGATCTTCCTGGAGCTAGCAGGGAGGGGACATTATGCAAAGGCATTATGTAGAAACACACAGAGCTCCTTCAAGCTTAATTGTACCACTAGCATACCACTGCTTCTGTCTCATTCTCTCAGGGAACCTATGCTACATGGTCAGTCCCAAAGTCAAGAGTAGGACAGTTCATCCTGCTTACACAGGAAGGCCACTGACATGTTATATGGGAAAGGATAGAGACTTGGGCCACTGCCACTTGCCACTGCCAACCACAGAGGGCTACTGTAGTAGTAGCTCTGAGCATGTACAAGTTAAATGCTAAGCAGGCAGGCCTATTTCTCAGAATGCATGCCTCTGCCTGCACTGGTAGAAGAGAGACAGACAGCTTCAGCCTTGTTTCATCTACTGAGTTTAGGTTTATCAAAAAAGTAATCAAACAATCTTAAGTGACTAGCTTAAGCAAGACAGTTCTTCTTCCTGTTAA
Organism: Perognathus longimembris pacificus; assembly: GCF_023159225.1. NCBI lineage: Eukaryota > Metazoa > Chordata > Mammalia > Rodentia > Heteromyidae > Perognathus > Perognathus longimembris. Next base: position 61,566,198 of record NC_063165.1, read on the forward strand.
GTGAGGCTGGCACAGTGGCTCTGCCTTGCAAAGCTTTTGTGCTCCTTCAGTTCTCTGTGTCACCATCTCTGGGATACAGATGCATCTAGATACAAAAATACCCAAAGGTCCATCACCTTGTCCTTTGTGTCAAGAAAATGTCACTGCCATTACAGTCTTACAGGAGTATATCCATTGGGGATGGAGGTGCTTAATGTCCAGAATCCTAGCTGCAAGGAAATATGTACAAAAGAGTTCTAAGTTTTAACTCTCAAAATTATCCAGAATTAAGAATGAGTGAGGAGAGCCAATTAGCCATATGCACCATGCTTTTTTTTTTTAAGGGGAAGGAAATTCCAAGTGTGAGAGCAGTATTTATAAAGGACAGGGTGATAAAAGAACATCATAGTTTTGGGGAATCAGGGTCCCTTGGCAGGATTGTGGCATGACAAAGACACAAAGAACTGTTGCTCCCTCTGCCCCCTTTTCTCCACACTGCCTTATTGAAAATGGTCACCTGTTATTCATGCTCTGTGGGCTATCCAGAGCAGAGAGGCTCAGTGAGTTGAAGAATAAGAAATTTTAGAAATCTATCATGATCTTCCTTAACCTGCCCAAGTGGGTCTCTCTGCACCTTGGAGAGGAGAAAATAAATACAGTGGCATATACATTATTTTTTTACTTGATAGTTATTTATTCTAAAGGTACTAGACTATGTTACACATCCACATTGTCTCTATTATTTTCTATTATAATATATAGTAAGGCCTTACTAATTGAGTGCCATGGAAGGAAGGATAATTTGTGAAGGTGCTAGATTATGATACATTAACAATAATAAATCATTGCACGTAGTACTTACTAAGGAACTACTTCTGTTTTTCAGTCCACATATAAACTGCAGAACAGTGATGCTCTGTCATTATCTCCTTGAAAATGCAAAACCTCAGTGTTAGAAAAAATTTGTGTGAAATTAGAGGAACTCTTTGTGAAATGGTAAAGTCATTAGCCTGCATTGTCTGGAGTTGGTTATGTGTGAACCCTCCTCCCTGTGTTGAATAAATAGTTCAGGAGCCAGTTAAAATAACTGTTATTTTTAAACACAAATATTGCACAAGGGAAAGAATCTACTTTTCTACTTAGAATTCTCTTCCCTCCAGTAAGAGTGATAAGATAGGCAATAAGCACAAAGAATCAAAATAAACTATTGGGTCTGGGGGCAAGGGTTCCATATGGTGTAACAGAGGAGAGAGAGGCCCACTGTGGCTGCTTTCATATATCTGTGTACTTAATTTTCACCCAACCTGTTTTGTTCTAAAGGCTTTGAGTGGCTTCAAGTGCATTAATTAAAATGCCTGAAATAAAGCAGACTCTAAAATTATTAGTGGCTTTATAGATTGTCTTCTAGCATTCGCCAGCAAGCCTTGCTTCTATAACTTTACTTTGTTGTTGAAGCTACTATCAAGTCCCTAAATGCACTCGCCATTTCTTAAGCGCAGTTGCTTTGGAGACACTCCCTTATACCCGGGTACTAGGACCTGATTTTCTCCTCAGAGCGACTTCACAAGGCATCTCTTAAGACACCTCCTGTCTAGAGCTGACGGAATTACAGTTGCTTATGGAAGTAGTTTTGGTTATTAGTTCGGGCTGCTATGGCAAAAATGCCACAGAATGAGCATAGGTGGCTTCAAAGACAAGCATTCCTTTCCTACTGTGATAGAGGCTGGCGACTCTGAGATCACAAAGCCTGCTTGCCTGGGCTCTGGTAATGGCTCTCTTCCTGGTTTGCAGATCACTGCCTTCTTGCTGTGACCTCAAGAGACACAGTTTCTTCTTATAAAGGTGATCATTTCATCACGAGGACCTCATCTTAATTCAATTACTTTCCAAGGCTTCCCTCCTAGGACCGTGACGTTGGAGATGAGAGCTTACGCAGATGGATTTTTAGAGTGGCATAAAGATTCCATTCACTATAGTTTACACAACTTTAAGTAACATTATCAATTTACATGTTGCAATGTTCGTTGTGAAACACATCTTTTAAAGCAGTGCTGGAGGCTGAACCTGGGACCTTGCATGCGCTGTGCTGGGTGGGAGTTTTGCTGGAGATTCAACAAAAGTCTCCAGGACTTGCTACTCAGCGACCTGACCAAGGCATCCCTGGGGGGTTGTGGAGGTGTGGAGTCTCTGGAGTTCCTCCCAGACTTGTAGAGTCAGAATCTGCAGTTAAGGAGACACCACCCCTCCCCCCCCCAAACAACAACAACAACAAAAAACCCAGGACTCCAGATAGTCACAGGAGAAGGAAATTAAAGACAAGTAAGACAGAGCCTCACTGGCAAGATGTTCAGAATCGAGTGCCCATACACAGGGATGAGATTAGAGCAGGGGAGAATGGGACAATTAAATCAGCAGACATTGAGGGCCATTTGTTTTGTTTTGCCAGTCCTGGTGCTTGAACTCAGGGCCTGAGCACTGTCCCTGGCTTCTTTTTGCTCAAGGCTAGCACTCTACCACTTGAGCCACAGCACCACTTCTGGCTTTTTCTATATATGTGGTGCTGAGGAATGGAACCCAGGGCTTCATGTATATGAAGCGAGCACTCTACCACTAGGCCACATTCCCAGCCCTTGAGGGCAGGGCCATGTGTAAAAGACCCTATTGCTCCCCGATGAACCAGAACCAACCAGGAGATAGACACAGTAACCAGAGATCAAACTGCCAAGTTTATATCACTGCTGGAACTTTTGGGGGACATGCCTTAGGTATGAAATGTACCATCACTGAGTCCTGAAAGTAAGGACACTCTGCTCTCTCCTACACGGGCAGTGTCTTCCCAAAGCACTAAGAAGGAGCTTTCCCAGCTGCCTTACTCTACCAGTTTTCTATTGCTGCCAAACCAGCAAGCTACCCAAACAAGTCAGCTTCACATCCATTTGTGAGCTCAGATCCCTGTAAGGCAGAAATACAGGAATGTCCCTAGGTTCTTGCTGGTGGCACCTTGGGGCTATTCCTGCATTAGTGCATGAGCTCCCTCTTCCTTCCTGAGAAATGCCTGACTCTACTTCTTACCAAGTCAGAAAAACACTTCATTTGTAATTCTCTTATGATTAGGTGAGGCCCATTAGAATAATGTAGGGATTACTGGTTAACTCCAAACCAACTGATTAGTACTCTTAATTACAGGAGAAAAAAAAACCAACTCTGTTTTTTCATATACCATAGCCAGGGCATCACGGTTTGTCATATTACAGTGCCAAGGCCTGGGATGTAAAACATTGGGAGCCAGGAGTGTCTGTTTAGGGTTCTTTTTATTGCTTCCAAAGTAACACATCAGTTAACTTGGCCTCTTCTGGTAGAGAATGAAACAGGGATGTGGAAAAGGGACCAAGAGCTATACATGGAGAAATAATGTTCCACCCAGAAACCCAAGCCACAAAGACGTACTTCTGTCATCTACCTATTTGCCACCTTCTTACCCCTACCCCCATATAGTCAAACAGCTACCACACAAAATACAGCCCAAGGGTCATTTGGGAGAGGTGGGGATTATCACAAGGCATGAGGTTGTTCCCTGAGAGGGAATTTTGTCCAAAGCATAGAGATCTGACATTCTTCCCCAAGATGAGGACTAGGAGCAGGTCCTTCATCCTGCAGAACGAATCCAAAGAGCTTGCAGGGGTTTCAGGATGCACAGGAGAGCAAGGTCAACAGACCTGTGGTGAGGGGAACACTGAATGAAATCAGTGGGAATGTCTTTTTAAGAGCATCTTCCTAAGAATGTCTTTCTTGGAAGACACTGGTCAAAGGTCAGGAAATTCGGACCTGTATAATGGTGCTACAGGTATGAAGGGGAGATAAATTGCAATAAGCAGAGAAGCCAAAACAAGGACGTGAGAACTGATGGGGTAGAGTTAAAGGGAATTCTATGGCTCTAACTATGGAAACCTGGAGAGTTAGGGTACCGTGGAAAAGGAAGATGTCAAAGGAAGAGCTGTTTGATGGTAGAAACTGGTGGCTTTGCTCTCCAAGGAAAATGTTAACTCATGTCTCCTCAATCACACACACACACACACACACACACACACACACACACACACACACACACACACACACCTCTCAACAAGGTTGTGGTTGCTCTTTTTTTTTTTTTTTTTTGCCAGTCCTGGGCCTTGGACTCAGGGCCTGAGCACTGTCCCTGGCTTCTTCCCGCTCAAGGCTAGCACTCTGCCACTTGAGCCACAGCGCCGCTTCTGGCCGTTTTCTGTATATGTGGTGCTGGGGAATCGAACCTAGGGCCTCGTGTATCTGAGGCAGGCACTCTTGCCACTAGGCCATATCCCCAGCCTGTGGTTGCTCTCTTGATAAACAAACCCAGTGTCATCTTTCATTCCTCATTTTCACTGCCTCTCTTTGGTCATTAGGATATAGCTTTCCTCTCTGCAAACTGTGATCTCCATTTTTTTCCTTTTTGCCTGCCTATCTCAGTTTCCTTGGTCATTCTCTTTTCTATACAACCTGTTGCTTCTGTAGTCTGAGAGTGCTTGCGTCAAAATTGCAACAGGAGACCTCTCCTGAAACTTTTGCCTTTCTTACCAGCAGCACTCCTGCTTCTGCTATGTCCCTCTAGAGCTGGCATTTGAGATCTACCCCAGGCCCGTCCCCTTCTGATCTTCCCTACTTCTACCAACAGCCAGAAATCTGGGTGCCCCTGGCTTCTCCTTCAATGAAGTTCTTTCACCTGTATCTTTTATTGCCTTAACTCAGTGTCTTGGGATCCTTTGTCTTCCGTGCTTCAGGTCTGCCTATCTAACTTGTATAGACATCTGTTCACTGTGGTATTGCCCAGCTGCCTTGGTTGTGGTAGATCCTACTTCCCTCATGTTGAACTTCATTCTTCACGTTGTGTGTGCTGCCTATGACCTTTTTCTCTCCAAATCCTTGAAATATTAGGTATGGACATAAACCATGGCTCCTCCAATCTGCTACTCCAATTTCTCAGCTTCAGGATCTCCAGAGAGAAAGTGCAGGATGTTTGGTTACATGGGTCTGAAGCTGCACCTGCAACTGGAGACATAAGTGATTCTTCATGTTTGGGGACAGATGACAATTATGTCCAATGATAATTGATGTCATCTGTTACTTAAAAATGAGTGGTTTCAAGGTAAACAACTTACTGTCCTTGATTTCTGTATCCATCACGTAGTGACTGAAACTTGATTCCAACTTTTAAGCTTACTTGATTTGGAAGAGATTTTTGGAGGAATCCATTCAGGGGTTCTTGAAGACCATCAGGTGCGTCTGGACAGCCTGGATTCCCTGGCCACCCACGGGGGCTCAGATTGGCTCTGACAGTCGTTTTCTGCCATTTCTCTCCAAACTCAAGTTCCTAAAAGAGCCATCTGAAGGTCTCCGCACCGGACGGTGGAGTAGGGCCCGGGAGTGGCATATACATTATTAAGTGTAATTACACTGTTACTTATTGGTTCAATTAAATACTCTGGACATTCTTATAATGTAATTTGAGGTGTGAAGCAGACAGCCATGACGTTAACCTTTAATCATAGTTCTTTCCCTTCAAGATGCAGTAATGCTCCCATTAATTAGTAATGAAATGATTAAACAGTAGTAGAAACCATCCGATGATGATTCCCCTCATTGGGTCCTCTCCCTAGATTTAAATGTGGCCTTTTGACTTTCCTCCCCCAAAGAAATGAATCTCCTGATGTGTGTGCTAGGGTGGGGTATAGAAGAGAACACAGCCTCTCCTCTGCAGAGACATGGGATAGAACTTTGGATAAGGTAAGTTTCAGGTGATCTAGGTCAGGCAGAACTTCACTGAAAAATTTTTGTCTGCTCCTCTATGCACTGACAATTGTTCCTCCTAGACACCTAGAGGTAGTGATGTAGAATGATAGACATTCTGCCATTCTCAATGGCACTAGGACTTCTCTAAGATCAGTTCAACTGTCCTTCTCCCAAGTTCTCCATGGGCTGGTGGAGAATGCAGTCACCACTCATTTTGTGTAGTCTAACTAAGATGACACACTATGCTGTACTTTGCCTTGCCCTGTGGTTTATGGGACTCCTATATGTTAGAAATAGTGGGATTGCATGGAGGGAATGATACAAAATCAGCTACCTTTAGGGATCCCTGTTAGATTCAGTCACATAGTGTGCTGTAAAGGATAGATAATTACCACACAAAAGAGAGACCACAGGGTCTAGGGGAAGCTTAGAGGAGGAGGCATCCAATTCAGCCCACAAGTGGCATCAGGGAGGCCTTTCTCCCAAGCACAGAACCTCTCACTGAGAGAGCAACAGCATTTCTTCACATGGCAAGTCCACTACAGAGCCATGTGCACTGTTGTGCACATGGTCAAGCTGACCAGTGAGCTCAAACCAGATCCTTCTCACTCAGCTGTGCCACACCAGTTGCTAACTCAGTTATGGCTTGGGTTTACTATCATACACTGGCCCTGTGGCCTGGGTACCTGAGGCTTCAGAATAGAAACCCATGGTTACCTTCAGTGGTTTCCATGAGTGTTCTCTACACTGGTTTCTTCTGCTTTGTACACTGCCTTCCTCTAGTCCCTGTCCTTTTCAGCTCCATCTCTATTTTTGGCCACCCTTTAAAACTGGACAGAGAGAGCTGGATGAAGAGACAAGAGACAACTAGAACCACACTAGTATAACAGCACGTGCACACATACACACACAATCTCCTAGCTGCCTTCTATACTTGCCAGGAGTCTTTGCCTGGTATAGGGGGAGAAATCCTTGGCCTTGTATATCCAGAGGGTTTATATTTTCCTTCCACTCCCACAGGACTAGTTAGCCTTACAGATATGGATTAAAATACAAGTTTGGCTCTTTCAATAGAGAGGAATAATAATGGTTCAGACAAGGCAAACATTTATTTTCCTATCACCCACAATTCTCAGCAATATGGTGCTGGGTGAATACTTTACCATCACTAGGAACCCAGATTCCCTCTATCGCTGTTCTTCTAGCCCCTCCATGATCTAACATGGCTGCCTAGCTCCTGCCCTTCCAGGAAAATGCAGAGCCATGTCTTTTTCAGATATGATTAGCAACTTGCTCATACCACTTCACCTCACATAATACAAGTAAGCACTCAGTCATAAGGTGCATGGGGTCTGGATAGTATGTTTTGGTAGTCATTTAGGTCCAGTCATACATCGTATACACACAGGGAATAAAGGATTTCGGGGAAAATGTAGTCAATTCTGCTATAATCTTTAAAATCTTCAATGTGAGGTTCCCAGGAGAATTGACCTTTTCTTGTAACCTTCCTTCCTCCCTTTCCTTTTTTTTTCCAGTCCTGGGCCTTGAACTCAGGGCCTGAGCACTGTCCCTGGCTTCTTTTTGCTCAAGGCTAGCACTCTGCCACTTGAGCCACAGTGCCACTTACTTTTCCTTTTTGACTTGTTCATTTCTCAAAATATATGCAGCAAGGCTGAGGGTAGAGCTCAGTGCTTTACCTAGCAGGCAGAAGATCCTAGGTTCTGAAATGCTTGAGTTCAGAACCCCTGAGAGACCACCAGAGACCAAGACCAATGCAAACAGCAAAAAGGGCATTTATTTCGGGCTAGCTCGGTCCTCTGCACACTCAGTAATCTGGTGACGCTAAGAGGCCCTGAGCCTAGGGCTTATAGCTGATTTATACACTTTTCAGGGTAGGCAGGGACTTAGAACACACCATAGCATCTTTTTTTGCAAATCGTTACACACCGCGGGAAAATTATAAAATAATTCTAAAGCATGTTTGGCGCATTTGGTGGCAGGAAGGAATCTGGAAAGGGTCATTGGTCAGATCAAGGGACCAACGCATTTAAAATTGGTTGATTAAGCCATAGCGGTGTAGCAAGGGGGATACGTGCACAGCTGCAGGGTTTTAATTAGATATTGGAAACCACACCTGGGTGGGGGAGTTCTGGAGTAACTCCAAAACTTGTTTTTCTTCTCTGACTAACCCTTAATCTGTTTCAGCCATCCGGTCACTCTCATGGGTGTTTATGGTTTTTCTGAGAACTCTCTGTCCCAGGACGTTTTATGGTCTTTACTGGACAGCAAGGGGTAAGGGGTAGGGCTTACAGTAAGGTCAGTCAGGTACAGCATGGGGTCTTAGTACAATATGGAGTTACTCTGGTACTTCACTCTGTCTCTTCAGTTCAACCCTTCATACTGCTAAAACAAAAACAACCACTAAATACAAAACAAAGTCTATTAATTAGCTACCAAGAACTCTAAAGTTATTCATTGTTGAAAGAAGAGGTTTTGGATGTAACTGCTGGGAATGTTCATTTAGAATGAAAAAGTGAGATGCTACCTTACTTGGTGGGATTGAGGGCTGTAGGAATTCCAAGCATGACGGGTGGTGGCACTAGAGCACTAGTTGTAGACATAGGCCTAAGATGAGCTGACATGTCACTTTTCTCAACTCTGCTCTCAGCAAAACTGCCAGCACCTGTCTTATCTACAACTGAGAAGCCAGCCATGGAAGGGCAGGAAAGAGGGAAGCAGGCATCTCCTGTAAGCTGTCTACACTGAAGGGGTCCTAGGGAAATCACAGAAATTGGGTTCAACCCTGTACTAGGCTTTCTGAGGCCCCACACAGAGTCCTGGTCTCAGGGTGTTTCTATAATTTCCATAGGATTTAGAACATCAGGGGATAGTCATCAACTCTTCTTACACGTGGTCATAGAGGAGATGTAAACCAGGAAAGAACTGCTCCAAGCAGTCAGAAAAAGGCATGGGTGTCCGATTCTGATTATTTTGTGTGATGGGATAAATTTCAGATGACCCTGAGAGCTGGTGCTTCCATGTGCTTTCTGTTGTGAATTAGCACAGTACCACAGTCTGTTGTGCACATCTATGGGATGTAACGGCAGGAGCTGTAAGGCCCAGTTTGTGCAAGTGGAATGTCCAGATCTGTGCATCAGGACCTGACTATCGTGCCACAGGTGGTGGAAGGGTGTCCCGACCCGCAGGACATCAACAGGGGAGACCACCTACGAGAGAGAATGAAGGGAGAGGGAGGCACAAAGAGGACAGCAAGACAAATGGGAGTCTGTTCAAGCTGCCAATCTATTTTGATTTTTCACACACTTATATACTCTTAAAGCAGGAGGGGGCAATCTTGAAGCAGGAGGGGGCAGTTCTTCAGCACCTGTAGGAAGTTGGCTTGGGGTAGCAGGACGTTGGCAGGGTGAAAAGGTTACTGGTCATGCTATAGGGGAGAGTTGCTAAGTGACCTGACCACAAAATGTTCCTATACACTGGGTCCTACCTGGGTTGCTAAGAGACTTGACTGTAGGACGTTCTGGTAGGTTTATTCTCAAGAATTATCTATTATTATTGCTCTATGAACTGGGCCATCTAGTGCAACCAAGGTGGTGCTGACTCAATGGTTGGTTTCTTAGCATGTTTTCTATGGTGGCTTCCAGCCAGAGGCTCAAGTCAGGGTCTCGGTCCCTGACAGAAGGGAACTTATAAGGAATACCACTGTGGACCTTGTCTCCCCCCATCCCTTGCCCAAGGCTCCATCAGATACATGCTCCTTGGTGGCAGTGGGCTTCACACAATCCTGGCTGTGAGGTTCAAGTCTGCTACTGCCTGGCCCTAAGCCTTTCTGCAAAGAAATCCTCTCTCATACTCAGATTCCTCATCACACAATGATTTATTAAGCACCTACCTACCAGGTACCAACAGCCCTCCATTCTAACCTGTTTTGTAAACCTTTTATCATTCACCATCATTTGACAAAGTAGGAAACCGATTCATGGAAGTCAAATGACTTGGGCTGAAAGTCACAGGGCTCAAAAGGTTGGATGGTGGGCTGGGAATATGGCCTAGTGGCAAGAATGCTTGCCTCATATACATGAAGCCCTGGGTTCGATTCCCCAGCACCACATATATAGAAAATGTCTAGAAGTGGCACTGTGGCTCAAGTGGCAGAGTGCTAGCCTTGAGCACAAAGAAACCACGGACAGTGCCCAGGCCCTGAGTTGAAGGCTCAGGACTGGCAAACAAACAAACAAAAAGGTTGGATGGCATAGATAAAAATTGAACCCTTGTCTGTTTGATGCAAAAGCCATTCTCTTGAACTCTGTAGTCTCCAGACAGACTTACAGCAGGAACATCAGCATCCTGGATTCTTGACTTCTCCATGAACATCCAGCATCACTCTCAGTGGGGAAATGGAGAACTGAAAAGGAATAGGCCGGACTCGATCATCAACAGGCTAGGACTGTTTATTGAGGAACAGCAAGGGGCACAGACCTTCCTGCAGGTTTGGAGGTTGTACGAGGGGGTGAATCTGAGAACAGACTTATAAGGGGTCTGAGAAAGGAGGCAGAGGTTATTGAAAGCACCACTAAGTCTAGGAAGTTGGTGGCTTGTACTCGGACCAGTAATGGATTGTTTACAGATGGGTTGTTTACAAATGGGCTTAGGTGAATTGCCCTGCCTGCACATTAAAGCAGTTTTGCACATACATGAGGTTGTATCTGGTGCCTGTAAGCCCCTGGGACAAAAGGGTGGGGGCCAATCCTTCACTCTCCTTGTTAATGGATCTGTTTGCTGCTTATCTTTGGAAATCATGCTTATCACTTGATGGGAACCTGTGCACAAGGCTCACTTCTATCTGCACACTTCTCTGTATTTCACTTTCCATTCCTTTCTGCCCCATTGCCTCTTCCTCTTTCATTCGCTTCCCTCACACACATACACACACAAAAAAACCCTTCCTTTGTGCTCTAATCCTGCCAGTTTCTGTCACCTCCCCCTGTCTTCTCCCATCCTTCTCACTCATCTCTGAACTTACTGGACCATACTCATCAGATATCTCATTAGAGTAATTGTTGAACTAAATTCCTATTCTAATGCATCCATAATTAAGCTCCACAGGAGACCCGGGGAAGGGGTGGGGGGAAAAGGATTCAAAATAGACTCTTAATCTATTGCACATGAATCAAGAACAACTCCCAAGAAAGCAGCTTAATAGCCATGATTAGTGGAATGTTGCTAGGCCATCCACGGGAGATGGCACTGCTCATCTCCCTGGCATCAGCTCAGAGACATCAAAGGTCCTCTCTGAAATTAGTAAGGCTTTAGGGTCTAACTTCCTTTTCCTACTTAATTAACTGGATGAGGAGAGAGCTGGTGAATTCTGTGAGAAGGGCTCTCTTGTTCTTGCTCTTTGCCTTCTGGGCACAATCCCCCATTCTCCCACCCACCATCAGGCCTGGTAAGCCTTGGTTTGACTTTCAACTCTCAGAGCAGGGTCAGCTCTAGTATGTGGTATGGGTTGTATCTATTTGCCTGGGTTAAACTGAGATACTGGCAAAGGAAGAAAATGTCCTTTCTCTGCCTCAACATCTCCTACCAGCCTCACAGCTCTCCCATCCTTTTTCAAGTATGCTGGGAGCTAGGAGTCTAGGAGAGCACTGCCATTGGCATGAGTGGTCAGCTGCTCACTTGATGCTAAGCTCCCACAGAAGCCTGGGTGACCGCACCCTCACCAGCATCCCCTGAGTTAAGGGCTTTTCCTAGGGACTACCTGGAGGACAACCTGAGGAAACTTGTGGACAAGACTGTGCTAGTTGAGTGTATATAGAGTCTATTATTTCAGTGGTTTGCAAAAATCAAGCCTCCAACTTGGGGTGCTGATGCATGCTGGTCCTCTCAGCACTCCAGAGGCTAATGCAGGACAATCACAGGTTGGAGGGGTCTGGGCTATGTAGCAAGACCCTGTCTCAATAAATACTACCATCATCTAAAAGGGCAGATTGAAGCCAAATCTCTGAGTCTCAGAATCTGCATTTCTTAGAAAAGTTCTCTAAGAGGATTCTCCACATGAGGAGAATTGTTTTTGAAAGCATCCACTCTGGAACAGCAACACAGGCCCTTCCCTGGAAACCTGCAGGGCACGCAAAGTCTCAGGCCCTGCCCAGATCAGGAGTCAATCCATGGTGTCTGCCATGACTCCCAAGTGAAGTCACCATATGAGCAGGAATTTGAGCAGCAGGGTTTGGAGGAAAGCCCTCAGGATTCCAGGTAAATGTGGAACTGGAGACAGGTGGAGAAGAACCAGTGCCTCGAAGCTGCCAGAAACATGGCAGGAAGGAGACCAGTGTCTTCCCAACAGCCTCCTATGGCTCTACCTTAGCTGCCACCATCTCCACATGCACACCTGACTACCACTGTGAGGACCTATTTTCACTACTGGAGCCCCGGCATGGGGGGAATGATTCCTAGGGAATTTTGCTAGGGGATCCGACCCTGCCTGCTGCCTGAGGCTGACAGTCATCACATCTGTCCCCCAATGCATTCTCATGTGTGTCCCCCAGCTCGCTTCCTCAGTTGTTCAGCTCTTACCACTCCCTTGGCTTCGAGAAATCTTATCCTAATAAGACATGGGGAAGATAGTTTTGTTTTACTGTTATCATGCCATGGCAGCCTTGATAAAAAGTCATTATGCACCGCAGTCAAAATTAATCATTTCATAAACTATGTTATTTCTTCCTCTGCAATGGAAAAAGTCATCTTTCCTAATTACAAGAAAACAAACACACTAGGCAACCTTCACATCCTGAACCACACGAGGCCCTCATGTCTTCAGTGTCCTCAGAAGAACCTGACGTAAGCCAGGTATGGAGAGGCAGGGGCTCTGTTAATAGGTAAAAAGCCATTACCAGTTCCCTCTTAATTTCCGTCAATTCCCAATGTGATTCTCCCCTGCCCCCTTGGGCTCTGGTTCACATCTGTGTTGGACTTACTTCTCCACTTACAGTTAAGTAAAACCTTATTAAGCTATGTATCATTTAGTCAAGAATAGTGTAGCCAAGAATAGTTTATGACAGCTAACCATAACTTAATACTATGTGCTAGTCACTGTTCTGTGATCTATGAGTTAACTTATTTAAATCTTACAGTAATAATTGTGGTGGACAGGCCTTTTATCATTACTAATTATCCAATCGCCCCCCCCCCCATTGACCTATACAGAATCTGAAGGCTAGAGACACTGCATTACTCGTACAAGGTCACATAATGTCATATAGCTAACAGGTCATAAGATCTAGTATGAACACAGAAACTGCATGTATAGCATGTTTAGACACTGTATAATTCCAGCTCCCAAGGACTCAAAGTTTAAACATAACAATGCCAGATAAGGATTCACACACTCAGCCAAGAAGAGGCCTAGCTCATGCCCCAAATCTCTTTCCCCTTATTACTTGGCTCTTCTTGATCTTTCAGGCTAGCTTTATGAAATTGGAAGCATTTTTACAGCCCTAGGAGTTCCAGAATTTACTACCACATCATCAACTAATGCAACTTGAGGCTCCAGACAAAGCCCTGAAGGAAGAAGAATTTTTTTTTTTGTGGCCATCTTCCTCTTCCTCTTCCTCTACTTCTTCCTTCCTCTCCTCCTCTCATCAAAGCATCCATGGATTCGAGAGCATATAATACATTACCACATTCTGGAGTTGAAGTTACCCTCCCATCCCTCTAGAAACTTTCAAGGTAGGGTCACAGACAAATGTGACAGCAACTATCTGCCATGCAAATAGAGCAGATGTCAGTAGAAGGCACACAGCAAAGCTGAGCACAATTTCCCTCAGGATGTGATAGACCATCCTGTGGCCAAACATTGCCATTTAGAAGATGCTTCACACCTGCTTGGTGAGCAGGAGCAATCTCACTGAGAAATCAGTGCAGGCTTCTACAGAGACTGAGTCTCAAGTAATGGTTAGTATTTTTCCCTGTGGCAATTTTGGTTGGGGAATCCTGGGGAGTAAATACAAGAAGTCAGACACATGAATTAAACCTGGAGAAAAGAGTAAATTGACCGTGATTTGGGTTAGGAAGCAAGTGATACTTGTACAATCGACTTTCAAATTACTACTACACACAGAAAAAAGCAAGTGCCCCAAGTTTAATATTTGTTCTTTCATGAAATTTCTAGGTGGAAATCTGCCACAGATCCCCTGCACAGATCATGGGGCACAGAAAGCCACTCTCCAGCTATCCTGAATATCCCATGATGGGTGACTCCTAGGTCATCCTTTTCCTCCCAGGTCCTGAAAGTTTCTCATCCCACATCCCTGCTTTGTAAGCTTCTCGCCCTTTCACCTTCCCAGGCTAGCAAAGACCTGAAGCTAAGCTAATAATCCAGGTGAGACTGCAGGTAGTGTGCCTGGTGCACACCTGAGGTTCATTCTTTTGTGGAGGTCAGCTGCTAGTTTGCTGTGACAAGAAGGACTAGGAAGCTGTCCCCCCCCCCCCCCCGTTTAACCTACATAGCATTCATGGGAGGGGGGTGGAGGGTGAGAAAGGAGGGCTTCTGCTCAAATCTAGAAAAGAACTGAGAATGAGAATGTTGGGATACACATATCAGGTTAACAAGAGTAATTTCATAAACGAAAACTTTTGAAACTCAACATGTTAGCATTATATCAACTTCCCTGAAGACACAAGTATTGAAGCTCTTTCTTGAAACCACAGACTAGGACTTTAGTCCTAGTCCTAGTCCTATCATTTCCTGGGAAGAACCCAGGTGATGCTGGAGGGGAGGCTACAGCCACCTCTGGTGTTTCCTAACTATAAGAAAGCTAATGAACACAGAGACAGTTACATATTATTTCCATAAAGAGGCTGACCTTTGTTTTCCAATTATACCACCATGAGCAGTGAGCAGCCACGTGTTTTGTCTGGGGAGGTGGTGTGTGTGTGTGTGTGTGTGTGTGTGTGTGTGTGTGTGTGTGTGTGGTGTGTGTGTGTGTGAATCTAGAAACACCTGGCACTAAAAGGCTTCACTTCTTATGCTTCCATAGGTTGACAAACCAGGAAATAAATCTAGGGAACGCTTGAGTTATCACTTGATGGGAGAGGGAGAGAGCCAATGAGAAGTCAGAGGCACAGTTGTTCACCGAGAATGCCCTGGGGCAGGAGGGTGGGGTCCGATCCTCCAGTCTATAAAACCTAGGGTGTGAGACAGAGAAGAGCATTTTACTGCTTGAAGTCTGAAGGCAGCCTGTGGCCTTCGAGAAGGAGGGGAAGGGAATGGATGCTGAGTTAGAGGGAGGAAGATGGGTGAAAAAGGGAGGGTGGTGGGTGCAAAACGGCTACAAAACATTGTAGAAAGAGGGAGAAAAGAATGGGAAGGAAGAGGGGGTTTTCAGTGAAAGCTAGCCTTTTCCTATGTAAACTTTAAAGACCCATACTCTGAGAAGCACATGCCTTCTGCTTGCCTCCGTGGCTAGTGGGTTGCAACTGGCCAATTGGCTGACTCTTAAGAGACAGGGGCCTTTCTAATTGTCTGTTAAGAGTCCTGTCCTCCTCCCCTTTTTCTGCTTGCTTGGGTATGTCAGAAAAACTATCTCTGCCTTGGTTTTCTTCTCAATTAGAAAGAGTGCCTACAGCTCTTCCACAGTAGAGGCAAAGCTTTAATCTTTCAGAAAAACTCTCCAGGAATGATTTCTGTCTCAGAGGCTTGTTGTAGGAATTCAGTAATTGATGCTGGGGATGGAGAGGCTAACACTTCAAAAATAGTTTTGTACAAATGAGCCTGAATTAGACTTCACAGGTCTGAGGATAACTCTTGTCTTTCAGCTTACTAGTAGGCTGCAAGTTCCTGACTCTTCATTAATAAACTTCATCTATAGAGGTGCTCTCACTCATCACTGCCTGTGTTGAGGAAAGCCCTTCTCTGGGTTTTAAGACTAGATCTTCATCACGATGGTGGTGCTTCTGTGTCTGGGAATAAACTGGAAAAAAAACAAGTGAGACTTAGGAGATCTAGAGAGAAAATGAGAGCAGGTATGCTATCGCAAAAGCAATGTAAACTCAATCTGGCAAAGTCTCTGAAGAGGAAATGGTAGCAACCCATGTGTTTTGTCTCTCCAGTGGGAGAGAATACAAGTTTCTGTGTTGAATTGGGGCAACAGATGGTAGTTAGGGTACCAGCCTTGATGTGCTTTCCTCTCATGAGTGTTACTCAAGTCTTCAAGACTGGACTGTCTGAAACTTTTCATAAGAATCAAGACTCTGAGAAGCTTTTCTGCTCTGATTTCACTTTTTCTCTCACCCAAGGAAGAGGAATCTAAGAGCTCATATCATAGCATAGCTGAGGTCCTTTGCCCTCAGCGCTCTCCTGGCTAGTGGGAGAGGTGGGGAGCATATGCCACGGGGTGAACCAAGATGAGGTAGAGTTGCTAACTGCCTGCTCCCAGCCCTTTAATGAAGGACACTCAGATGATCCGGGGGATGTCTCATGCAGTCTCCGGTTTTAATAAGGGGGAAACCACATTTATAAAGGCAAAATGGTGGCAGGAAGGGGAGGGATGTAGAGCACCTAGCTAGGTGCTAATTGGCTGCCTGAGCTGTCTGTCAAGGGTGGAGAGCCGAGGGACCTCCCTAAGGGCGGTGTAAATCTACATCACGGCCCCCAGGACCGCCTCTGGGTTCACCACCAGTGGCCATCTTGGCTGCATGTGGTCCCAAGGCTGGGAGGTGGGGCTGGTTAGAGCTGCCTTTCTGGTTCTGGACCTGGAAGGCAGGCGGGACCCATTCAGTTCAGTCCAGGGAAAATTGGAGTTTTTAGTCCATCTCTGCACCCCAGGCAGCATTCCCCCTCTCTGGCAGTGAGGTAGAAGCAGGTTCAGGCCCTGGCGACTCTGGAGGTCAACAGCAGCCAAGATGCTAGCAACTTAATACATATGGTTAGTAAACATTTTATCATAAACATTGAAGCAAGGTGCCAAAACCCTCAATGCCTATTTCCCCCCAATGGGGGATTGGAAGCTTAATTTCTCTCAGCCTGAGCATAGTATGCATTTCTAAAAAGGCACACCAGTTTATGTACAGTGGTCTGGGAAGTATGGTCATAGCTAAACTCCTCCAATCTTGGGTGGTGCTAAGTCAATGAGCCAGGCCATGGAGGAGGGTCTCGGCCCAGGGAGAATTAGGTCCCTCCTCAGTAACTACCTTTCTAAGTTCTCTAAAATCCTGGGCTTCCCAGGAATGCCACTGGGATGGGATGCGTCCGGGTTAACATCTACAGGGGAGCCCATGTATGGTGAGCCAGAGCCGCGGCTGCGGACCGGCGGCTTGGTGGGCCTTCTCAGGTCCTCACAAGGTGGAGAGGAGTGTCTGGTGGAGGAAGGGTGATGAGACGGTGGAGGCCGCCCTCCCCCCCCCACCTCGCTCGTGTGCCACGTGTCTCGGGACCGGGACCGCGGCGCTTAACTCAGGACCTGGGGGACCAGGCTGGGGCTCATCTGTGGGCCCATTGGAGTGAGGCATTGAGCACCTCTCCTCCTGGGCAGCAGGAGGGCCATCTCCTTCCCCTCCAAAATATTCCCCTGTGGACCCTTCCCAGGCACAATGTTCTCCTTTAATGGGTCTGGGGAAAAGCAGGCCTTAAGGGCCTGGAGAATTTGGAAGAATACAAGAGGGAGCTCCTCTCCCAAGTAGAAATCCCTTTATTGTGAAAGTGAAGTACAGAGGGGGTACAGTTTCATATGTAAGGCAATGAGTAAACTTCTTGTTCAACTTGCTACCTCCTCCCTCATTTTTCCCCACCTCCCCACACCCCAATTCCCTTTCCCAATTGGTTTTGTAAGTGTTGCTTTTGGAATTGTTTGTCTTTTTATCCTGTGTCTCTTGATTTTGGTATTCCCTTTCCCTTCCCTAGTTCTAATACACTTATATACGGTATCCAGAGTACTAAGATGAGGTACAGTGATAGCAGGGGTAAAACCACAGGAGGGGAATACAAGAGAAAAAAAAAGGTACGATTTCATATGGCATGTTGAAAATAATTACAACAATGATATAACACTTGTTTCCATAATGTGGAGTAAATTTCACTTAGCATCATCTTATGTGTTCATAAGGGCATAGCTATTGGCCTATCATGACCTTCTGCTAAGACTAGCCTAAACATGTACTAATTATTCCCGATGAGGGAAACCATAGAGTCCATGTTTTTTTGGGTCTAGCTCACTTCACTTAATGTAATTTTTCCAAGACCTTCCATTTCCTTATGAATGGGGCAATGCCATTCTTTCTGATAGAGGCATAGAATTTCATTGTGTATATGTACCACATTTTTCTGATCCACTCGTCTACTGAGAGGCATCTGGGTTGGTTCCATATTTTAGCACTGACAAATTCTGCGGTGATGAACATTGTTGTGCTGGTGGCTTTAGTGTGGTCTTGTAATCTTTTGGGTAGATACCCAAAAGTGGGGCTGCTGGGTCATAGGGGAGCTCTATGTTTAGCCTTCTGAGGAACCTCCATACTGCTTTCCAGAGTGGTTGAACAAGTTTACATTCCCACCAACAATGTAGTAGGGTTTCCTTTTGGCCACATCCCCCCCAGCATTTGTTATTGTTGGTTTACCTGATAATGGACATTCTTATTGGGGTGAAGTAGAATCTCAATGTTGTTTTGATTTGCAATTATTTTGTGGCCAGTGATGTAGCACACTTCATGTGTCTCTTGGCCATTCTCATTTCCTCGTCAGAGAAGTCTCTTTTAATTGTTCAGATTTTTCTCAAAGTCAGGGAGCTTGGCTTCAGTGGTAGAGTGCTTACCTAACAGGTGAGGGCCTTGAGTTCAAACCTCAGTACCAACAGATTTATATGCACTCACTTGGGCATATGCACGTGTGCTCTATGCAGTTTATACATGTGTTTAGATTGTCTGAATGCTACCATAGTCAGGACATTCAAAGTTTCATCGCAGAGATCTTTCTGTGACCCCACTTATAGCATTGCCACCTTTTCCTAGTAGTCTCTAATTTTTCTCCATCTGTTAAGAATGCTTTCATTATATGTGTAACCTTACAATATTTCTTTTTATTGCTCAATTTTATTTTGTGTTATAAATATACCACAGTTTAGCCTTCATCTATTGGAGGGTATTTGAGTTAGTTCCAGTTTGTGACAACTACAAATAAAAGTGCTCTTAACATTGTATATGGGATTTTTTCTGTGAACACAAATTTTCCTTTCTTTGGATAAATGCTCAGGACTGCAGTTTTTCTGGGGGTCATCTGGATAAGTGGATACTTAGTTTTCCAAGAAACCCCAGTGCTCTTTCCCAGAATGGAAGCATTATTTTATACTCCCACCAACAGTGATCCAGTTTTTCTACATTCTTGCCAGTATTTGGTCTTCTCTTTATTTTTTAGCAATTTTAATAATATCTATTATTAAAAGCTATAGTGTATTGTGAATTTAATTTGCATTTTCCTAAGGCCTATTCATCCTGAACTGAGAAGGATTTTTTTTTTTTTAAAGCCAGGATCTTGTTATGTTCCTACTGCCTGGAACTCCTAATGTTCTTGCCTTGTGCTGCTGGAATTACAAACATGTACTCCCATACCTAACTTTGAGGGGAGATTTTTCTTTTTTTGGAGAGGGGGGTCGATCGTGGGGCTTAAACTCTGGGTACTGTCTCTGAGCCTTTCAGCTCAAGGCTAGTGTTCTACCACTTTGAGCTACAGTGCCCCTTCCAAGAAGAGATTTGGGGTACTGGCTTTTTTTATCCTACAGACAGATTAGTCTTGAAACAGTTGCACAAAAACTCAGTATAGAAGAGAGAAAATACAGAGAGCATCAAGAGGCTTCAGGGTCGGTCCATGTGAGAGAAGCCAAGGATCTGTTTCAAGGCATAGAATAGAGGACAGGAGACTTGAGAGATTGAGAGCATCTCTGAAAGGTAGAGAGCTGAAAGTGTCTGGGATTGGTGATAAGAACTTAAAACCACTAGTAGACATACTAGTTATTAGGCATAGTCAGAGGAAAAGATTTGGAAGAAAGCACTGATTTTGATCATTTCTCTCCACTAACAAATATTAAGTGTGAAGAATGAATGTTTTTGAGTTGAAATGCATCCAGGTAAAACCGTATATCTTATCTACTCCCACAGTGTAGAGCATAGAGTGCTTAGTGTGTCTGTGTGGATGAAACCATGGGAGTGGTGTGAGCACACTTGCTCAAATGTGGATTGTAGAGAAGGAAATGTTAGAACCTCCAAAGCTCATGTGGAGGTGTTAGGAAGTTTCTGGGAACAGAGTGAAGTCCTGTCTAATTTGTTGGAGTAGGATGGACATTGGCATGTGCAGTGACAGTAAAAAGTTTCTCTCCTGAGTAGAGAACTGTTCAGAGTAACTACCGATGAAGCCAGCCTTCAAGTGGCAGGTTTCCTACGTGACTGAAGCCTCATCTTGAACAACAAAAAAGCTAATGTGTCTATAAAGTTTTAGGAATCCAGATGAATTTTGTTTTCATTACTTCTCACTGTTCTCTTGAACTTAAATTTGAGTGCTGTGTTGTTCTTGATTGATATCATAGTCTTATATCTCCAAATATTTTTGTTTAAAATTTCTTTTAGTATTTCTTTCATTTATTCTCTGGTTACTCAGACTTGACCTAACCAATAATATAATATGTTTATTCAACCTATTTTGTTTGCATATCTAAATGAGCTATTAAGTATTTTAAAAGCTTACATATCACCGAGAATCTTCTTTAATACCACCTATCAAAAAGAGTGATTCCTTAGATATATTTATTTTGAGTTTGTCTCCCTTAAAAATTTTTCTCACAGAGGGAACCAGCATGATGACAGAACTCCAGCTGAGATGGCATTAAAAGAGGAGAGTTGAAGTTTAATGGCAGAATGCCTATATAAGCATACAAGGCTTTAAAAAAAGTAAATACCTAATTTTTACATTCTCAAGTCACATCATCATAATCATCATTTCTATATTAGTTGACAGAAATGTAGACTACGACCTCTCAGATGCCAGGTGATGTCTGCCACCCTTAAGAAATGTCAAACAATATTTCTCTATAGCCATTTACCACTATTGGCATTTGATAGGTCTAGTTAAAATGGAAATGTGAAACTGGGCCAAACGGATGAGCTTAAGAACAACAACTTTGACTGTTATTAAGGCTGTCATTATTTCAACTCAATGTGAGACCACAGCATCCACAGCTTCTCTTTTTTTTTTTTCTTTTTTGTTGGTCATGGGGCTTGTACTCTGGGCCTGGGTGCTGTCCCTGAGCTCTTCAGCACATGCTCTACCACTTAGAGCCACAGCTTCACTTCCAGTTTTCTGGTAGCTACTTGGAGATAAGAGTCTCACGGACATTCTTTCTCAGGCTGGCTTTGAACTATGATCCTCAGATCTCAGCCTCCTGAATAGCTAAGATTACAGGTATAAGCCACTGGCACCTGGCCCAGAGCTTCTTTTCTTACAGCATGTTTCTTTTTTGGTGGTGGAGGGGGGTGGACGTGGTACTAGGACTTGAACTCAGGGCCTGGGCATTGGCCTTGAGCTTCTTTTGCTCAAGACAAACACTCCACCACTTGAGCCACAGCTTCTCTTCCAGATTTTTGGTGGAGATAAGAGCCTCACATCTCACAGATTTTGCTGCCCAGGCTAGCTTCCAACAGAGATTCTCAGATCTCAGCCTTGAGGTAGCTAGGATTAGAGGCAGGGTTTTTACCCATGCCCTACTGTAACACTGACCTCCAGCCACCTCCCCCCCCCCGAATTTTTTTTTTGTGGGGGGACCTGACCACTGTCCCTGGCTTCTTTTTGCTCAAGGCTAGCACTCTACCACTTGAACCACAGCACCATTTCTGGCTTTTTCTATATATATGCTGCTGAGGAATTGAATACAGGGTTTCATGTATAGGAGACAATTACTCTACCACTAGGTCATATTCCCAGCCTCCTGGGTTTTTTTTTGTTTATTTGTTTTTTAAAGATGTAATTTTTCTTTGTCATTGGGCTTGAAGTCTGGGCCTGGGTGCCATACTTGATCTCTTGTGCTCAAGGCTAGAGCTCTACCACTTGAGCCACAGTGCCACTTTAGGTTTTCTGGTGGTTAATTGGAGCTAAGAGTCCTAGACTTTCCTGCCCAGGCTGGCTTTGAACCATGATCCTCAGATCTCAGCCTACTGAGTAGCTAGAATTACAGGCATGAGTCACTGGCACCCAGCACTGTTCATTTTTTAATCTGGCACTCTCTTAAGGTACATAGTGCAGAACAAAGTGATCTGGTTCAACTAAGGACTGAGGCTAGACTTGCCTGCCTTCCACCCTGGCTTAAACTCACAGACATGCACTTGGATTACTATAATTTAGGTGCTGTGGAAAATAACAAGATTCATTTGTCTCAGGCAAGGCTTCAGGAGGCCATTTAGCTGGATGCCATTTGAGGAATAGGTAGGATTTGGAGAAATGAAGAACATCCTAGGTTAAACCAAGAGTTGTGAATAGGCATGCTGAAGCCCTAGTGGCTTTAGGAATAAAGTCACAGACACAGAGGGGTTGTGGGTATTCTTGAATAAGTCAATATTTAGGCAAAAGCATGACAGACTATGAGAAATCTTTGGGGTTGTGCGGTGGTTCTTTTTCCTAATGATAGTATGCGAAAGCTAAGAGTAACTTGTTTTTCACTGATTTAGAAAAGGAGGAAGCATGTAAAATAAGAAGTCAACTGAATTTTAATGTCATTATGACTGTATTGTTTTTTTCCTTCTTCCAAAAGTATTACTGGTAGAATTTTCCTCCTAGTTAGAACATTCTGTATCTAAGAAAGGCAAAAGAATGAGTATTCATAAATCCAGTAATCTTCACTTAACATTTTTTATTTATCTTTTAGACTGGCTCTTTAGCCTTAGTTGGAGATTTCATAATTAGCTATTTGAAATATTCTGGTGAGCTGAAGTTTTATCTTAAGGATTAAGGATAAAAGATATGGTTTTAGGGATTAAGGATGTAGGTATAATCTCTTACCAGAAATGACTTTAAGACGTATTCTGGGACTTAAGCTCATTATAGAAAGTGTGCAATATATCTCAGATCAGTGTGAGAAAAGCCTCTTTTCTGTCAAAGTAGTTTACTTCCTTTCTGTTAATCTTGTGAGAATTGTTTTTCTGAAAAGTTCCCGCTTTGGCACCTGTTTTTTTGTTGTTTGTTTGTTTTTTTTGTCAGTCATGCGGCTTGAACTCTGGGCCTGGGTGCTGTCCCTGAGCTCTTCAGCTCAAGGATAGTGCTGTACCACTTGAGCCACAGCACCACGTCAGGGTTTCTGGTGGTTAATTGGAGATAGGAGTTTCTCGGACTTTCTAGCTTGGGCTGGCTTTGAACTGAGATTCTTAGATCTCAGCCTTCTGAGTAGCTGGGATTACAGGCATGAGCCACCGGTGCCCAGCATTATTCATTTTTTAAATTTAATTTTTCATTGTTATTATAGAGGTATACAGTTAAGTAAGTCAGGTAAAGAATACATTTATTTTTGGACACTGTCACCCCTTTCCTTGTTCTCGCCCAGTTTTTCCTTCCCATCCCCACCCACATGCTCATTTTCAACATAGTGTCTAGGGAGTACCACTGCTTCATTTGTTTACCCATTGTATTGGCCTTTGCTCATTACATTTTAATTTCATCCATTTCATGCTGCACTTTAGAACTCTTATTATGGCTGGGAATGTGGCTTACTCGTAGAATGTGTGCCTAGCATGCATGAAACCCTGGGTTCGATTCCTCGGTATCACACAAACAGAAAAGGCCAGAAGTGGGGTTGGGAATATGGCCTAGTGGCAAGAGTGCTTGCCTCATATATATGAAGCCCTGGGTTTGATTCCTCAGCAACACATATATAGAAAAAGGCCAGAAGTGGCACTGTGGCTCAAGTTGGCAGAGTGTTAGCCTTGAGCAAAAAGAAGCCAGGGACAGTGCTCAGGCCCCGAGTTCAAGCCCTAGGACTGGAAATAAAAAAAAAAGAAAAGGCCGGAAGTGGTGCTGTGGCTCAAGTGGTAGAGTGCTAGCTTTGAGCAAAAGAAGCTCAGAGCCAGTGCTCAGGACCTGATTTCAAGCTCCAGGACTGCCAAAAAAAATCCTAATAGAAGCTCCTTAAATATTAATTAAATTATATCCCATTAATTAAGCAACATAATTCTGCAGGTTGTGAATATGAGCAGAGGGACAGAGCTGTCGGGAGCCGAGCTAGCAGCTAAGCTCATCCTGACCTCTGGTTGTGCTGATGTCGCCAGAATGTCGGGAGCCAAACTTGCAGCTAAATTCATTCTCACCTCTGGCTGGGCTGTTACCGCCAGGTTATGCTAGATGCAAAGGTATTTGTTGAGAGAGAGATTCGGGAACGCTATTATTCTTTGGTATCTGGTCCAAGATTGCTTAGATCTTAGACATGAACAGATTAAATTCGATAAGTCGATTGGAGAAACTGAACAGGGGCCTGATGAGTGTTGCCCAGCCCTGGGAGCATATGCTGCTGCCCGGGAAGAGCTGAGAAAATTAACAAGACCTGAACCCACTGGGCTAGACATTAAGGAAGACTCAGATGGCTCAGATACTGAGGAGAAATTATGCAATGAGCCTACTAAAGATAGATTGACCCATGTTGAGAATATGTTGAAATCAGTATAGCTCTATTGTCACAGCTTCATCCAGAACAACAAACTCCTTTATAGGGAGATACTGGTAAGCCCCCATGAACAGTCCTGGCAGACTTACAGCTCTCCTGGGTGCAGGCTGCTAGCAGGGGGGAGGAACCTGAGGCTAGGGAAATGCTAACACCACCGAGGTAACTTCTCCTGACCGAGCGCTCTTTCCATCTACCACGAGCTTACATTTTCCATAAATCCACTGGGCTAGGTCAAGGAGATCAGCAATTGTGGATGTTTGGAGACAATTGATCTCTAGTTCAGCTCAGCTGGTTGCTCGTCAAGTCTAAATTGCTTCAGGAAAGCTGCTCAAGTTTGAGCCCAATCTTATATATTTGGAATATTTTGCAGGACTTACCTAACTTCTATGAGCGCTCAGGCAGATGAAGTTCTCTCTGTCTCTTTTTCTGCCTCCCTCTAAACTCTGCCGGCCTGCCTGTGACATAGGATGGGTATCGATATTTGTTTAACATCTGCTTTAAAAGACTCAAAGAAAGGTTTTCTATTCTTGTTATTGATGTTAAGTTTTCGAGACTCAGTTAAATTCTGCTTGTTTGGCTAAATCATAAGCTTTCTCTAGCATTGAGCACATGGTAGACAATAGGATTCGTTGGAGTGAAAGCCTGCCCATCCCCCAGGTGACAAGCATGCCAAATTCCTGGAGGCTGGGCAGGGACTTGGAGTCCTGTGACCTAGCATTTCCAAGGTGCCTTACAATTCAAATGCTTGAAGATGAAGGTGTCTTACTGTGAGCTCACTGTCTGTGTTCATGTCTTGTCTTCCATTAGCTCCCCTTGGGAGCTAAACTGGTTTCTCAAAATGTGGCTTCTCGGATGATCTGAAAATTTTGGTTTGCTGAAAAGGCTTTTTTTTTTTTCTATCTAACCACGTGGTTCTAGAATATAGGCAAAATAATATCATTTGCCACTGGAATTCCAGAAAAACTTATGTGGCCAATTAAAGAACAATTCTAAGCGTGCCCCAAAACGTGTGCACATTGTCTGTATGTTTATGTCTGTCTGTCTATGTCTATGTGTTGGTAAAACTTAAAAACAAAACAAAAAACAGGTTTCAAACCCAAACTGATCATGTTTGGGAGCAAACAAATGTGTCTAAGAAAAACTCCAAAAGGTTCTAATATACAGCACGTGATATAAGTACAATAATGTACAACCAGTGTGTTATTCTTTATGTCTATCTATGCTAAGAGTCTAGTGTACATCTAATCCTGACAATTCTTTGGTATAGACTAAGATTTTGCTTCTCCATTTTTTTTCTTTTTTCACTGTGCTCTGATAAACTCTTCAAGATCAAGGGACCAGAGTCATTTTGAAATAACTGCACAGGTGTGACTATTAACCTAAAATTTCCGGACCCCAAATTAACATTTTGCTTTATAGGATACAGGTTGACATGTGTGCTAGCTGAGTGGACCATGGCAGTCTGTGGCTACAGAAAGCTGCCTCCACAGTCAGCTCCCAAACTGGGAGTTGTTTGTGACCCAGAAACTGCCCTGGCTGCTACAGAGAGCAGACTTGGTTGGCCTTCAATCTGTGTGGATTTTATGACTAGAAAGATGGTTAAAGGCCCAAGCCTTCTAAAATCTGTTTAAAAATGCCCTTAACCAGTCTGTGTAGAAATTTACAGGCAACAAGCAGGAAATGTGACAGCCTATCCAGGGAACTCTACTACAGCCTTATCCAGATGCAAGCCAGCTCTCCTGCTGGCCTGCTAATTTGGGATGGAAGACAAGGCCACTTCAGATACACTGAAGCTGAAAATTTTATTGTTATTCATTTTCCCTTTCACGTGCCAGTAAGGTAAGGTTAAATAATATGATTTGATTTAATGGCTCATGGATACCATTCAGTCTGCTGTTCTTTAAATGTTACAGCAAAACTCTGGCAACTATTTGTTGGTCAATTCTTAGCAACTTACAGGTAAACTCTAGTCCTTTTGTTCTCCTGTTGCTTTATTTGGAAATAAAAAGGGCTTTTATGGCTAAGACTCCTTGGACAGTTCAAAGCCAGTCCAGGCAGAGAAAAATAAAAATCATGGCTTCAGCACCTGCTAGGGTTATCCCTATCCCTGCGGGACAAAGAATTGCTCAGCTCATCCTTGTTCCTTTAATTTCATTCGGTGCATCAGCCACCACGAACCTTAGGGGAGAAAGGAGTTTTGGGTCCTCAGACATATTTTGGGTTCAAAACATAAAACGGGAAAGGCCCGAGCTTACAATTTATATACAAGAAAAGCCCTTCCGAGGTCTGTTAGATACAGGAGCAGATGTGTCTGTGATAGCCAAGAGACATTGGCCTTCCAACTGGCCTCTTACTGCGTCTCTTACATCCTTACAGGGGATTGGCCATGCCACAGACACCCAACAAAGCAGTGCCATCCTTAACTGGAGAGATGGTGAGGGGCATTCTGGGACTTTCCAGCCTTAAGTATTAGATCATTTGCCCATAAATTTGTGGGGCAGAGATATTATGGAAAAGATGGGAGTTTGTTTAGCCCTAGTGACGCAGTCACTCGTCAACTCCTAAGTCAAGGGCTACTGCCTTCAGGAGGATTGGGAAGTCATCAACAAGGAATTAGAGAACCCATTCAACCTCAGCCCCGACCTCCTAGACAAGGGCTGGGATATTTTTAACGGGGGCTGCTGCTCATCCTGTCCCTCATGCCGATCCTATCACAAGGTTATCAGACACTCTGCTGTGGGTGGATCAGTGGCTCCTACCAATTGAAAAGATTATTGTTGCCCAACAGCTGGTGCAGGAACAGCTGGACTTGGGCCACATTGCTCCTACTACCTCCCCATGGAATTCGCCTATTTTTGTTGTTAAAAAGAAATCTGGCAAATGGAGACTCCTACAGGATCTCCGACGGGTAAAAGCCACTATGGAACTTATGGGGACATTACAACCAGGTTTGCCCTCTCCTATGGCAATTCCTCAAAATAAATACAAAATTAAAATTGACTTAAAAGATTGTTTTTGTACCATACCCCTTGTTCCTCAAGATTGCAAACGCTTTGCATTTAGTGTCCCCTCTACTAATTTTAAAGAACCCATGAAACGGTACCATTGGCTAGTGTTGCCCCAAGGCATGGTGAATAGCCCCACCTTGTGTCAAAGCTTTGTAGTGTGGGCTCTCTCTTCTACTCGCCAAAAATTTCCTTCTGTTTATATTATTCATTATATGGATGATATTTTATTAGCTCGCCTAAACCCTGCAGTAGTACGCTAAGCCTTTGGACAGTTAAAACAAGATCTCACCTCTTTTGGGTTAATAATAGCTAGTAAAAAGTGCAAGAGCATCCTCCGTATACTTATCTTTGTCATATTTTGGGTCCTTATTATTTTACTAGCCAGAAGTAACAGGTTAAGACTTCTCATTTATGTACTTTGCCTGATTTTCAAAAATTTCTGGGAGATATTAATTGGCTTCACCCTTATCTTAAATTGTCCACAGCTGAATTAAAACCCTTGTTTGATCTATTAAAGGGGGACCCTGACCGTACATCTCCCAGAGAAATGACAACTGAAGCAGCAGAAGCCTTGAGCATAGTAAATTCTGCCATTTCTTCCCAACATGTAAATTATATTGATTACTCAGCCCCTTGGGAAGCTTATATTTTAACTACACTTCATTCTCCAACAGCGGTCCTTTGGCAGAAGGGACCCCTTTTTGTGGCTTTCCTTGCCTGCTACTCCTTCAAAAGTGTTAACTCCTTATTATGAATTGGTAGCCACCTTAGTCCATGTGCCGTGTGGAATCTTGTAAGTATCTTGGATGAGATCCACAGGGTATTTATATCCCCTATACTTTACACCAGCAAGAATGGCTTTATATTCATTGTGATTCCTGGTCCATTGCTTGGGACAATTTTGTGGGCACAATTTCACATCATTGTCCCTCCAACAAATTACTTCACTTTGCCTCTTCTTACCATTAAGGGAGGGCAATGCTATTACAGATGAGGCTACTCACATTTTTCTCACTCAAATTGACCTGGCAAAGCAATCACATGTTGCCCACCATCAAAACAGTCGTGCCTTACATCAGCAATTTCATATCACACGTGAGGCGGCTCGTTAAATTGTAAAAACTTGTCCCAACTGTGCTACCTTCCTGCCTGTGCCCTCCAATGGCATTAACCCCCGAGGCTTAGTGACCAACCATGTTTGTCAAATGGATGTTACCCACATCCCCTCTTTTGGACGCCTCTGCTTTGTCCATGTTACAATAGACACTTACTCTAATTTTATTATGGCTACTCCTCTTAGTGGGGAAGCTGGCAAACATTGTATTTCCCATGCCTTACGCTGCTTTGCAACTATGGGACTTCCTAAACAAATTAAAACTGATAATGGTCCGGGATATGTTGGTTGAGCTTTTCAAACTTTTGCAAACTTTTAGCAAATTGTTCACTCTACAGGAATTCCCTATAATCCTCTAGGTCAAGCAATTGTTGAATGGGCCAACAGTTTGTTAAAACACCAAATTTCTAAATTAAAAGGGGGGAGCTATACCCCTTCTCTCCTGTTAATATACTTTCTCATACTTTATTCATACTAAATTTTTTAAATTTGGACTGCAATGGCCACTCTACAGCACAGTCGTTTTGGGAAAAGAGAGAGCAAAGAACTTTTACCCAAGTTAAGTGGAAAGATCCTTTAACAAGCGCTTGGCATGGGCCCGATCCGGTATTGACATGGGGTCGAGGACATGTCTGTGTTTTTTCACAGGATGAAAATGATGCCCGCTGGCTACCTGAGCGTTGTGTTCAGATTGTGGAAACTCATCAGAACAGTACAAGCACTGACCCACTGGGCTTATGTGCCAGATCCACCGATTGTGCACCCTGCGACCTGGGAGGGAGCTGAGGTGTTTGTCCATGTCAACAGATCAGCGTATGGTACAGCGCTAGACCCTTTTGTCCAATACGTTAAAATGGGAGACTTTGCAGCTTCTGGCATTGGAACCCCTTTATGCTTTACAACTGACTCCAACTGTTATATCCCAGGCTGTACTGTAATGCAATCCATAAATCATAGAATTTGGATTCCTGATAATAGTCAAGTATATAATATACGAATGACTTCATTGCCTACTGGGTTTCCTGTACATGCCAATTCTACCTCGTCCTTCATGATACCTCGCTGCATCAACTCCTCTCAAATTGTAGAATCCATGGGAGAACTGCACCCCATAAAGTGTAGACATGATCACCCTTTTATAACCAATATTTCAGGAACTAGTTCTCAGCTGATGGACTGGTCCGGAGCAAATCTCACCAACAAGTACAACCCAGGTCTGTGGTGGATGAATGGACACCCTCAACGTCGTGTCTGGATGTTAGTGGCTGCCCTGAATAATATCTCCTGACCTACTTCTACTTCTTTAAAAAAATATTATGAGTTGTGTAACACCCCCTATGCTATTATGTATGGACCTTTTAATATTTCTATAGGAGCCATGTATTTCAATGTTACCTGCACTAACTGTTCTTTTACAAATTGCTTGTATAGTGGTCTTACTGATTCTGTAATTATTATTAAGCAACCACCATTTGTTATGCTTCCTATAAACTTATCTGAAGCTTGGTATGAAGAAACAGGTATTCAAGTGTTAAAAACATTTAAAAGAGCTCATGCGCCCTAGACAATTTGTAGGGCTATTAATAGCAGGCATTGTAGCCTTTATTTCCTTAGGTGCCTCTGCTGCAGCAGCTACTGTGGCTTTAACACAAAATGTGCAGACAGCTCACTATGTTAATCAGCTTGCTCATAATACCACGCAAGCCCTGCACTTTCAAGGCAGGATTGATGATAAGGTAGAACAAAAATTAGAAGCATTGTATGAGTCTGTGTTGTCACTGGAGAACAAATTCGTGCCTTACAAACTTTGCAACGGGAGCGCTGTCATGCTGGGTTTGACTTTATTTGTGTGACCCTCCATAAGTATAATGGGTCAAGCTGTCCTTGGGAACAAGTTGTAGCACATCTAAATGGTATTTGGCACCATAATAACTTGTCCTTAGATCTCTTTCAACTCCATAGACAAATAGCCAGACTAGAACAAGCTCTGCCTTTGGACTCTATAGTGGCATAAACAGCAAAAGAACTGTTTGAACAACTTCAACAGTATGTCCCTTCCTTAACTAACGTTAAGGGGCTGCTGATGACATTGCTCAGCCCAGGGATACTTTTGTTGATGGCTTTCCTATGCCTTCCTTGCATTGTACACATATTGCAAAACTCTTTCATGAGTTTAGCCAGCCAGCTGCATAAGATCAAGCTCCAAGTAAATGAATTTCCCTGGAGAGGAACCGCAGCCAGAGACGGGTATGAGGCGGTAGCAGCTTGACCGACCTAAGACACGGGGCTTCAGCACTGCTCTGAAGTTGTTCCCTGAGATGGGTAAGGCAGGCTGGGGTACCCACCCCACCTAAGACAGGCGGGTTCGCTTCTTTTAATAAAGACGGGGGAATTGTTGGGAGCCGAGCTAGCAGCTAAGCTCATCCTGACCTCTTGGCTGTGCTGATGTCACCAAGATGTTGGGAGCCAAACTTGCAGCTAAATTTATTCTAACCTCTGGCTGGGCTGTTACCGCCAGGATATGCTACATGCGAGGACATTTGTTCACAGCCATTATCCGGAATTGCTTTGCTATGTCCGCACCTTGCTATGTCCGCTGGAGTAGATTCCTATGTTAATCAGCCTTGTCCTGTGTTTACTGTAAACAAATGTTGCAAACTTCTAAGCCTCTTTGTGTTCTGGAATTTTAACAACCCTATGCTATTCCCTGGTTCCAAAACTGCATATAAGCTGGGTGTTGAGACTAAATTGGGCTGCAGTCTTGAGTCTCAATCTCGAGATGCAGACCTCCCGTACCCCATCTTTGCCTCTTGTCTTTTTACTCTTGTCTTGTATTTTTCCTTTTCCTTAATCCTCGCAGCCCTCAGTAAGGATTCCTGTTCACTGCCGGCTGGCTCGGCAGGTGTGGCGCCCGAACAGGGACCTGAAGCCTGGGATGATGGCAGAGGACCCCCGCTCAGGTAAGGATGTCCGGTCAATAGGGAAGGAGAGAGGGAGAGAGAGAGTATTGTTGGGAGTAAGAAATAATGGGATAAAGTATAGGCTGCATGCTATACGTGCAGGCCCCCAAAGGCATGCTTAATGCCCGGGCAGTGAAAGTTGGCCAAAATAACTTAGAACGTTTCTTTTACTTTATTGAGGAAGCATGCCCCCAGTTCCTGGAGAAAGGAACCAATAACTTAGAAACTTAAAAAGAGAGAGAGAGAGAGAGAGAGAGAGAGAGAGAGAGAGAGAGAGAGAGAGAGAGAGAGATTGGGGAACACTATTATTCTTTGGTATCTGGTCCAAGATTGCTTACATCTTGGTAACAAAGCAATTCCGGATAGTGGCTGTGGACAAATACCTTTGCATCTAGCATATCCTGGTGGTAACAGCCCCGCCAGAGGTGAGAATGAATTTAGCTGCAAGTTTGGCTCCCGACATTCTGTCGACATCAGCACAGCCAGAGGTCAGGATGAGCTTAGCTGCTAGCTCGGCTCCCGACACAGAGCCTGCTGGATTAAGGGTGAAAGGGAACAGCCTGCCTGTTCTGATCTGCTTGCCAGATTTTTGGCTCATGGAGCACCCTTCTGCAGAGTTCCTTGTCTTGAATTCCTTTTGAGTTGGTGTCCTTATTCCTATGTGACAAATAGGAGGATGTGTCATCTGGAGCCATTTCTAACAATAGCAAAAAACGAAAAAATCCTTACTGCTTTTACCCATTTTGTTTAATAGCTATACTTTTAGAGTATTAGACCCTGAAGCTTTTCAGACAAAAGTTATGTGAATTTGTTTATGCCTTTGTTTATGCATGCAGAGTATTGGCTGTAAATCTGCTTGTTGTTAGGAAGGAGGGCAGGATGAAGGAGATTATTTTGTTGCTCTGCCTTATTTTTTTTCCTGTATAGTTACCCAGTGACTCTGTAAGAAGTCATCATTAAAGCTTTGTAAGTCTCAGTAGTCTCCTAGGCACTGGGTATGATAGGGTTCTGATCTGAACCAGTTCTTGGTCTCCAGTGGCAGCCCAGAGCTCCTTGGTGGAGACGACAGCAGCACTGTTATTGATATAGAGTCCACTGGCTCTGCTGCTGGGCATGTGATTCATCTATATTTGAAGTGTACTGGAGCTTGAGGCTGGCCTGCTACCTTGTGGTGAGCTCACCATACCAGCATGCAGCAGGACTGCCGCTGCCTACAAGGAAACCCCACTGAAGTAAAATATATACAGCCTGCTGGCATGTGTTAAAGAGCTCTCTTGTTAAGAGAGAAGAAAACTGGTGGAACTAGCTACCTTTTCAAAGCAGTTTTAAGTGCCCAAGTCTGTTCTTTTTAGAAACTTGAAAGTTCCAAATGGCCAGCGAAAAAACTTTTTCAATGAAACTGCTTTCTATTTTCAGGTAGCCTTCTGCTGATACTTTCTTTCATGTCTTAGCCATATTTCCATCTCTTCTAATCAAAATTAACAAGGCTAAGGATAAGAAATAGTGTCTCTGAAAATCTTTGTCATGGTCTAGCTGGTTAGTTTCAAACTTTCATACTAATGTGAAGTTCATTTTGTAGACTGTTCTACTACTTAGTAGAGTTAAACTTGCCTGGCATTTCCCTTCCTGCTTTCCTTGAAGGGGTTACATATGTTTAAATTATTAAAGATTATTTTCTGAGTTAAGATAATGTTCTGAATTAGTTCAAAAATCAACTTAATTCTGTTAGTAGATATCAGATGAAAACTTTCTCTGACAAAGCCTGCATGTGGAGGCAGACAGCAAGACTCATTTATGAATTTATGTACTTTAAAAGGTGGATAGTATGATTGTAAAGACTATCCTACCAATTCTTACATAGCTTCACCTGCCAGTGCTGTTATTTCTGGAGTTAGATAATTCAGAACAGAGCTCTTGGCTTCCCTTCAAAGTATTAATTGCCCACTCTTCTGGTGCAGTGTTGGTTGTAGGATGGAATAGCCAGGCATTGCCAACAATCCTGACAACTCTACCTAACATGGAGTTCAAGATATGTTTGTCTTCTAAAGCCAATCTTGCCAAGGGGAATTCATGTGTGTTCTGTGTCATGGACATAGATACATTCAGACTTTGAGAGTAAGCTACAGAAAGGATTGCAATAAATGGTTGTAGTTGTAGGTGTTTTAAGAATCCTATACACTTTACAACCTTCTGTGTACTCTTACGTAGTATTGTACGGAGCTATCAAGTAGTCCTTTAGTTTTCTTTT
The DNA here is from genome assembly GCF_023159225.1 of Perognathus longimembris pacificus. Lineage (NCBI taxonomy): Eukaryota > Metazoa > Chordata > Mammalia > Rodentia > Heteromyidae > Perognathus > Perognathus longimembris. The sequence goes on from NC_063165.1 coordinate 61,600,013, forward strand.
TTTTTTTTATTAATTACTTCTTTATTGTCAAAGTGATGCACAAAGGGGTTACAGGTTCATACATAAGGTAGTGGGTACACCTTAGTTTTGTTGAATGTTGTGTCTCATGGTAGAAAACATCTCAGTTGCCCAGTAAGAGTTAGAAATATTGGGGTTGACATAGCCTAAGATATCTTGTTGACAGAGTTTGGTCAAGTGCAGGAGGCCAACATGCACAAGTTTCACCTCTAAATGAACAGTTTTTGGCTAGACTGCATATTAAAGTTGCTTAAAGAATTTTTTGAGATAATTCCCAGGGGCCAGACCCTACCCCGACTAAATAAATTAGTCTCTGGGTAGAATGTGGACATTGGTGCTATTTTAAAACCCCTCTGGTAGTTCTAACATGTAGCTATTGCTTGTCACTTCTGCCTTAGGTCTCTGTTCCCTCAACCATTGTTCCCTTAACAAATATTTCCCCACCCTGTGTTTCATTGTAAATTTAATCCTTTGAAACCTTACCACATTATTTAAACTAATCTCAAGCCACCAGTATAAGAGGAACTTTGAATGTGATGCTTGGAATTAAGTCTATGAAACAACTGAATGTCCTCAAATTCCTTCTGACTATGGGATAAATACTAGATATGATTTACAGAAAAATTCCTCTTTTACTACAGTGATGTTCTTGTTGTACCCATTGGCTTTATGTCTTTGTGCTTGTGAATTGGATTAATAGATGGTCATCAATATGAGAATAGAACAGCACAACTATAGACCAGTGAGCTGATACCTACAGTAGTTCTTTTTCTCAGCATGGAAATGCCAAGATTAATGGGTCCCCTAATTCTCTCCAAAAGTTTTGTGCTAAGCTTTTTTTGCTGTGACAAAAGGGTAAGAAAAGCACTTTAAAGAAGTAAGCTTCTTTTGGCTCATGTTTCAGTCCATAGTAGTCTGATTCCATTGCTGTGGGCCTGTGGAAAGGCAGAACATCATGGTGGAGATGGTCTAGTAGAGCAGACTTGTTCAACTGACAGCTGCCAAGAACTGCATAAGAAGGCGCACAAGACTGGAAATGGTGCCTAAGAACTTGCCCCTAGGGAACTATTCTACTCAGCTGTACTCCTGAAGCTTTCTACCACCTCCTAATATTCCACTCAAAGCATGAACTCACTTGGGTGCCGGTGGCTCATGCATGTAATCTAGCTTTTCAGAGGCAGAGATCTGAAGATTGTAGTTCATGAAGCCAGGCTGGGCAGGAAAGTATGTAAAACTTTTATCTCCAATTAAGCACCAGGACTAGCAGAAAAAAAATTATGAATACATCAGATTAATCTATTAATTCAGAGCCCTTTTAAGCCAGTCTCAATGATTAGATCTACCAGCTCTGGACCAAGCCCTTTAATACATGAGTCTTTGTTTGGGGGTGGGGGCTTAGGGGTGGCAAGAAGGAAGGAAGCATACTTTACATCTAAACCATACCAAGCTTGGTTTGCTGACCTCCTTGACTCTAGTGGCTGCTATTTGGAAGTTCTTAAGGGTAAAGTTTGACGTGGTCAGGATCACGTGGTCAGGATCATGTTCATACACAGTTGGGGAGGAATGTTGAGGATGATTGGGTTCAGAGAAAATGTCATTGGTAGGTTTCTTTAACCCAGTGGAGGTAGTTGAGGGAGGAAAACCTGAAATTAGCTAATCCTAAGAGAACATTGGATGTTTAAAAAACTGAGTTTTTACTTATAAGCAAATTTTAATTTCCCCTCCCAAATTAAACATTAAAAAATTTTAATTTTATTGTCAAGGTGATGTACAGAGTGGTTACAGTTACATATGTTGGGTAGTGAGTACATTTCTTGTCATACTTTTTACCCCCTTTAAATTGAACTTTTAATACTGAGTGTCTTGAGTACTATCTCTGGTACAAGAGGTTTTCCTTGAAAGTCTGTCTTTCCAGATGTTTGTTGTAAAGGAAACAATGGACTGGGATGTCTACACAAAAGCTTTTTTTTTCTTGGGATGGGCTGGAAGATTGTGTAGGAATAAGTTGCTTGTTTTGTGTTTGTCTTAGGATCTTGTGAATTATGAAGAAGAGTGGAAGACTATGCTATAGAGACTGAGAGGCCTTGTCATTTCTGACCATGCTCCAGAATCACTGTTGGGGGTGGCGGGGGGGGGGGGGGGAGGGAACTGCAGACAGTATTGAAGCCCTTCATCCCCCACCCCCATCCCAAAGCCAAGTGGTGCTTCTGTATTGTCATTTTGTTGCCATTTCTGCATTCAGGAATAACTTGGATGCCCCCTCAGCCCCAGAGTTTAGGAGCTCTCCCCTGTTGTTTTGCTGCTTTCAGGAAGGGATTGGATTGTTCAGCCTGGGGAGTGATTTCTAGGCCCAGATACCTTGTGCAAGGGCCTTAGTGAAAAGGGAAAGTCCATGATTACCCTGTCAGCAGACATTCCACTCTGGCAGCCTAAAATGAAATGGGAACTTGGATAAGCAGTAGCCATGTGATGTGATAGGTGCATTAATTATTACAGACACAAAGATATGGATGGCATCAGTGCCCACAGAGGATGGGGAGTCTCTTGTGCAAGTGGCTGTCTTTGCTTGTGTATTAATCCTCCTCAGATGACTGTATGCATGTGTTTCTGACTTTTGTTTGGGCCTTGGCTGAATTGATGTCTCATGGTTCCTTTTAGGCTCTCTAATGCCCTTACTCCTTCTTCATCACCACCACCTTGGTAGGTGGAAAAAAATTAGGTCAGTGTCTTCTAGCCACATAGTCAGTGGGAAGACATAAGTGACAGTCTTTTCTTGTTCAATTTTTTTTCTCAACTTCTGGACCAAGCAGGACTTTTCCCTTGGAACAACACTGCTTCCATGCCTCTCTTTTTTTTTTTTTTTTTTGCCAGTCCTGGGCCTTGGAATCAGGGCCTGAGCACTGTCCCTGGCTTCTCTTTGCTCAAGGCTAGCACTCTGCCACTTGAGCCACAGCGCCACTTCTGGCCATTTTCTATATATGTGGTGCTGGGGAATCGAACCCAGGGCTTCATGTATATGAGTCAGGCACTCTTGCCACTAGGCCATATTCCCAGCCCCCATGCCTCTCTTTTTTGTTGGGCCATCTGGCCACCGAGACAGCCTTTCACATAGTTGTGCTCCTTAAAAGACTTAAAGAACCATGGGTGCCCTTTTCTCATCCCCAGAGCAGCCTTAACTAGTTACTTCTAGAAAGAATTTAAAGTATCATAAAGTAAAAAGCAAATGGCCTCATACAGTACATTTCCCTAGAACAGCATAATCAAGTAATGAAGCAGCCGTTTAATAGGCTAGGCTACCTTAGCACTACAGATGTTTTTTTTTTTTTTTTTGCCAGTCCTGGGCCTTGGACTCAGGGCCTGAGCACTGTCCCTGGCTTCTTCCCGCTCAAGGCTAGCACTCTGCCACTTGAGCCACAGCGCCGCTTCTGGCCATTTTCTGTATATGTGGTGCTGGGGAATCGAGCCTAGGGCCTCGTGTATCCGAGGCAGGCACTCTTGCCGCTAGGCTATATCCCCAGCCCCCACTACAGATGTTTTGGGCCAGATAATTTTATGTTGTAAGGCTCTTCATTTGTAGGTCTTGAGCAGTGTCTCTGGAGCTGCTAGCACACCTCCAGTGGTGACAGCCAGAAGTGTTTCCAATTGCCTCCTGGCAAGTAAGCTATCCCTCACCTGGAAATCCCCAGGTAGACTGCCAGATGCGGCTACTGAGCACTTGAACTGTAGCTAGTCTGAAATGAAATTATGCTTAATTCATAAAACATATGTTAAATTTCAAAGACTAAATGTAAACCAAATACTTTATTTGTTAATTATCTCAATAATCATCCAGGCACCAATGGCTCATGCCTATAATCCTAGCTACTCAGGAGGCTGAGATCTGAGGATCAAGGTTCAAAGCCAGCCTGAGCAGGAAACTCTGTGAAACTCTTATCTCCAATTAACCACCAGAAAAATAAACCAGAAGTGGGGCTGTGGCTCAAGTGGTAGTGTGCTAGCCTTGAGCTGAAAAGAGCTCAGGGACAGTGCCCAGGCCCAGTTCAAGGCCCAATTCAAGCCCCATGACCCAGAAAACAAAATACAAAAAAACCCAAAACAACCCACCTTAATAATCTTATAATGATTATGAGCTTAAAATGGTACTTTTTGATCAGAGTTAATGGTGCAAATTTTTATTTTTTTGTTTTGTTTTTTGCCAGTTGTGGGGCTTGAACTCAGGGCCTGAGCATTGTCTAGGCTTCTTTTTGCTCAAGGTTAGCACTCTACCACTTGAACCACGGCACCCACTTCTGGCTTTTTCTATATATGTGGTGCTGAGGAATCAACCCTAGTGCTTCATGTATACAAGGTGAGCACTTTACCACTAGCCATATTCCCAGCCCCCAATTTTTATTTTAATAAATACTTTCTGCGCTGAAAATGCATGCACACATATGCACAATGGCAAAATGGCCCTGGGGCTTGAACTCAGGGAATCGGTGCTGTCCTTGAGATTCTTTTACTCAAAGCTAGCTAGCACTTCAACAACTTGAGCCACAGGGTCACTTCTGGTTTTTTTCTAAATAGTTTATTGGGGATAAGACTCCCATGCACTTTGTTGTCTAGACTGGCTTAAAACTGCAATCCTCAGATCTCAGCCTCCTGTGTAGCTAGGGCTATTGGCATGGGCCACCAGTGCCCAGTGAGAAATACAACTTTTGCAGGGCTGGAGATGTAGCTCAGTGGTAGAGCTTTTGCCTAGCTCATGCAAGACCCAGTGTAGCAAACAAACAAAAAATAACAGAAAACCCATCTTTTAATGTAAAAGTTTTTTAGTGTTAAATTGAAACCCTAACTTTTATTTTAAAATGTAGATCCTAGAAAATTTTAAATTATATTGTATAGCTTTCATTATTTCTTTGCTTTGATTGGTTGATTGATCTGGTGCTGGGGTCCAACCCAGAGCTTTGTGTATCCTAGACAGGTAGACAGATACACTATCATCAAGCTTCATGCCTAGCCCCTTGCATTACATTTCAATGGGCTGGCACTGAATTAGTGTTGATATCAGTATGTAATTTGTCCGTTGCTCCTGTATTAGGCATTTAGAGCCCGTTGAGCCAATGTTGGTTGTTTGTGACGAGTTCTCACTGTGTAGACCACTCTTCCTGCCTCAGTCTCTTGAGTGCTGAGATTATAGGTGCACACCCCATGCCTGGCTAACCATTGGGCTCAGATAATTTTTTTTTGTAATATTTTCCTTTTTCAACACAGTAAAATTAGAGACATGGTATGCATATGATGTTAGCTATTCCCATTTTTTTTTCTCCTACTGATGGCACAGAATCAGTTTGGTGTTCTTACAGTATATGTTTGTTTACATTTCCTTCTTTCCCATATTGGATTTTTTCTCTCTTTATTAAAGTATACAGTTATATCTTAAAATTGAAGCTATGTGTTTTGATTGTTGATATTGTATGTTTGTTCCCTACTGTATTGTTCCACACTGTCCCCTAGAACAGTATCTGCACATCATAGGCCTTCAGTGAATGGATTAAGAAATATTATCTCAATAAAAGTATAAGGTTTGAAATATATGAGATACCTGATTAATTCTTTAACTTTATCCTCTTCCTTAATGCTAATTTCATTATGCAATAAGTTTTCCTTTTCTGTTTGTAACCATTCGTCTTTGATAAGTTTTTGCCTTTTGCAAGAAATGGAAGCTAGTGCCTTTCCCTAATTGTGCTATTCAGTTTTCTTCTATTTATTTCATCATTTTTGTCATTTTTTTAAAGGTTAGTTCCAGATGGATTTTTGTACAGTATGAAATATGGGTCTCAGTTCATTCATAAGCTGGTATTGATTTTTTCGCAGTTCTCACTGACTCACATATTATACCCTGCCATGTTATGTATGTGTTCACATAGTACCTCAACTAACTTGGATATATTAATTTTTTTATTTGGTTCATTTCCAGTGTTTATAACTCACTTTGCAGAGTGTTGATTGTGGTAGTATATAAGTATTTTTACCTTTTAACAGGCCTTTTTTTTTCCTACCTGGTGTGCTGGGTCTTAAGAGCCCTTTTAGGGAGGCTAGAAGGAAAGAGAAGTTAAAGTTAGGAAGCACATAGTTACAAATACAAGACATCTATGCAGTTACTGGCAGGTTGATAGATGCTTTAATGTTATGTTTAAACATGAGTCTTTAATACATCCTCTAGCGTCTGCTCATCTTTGGTTTAAAAACAATTTAGGATGTGCATTTTTGCAATTAAATAAAGTGCTTTTTACATTCTATTGTGTTAAGTGCAGAACTGTGACTGACTTTGGCAATTTCCATTTGCTTATAATGAGGCTAGTTAGGAGAATCAGTTAAAATTTATTTTAATCCAGCACTTCCTCTGGGGAAGAGAAGGGAGCTCTTTATGAAGGTATATGTTGGACAATTAGAATTTATTTGTTTTGTTTTGTTTGGTCAGTCATGGGGCCTGGGTGGCCTGGGTGCTGCCCCTGAGCTCTTCAGCTCAAAACTAGCACTCTACCATTTGAAGCACAGTGCCACTTTTGTTTTTTTGGTGATAAATTGGAGATAGAAGTTCATGGACTTTCCTGCCCGTGCTGGCTTTGAACTGCAATCCTCAGATCTCGGCTTCCATAGCAGCGAGGACAATAGGCATGAGCCACTAGTGCCCAGCTTTCCTTCTTTTTTGAAAAGCATATGCGTAGTGATTTAGAGCAACTTACGCATCGATTCAAATATGTACTTCCATCTAATACCTATTTGACTCCATTTCTTCCAGCTGTAAAAGAGGCATAATATACAGGGTTGGTATAAGGATCACCAGGTTAATATCTATAAAGCAGTTAAGACAGTGTGGGATACAGTAACTGCTATGTTGGTTTGTTTTGAAGTAATAGCTGCAAAACCAGGTGTGATGGTTGACCCTAGCCCTCAGGAAGCTGAGACAGAAAGATCGAGTTCAAGGACAGCCTAGGGTACATAATGATTCTTGGTTGTTTTTTTCCCCTCAGTCATGGGGCTTGAACTTTGGGCCTGAGCGCTGTCCCTGAGCTCTTTAGCTCAAGGCTAGTGCTCTTTCACTTGAGCCACAGTGCCACTTCTGGTTTTCTGATAGTTAATTGGAGATAAGAGTCTCACAGACTTTCCTGCCAAGGCTGGCTTTGAACTGTGATCCTCAGATCTCAGCCGCCTGAGTAGCTAGGATTACAGGCATGAGCCATCAGCACCCAGCTGTTTTTTTTTTTTTTTTTTTAAAGGAACTGGCACAAATTTTCTTCTCATGTTCAAGTAAACAGTTTGCTATTTGATACATGCTAGTCATGAGCTTTGGCTATGAAATTGCTGTTGCTTCCTCTCCTTCTGGCCAGTGTCCCAGGGGAAGTTGGATAGAGGCAGCCTCACATCAACAAAATAGAACTGAAATACCAAAGCTTAATAGCAGTTCTTTTTTGCAATAATACTAGAATACATATTGTAATATTTTATAACAAAGCTATTGGGGAAAACTTGGTAAGTTTCTAGTAGTTTTTTTTTCTATTCCTCTTTTGTAGTATTGATGTTTGAACCCAATTGACTCATACATGTTAGGCAAGTGCTCTAAGTTACACCCCTGCCCCTGCTCATGCTCTAGGAACTATAGTTCTAATTTTATTCTTGTTACAGGGCTAAGGAATATTACAGAGTGCGAAGGAGGGGATTCCCCGTCCCTCCAAGAGTCCACTGTTCAGAGACTGTCTCAAGCAAAAAAATGGATTTATTGGGGGAAGCATAAAGGGAACTGACCAGCCAGGGACGCAGCACAGACTCGGGAGCTGCCACCATGACCCTCAGCAGTTCTCTAAAGGTAAAAGCTTAGCGCAGATCTAGGGGCTCGATGCAGGGTTACAACAAACAACAAGTGAAGCTTGCATGGCATAGATGTAGGAGGTTGACGCAGGGGGTAGAGCAAATAACAAGCAAGCCATTTACAGAAGCAGAATTTTTGGGTCAGCTTGACCTAATAATCAAGATGGAGTCAGCTCTATTCCCCCCAACATTCCCCCCTACCATGTTTCCATAATCACGATGGAGTCAGCTCTACAACAATTCTCTTACTAGTGGAGGAGTGTATCCATGTAATCCAGAAAGAGAAAAACAAACTAATTATTTATTATACTCAATAAGAAAAAAATACTAGAATGTCTTAACAGAAGTGAATGGTTAAGATCTCGTGGTTAGTGATTCAGTATTAAAATGCTAACTACACATACACAGTGTGCAGAGCAACGTAAAAGAATTTCCATTGACTCTGTACTGTGCAGGAGTCAGGGATGAAGATGAGCAGGACAGCTTGCCTTCCAAGTGTTCCTGCTGGAAGTATCCTGTTGCAGAGATATAGGGGTGAGAAGACCCAATGGGAAGGGGAACGAGGTGACCCTAGAGATGGGCCAGTTAGATGAAAGAGGAAGTGGTTGAGATGGGCTGTGCAGTTTATCAGGGCAGCCCAGGGTGGTATTGTTAGTATGTATAAAGTGTTTTCACAGTATTTATCATTATCCCTTTAATTCCTTTCAATAGTGTGTGCCAGTTATGTGCACCAAGGAGGTTGTGAATGAACTGAAGCTTCAGTAGCTGAAGGCTGATGGCAGAATGAGCATTCAGTCCCTGTCTATCTTTTGAAATCTGCACATTTCACTTTTGTCTCCAGCTAAGGGAAAATTCTACCTACAGGCATAGTACCAAGTAGTTTAATCCAAAGAGATAATGAGTTTTTGGAGCATAAGAATTCTTTTGAATTTTTGTCTATTTGTTTTGTTATCTAATATTAGCATTTGGGAGTTTGTACTAGCAGCTAAATATCTGCTGGGTTGTTGTTACTTTGTGCCTGTTCTGGGGCTTGAACTCAAGGCTCTGACCGCTGTCCCTGAGCTTTTGTGCTCAAGACTAGCATTGTACCACTTAAGCCACAACTCCATTTCAGGCTTTTTTGGTGCTTAATTGGAGGTAGAAATCTAATTGGAGATAGGAACTTTCCTGCCTGGGATGGCTTTGAACTGCAGTCCTGCCTTCTGAGTAGAGTCACCAGCACCTAACTATCTGGTGATTATTGAGAAATCTTTGTTTGAAGGAGCTGGGAGCAGAAATGGAACAGGACTGTTTCCTTTAAAGAGAGGATCTTGTATCAGATGCTCATTTCTTCTTCAAGGATTGCATTTTCCTGAAGCAGGCAGGAATGATGATTTGGGACACTATGGGAACTAATGACAGAAACATGGTATGACTTGCAAATGGGATCCTCTTGCCTATTGTGGGAGTTACATTCCAGAGCACCAAAAAATCTGTGAAGTATCAATAAATGGACTGCAGTATAGCAAGGGACGACTATCTAACACTGCTACTTTGCAGATTTTCACCTATTGTGGGGATCCCTGGAATGTAGCTCCCATGGTAGGTGAGAGATCACTATTTACCTATTTAAAAATAAAGCCACAATAGAATGAAGCTGCAGTAAGTGAACTGTGATAAATATATAGTGAGGGACAACTCTGTTAAGTCCATTAGTAAACTTTTTGCAAACTGTCACTGGGCATTTGGAGATGACAAAAATGAAAATTAGTGGCCAGGCACCAGTGGCTCATGCCTATAATCTTAGCTACCCAGAAGGCTGAGAACAGAGGATCGCAGTTTGAAGCCAGTCCAGGCAAGAAAGTCTGTGAGACTCTTTATTTTCAATTAGCCACCAAAAAGCCAGAAAGTAGAGTTGTGGTAGAGTACAGATTTCAGGGGAAAAAAGAGAGAAAAGCTGAAGACAGTGCCTTGGAGTAGCACATGCTGTTGCATGCATGCATGTTTGCTTGGGCACGCATACACACACACACACACATACACACACACAAGGAAATTAGTGTGCTATCCATGTCTTGTTCTTATTCGCACTATTGGGAACAGTCTTGCATATAGAAGGGGCTCTGTACATTGTTTTGAGAATGAAACTTGTAAAGACGCTTCCCATTACTAACATGTCACGTTTATGTAAGCATACTAATTAATGGGTGGCATACCAGGTTTTCCTTTTCTGATGCCCTAATGCCACAGAATGTTGATAAAAACTCTAACTTTTGAGGTTTAGTTCACTTGGACAGGAAAAAAACTAGTACGACTAAATCACTTTTGAAAAAGAATAAAATTCCAAGTATCATTTGGAGATTTAATTTATAGCTTGGGAACCAAGTCAGCAGTGCCAGTATACTCATGGAGAGATACATCAATGGAGTAGACTCTAGACACAGACTCACATAGGTTTGGCCAACTTTTTCTTTTTAAAAAATTTTGTTATTATCAAACTGATGTACAGAGAGGTTACAGTTTCATATGTTAGGCAATGGATACATTTCTTGTACTGTTTGTTACCTTGTCCCTCATACCCCCTTCCCTCCTCCCCCTCCCCCCCGAAGTTGTTCAGTTCACTTACACCAAACAGTTTTGCAAGTATTGCTTTTGTAGTTGTTTGTCTTTTTTCACCCCGTGTCTCTCAAATTTAGTATTCCCTTTCAATTTACTACTTCCAATACCAGTATACATGGTTTCCAATATACTCAGATAAGATTACAGAGCTTGTGTAGGTACAACCACAGGAAGGTGATACAAGAACATCATCAATAATAGAAGCTACAGATACACATGGGATGTTGAAAGTAGTTACAACTGTGATATAACAATTGTTTCCATAACATGGAGTTCATCTCACTTATCATCATCTTATGTGTTCATAAGGGTATAGCTATTGGGCCTTGTGATGCTCTGCTATGACTTGCCTAAACTTGTACTAATTATTCCCAATAAGGGAGACCATAGAGTCCATGTTTCTTTGGGTCTGGCTCACTTCACTTAGGATAATTTTTTCCAAGTCCTTCCATTTCCTTACAAATGGGGCAATGTCATTCTTTCTGATAGAGGCATAAAATTCCATTGTGTATATGTACCACATTTTCCTGATCCATTCCTCTACTGAGGGGCATCTGGGTTGGTTCCAGATTCTGGCTATGACAAATTGTGCTGCGATGAACATTGTTGTGCTGGTGGCATTACTGTGATATTGTTTGTGGGCTTTTGGATAGATACCCCAAAGTGGGGCTGCTGGGTCATAGGGGAGTTCTATATTTAGCCTTCTGAGGAATCTCCATACTGCTTGCCAGAGTGGCTGAACCAGTTTACATTCCCACCAACAATGAAGTAGGGTTCCCTTTTGGCCACATCCCCTCCAACAATTGTTATTGTTAGTTTTCTTGATATATGACATTCTTACTGGGGTGAGATGGAATCTCAATGTTGTTTTGATTTGCATTTCTTTTTTTTTTTTTTTTTTGGCCAGTCCTGGGCCTTGGACTCAGGGCCTGAGCACTGTCCCTGGCTTCTTCCCGCTCAAGGCTAGCACTCTGCCACTTGAGCCACAGCGCCGCTTCTGGCCGTTTTCTGTATATGTGGTGCTGGGGAATCGAACCTAGGGCCTCGTGTATCCGATGCTCGCACTCTTGCCACTAGGCTATATCCCCAGCCCCATGATTTGCATTTCTTTTATGGCCAGTGATGTAGAGCACTTTTTCATATGACTCTTTGGCCAACTTTTTCATATATACACAAAAGCAATTTGATAGAAAAATGAGGCATTTTATTATTATTATTTTTGGTAGTACTGCAGTTTGAACCCAAACCTTGAGCTTGTGAGGCAAACCCTCTTCCACTGGAACTGTGCCTCCATGCCAATGTGATCTTAATAAATTAGGTTAGGACAATTGGATAAGCATAAGCAAGGAAACAAAACTTTTACCTAAACTCCCCTCCTAATTTTTCTGGGTTACAGAAAAATTATCTAAAAATTTATGATAGATGTAAATGTAAAATGTCAAACTACAAAACTTTGGAAGAAAACACATAAGGAAAACCTTCTTGACTTAGGGTTAAAAAGCATTCTTAGACAGGATCCTTATCACATAATCCACAAAAGGAACAAAATAAATAAATTAGACTTTATCAGAATTACAACCTTTTTCCAGGCATGGTGACAATCACAGCTATGCATGAAGGAAAGATGGATTGATCATGGTTCAAGGTCAGCTCAGGCAAAAATACCAGTAAGCCTTGTTTCAAATCGTAGACTGGGTATAGTAGCACAGGCCTGTAATCCCAACTGTGTATGAGGCATAAATAAGAGAATCATAAGTTTGAGGCTGGTGCTGGGAGAAAAACCCTGTCTAAAAAAATCTATTAAAGGAAAAGGGGTGGGTTCATGGTCAAGTGATAGACCATCTGTCTAGCAAGCTCAAGAAAATTCAAACCCCAGTAAAATACACACACACACACACACACACACACACACACACACATACACACACAGTAAAAATAAAATAAATCACTATAAACTTTTACTCTATCAGTGGCTCTATTAAGAGAGCAAATACTTGGGAGAAAATATTTGCAAATCTCTTAGCTGATAAATGCCTTGAATCCAGTAGACATAAAGGACTATGTGAATTCAATGCTGAAAATCCTGTTAGGAAATAGATAAAAGACTCAAAAGTTGCACATGGTGGCTCATTCTTACATCCTAGCTACTTGGAAGGTAGAGAGGTTAGAGTTGAGGCCAACCTAAACAAAAAATTGTGGAAACCCATTTCAACCAACAAGCTGATTGGGGCTTGGTGGAACATGCCCGTCATCCCAACTATGTGAGAGGCCTTGTATAGGAAGGTATGGTCTGATCCTGAAGCCAGCTCAGGGAAGAAACATGAGATTTTAACCATAAAATAAGTAAAGCAAAAAAAAAAAAAAAAAAAAAAAAAAGAAGACTTGCCAAAAAGAGTGTGTGGGAGAAAGGAACCACAGATGTAAAATAGCATTCCATTAGAGCAGCACAAATACACCATTCCTGTTAAAAAGAAATTAAAAGAAAACTGATGTCACCACCAAGTGCTGACAAGGATGTAGAGAAACTATGTACATTGCTAGTAGGATATAAAATGATACTATGGAAAAGTAATTTTATTACAACTAATTTTTGAATCATAATAAATATTAAACTACTTTCTAAACTTCTATGCTGTCAAAAGTTAAAACTCTTCCAATATACATTTGTAATGGATGTATTTTCTGACTTAGATAATGGCTCTAACAGTGCTTTTTTGTTTTTTTTGTTTTTGTTTTTGTTTTTTTTGTCCAGTCCTGGGCCTTGGACTCAGGGCCTGAGCACTGTCCCTGGCTTCTTCCCGCTCAAGGCTAGCACTCTGCCACTTGAGCCACAGCGCCGCTTCTGGCCATTTTCTGTATATGTGGTGCTGGGGAATCGAACCTAGGGCCTCGTGTATCCGAGGCAGGCACTCTTGCCACTAGGCTATATCCCCAGCCCCTAACAGTGCTTTTTGAATCTCATTGATGTACAGATAAGATTTCTACATTTTAAAATCCACTGGGCTTGATTAGCAGCCTAGTGGCAAGGTGATTGTATACTAAATACAAAGGTCTAGTTCAATCCCTAGTGCTGAATGAAGAAAGGGAGAAGGAAAGAGAGAGAGAGAGGGAGAAAGAGAGAGAGAGAGGGAGAAAGAGAGAGGGGGAGAGAGAAAGAGAGGAGAGAGAGGAGAGAGAGAGAACACCAATAAAGCAGGAGAGGAAGCAGAAGAATCCGTTCAGAGAGAAAGAGAGGAGAGAGAGAGGAGAGAGAGGAGAGAGGAGAGAGGAGAGAGAGAGAGAGAGAGCGAGCACCAATAAAGCAGGAGAGGAAGCAGTAGAATCCCTTCAGACCACAGGCTCCTTCTGAGAGATGAGTGTGGCCAGTTCAGACCACAGGCTCCTTTCTTTGTGAAGATATTCTCAAAAATGAAGTTGCAGACTTTTATTCCAATCAACATTGGTGCATGAAGATTTGCAAGATTTCAGTGAAAGGGGTAAATATTTTAAACCCTAATTAAGTGAAATATTTCCTCATTAGTAGACCTGTATTACAAAAAAAACAACTATTTCTATAACCTGAATTTTATTAAATATTTTATAATGATCTATTTTACTTTATCATCAAAATACCTGTATAAAATCCTTGATTTTTTGGTCTCTTGGTCCACAAAAGTCTAAAAATATTTATTATCTGATCCTTTACAGAAAATGTCAATCCCTAGCTTAAAGCACTGATCTTCAAGCAATCAAAATTTTACTTTGTATCACCTGTAGTTACATCCCATAAATTTTGATGTCTTATAGTTTCATACCATTTAGTTAAAAACATTTTCTAATTTCCATGTCATGTCTTCTTTAAGTCATATTATTTATAAATTGGTAGAGCTAGCCAGTGAGCAAAAGTGTTAGTGAGGTACTGAGTTTGAGTCCTTATCTTGAACCAAAAAAGTATATTAGATAACTTTTAAACATGTAGAAAATTCCTTGTGACCTTTTATTCAGAGTCCTAATTAAGTTCCAAAGTGTCAGTCTAGAAATGTGTTGAAGTTTGCTATCTATCAGCTTGTAGCACATCTTGGCAGCTATGCATTGCACACTTGAAGAAGTGTCTTCTGAGCTGGGGGTATGCAGATCACAATGGTCCTGTAATTTTTTGTACCTACTCTATAGAGTCCCAGTATCAACTAAGATCTAGTAAGTGTCTTGCACTTTTTTTTTGTATATCTTTCTTTATGGATCCAATATTTTGTTTTTTTTTCTTTTTTCTGTGATTATGAGCAGATTAAAGGTAAGAAGAAGCCATGTTGAATTCTGGTCTCAGCAGTCTCTCTACTTCACTATTTTGTACTGTAATCCCTAGCAATTAAATTGTGTCCACTTATACATGAGAATTTATATAAGACGGAATTCTTTTCCTAGCATTGGGTCACTGCTGTTTCCTCTTGAAACCTACCTTGTTTGTAATGGAAGGAATGAGTGTGAACACAGAGCAGTGTGCTCACAGGTCCACTCAGGTGTTTCTGAAGTTGCATAACTGCTGTGAACCAAAGCTTTTGTTTGATGGGTGCAGCAGGCAAGCCGGGGACCATGTGCACACTTTCTACCCTTACGGTTGTTGTGGAAAGACAATAGTCTATAAAAAGAGACTCGGCTGAGCACCAGTGGCTCAGGCCTGTAATTCTAGCTATTAAGGAGGCTGAGATGTGAAGATTGTGGTTCAAAGCCAGCCTGGTTTCCAGTTAACCACCAAAAATCCAGAAGTGTGCTGTGGCCCAAGTTCTTGCCTTGAACCAAAGGAGCTCAGCAACAGCACTCCTGCCCAGAGTTCAAGCCGCAGGACTGGCAAAAGCAAACAAACAAACATTAGATTATACAACACCAAGAGTGAACCTAATGGTCTCCTGACCATTGGGATTTCTCAGTTTGGGTGAGGTAATGTGTGGTTATGCTGTTGTCACTTGGACTTGCCTCTTCTGTGTATGTAATATTTGTTAAGTGCTCATGTCTCTTTCCTTTTCTGTGGAGCAGTTGAATTACCAGGATGCCTTGGAAACAGCAGCCTGAGCTGAGGACCTTTCCCTGGATGTGTCTATACATTCTCAGCTCAGAATTCTGGATAAGGAACATCCCAAGGGGAAGTACCATCATGGCTTTGAAGCCCATCCGGACCACTTCCAAGTAAGAAGCTTTGAAGGTTAATGAGTCATCAGCAAAGCACCAAAAGCATTGTTGAAAATTTGGACTGAGATGAGGCAGTTGGGGAGAACTGTTTACTGAAGTGTATTTTAAATATTGCCTTCTTGGTGTATGTTGAAGCTTTGTGACTTGGTTTCTCTTTACAGAAACCAAAACCCAGTGGACAATGCTGGCCTCTTTTCCTGTATAACATTTTCATGGTTTTCTCCTCTGTCCCACGTGGCCCACAAGAAGGGGGAGCTCTTAATGGAAGATGTGTGGCCTTTGTGCAAGTATGAGTCTTTTGATGTGAACTGCAGAAGGTAGATGTCTCTGGTCCATCCTGGTTTCCACATACTGGATGCTAGGCCTAAGACAGGAGGGTGTGAATTCTGCAGCTGTCCTGGATGTATGTGTGTGTGGGTCTCCTAGGGGTGGCTTCCCATTTGCTCTTCTGCTTTATTTCCTATTTCACTCTAATCCTATTTTAAGCATGGGCTTTCTCTCTCTCTCTCTCAGCCCTGCTTCTCTTCCTGAGTCTGAAGGGAGATTTTGTGGCTGCCTTGTGACAGAATACATTTTTGTGGTAGCTGATTGTATGATTAAAATCTAGTTTGCTACTTTGCTTTTTACCACAGGAGCCTTCAGAAAGGTGGGAGCCCTGACAAAGGAAGTTATCCCTAGACTTTATTCAGGGGTAGGCCTTTTGGGGATGGAAGGAAGGGCTCTTGTTCTCATCATTTTCTGTACCTTGGAATACTCCCTATCTGGAATAAATATGCACATACACAGGAAGGGACTTTTTCTCTAGAAGGTAAATACCATATGTATAATTTTAAAGGAAAGACTTGTATGTGCTATAACAGAGCCTGCAGACAAACTATGGGAGGGAAGCTAGGGTGTGTCTTTTTCTCTGAGGAGATGTGTAACAGGAAGACATGTGCTTTGTTAAAACTAGAGAGACTGCGGCAAGAAGAGCTGAATGAAGTTGGGCCAGATGCTGCCTCCCTGAGAAAGTTTGTGTGGATCTTCTGCCACACCAGGCTCATCCTATCCTTCATGTGCTTGATGATCATGTAGCTGGTGGGCTTCAGTGGACCAGTAAGTTCTAACCATCCTTTCTGACAGTCTCCAGGAGCCCGGCCATGGGCAGCTCTTAACTCTCTTGTTCAGTTACTGGGGTTATGCTCAATTTGGGGTAGTTAGCAGCTTTAGAGATGCCTCCATCTCTGTTGGAATGGGTCAGTGGATTTGGGAGTAATGGTGGCTTCTCAACCACTGAAATGATGATGGGCTGTACTGGGAGAGAAGAAAGAGCTAATTTGCATTCCTAGGGTGGGAGTGAAACTGAACTGATCTTGGTTCTGCACAGGACTGTGCTTCTTGGTTGTATGTTGATGTGAAATAACGACCTGGATCTGGGCAGATGTGTCATGGCAGTATTGTAAACATAGTCTTACTTTGTATGGACTGTGAGCCAGCATGGTAACGTACCAAATGCCTAGAAGCAGAGTACCATGATTAACATTCCTATGGCAAATGAACCCTCAAGGAGCTAGAGGATTGTCAAGGTTTTTAGAGTTTGACTTGGAGTCCATTTCAAGCTTTGGTGTATAGGGTAAGCAATGGCAAGTGTTGGGGTGTTAATCTTGGTATTTTCCTAGTCTAACAGAAACAGAGTAGGTAAGGGAGTCTTTGACAGTTTTATGGGCACCTTTTTTTTATTAATTAAATTTTGTTGACAAGGTGTTGTGCAAAAGGGGTACAGTTACATAATAGGTCAGTGAGTACATTTCTTGTGATACCTTACATCCTCGTTTTTCTTTTCCTTCCCTAGATCAGGTAGGCATATATACAATACCCAGTGTACCAAAATCATATACAGTAGCTACGTGGTGTACGACAAAGGAAATTTACCTAGAACTTTAAATATAACATCAACAATAGAGTTTGCTTATCCTTGTCTTATATGATCATACATACATAGCTGTTGAGCTATTGTGATCCATTGAGAGGTCTATTTTAGGCCTTTTTATCTTTAGTAGTTGTTTGGTTTTAGATACATAATGTAAGGTCGCTGACCCAAACCTGTGGAAATACCATGTGAAAAGAAGTATTTTTGTTTCTCAGACCTAGTCTCTACTGTCTCCCCACCCTCCACCCCACCTTAACAGTCATATATCAAGGAGACCATGCCCCTTTTTTCTCTGTGTTCTAGGCTTGTCTCGCTCAACTTTATTTGTTCAAGTTCTGACCATTTCCCTGTGAAGATCAATATTTTATCATTTCTAATTGCTATGTAGTAGTCCATTGTGTATAGGTACCACATTTTTTGGATCTATTCATCTGTAGAGGGGCATCAGGGTTGTTTCCATATTTTGGCTATTGTGAATTGTGCAGTGATAAACATGGATGTGCAGATTTTTTTTTGATATCCTGAGACCTGTTGTTCAGGATAGATGCCTAGGAGTGGTATGGCTAGGTCATAGGATAGGTCTATGCTGAGTTTTGAGAAACCTCCATACTGTTCTCCAAAGTGGGTGTATTAATTTCCACTCCCACCAACAGTGGAGAAGGAACCCTCTTTCCCTGCATCCCCTCCAGCATTTGTTGTTGCCTGAGTCCAGAGTATAGGCCATTCTAACTGGAGTGAGGTGGTATCTCAGGGTTGTTTTTATTTGCATTTTCTTTACTTACAGGGATGTTGAACATTTCCTCATACGTTTCTTTGCCATTTTTATCTCTTCTCCCGTGAAGTCTCTCTTTAGCTCTTTGCCGATTTAATAATTGGTTTACTGGGCTTGGAGGGGGTTAGTTTTTTGAGTTCTCTGTAGATGATGGATATAGGCCTTTGTCTGTTGTTGTGCTGGTGAAGATCCTTTCCCATATGTTTGGCTGTCTTTCTAGTTTGGTGGCTATGTCTTTAGCTGTGCAGAAACTTTTTATTTTGTGGTAGTCCCATTTGTCGAGTCTCTCCCCTATCTGTTGTGCCCCTGGGACTATATTCAGGAAGTTCCTTCCTGTGTCTATACGTTTTAGCGTCTTTCCTACTCTGTCCTTCAGTAGTTTCAAAGATTCAGGTCTGATGTTGAGGTCCTTGATCCATTTTGAGTTGATCTGGGCATCTGTTTCTTACACCTTCTGTGTTGCCTTACATTGAGATTTTTATTAAATCTATTTTCTACATATTTGCCTTGAGGCATTGGAGCAGTAGTACTGATTATACTGTGCATTTTCCGTGTGTGGGTAACCTGGAGTCTCATGGTTTGAGTAAGTATATGTTTAAGATGCATGGTGACTAGGTAGAACTAATTTATAGTTTTGATTTTTCTTTCCTTTCTTTTCTGTTTCCCCCCTCCCCAAAGTTTGATGCCTTTTAAAAAGTTTCTATCTCTTTTGCTGAAGCAGAGAACACGATTTTTCTGATATGTCTGGGGTTTTATATTAATTGACCAACTAACACACTTTTGTGTAAGTTTTATGTAAATGAGACCTTGTAACTGAGATATTATTTTATGTTATTACTGATCAAAATTCTTAGAGCCATCTTTTCCAAGAAGAGCTTCTGTCCTTGTTTCACTACAGAGCTGATGGCTGCTCTGATCTGTAATCAAATTTTTTCATCTGGATATCATGGCATGGAGACAGGCTTTCTTGATTCCACTCTCCTTAAAAAAATATTCCATAGGTTTTTGGGATTGTTAATTTCTTTCCTTGAAAAAAATGTTACTTTTGCATGTCCAGCTTGGTAGATTTTAAGGTCACTCCCTTGAGCCTCAGTGGTTCAATCATGAAACAATTGGAAAAGCAATGGACACATCTATTATAATAATAATTCAAAAGTTATTGCTGCAGCTGTCTTTTTGAGGCCTTTTTTCTTTTTGACTGGAAATGAAAGAATTAGGCCAGTTTGAGATTAGTACCAAAAGTGAGCAAATTTCCTGTGAGCAGACTTGGATCCTTTCAGGAACATACATTTTAAATTTTTGCAGATTTTCTAAGCTGGAATGATTTCAAACTGGCTTGGCCTGTTCTTACATAAGAACACCTTCCCCAGATTACAAGCTTTCCAAATTATTTTGTGTTTCCTCGTAGGTGTCATTGTGACCTGTTAGCCAAACAGACCAAATAAAGCACAAGCCTGTGCTGTGTGTGTGTGTGTGTGTGTGTGTGTGTGTGTGTGTGTGTGTGTGTGTGTTTAAATTTGCTGGCCATCTGATGTTGGGTATTCCTGCATCAGGATGATCCAAGGGTCGGGCTATGCAAGGGAGTCAGTGACCCATGTACAGTTTACATAATCACAGTGAACAGAGTACCAGAATCTGTCCAGTTAGAGATGAAGAGCCCAAACTTACAAAACTAACAGAGACATTTTGGGGTCCTTTTTAGACTCAGTTCTGAAAAACCCAGGTCTTTCCTAGATGTCTCTGTACAGTAGGCATCTGCCTTAGATCCATCCACAAGAGAAAGATGCCTCCAGCAGCACTGTCTCTTGGTGAATGTGAACTGCTCCAGGGCCTTGGGGGAAAAGACAGTGAAAAACGTTTGAGTAGGTAAGTTCTCACCCTCCATCCTTTTCTCCAACTGCAGCTTGCTTGGTGCTGTCAGGATCTGGACTTGGGGGGGAGTCTCTCTGAAACAGAACCAGTGACAGAAGCTGTTCTTTAGAATTTTTGTAATGGCTGTATTCTGTGCTCAAAATGAGAGAGTCAAGCTGGGCAGAATCACCAAGAGTTCAGGTATGGTAATGTTTATTCACTGGGAATGCTTTCCACAGCCAGACAGCTATGCTGATAACCTCAAGTTTTCTCCCAGTTTGTTTAGACTTAAGTGATAAATGTGTAATTTATTTTAAACTGAATTCTGTTTGGATTTTTCCATACAAACCTTTATTTTCTTCTCGCATACAAAGTCATATCCATTGTCATTACTTTTGTTAAAACCCTGAGTTGGGAGTTCTTTAATCTACTGTTTCCTCTTTCCCTCCCTTTAAAGTTTTACATAGTGTTAATATTGGTTATGTCTTATGCCTTCCCTGCCCCTCCCCTATGGGAGAGGCTGGTGCTCTTATTCAGTGCTGAAAGGGCCACTGTAAAGGGATGGGAAGGAAGGAGCCCAAACAACAGCCTGCTGTCCTTGCAAGCCTTTCCTGGAGACTGCTCCACAGTGCCTTGGTGTGTGAGAAAGGGTTTCATCTGGCACCATTTCCTGAGTGCTTCAGGGGAGGAAGAAGGGCTCTGTGACTCAGGTCCATATTTTGCATGCATACTGGAAAAGAAGCCAATCATCTTGGTAGTAAACCAGCAACCCATGCATGTATGCAATGGGGAACCAAACATTGCATTTAAACCTGAAAATAAAAATTTGAAGGGAGAGCAGAGATAGACTATACTAGTTCTCAGAATCAGAACTCCTCTATAGATTGAGTTATAGAGCATGACATAAGTCTCATTAATGAGAATCTCCTAGGGCCTAGGAGACACGTGATATTTAGCTACTTTTGGGAAAAACAGAAAAATACAAATTAGCTCTGAGTCTGGCTTCTGAAGATCTGCATTAGGTACTTCAGGACAATTGTGCCTCTGTTTCTGTCTGTGGTTCAGTGCTGGCTTATAGCCGTGTTAACCTTTGCTGTAAGAAAACAGGGTAGATGGGTGGGTGGGCTTTGAGTTTACTCTTTTTCTTCCTTAGGTTGGGGGATTGGTTTGGCTTTCTTTTGCTGTGGTATGTTTTGCTTCATTTTTGCCAACCTCAACCTTAGTTTTAACTACAAGGACTTGAAAAGACTCCAAAGGATGCCAGCCCTTTTTCTTCAAGGCCTAGAATTTTATATTCCATCATGAACAGACATAGCTTCCACAAAGCTTCGTGTACCAACAGCACCAGCAATTATAAACAGAGTGCCTCTTTAGGGACTTTTTAGGATTTTTTGTGTTTTAATTCTCTTTCCTTAGCAGCAAGGTCTTTATTCCTAGAGATTCTACTCCCGTGGAGAATCACTGCAGCTTCAGGACCTCTAACAGCTGAGTGTCATCATCCTGATGAACTGCTTTGGACTCTGGAAACATATTACTTCTGTTTTGTATTTCCAATGTGTGTAGTTACGACAACAGCCGGAGACCAGATGACCCGTTAGATGCTAGCCGTCTGTAACTGAACTCTGTATGTTCCCACTGTATGTTACTATAATGCTCTTGCTGTTGTACAGTGTTTGTCTTTGAAGATGGTCTTTGAAGATGGTACCTTTATATTTTTTTTCTTTCATTTTCAATAAAAGCACATTATCTCCACCTCTTGGTATTTAATACTGTTGCTGAATGTGCGTGTGTGTGTGTGTGTGTGTGTGTGTGTGTGTGTGTGTGTGTGTGTGTGCCCCAGCGTTGCAGGACCTCAGAGCTGGAGGTGGTCCTTGGTGGTTCTTGGGGGCTGGCCGATCCCTCCCTGTAGGTGGTGTTAGACATATGCTACCTGAGGTAACATGTTTTTGTTCTTGGGAGGGAGTGGGTGTAGGGAAGGCCCGAGGGAGGGTCTCTAGAGTTGTTTTGGTCTGCTTTGATTGCTACCTTCTGTACTATTAAACTGCTGATGTTTATTTTCAGGAATGTTTTGCAAATGCACTTCTCACTCTTCCCTAGTACAACTGTACATACACTGTTCCTTTTTATCAAATAAGCACATTTGAAAGGATACTGTTGGACCTGGGCAACCTGGACGGGGGATGCCAGGCGAATGAGCTAAATGTGTATTTTATTTTAGGAGGGCCAAGGTTTTTATACCATTTCAGAAATAGGATCATAAGACATCAGTTTACAATTACAGGAGTAGAGATCAAGTGGAAGGATATTTTACATATCAAGGCATGTGGTATTTACTACTACAGTACTACTTACTGTAGGTATACTGTTCCTTTTTATCAAATAAGCACATTTGAAACGATACAAAGAAGGGTCTTAATTTCATTTAGAGAAATGTATCCATGTGTGGAGATACTGGAATTAGGTCAAATATATACTTTTGAATGAACATGTATTTAGAATGAATTTCAGCTCATAGACAGGTCTATATTACATTTGAAAGAGTAATGGTCATGATGGTGTCCTTAAGGAAAAAAGTTTCTAATCTGGCCTGTGCAATATCCTGGGTCAGTTATAGTGGGCAGGGTGCCTGTAACATTTGGTCTTCCAAGAAAGATATTTTTCATTGCTTGAACCCTGATGACTTTGGTGTGAAGCAGACTACTCTTTCTATCCTAACATAGCACTGTGACGTTGGGTGTGGTTGCTGTGGGGATGTTGACAGCTATGTATATTTCTCCCTATAGGCCTTTGTGGTGAAACACCTCTTGGAGTATACCCAGACAACAGAGTCTAATCTGCAGTACAGATTGCTGTTGGTACTAGGCCTCCTTCTGACAGAAGTTGTGTGCTCTTGGTCACTTGCACTGACTTGGGCATTGAATTACTGAACTGGTGTCCGCCTACATGGGGCTATCCTAACCGTGGCATTCAAGAAGATCCTTAAGCTAGAGAACATTAAAGAGAAGTCCCTGGGTGAGGTGAGTATGCCCTACACAAAGCCCTCTTAGTGAGGATTCCTTTCCCCTGGGGTCACTTTTTGCTGAGATCCTCCCGAGACATGTGGCAGTAGCCTGTGTTTTCAAAAGGTCTCCTCACTGCTCTTTGTATCTTTAGCTCATCAATATTTGCTCCAACGATGGGCAGAGGATGTTTGAGGCCTCTGCTGTTGGCAGTTTGTTGGCTGGAGGACCTGTTGTTGCCACCTTTGGCATGTTTCATAATGTGATCATTCTGGGACCAGCAAGCTTACTAGGCTCGGCTGTTTGTGTCCTCTTTTATGCAGCAATGGTGAGTAATCTTTCTATATGTATTAGGACAGCAATTCCTCTTTGGGAAACTAATACCTTCAAGGGAATTATAGTAGACCTCATCCTCTGAGTGGAAACTTCCCCAAAGAACCTCCTTGGATTGTGGAAGTCGAGAACTAGGCAGTGCAGTCCCATGTGGGTAGATACTCACTTGTGGGGAAGAAGATATCATGTGCAAAAAGCAAGTGGCAGTGGCTCCTAGTAACATTACAAATAAGGAGTCTGAGTGAAGGAGAAAGCCAGCAGGTGAATGTTGCCATGGATAACATAGTAGTGTGTGAGTTACTTCACCTCCAGTTGGTATTTTCAGTCCTCCTGCCCCTGCTTTGGTAGCCCTCAAAATCTGCAATCATAGTGAGAATAAATAGTACTTTGTCGTCACTGCCTTACCAGAGACAAGAATTAAGTAATTCTTAATTCTTAATTATAATGAAGTTCCTTTTATTAGAGAAAAAAGAATACAACTACATAAGAGCCAGCCTGTCCCAGAAAACAATTATATGCTCATTTTATTCAGAGTGATTTCCAGCAGGTCAGGCAATCCATTTTGGATGAGCTCTGATCTGGTTTTTCTTTTCAGATGTTTGTGTCACGACTTCAGGAGAAAATATGTGACTGCCACAGATAACCATGTCCAGAAGATGAATGAAGTTCTCACCTATACTAAATTTATTAAAATGTGTGCCTGGGTCAAAGCATTTTCACAGATGTTCAAAGTGAGTTTAAAAAATATCCTGTGGGGCCTGGGGATATAGCCTAGTGGCAAGAGTGCCTGCCTCGGATACACGAGGCCCTAGGTTCGATTCCCCAGCACCACATATACAGAAAACGGCCAGAAGCGGCGCTGTGGCTCAAGTGGCAGAGTGCTAGCCTTGAGCGGGAAGAAGCCAGGGACAGTGCTCAGGCCCTGAGTCCAAGCCCCAGGACTGGCAAAAAAAAAAAAAAAAAAAAAAAAAAAAAAATCCTGCGGGGCTGGGAATATGGCCTAGTGGCAAGACTGCTTGCATCATATACATGAAGCCCTAGGTTCAATTCCTCAGCACCACATATATAGAAAACAGCCAGAAGTGGCACTGTCACTCAAGTGGTAGAGTGATAGCATTGAGCAAAAAGAAACCAGGGACAGTGCTCAGGCCTTGAGTTTAAGCCCAGGACTGGCAAAACAACAACAAAAATACCAGTCACTCCTGCCTGTTATTTTAGCTTCTCAGGAGGCTGAGATCTGAGGGCCATGATTCAAAGCCAGCCCAGGCAGGAAAGTCTATGAGACTCTTATCTCCAGTTAACCACCAGAAAACCGAATGTGGATGTGGTGCTGTGGCTCAAGTGGTAGAGTGCTAGTCTTGGGCTGAAGAGCTAAGGGACAGTGCCCAGGCCCTAAGTTCATGCCCCAAGGCCAACCAAAAAAAAAAAAAAAAAAAGAAAAAGAAAAAGAAAAAAGAAGTGTGTGTGTGTGTGTGTGTGTGTGTGTGTGTGTGTGTGTGTATGTGTAGGATTCTGCATTCTTTGGGTTTGCTCATTCCCATACTTTGCTTCCTGAGCACATTAGATACTCTGACTTCTTAGGTCTACAGTTCTAGCATCATAAAAACTTTCTGTTCAAAAGAAGTCTTAAAGATTTGAACTCATCACTCCATCTTACAGATGTGGAACTTTAAGACCTAGGAAATCACTCAGTTTTCCAAGATAACTAGTTTGAAAAATTCAGCTCTTTACCTTGTTTCCTCCTTCCCTCACATACTTCCTCAACAAGAGTTTGAATTAGCAAATACTTAAGAGAAAAAAGAATCAGGCCCTGAGTCTAAGCCTCAATACCCACCCCCTTACCCCTCAATTGACACCCCCCTCCACACACACATAAACCTTGAATTTGCATCAGAGGTATTAAAGGGCCATTTTAAAACATAATTGTGGCTAGAGTAAGTCTTACTTGACAGTGGAGGAGCAATGTCCCAAGATTTCTCTTGACTCTCTTTGAGGCTTCCTTTCTTTTGATAGACATCTGAGAGGAGGAGCGTCAGATATTGGAAAATGTCAGGTACTTCCAGAGCATCACTGTTAGTGTGGCTCCCATAGTAGTGGTTATTGCCAGTGTAGTGACGTTCACCATTCACATGACTTTGGGCTACAATATGACAGCAGCACAGGTTAGAGAACCCTCAGGAAAGGGAAGTTTTAAAAATACCATTTAAGGAGGTATTCTGGTCCTCTTGTTTCCTGCATTTCAAGGTTCTCCCAAGAACTGTATTTTTTTCTGTGTGTAAGTGATGAAGCTGAGATGAAAAGACCAGGGAACCAACTCTTGTGCATAAGTGTATGGGCTACTTCTAGTCAATCTGAGGTTTGGGGGTTTAAATTTTTGGAAATACAAATCAACCACAATACATACAATCTATGGTTCAGATATACTGACAATTTTGTTGAAGGTCTTATAAACACTGCCCTTTAAAGAATGTATCTGAAATGTAGTTACATTTGCTATTCAAGTTTGCAGTCTTTCTGCTACCTGAAAGGAAATTGGTGAGTGATTTCAGTCTCACTTTCTCTTCGTTTCCAATTTTAAGGCTTTCACGGTTGTGACTGTCTTTAACTCCATGACTTTTGCTTTGAAAGTTATACCATTCTCAGTAAAGTCCCTTTTAGAAGCATCAGTTGCTGTTGACAGATTTAAGGTAAGTTGCTCCTTGCTCCTCCCTGGTGTCAATTTGTGCCTGCCACAAGTAGTGGCCTCTGTTCCAAGGCCCTCTGAAAGCCTCACTGCTCTTTGCTTTGCCTTGTGCCCTTTGGCAAAAAAGCAGCAAGGGAACAATAAAAGAGACTGAATTAAGGAATACGGGTAGTTACTTTT
Organism: Perognathus longimembris pacificus; assembly: GCF_023159225.1. NCBI lineage: Eukaryota > Metazoa > Chordata > Mammalia > Rodentia > Heteromyidae > Perognathus > Perognathus longimembris. The sequence goes on from NC_063165.1 coordinate 61,626,370, forward strand.
TTAACTTAAAGTAAATGTTTCCTTTCCTGAATGTTCTGGTTCTGGGCTCAGTGTCCCCTCCCCATAGTGAGCCCCCTTGCCTGGCCCTGAAATGGATGTATGTTGTCACTTAATGGCTCTGACACAGTTTATTTTTATTTTATTTTATTTTATTTTTTTAGAACCCACATTTTTATTGGAGAAGGGGAGCGGGACAAGGTGGGGTGCTGGGCCCCAGCCCCCCAACCCTTTTTGTTTTGCAGGCGAGGAGGGGACCTGGGGGGCGGTGCTGTGTTTGAAGCTAGCAGAGGAAGTGAGGGGGTGGGAGAGGGGGACGGCAGAGCTGGGGTGCCCAGGGCGTGGGGGATGGGCAGCGACCATCGTGTAAATGCAGGGCCAGGGCGCCCCAGCAGTGGCCATGTGATGGGCGTGAGTGTGAATCAGGGAAGATGCTGAGCACTGAAGGGTGTTTTTGAGGCCCTTGACCCCTGCCTTGCCAATGGGCTCCCCTCACCTGGCCAGGTGGTCCTCAGGGGGGAGGCAAGTGGGAGAGCTGGGGGGGGAGGGAACTGGGGTGCCACATGAACATGGACCATGACAACGACCATAAATAGGAAACCGGAGATGGGAGCCCTTCAGAGCTAGCCCCGCTCGCTGCGCCCGTGCCTCAGTTTCCCCGCATGCCCGCGCTCCCCTCCCCTGCCCCCGCCCCTGCCCGCTAGTCGGATTTGTTGCCGTCGTCCTCCTGGTGGGCGTCGCCGTCGTGGCCGTTCTTGTCCTCCTTGGAGAGATGTGCCTGCGAGCCCAGTGCCCACAGCGACAGCAGCCCAGTGCCCGCGCTCACAGCTGGCAGCTACGGCGGCTGCAGCCCCACGAGCAGTGGCATCAAGGGCAGCGCCAGGGCCTGCAGCTGGGACAGCTGGTGTGCCTGCAGCTGCTGTCGGATAATGGAGTTTAGCTCCGGAGCGGTGACCTGCTTGGCCCTCCCAATGGCTCCCAGAACCTGCTGCTGGTGCTCCTGGGACAGGTAAGGAAGGACCTGGGCACAGATCCCATTGAGCCGCTTCACGATTTCCGCCTGTTTGTGCATCTCGATGTTCAAGCCATAGGACATCTCATAGTACATGACATAGTGTCGCTGCATCTCCAACTTCTCGCTGGCCAGCTTGTCACACTCCAGCTTCAGGCTGTGGTACTGAGCCTGCAACAGCTGGAACTCTTCCTTGATGCGGTCACAGGAGTCGGAGGTGGTGAACTTGAGCTGCTGGGGGAGGTGCGAGGAGTCCGAATGCCTGCTTTGTGGAAACATCGTGTCAGTCGCGGCGGGGGGGCGCGGGTTGCGCCCCGACTGCGCGTCCCGACTCAGGCTGCGCCCCGACTCAGGCTGTTCGGGGCGCTGGGCGGCCGCGCCTTTGTCCCGGCGCCTATCTGCAGCTCCGGGGGCCGCTCGCTGGGCCCCCTCCCGCTCCCGGACCCGGCGCGCCACGCGCCTCTGACATAGTTTAAAATGCAGAAAGCCCACAGACTGGGAGAAGATCTTTACCGGACATTCAACAGACAAAGGCCTCATCTCTAAAATATATGCAGAACTAAAAAAATTACCTTCTTCCAAAACAAAACTGCAAAGAACCAATAGCCCCCTCATCAAATGGGCTAAAGACTTACAAAGAAACTTCTCTGATGAGGAAATGAGAATGGCCAATAGACATATGAAAAAATGCTCTACATCACTGGCCATAAAGGAAATGCAAATCAAAACAACATTGAGATTCCATCTCACCCCAGCAAGAATGTCATATATCAAGAAAACTAATAATAACAATTGTTGGAGGGGATGTGCCCAAAAGGGAACCCTACTTCATTGTTGGTGGGAATGTAAACTGGTTCAGCCACTCTGGCAAGCAGTATGGAGATTCCTCAGAAGGCTCAATATAGAGCTCCCCTATGACCCAGCAGCCCCACTGTTGGGTATCTATCCTAAAGCCCACAAACAAAATCACAGTAATGCCACCAGCACAACAATGTTCATCGCAGCACAATTTGTCATAGCGAGAAGCTGGAACCAACCCAGATGCCCCTCCATAGATGAATGGATCAGGAAAATGTGGTACATTTACACAATGGAATTTTATGCCTCTATCAGAAAGAATGACATTGTTCCATTTGTAAGGAAATGGAAGGACTTGGAGAAAGTTATACTAAGTGAAGTGAGCCAGACCCAAAGAAACATGGACTCTATGGCCTCCCTTATTGGGAATAATTAGTACAGGTTTAGGCAAGCCATAGCAGAGCATCACAAGGCCCAATAGCTATACCCTTAGAAACACATAAGATGATGCTAATTGAAATGAACTCCATGTTATGGAAACAAGTGATATATCACAGTTGTAACCACTTTCAACGTCCTATGTGTATGTGTAGTTTCTATTATAGATAATGTTTTGTATCACCTTCCTATGTTTGTACCTACACTATCTCTGTAATCTTATCTGAGTATATTGGAAACCGTGTTTACTGGTATTGGAAGTAGGAAATTCAAAGGGAATACCAAATTCGAGAGACACAGGGTAAAAAAAGAGAAATAACTACAAAAGCAATACTTGCAAAACTATTTGGTGTAAGTGAACTGAACACCAGGGGGGAGGAGGGAAAGGGGGGGAGGGAGGGGGGCATGAGGGACAAGGCAACAAACAGTACAAGAAATGTATCCAATGCCCAACGTATGATACTGTAACCTCTGTACGTCAGTTTGATAATAAAAATTTGAGAAAAAAAAGAATATCATAGATATATTCCAGTTATTACAAATGAGGAATATGTTGGAAATGAACTATACAACTAGGGGGAGGAGTAGGGAAGGGTATTAGCAAGAGAAAATCAGGGAGAAGATAACAGTGTTTAAAAAGAAATGTACTCATTACCTTACTTATTTAAATTTAACTCCCCTGTCGATCACCTTTACAATAAAGATATTTTCAGAAAATTTTTTTCTCTATACTTTGGACATTTATCAATAAACATTTATATCAATACATTACATGGACTATTATTTGAAAAAATTCCCCCAAATATCCAAAAACAGCATCTATGTTTCTGTATTTTACTTTATATTGGTACTGTAATAAAATAAGTGTGTAAGCAAAAAAAAAAATGGTTTTCTTCCCCTTCATTCTATCATTTTGATTGATTAATATGCTGAGTCTTTTTTATATTTCTTTTTCCTGCCCTGTGATTATCTGCAGTAACTAAGTCAACTGTCAAGATGACAATAATTTTCAAGGAGTTCTTTATATATAACTACCTCATTTTCAAGCAGGAAGCCACCATGAAATCCAGAAAGTAACAAGGTTTATCATATAGGTAAGAAAATCACATTCAAGTAAACCAAGAAAGTGACCAAGATTACCTAGTAAATGAAGAATCCAGAATTCAGTCCCCATATTCAATTCATAGTATAGTTTGTTATCTAAAGCACAAAATCTTCCAGTTTTTTTAAAACTAATTACTTTGACATTTTGATCTTTGTACAAATAAATTCCATTGTACACATAGCACTAAATTGTAAACTAAATTTTTAAATGAATTGTCATGGAAAGAAATGACATCCTTAATGTCCTACAATTACAACATATTCCTTTCTTGAGATAAAGTATAAGGAACAGAAAAACTAGTTTTTGAAGCACTCTGGCCCTGTAGAAAACCTCTTCACACAGTGTAGTTAAAAGAGCAATCCACACAATGAAAACTGGGGATTCTTCCATTTAGATTACTCAGTGATGTACATATATTGAAACGACGTTTTCACCTATTAAAAATAAATACTCCCCAACAGTCTAGAAAATTGTTTTTGTTAGAGTAGAACATAGAGGTTGAAATAAGAGACATTTAAAAAATTATTTTGCTTACTCAGGTAGCTGTGGCACTACAAGTAGACTTCAGATCACCTTATGAAAAATCAACAATTGAGAACAAGAAACTGAATTGAGAACAAGAAAAACAAATAGCATGTTTGTTGTTTCTTCTTGTCTAGAATGGATACTTGTAGTATGGATATTCTGACTAAATTATTGTGAGCACATTTAACCTAAATTGTACCCTACTGTTCACAAATTATACTTTACTAATCACATAATAGTGGTTATATACTCTTCTAAAATAGATTCATACAAACAGTCACCCCAGGTTGTAAGACTTAATGTGAACACCTAGTCAACTTTGTTTTTACTAAGGAGCTGTGTGGTACTACCCAAATTGTTCAACCATGCTTCAGTCTTCAATTTTCGGTATGAATAGGAAGGATAAAACCCATCTTTGCCTTGCTCATTTTGTCCTTATAGAGTACAACTACCTCTCATTTCTTGTTGGCTTCTCCAGTTGGAACTTTTTATTTTTCTAAAGAGAGCCTCAAGGAGATTTAGAGGGTATTTAGTGCAGTAAACATGATTCAACTTACTTCCCACATGACTTGCCAAAAATTTGCCTCCCACTTCTCAGCAACTCTGATAGATACTCTGTGGGTACAGATAGGCTCAGTGCATACTTTGTATCTCTGCACAACCACAAAATATATTTATTAATCGCATTTCTTTCCTAATACTCAGAACTACTCAAAAATTTGCTCTTCCAGATTTTTCTGCTCATCCAGCTTTCCATCCTGTCTCTACTCTCATCATCTTTAATTAAATGCTTTTCTACTTCTGGGACAGTGATGATAAAACATGGACTAGCCTGTCATTTCTACTGCCAATATTCTATGTTAGATCTAGCTGAAGGCTAGTACTCTGCCACTTGAGCCACAGTGCCACTTCTGACCGTTTTCTATATATGTGGTGCTGAGAAATCGAACCTAGGGCTTCATGTATGTGAGGCAAGCATTCTTGCCACTAGTCCATATTCCCAGCCCATGTTTCCTTCTTTCTTGAACTACAATTTTCTTTTTTCTCCAATAAACCATCTCTGAGGTAGACCTCACATTTTCCTACCTTTCCACAGCTACCTCTGTATGTCTACAACTCCAAGCCTGTCAAAACCTTAATGAGATAAACAGATCCATCTCAAAATCCCACTATGAAAAGGATTCCCTCATCTCAAAAGAGGATTTCTCCCTCTCCTAGATTCCTATCACAAGTTGCTTCTATACATGCACTTCAGCTAGTAACTTTACTCTGCCTTGTGACAAAAGCACGATTAACTTGGTGTTTTACTTCCATAGTATGTTCTTTACCTTTGTGTGTGCCTGTCCTCTCTCCCCAGGTATATTTTTAACTGTTTTCAGTTTCCATAACATATTGCCTCAATCTTCAATTTATGGTGTGAATGGGAAGGAGAGAACCCATCTCATTTTTCTGAGCCTTGCTCACTTTCCCTTTTATAAAGTAAAACTACCTCCCATTTCTTGTTGGCTTTTCTAGTTGTAACATTTTTATTTTTCCAAAGGAAACCTGACAGGAAATAAGCAAATGTATGCAATTAGATATTTGATTTGTTATGTGGAGCTTGCTCTATTAGATGTGATACCAATAAAAAGCATAAATGGCTAAACAAATGGCTTTATGATGTTGATATGATTTTTGAAGAACAAGTTAAGAATATGTACTTAGGGGAAGCACAAAAATGGAAGGACAAAGGGTGAATAAATGCAGCAGTGATACTCACTAAACACTGTTGAAAATGAGCTGTATAACATGGGGTGGGGAAATTGGGTGAGAAAAAATGAGGGAAGAGATAACACTGTTCAAAATGAAATGTACTTATCATCTCGATGGAGCTGTATCCTTTCCATACATCATCTTTACAATAACTATAAATAAAATTTAAAAAGTATATGTAATGATCAAGATTGCATCATACTCATAAATTATATTGAATTGAAAGTCCTTTGTACAACTACTTAAAGATAATTTTAAATTTTTAAACAAATATAGAAACCTTAAAACCTCAAATTCTGCGTCTAAGGCTTTACCTACAAATAAATGCTTATGTGCAATAGGAGCATGAACATAACATATCCTTGATCATCATAGTAAAATATTAGAGATAATATAAACAAGAGATTTGAAAAGTATTCAGTGGGTTTCTCTGTAAGAAACTTTGGAAAAGCTTGAACACATAATTTTAACTGCCATGGTTGGTATAAGTGGCATTTGTGTAACAGTGGCCAAAAAGGTGCTAAATATATTCATTCCCCAGGACAGTCCCACCACCTGGCTATCTGTTTCAAAAGGTCAATAGTGTTAAGGCTGAGGGGACTGTGATCTAAATATTCATTAGCAGACAAACATATAATAGTAATATTTGTATTTATAATAGGATTCAAATAAACTAGTATGTATCAAAATGGTAGGACTTAAAACATAATGTTGGTTGAAATAAGGATGTTAAATAATATACACAATAAATGATATAAATGATTTTTATAAATACAAACTAATAAATATTTAGAAATGTTAATAAATACCTAAAACTACATTATATATGGAACCCATTATGTTTATGTCTAGACATAAAGGAATATATGTGTAAGATTTTAGGATATTTTGAGAGTATATAGGAGGGAGAATAATGGACCTAGAAAGAATAATGGTAAATTTCAACATATAAGTCCTTTTATGCTTATAAAAGCAATTAATATCTCCTAAAGTCCAAGTATATCTGCTCTATATAGTAGCTGCCATTAGAAAAATGTTGTTGCAAAAGGAAATATAAATCAGATGCTTAAAGAGTAATTAGAAGGCATGCAAGGTAAGGCATGCCTTTAATCCCAGGACTCAAGGTACTGGGGGCAGGAGAATAGTCAGTTTGAGGTCAATCTGTGAAAGATTCTAAGCTATTGAAAATTTCCAAGTAAGGAATTTGTATAATGAACCTCACACATTCTCTTCATCCATCTACAATCTTGTGTTTGAGGCTAGCAATTTGTTCTTCTGCTCAGACTTAGGGTGTGGCACCACAGATATGAGCAGATATCTTAAAGTATCAACTAGCTACTGTTAGTTAGAAGCCTCTGGGTTCATGTGCATATTTGTATCTCCTACTCTGAGAGGGAGCACTCCTTAACCAAACTACACTGGGTCAATCCACTGAGTAGGATGTGTGGCAGAACACTTTCTCCTTTGGTCTGGTTGCTGTACCTACACTAGCTCTTGCTTCATCTCTTTTCATGGGAATCTAATAGGCCATTGAATGCAAGTAGAATCAAATCTCCATTGAATGCAAGTAGAAATTCACCTCCAGAGCAATTGATGTGAAGGTTTTCCTAGCAATTATTTATTGGGCTCTTGCCCTAGTCCTCAAACTTGGATGCCTGACCACTCTGCTGCCCATTATTTAAGCAGTTCCTTCTCTCTGCTGTTTTCCCCAATTCTTGTACTGCCTCAGTCAATAACTTGCTGTCTGACCCTACTTCCTCTTCACCGACTGAGGTCCTCAAGCTCATCTCTGCCCAGTACATTCACCATTATAGTTTCTGTCTTGTTATTTTAGTACCCTGGAGAATTTTAAAGCTATAACATCTGCAGGGCTGTTCAAAAACTACATACTACACAATAAATTGCGATCCTAAATCAACCAAATGGTTTGGAAAAAGGCATATTCAGTATATTTTTGAGTTAAGCTTTTTTTTTTTTTTTGCCAGTCCTGGGCCTTGAACTCAGGGCCTGAGTACTGTTCCTGGCTTCTTTTTGCTCAAGGCTAGCACTCTGCCACTTGAGCCACAGTGCCACTCCTGGCTGTTTTCTGTACATGTGGTGCTGGGGAATTGAACCCAGGGCTTCATGTATACAAGGCAAGCACTCTTGCCACTAGGCCATATTCCCAGTGACTAAGTATATTTTTGTTTGCTGTAATATATAGTTTAGAAAGCACAGATTGACTACATTGTCCTGGCAGTCAGATAATACAATGACATGCATGCACGGATATATATCTTTTCAAAGGTTAAGAAGCCTTGCTGTTAGGACACCTGCTTTGTCATTTCACTTCCCTGAAGGAGTCCTGCCTTTTCTAGAGAGAGAAAATGAGTATTTACTTCTCAGATAGCAGATCTGCATTTTCTCCTCATAGTTCCTGCTGACCTATGCCTTAATCCCATTTACATAAACTTTAAGAGTAATCAAAGAAACACAAACTAGTCTAACGAGTAAATGAAAACTAAGCTCAGCTCATCAAGTTGGTGTTTGTAATTTTCATGTATTAGCCTTGTTTTTACATGAATAAAACAGAAAGCAAAGGAATGTCAATTGTGTCCTAACACAGAAGAACAAAGAAACAGCAAAATGCCCAGTTATTCACTGGGGTTCTCTCGTGTTCAAATAAAATTAACTCAGCAAGGTACCACCCAATGTGAGTACATTTATACCTTCATGCATATTCAACTGTCATACATTATATTGTTGAAATTAGCCTGCTATTTACAGGACAAACATGTTTAGCTTTCCATTCCTGGTGTTTATCGTCTCTGATTTATTTTGAATTCAAAGGAAACATTTGATAGTTTGGCTAGTTTTCCTTTAAGGTGCGTATAATGAAAATGTACCTTCAGCTCACTAGGAGTATAAAAAGATTGCAAGGCTTAATACAAGCATATTTTATCACGTCTCCTAATTTGTTCTGCAAGAATGACCAGTTTAAGGTAAAATGGAAAAGATCAACACCCCTCAGCTGGGGTGGGATGAGAGTAGAATCTGACTCAGTTAAGGACCCTGTGAGATGGGGCAGTTTGTGAAAGCATGAAATCTAGCTAGGATGGAAAGAAAATAATTCCTGGAGAGAGAGAACAAACTCAGCAGTGACTAGCTCATAAGTACTACAGATCCACAGAGGAAGCTTAAGAACTACAGAAATACCTGATTTGGTAAAAAAAAAAAAAAAAAACAGTTCCCCCCAAATTAATCAAAAGACACTTAAGAAAAATTGAAGTGGAAATTCTAAAAGGACAGTTACAATTAGCACATGGTATTTATACACATTTATGGGCAAAATGATGCTGAGTTGATACATGTACACTATTTGTAATGACTAAATCAGAGTAATTTATTGAATTTATTGTTTTCTGGGAACATTCAAGTTCTGCCAGGTATTTTGAAATCTAATCCTCTTTGAACTTCAGCTGCTCAATTGCATCAGAGGGCACCATAATTCCTTCTATATAACCATAAATTGGACCCAGTGCCCATTTTTAAAACATGCTAAGTAAGAGTCAAGAAATTTTAGATGGGAAAAGTACAACAATTGATTAGTTTTACTAATCAATTAAAATGTGCCATGAAACTATAGTAATCACATCTTTGTTGATAGAAGAATAAGCAAATAGAAACAAAGTGCGTTTTAAAAACAAATCTGTGTACTCTATAGGAATTAACTATGTTTAGGCTAAATTTTTGTGGAACTGGGATTTAAACTCAGGGCCTCCTACTTGTTGAACCACACCTTCTGACTTTTTTTCACTAATTTTGTGTAGAATCCTCTTTAAGCCCTGACAACTGCTGGGCCATGGCCATTCTGCTTTAGGCTTCTTGCTATAGCTAGAATGACAGGTGCATGCCACCACACTCTTTCTGTTGAGATGAGGGCCTAACAACCAGTTTTCCCTACACTGGCCCAGAACTTAGGTCCACTCAATCCCAGGCTGTCTCGGTAACTAGTATTACAGGTGTGGGACATCATGTCCAGCTAGTTAACTTTTTTTTTTTTTTTTTGGCCAGTCCTGGGCCTTGGACTCAGGGCCTGAGCACTGTCCCTGGCTTCTTCCCGCTCAAGGCTAGCACTCCGCCACTTGAGCCACAGCGCCGCTTCTGGCCATTTTCTGTATATGTGGTGCTGGGGAATCGAACCTAGGGTCTCGTGTATCTGAGGCAGGCACTCTTGCCACTAGGCTATATCCCCAGCCCCAGCTAGTTAACTTTTGAGGGAAAACAATTGTGTGTAACTTGGTGGGTTATACACTTTATTGTCCAACACAACACAATTTGGGAGCATAATGGAATATCTGTAGAGGATGTAACAGCCACCAGACTCAGACTATTTTTTTTTTTTTTTGGCCAGTCCTGGGCCTTGGACTCAGGGCCTGAGCACTGTCCCTGGCTTCCTTTTGCTCAAGGCTAGCACTCTGCCACTTGAGCCACAGTGCCACTTCTGGCCGTTTTCTGTATATGTGGTGCTGGGGAATCGAACCCAGGGCCTCATATATACGAGGCAAGCTCTCTTGCCACTAGGCCATATCCCCAGCCCAGACTCGGACTATTTGACATTTGATTTTGTGGCGAGGTATAGGCTGGTCGCTTCATAGTTACCAATGACCCCTCACTTCAGTCTCAGAGATGTTCCAGTTTAGGCAAAATTCCTATAGCTACCTTATTTTAAGGTCCTGGTCTATAACATCAGAACCAATCTCTCAATGTTGAGCAAGGCTGTAAGAACAATCAGTCAGGGTCCACATTCTTAGGCTCAAAGATAATGTTTATATTTCCATCTGTAGGTGCTTAGAGACATTAATTAAGAAATGTATTCCAACCAAAATTGAGAGACACAAGGTAAAAAAAGAGAAACAACTACAAAAGCAATACTTGCAAAACTGTTTGTTGTAAGTGAACTGAACACCTCAGGGAGGGAAAGGGTAAGGGGGAGGGGGGAGGGGGTATGAGGGACAAGGTAACAAACAGTATAAGAAATGTATCCAATGCCTATTGTATGAAACTGTAACCTCTCTGTACATCAGTTTTATAATAAAAACTTAAAAAAAAAGAAATAACAACAACAACAACAAAAAGAAATGTATTCCAGTTTGGTGGCAAAAATGTTAGTGTCAGGAGCATAAAATTAAGTTGATATTGAGTACCAAAGTGCTACTCAAGAGAGTAGAACTTAATTACATTTACTTGCTACATAAACAATACAAGTACTTAAAAAAATCCTGACACATATTGACTACTATTTTTGGCATGTAAAAAAGCAAAACAAGCTGGGTGCTGTTGGCTAATGCCTATAATCCTAGCTACTCAGGAGGCTGAGATGTGAGGATCATGGTTCAAAGCTAGCCTGGGCAAGGAAGTCCATGAGACTATTTAACTATTAAAGCAAAAAGTGGTAGAGTACTAACCTTAAGTAAAACAGCTCAGGAACAGTACTGTGACCCTGTGTTCAAGCCCCAGGACAGGTACAAAAACAAAACAAAACCAAGCACTATAAAATGGCTTTCAGTCAAAAACAAACAAAAAATCTAAAACAACCCAAGACCTTTACAAACCTAATGTCAGAAACTGCAGTGAAAGACTGCCAAGCACTCTTATAGTGTCATACCTGGTGTGCTCTCACTAAATTAACACAAGACCCTTATGTCATATAATCGCTGCCATGGTGTAAGTACTTTAATTGGCTTCATCTAAGAGAGGAAGCTTAAGACTCCAAGGAGAGACACCCCACACACCTCATTTCTACACAGTCAGAATCCAAACCCATGTTACAACCTTTATACCTTGTTGGTATCAAGATTACGCCTTAGAAAAAGAAATAGTGATGCATGTAGGTATACAATAAAAGTTTTAATTTTGAAGGGAATAAAATCTCCTTAAATTGTGATATCTGTATTTGCCTGGTAATAGCAGAATCAGTGTTATTCATAGAAACACCCATTACTCCTGTTTTTCATATATCCTGTGGTTATCTCTAAGCAAAATTGTTATCTCTAATTTCAGAATCAAATACACATTTCCATTGCTACTTTCCACAGATCCATCCACCTCTTGCCTGACTGTGTCTGCAGTCTCAAAACAAAGCTTTCTCCTTCTAATTTTGCCCTTGTCATCACTCTTGAAACAACATTCAATGTGTGACACAAAAATCTACCTGGATTATGTCCCTTTGAGGCTCAGATCTCTGTAGTAGCTGCCCATTTCACTTTGAGCAAAACCCAAGTCTTGACCCTTGACTGCTGTTGTGAGCTAACTTCCTGTACTTCTCTAACTCACATTTTGCTTCACATTAGCTTCTTTGCTTTTTCCTCAGTTATGTATACATATATGCATGTATATGTATATATAAAACATGTATATAAATATATGTATCCATATACATAATTGTATATATACATTTTTTCCATTTCACAGTCTTTAGACTTGCTATCCTTTAAAAACTTTTTATTGTCAAGGTAAAATACAGAGGAGTTACAGTTACATAAATTAGGTAGTGAGTACATTTCTTGGCCAACTTGTTACCCCCTCCGTCAGTTGTCTCCTACCCTCCCTCCTCCCCAATTTGCCCCACCCCCGAGTTGTACAGTTAGATTACATCATACTGTCTTTTTAGTATTGCTATTGCATTGGTTCACCTTACCCTTTAATGTTTTTCAATTTAGTCTTCTTGGATTGAAGGTCTGACTTCACTGCTCACTTGGCTATGTGTCCTGGAAATTTTACTTACTTTTCCGAAAACAAATTTCCTTTCCTGGTAACTAGAGAAAACACTCAAGATATACTATCAGTATTAAATGTATGTATTATTTACATAGGTACAGAGAAGTATCTTACATTTTATTTTCAATTATTGTTACTTCTGGTTGTCTTCTACTTTTTACTTATTTATATATTATATTTTTCTTCACATATGTATTTATTTTTATTGTAAATGTAATATGCAGAGGAGTTTCAGTTTCATATGTCATCTAATGAGTACATTTCTTTTTGAACAATGTCTCCTCTTCCCTCATTTTCTCTCGGGTTTTCCCTCCCAATCTTCCCCACAGGTTGTATAATTCATTTTTCAACATAGTATCTAGTGAGGATCACTGCTGCATTTGTCTACTCTTTATCCCACCATTTCTGTGTTCCACTTTGCCATCCTCCAAACAAATAAACTCACATATAAGACAAAAGGTACAGAAATAAAAAACAACAAAAAATAGAAAACAAAAACAAAAGGCAAAATAATAAAAAGCCTCTTGTTTTCATTTCTTGGAGTTTATTTCAACAAATATCACTTTATGTAATCATATACACATAGTTATTGGACCTTTGTGATCCTCTCCTGTGGATAGCCTCCTTTTGATCTCACTGAGTGAACATTTAGAGTCCTGTTTTCTTTATCATGTCCAAGTGCAATCTTTTTGTCTTTTATCACCCATTTTGTTTACTTGTAGATTTATAGACACATTCTAATTACTACAAATGAGGGAAACCATGCAACCTATGTTTCTTTTGGTCTGGCTTCAAACTGAAGAGTTTCTGCACAGCAAAGGACATAGCTAGCAAGATATGTACAAAGTCAACAGAAAGGGAGAAGATCTCTACTAACTATACATCAGACAAGAGCCTCAGATATAAAGTATACTGAGAATTCAAAAAATTAAATCCTATAAGTTAAAGCCCACTGCTGAACTCAATGAGCCAAGTCACCAGCAGGGAAAATGACAAGTACATTAGTGGGAGCTGCTGTCCTCTTGAAATAGAAGTAAAAAACACTGATGATATGAGCAAAAGCTGTCTATATAACATAGGAGGTAGATCACAAGTGACAGAGGATATCATACACAATCACCTCAGCTATTAACCAACAGTTGCAGTAAAATCTAGAAGTACTTACTTAATTCTTTTAAGAGGCAACAGCATTGAGCCACGTATTTCTTCTCTAAGTTGATATGTAAGTAGCAAATGAGGTATTAATTCAGCCTTATACATATTACATGGGAGAGAAAAATGTGCTTCATTCCTGTGATAAGGCATTATCAAGATGCTATTCAAGTAATGGAGGGGTGAATTGTTTAAAGATATCTTATGCATCAGTAGAATTGTTGACATGAAATCCTTTTACTAGTATATATTAATTTAAAAACGTAATTATTAGAGAAACTGTTCAAAGGCAAGAAGAAGGAATATAGTGGAAGAGGCAAATGGGTTCAAATGATATCAATATTTTAAAAGTTTTTTTTTTTAAAGCAAGAACCCTGGAAAGAAATGCTACAGGCAGAAATCCACTGTAGCATAGGTCTCTAAGTCAAGGTTGTGGAACCTTTTAAGAAGTGATAGATGACTCTGCAAGTTGAGAGGTCACAGAAGTTGTAGAGAGATCAGTAACCATTTGAGAAAGCCATAGAGAAGTCACCTGCATTTCTGAGAAGAGCAAATCTAGAATCCACTACAGGGTAAAAGTTGATTTCCTGTTATGCTTTCTTCCTGAACAGGACACTGCTTAGAATGCTTTAAAGCTATACTAAATGTCCTGGTTCCCTCCGCAGGCAGCATAGCACCTGCCATATAGGATTCACTTATGCATGGTGAATGGATACATAAATAAATGAACTAAAATAAGGTAAAGTGTGTAGTTGATTTTGGAAGAAAGCCTTTCAATGCCATTTTAAATTACTCCTAATAAGTACCAATGTCTTCTAAACTAAATCATGAGATCTAAAATTATCACCATACATTTGATTTCTTCTTCAAAAGCCCCAAAGTCAAAGCAATTCAACCTTTATAGAAAACATATAATTTGATGGCTGCAAAGATGAAGCATCACACATTAGAAGCTATCCTAATTTTCTGGGCTTCAGTGACCTTTTGGGTTGCCACTGTTATGTCATTAGAGTTACAATTTTATGCAAGATTAGGCATGTAATTATGTGTCAGTTAGACTCATTGGTTCCTGCTGGCTCCTGCAATAATGTAGAGTGCTCTAACAGTATCTCATATGCTTAACTGAAGGCCACTGCCACTGGAAATGCGCATCCACGTTGCTCTGTCTCTTCTCCATATCTCACTGGCCCTTGGAGCTGTCACTGCCAGCACTGAGAGGAAAAGAGAAGCACTGTGCAGGTTTGCTAAAGCTTCTAAAAGCAGGGAAGACATCACGTATAAAGGCTCTCACTTTAATGAAGTCAGAAACTTAATTTGTAGGTGTCTCTTACCTTGACTACACATGACAATTACCTGGAATAATTGTTTTTAAATAAAATACTGACCTAGGGAGCCACCTGTAGAAATTCTCATTGGTCTGCACTAAGATCCAGCACCATATTTTTAAAAAGTTGCCCTGGATTATTTTATCATTTAGTTAGCATTCAGAGGCCCTACTTTTGCATTCCTCTTGCTAGAAATGGGGTTCAGAATGCTATGAGAAGGCATGCTTCTGATTTTATCATCTCCTCTGACTGCCATTAGACCTATAGGATAAAGTATCAAATAGTTTCAATGTACAAATACAAAGAAACTTAATTGAAATTTTCCCCCTGTCATGGAGCTTCAATTCTGGGCCTGGGCACTCTCCCTGAACTTCTCTTTCCTCAACGCTAGCACTCTACCACTTGAGCCACAGTGCCACTTCTGGAATTTTCTGAGTAGTTTATTGGAGAAAAGCATAAAACTAAGAGACATTGACTTGGCTTGTCTGAAGTCACACAATTGGCAGGTGGTGATGCCAGGAGTAAACAAATGGCCCCATCTGCTGGCCTTGCTCATCTTTACATTAGGCCATGCTGCCACTGCCCTTTCTAAAAGCTTTGTTGAATGAGATGTAGAAAGATAGATGCGTTTATCATAAACTGACAAGTTGACATGAAGCCCCCTGTACAACTCCTTAAAAACAAAACAAACTTCCTGTCCAGTTAATGAGAGGGACAGAAGGAATTGGTCAATTAGGAAAAGGAAAAAGAATGAGTGAATGAGGGAAGAAACATATCCCAAGCTAAGGGATACATGGGAAGATGCAGCTCTCCCCAGCTGTGATGACCCACAAAACCTGTGACCAAGCTCATACTCATTCACTGGTCCCATGTTCTGATGGATACATAGGTTGTCAAGGCAATGAACATAACCAGTTTGTTACTAGGTGTGTTGCATTGTGCCATCAGTGCATGAAACACACACCTGCTCTGGAGATTCTTATAGCCTTCATAGAGGTCAAAGCAGAATTGTGTGTAAACAGAATTAATTGTTCCTTGGTCCAGAAGTGAGCAACAAGAACTGGAAACACAAATGAATAAACTGTGATGGGAGGCTGCACCAAAGAGGGAACAGCTGAGATGGCTTTTGAACAGGTGAACTTCTTCACTAAGAAGGGAAGGAAGGCCAACAGAATGACGAGAGCTGAGCCTAGGAGGCAGAATCTGGTGAGGAGTGTGCTTGAGTTCCTCAAAGACATTCTCATCTTCACTGACTCCCTGCTTTCATTCAAGGCTGTGATTTTATTGCTCAGGGGTTCAGTTTTCTCACTCCATACTTCAGTACAATCAGAAGGTAATGATTCTGCCAGCTCTGTCCCATTCGTAAACTAATGGCAGAATTCAATCTAAGTTTCCATTTTTTGTGCAGCCCTGCTCACATTGATGTTTTGTGCTACAATTCATATTTTACAGTCTCATAAATCTTTGTATCACTTTTCTACTCACAACTCACATGAAATGCTTCTTGTCTACTCCACGTGAGGAGAGCTAGCTACTTAAGGAGTTCAAAAGACTGCATTAGAACTAGAAACAAACCTCCAAACCAGCTTGCATTAATGTGTCTTGAATTCTGGGTGTTTTCTTTGAAGCCTGGGATTGTTTTTAAACTTTCACGGAACTTTGCAATTGTTATCCTTAAGTGGCTATCCCCTTTCATCTTAATTAGCAATGAACTTTGAAGGCTTTAACTGTTCGTTTTTATGTAAGAAAAGAGGTGGAGAAATTCCAAATTCACTCACTGAATAACCTCCAGAGTCATTAAGCTCTTTCCATCAGGTGTCAGACAGTTAATTAGAATAAATGTATCTTTCATCTTCCCCTCTCTATATCATTTTAAAACAACAGAACCAAGGAACAATGCTGGCATAATTGCTCTCATTCTCACCTCTGAATTATTTCAAAGCAGTTATAAATTCTATGGTGTCTATTAAGGGAAGGACAGTAACTATTAACTCCCCAGTACTTAGTAATTTATTGCTTTACCTAAACTCAAATTGTGCTGCTTTCTTTGGTCCATCACACAACCCCAACCCTTTGTAAGGATAACTTAATAGTTGGAATATTCTACTACAGTGCATGTTAAAAATAACTTCAAGGCTTGTCTCAACCCACAAAATTATGAAGTAATTCAATTAAGTTAGACTAAAATGATTATTTCTTGATAACTGGCTTTGTTAGCAACTTTAATTTGTCTTCTGATATTTAAATATGTTCAAAATGAATCATTTGTGTGTGTGTGTGTGTGTGTGTGCGCGCGCGCTCACCAGCACTAGGGCTTGAATTTAGGGCCTGGGCACAATCTTTTAGCTTTTTTATTCAAAGTTGGTGCCTTGAATTACAGTTCCACTGAGTCACAGCTCCACTTTCAGCTTCTTGGTGGTTAATTGGAGGTGAGTCACATGGATTTTCCTGCCAGGACTTGCTTTGAACTGTTATCCTAATATCTCAGTCTGTTGAGCAGCTAGGATTACAGGCATGAGCCACAGGTACCCTCATAAGCAACACCTTTTGTGTGTGTGTGTCAGTTTTGGGACTTGAACTCCAGAGCTAGGCATTCATGCAGCTCTTTTGCTTAAGGCTAGTGCTCTACCACTTTGAGCTACATACAGCTCCATTTCCTGTTTTCATGTGGTTAATTGGACATAAGGGTCTCACAGACTTTGCTGCTTGGGCTTGCTTTGAACCACAGTTCTCAGATCTCAGACTCCTGAGTAGCTAGGATTACAGGCCTGAGGCACCAGTGCCTGGCAATAACAACATTTGAATATTCTCGATTCTCTAAAGACTAGGCAGACTCAATTTCTAAATCATTTTACTACTATCTAAGGCATCCAAACAGGTGTTAGTCTCTCATTCCTCCATTATCCTAGAAGGCCAAGGGGAAGACATTGCTTTCTTGCATACTTACTGGTTACTATACTCTGTTTTCTTGGCTCTCTAATGCTCATACAAGGAATATAGGAGTTCTGTTCCCAGACTTTTTCCTGTAAATCAACTTATAGTGACAATGAATATGCTTAGATTCATACTTCAGTTTACCAAATCTACAAAATATTGGAGCTACAAAATATCTTAAAACTTACATGTTTCAAACTCTCTATGGCATCTATGAAAAATAACTAAGACTCTAGGAGGTTCTGACTTTCTCAATGTTACATGGGTAGTGACAAAACAGTGCCACAACCATACATGCTCTGAGTGCGTATTGCTCAGTGTTATCTACAGACCAGCAATGCTGGTATCACCCAAGAGCTTGTTAGAAATTCTGAATCTGGGGCCCAACCCAGATCTGCTGAATGAGAATCAGATAGGTCAAAGATCCCCATTGACCTTCATAGGCCTTTTTAGAGATAGGAAGTGTGGCAAGTAGATAAGATGTACTCCATGACTCCTCTGTTTCGATATATAACTAAATATCTGGATTTCCTGAAGGAGCTTATAATTTGGAAATAACATTACTCTCATCTTGCAGCATTTTCATTGTATAAGTGTAACATAGACCTAAGCATAAGCCTTTTATTCTATGTGGATAATAAATGCAAAGAACCAGGTATCTAGTATGTAATGTAATGTATATTAGCTACATGCTTTACCATTAGTATTTTTTAACCAAGAAAAAAGCTGCTACTGGCTATGCAGACACCTTTTTTTTCCATCCTTTGCTCTAATGTATTAAATAACATTTTGACTTTAGATTTTTATAATATTGCATGTTTCTTTTTAGAAATTATCATGTAGAGAATAATTGTGCCTAGAGATGAAAGGATTTCCAAAGCCAAGTCATAACCTAGTTCCCATAATATTTTGCCTCTGGGTCCCAAAATTGTGCTTTCTGAATGTACTGGTGCTGTTATGTGGCTACTGCCGTGATTTTCTCAGGCCATGAGCTATACTCACAACACTGGCAAGAACAGAGTACATTTAAAAGACCATGTTTCACTGCAAACGTGTGTGTGTGTATGTGTGTGTGCATATGTGTGTGTCAGAAACAAGGAAAATAAAGAGAAAAGAAGAAAATAATTAGAATCTGAATCTAAACCACAATTTTAGGAAGCATTGCACATTATGGACTATGAAACCATACCGGTAAGATGAAGGAATCAATTTGAGGAAAATATCTTAACACCAATTAGAAAACCAGGATTCCCTGAGGCAGTAAGCCTAGCAGTTCATCAGGAAGACTGAAAAAGCTTCAACAAAATAAAACTAAAAAAGAATGGAAGTTGGGCACTGGTGGCTCACACCAGTAATCCTAGCTACTCAGGAGGCTGAGATCTGAGGATCACATTCAAAGCCAGCCTGGATAGGAAAGTCTGTGAGACTCATCTCCAGTTAACCACCAGAAAACCAGAAGTGGTGCTGTGGCTTAAGTGGTAGAGCACTAGCCTTGAGCTGAGGAGCTCAGGGTCAGCATCCAAACCCAGAGTTCAAGCTGCATGACCCACACACAAAAAAAAAAAAGAAAAAGAAAAGTTTCTGGGGGAGAGAGAGAAGATGGCACCAACACAATAGGGAGGCACCCCAACTCACTCCAACCGAATAGTGAGCTGGGAACTCCAACACCAAATGCCCCATCAAGACTCTGGCAAACTCAGAAACAAACTGAGAAACACTGGAAATAAAAAAAGAACAAACAAAGAAAAGCCTATAATCTGCACAAAACCGGAAAATCTCCGGGGTACACCCCCTCCATCCCGGCTTGAAGAGGGCCAGGCCTGGAAAGTGGCCCCGGCGCTGGACGGGACTGCAGATCTTCAGCAAGCACAGAAGCAACAGCAGAAAAGTCCAGTCACAAGTGCAGAGACCAGACAGCAGGAGCTCTATGGGACCCAGACCACATGCAGACTGGGTTGAGCCAGAAGGCGGTGTGGGACCGAATGGAATAGGATCAGACAACAGTGAGGGAGGTGGGCACCGCGGACTGGAGACCCGGGGCACAGCATCGCCATACCCTGCCCTGGAAAATCCCACAGCCTTGCAGGGCACACACACACACACACTCCAGGACCAGTAAGTTCCCCATCCCCCCCAACCCAATGGGAGATCAGCTCTGGCAGGGACCCCAAACTTGAGGTGGACCTCATTGCCAGGGGACAAAGAATCCAGAGCTCCATCCCTCCCCTTCCCCCAACGCTAAGAGAACACAAGAGCCCCATATCTGGCGGCTCTAAGTCCCTACATCTCCTGGAAGAACACAGGAGCTAGCAGTGCGCAGAGCAACTCCCAACAAAGTTGCTGGGGAGACACAATAGGCCAGTGTCCCCCAAAGCTCCAGCTGGGGTGCCTGAATCTGTGTACACCAGCCCTCCCCCCAGCAGGGACCCGGGGACTGGTGGGCATTTGACCTCTGCCTGAGGCTTTCTGGTTTGCGTGGACTCTTTGAACAACAGATGCACTCATGCTCGTGTGCAAAACCAGCCCTACAGGGTCACCTGGGCCCGAACACGCGCCCCTCAGGGCGGAGGCGCAGATAGACCATGGGCACCAACCCCCACACAGACACTTGAACCTGCTTGGGGCCACACATACCACCCCACAGCAGAATCGAGAGAGGGCACAAATACCCTCCAACAGTCCAGGACAGTGCACCCCCAAAAGAAGCAGGAGAGCTTACACACACACACACACCCAGAAGGCCAGTGTGGGTCAGCGTCCTAGCCCTCCAACAGTAGGGCCCCTCACCCACTCCCCCGAGGGGGAGTTGCCATCAGCAGCAACACCCGTTCTGATAGGCACACTCCACACAGGTGGGCATGCCACCTGGCAGCAGCAACACTCACTCTGAGAGGCCAGCTCTCCTGATCCATAGCAACTAGCAGGGAAAGAAAGAAAAAAGAGAAAAGTCTCAATGACCCGCGAACACCCAAAAGGGGTTCACAAGGGTCAGGACAGCAGGGCGCCTGAGCACGGACCCACAGAGAAAGCCACAGAACCTACCCACCCCCATCTACAGTGAGGATAACCGCGTTGGCAACAACAGAGATGGTCACACTCACACATAGGGCAGCAAGGTTCAACAGCAGAACTCAGGACACAGGTCTTCTGGAATGATGTCATTCAACAGAGTAGAAAAGATGAGACTCAAAGTCCTCAGTAAATGTGCAGGAGCTAGAAGAATCTACTCCCTGTCAGTGTAAAACATCACAGACAACAACAAATGCAAAGGAGGTCACTCTCCCCATTCTGCCTGTTTGCTGGGTAGTGTGAAGTCAGGCAGTCAAGATTGTTATGGAAAAGATGTTGCAACTCAAAACTCTTCAAATATGAATGACATGACAGGAGGGCTTTTGAAGGTATGGACAGAATTGAGAAAAGGCAAAGTTGTGAGCTACCCAAAGTTAGCATGAGCAATAATCTGGTAATATCTTCAGTACAGAGAAGAGTTAGAAGAGCTTCTTCCCCCCTGTCTCCCAAGCTTTGGACTAAGTCAGGACATATACACCAATCACTGCCAGAAATACTGAAAACACTGGAAAGGCATTCCAGCTTCTCTTCCCTCATGCCACCCTCCTGGTGGTAGCTCTTGGCCTGATGTTCCTGATGAGAAATCACTGAGGATGGAAGCCCTGGTGACGTAGCTGTCAGATGCCCCCACCCCAGGATGGAGGGGGGCAGGGACATGGGTAGAGCACTGGACAGGGAACACAAAGACTGTGAGGGGGGTGAAGGAACAGAAGAAAATGATGGCCTTTACTTGCCCTTCCCTTGGCAACAAAGTAGAAAAGTGTTGGTTACTGGACTTAGAGTCCTGAGGGCAAATTAGAGGGGGTGCTGCTCAGGAGGTCCCCATATGGAGAGCTTAATGGTGGGCACTGGTTTCCTCGAGTGTCTACTGCCTCTAGTGATCCATGTCTTTCTAGAAGGCTGGGGATGATTTTAAAAATAAGATGGAGGAGGGGATAATCATTTCATTCTATTCATTTCAGAAGTTTCTAAAGCCAAGAGCAGAGCTACCCATTTCTCTAGTTTCAGGAATTTGTGTGTGTGTGTGTGTGTGTGTGTGTGTGTGTGTGTGTGTGTGTGTGTGTTTTAATAAGCAGTGGGCCCAGGAGGAAACCTCTGGAGTTTCCCTTTCAACACTACTAGCCAGCTCTTTCTCCTGCTTAATCATAAACTCGAGGAAAGGCCATCATCTTGAAACTCACTGTGAAAGCCAAAGTGGGCAAATGGAAAGGTGGATGCAATATTTTCATCAACCTATCCCACTTCCCTAAGGTTACTCATCACCCAAGAAGCAGCTGTCATCTACCCAGAGGAAAGCACGCCAGGCAGGTCTCTACCACTGTGAGGCACGATATCACTTCCGGTTTTCTGGTGGTTGATTGGAGCTGAGTCTCACGGACTTGCCTGCCCAGGGTTGGCTTTGAACTCTGATCCTCAGATGGCAGCCTCCTAAGTAGAAATAACCATAATAGTATTAGAAATGCCATGGTAACTATTGGGTTGGTTTACTTATGATTGAGTACTGGATTATTTAAGCCTGCTCAAGCTTGCTTAGTGGTAATGGGAAAACATGGCAGCAATTGTTAAAATAAAGTTGGTAGTAGGTCAGCCTGACCACAGAATTCTGCTTCTGTAAATGGCCTGCTTAACCCATTTGTGATTTCCTCTAGCCCCTCATTCACCCCCTGCATCAGTGCTATGTGACCACCTGCTGTCAGTTCCTGATACCAAGGCCAGTTCTCCTTATCAGAGCCAAAATAGATAACTGAAAGGGTAGATAGCCAATAGAAATAAGACAAGACTTGCTTGTTAAATTCCACCCAATCCAGTATCTGCCAAGTTGGAAATAACCTGCTCCTGTTGTAATCGCAATAAAAACCCTGCCTATCTGAGGGGCAGGGCTCTCAATCCAGATCCACTGTGTCCGTGACAGTTGAGAGTCCAGGCTTGAGCTTGCAGTAAAGACTCTACTGCAGGGCTGGGAATATGGCCTAGCGGCAAGAGTGCTTGCCTCCTACACATGAAGCTCTCGGTTTGATTCCCCAGCACCACATATATGGGAAACGGCCAGAAGGGGCATTGTGGCTCAGGTGGCAGAGTGCTAGCCTTGAGCGGGAAGAAGCCAGGGACAGTGCTCAGGCCCTGAGTCCAAGGCCCAGGACTGGCCAAAAAAAAAAAAAAAAAAAAAAAAGAAAAAAAAAGACTACTGCATTTGCATTGGGATCGGCTCCTTGGTAGTCTTTGGGGACCCGAATCTAGGCATACTAAGAGCTATAATGATTTGCCTTGCAGTAATCAGATGGTAATAAAAGCTTATGCTAAGAGATGATCTAAAAGTAGCCAGAAACCCTATTCTTCATCAGAGGAAGAGAGTCAATCTCTCATTAGAAACAGAGTTCACCATGCAAGCAACTGAGAAATACAAAAGAATATTCCGGAATATGTCACATGATCTTCACTCACCCAAATGGCGCCAGCTGTGCCCACAGCCTCCCTAAAGCCTGTGGCATTTCCTGTTTGATTTAATTGACTTCCTGTCACTAGCAAGAGCGTCCTGATTGATTTAGTAGGGGATGAGAGAGGCTATGGGGACATTTCTGCATCCCAGGCCAGCACACCATCACCCACCGAAATTCTTAACCATAGAGGTTAGGTTAAAAAACAAAGGCCCCGAAGTCAAAAGTGATCAAACCTCCATACCTGAGTCAGAAGATGCTTCTCAAGGAATTAAGGCCTTCTAAAGTCATGGGTTTGCAGATAGCAAAAGCACCATGACAAGGAATAACGTTGGAACTAGGAAAAAGTATGGGAGCTCTCTGCAGCATGAGGGATTCCATGCCACCCAAACCATAAGGCAGCATTTCTACTCAGTCTCATGGAGCTATGGTGTCTACCATCCAAGGTCTTTCACCTCTTCCTGCAATTAGAGCCACTGATCTACCTCACACCGGCATCTCTTGTTTTTAGGTAGATGGGAGAGATGTTACACATAACTCCAAGAGTACTGGAAGCAGAACCCTTGCTAGTTGCATCGTCCCTAAAGGTGTAAGACCAGGGAGAATGGGACAATGCCTGTCATTGGTGATCTTGGATCCAGTTGCTTTGCCTCTCACATCCCCCATCTTCTCATCTGTAAAATAACATTTCCAACTCCACCCAAGGGAAGGTTCTCTGGGAAGTTGGTGCTGACACATGTACTGACCAACATCTCCATCTAGTGGCAGCCTTTGGGAATGAAGGCATACACACACACACACACACACACACACACACACACACACACACACACTTCTGGACTTCAGCAACACACACTCCTCTGTACCTAATCACCCAGTGATTCTTTTCTGAATTCAGACTCTTGGCCCTGGGTCTTCTGAATTCTGTGCACAGGAGCGCAATTGCCTGCTTGAGACACCTTCTACAACCTGCAGGCTGTGCTTGCTGGCCAGCCTCAGTAGTCCTCGTGAGAAACAGTACATGCCCCCATGCTGCTTCTTGAAATCTATCCACCCACTCATGTCCCCATTTGGTATAAAGACAGCATGGCAAAGTTGTTCAAGCATGTCATCTCCATCTCTCAACATCTTTTAAAAAAAAGTTTTAGAAAAAGTTTTTTAAAAGTTTTAGAAATACCAAACAAATCCTCACATTGCCCATTTTACCATCAGGATTCCAATGTCCATCAGCAAGGAAAAGACAAAGATAGGCCTCCATTTGCCTGTCCTAAAGAATGGGCATATGCCCATCTGACTCCTTATGGCTTCATGAACTGCCTTTGTGCCAGCTTAGTCCTCACCATACATGAACTCCCCAGGGGGCCTATCTCTCCATGCATGGACCAGCTCCGTGGATCCTTGGCTCTGTCGTTAGGATTAGGGTCAGGGCAAGGGTTAGGGTTAGGGTTAGTGTTAGGACTATGGTTAGGGTTACGGTTAGGACTATTGTTAGGGGTCAGGTTATGGTTAGTTTTCGGTCTAGTGTGAGGGTTAAGTTTAGTTCTAGGTCTAGGGTTAGGCTTAGGTCTCAGTTTTGGTTTAGGGTGAGCACTTAGGTTAGGGTTAGGGTTAATGTTAGAGCTCAGGTTAGATTAGGGTTATTCCTAGGATTATCCTTATCACTAGGGTTAGGGCTAGGTTTAGGGTTTGGATGTGTGGTAGTGTTAGGGGTTTTTTTAGGGTTCAGGCTAGGGTTAGGCTTTGGCTTAGGGTTAGTTTCAGGGCTATCTTTAGGGTTAGGTTTAGTGATAGTGTTAGGGCTTGGGATAGGTTTAGGGTTAGGTTTAGGGTTAGGGCTAGGGCTAGGGCTAGGGTTAGGGCTCGGGTTATAGTAGGGTTTTGGCTTTGGTTATGATACGCTTCAAAGTACGTTCTCTTGTTTGGCCAAGGACTTGGTCTAGGGTTCGTTTTTTGGTGACAGTGTTTGAGATATGGCTTGGATTAAGGATAGATCTGTGTAAAGTTTATCGTGAAGGATCAGTTTAGGAATACAGCTACTGTTTGGTTTTGGTTTATGGTAGGGTTTTGCCAAGTGTATGGTTAATTTTAGAGTCAGGGATAGTTTAGGGCTTGGTCTATGGTTAGATTTAGGGTTGTATATAGGTGTCGGGCTAGAGGTAGGGGTAGGGATGGGATTAGGTATTCGCTAGGTTTTGTATTAGGGTTAAGGCTAGGGTAAAGGTTAGGGGTAGTGATAAATATAGGTTTCAGCTTAGGGATAAGGTTATGCTTAGGGGTAGTTTGATGCCTGTGTTAGGGTTTGGTTATGGCTTGGTTTAGGCTAGGGCTTTGTTTAGGGCTAGGTTTATGCTTTAGCATATGTCTTGGTTAGATCTGGAGTTAGGGTTAAGGCTAGTGTTAGGGCTTTGGCTAGGGCTAGGGTAAGGCCAGTGTTTGGGTTAGGGTTATGGTTAGGTTTGGGCCTTCTGTTAAGGCTAGGGCTAATGGTGTTAGGGTTGTGGTTAGGGTTAGGATTAGGGTTTGGGCTTGGTGTAGTTCTAGGGTTAATGGTAGGTAGTGGGTTAGGTTTAAGGCTACAGTTAAATTTAGGGCTAGGGTTTGGGCTAATGTTTTGGTTAGAGGTAAGGTTATGGCTTTACTCAGCGTTTGTGTTAGTGTTTAGGTTATTGCTAGTGTTCTGGCTAGTGTTAGTATTTAGTTTAGGTTTAGGGCCAGGTTTAGTGTTAGGGCTAGGGTTCCGGTAGTTTTTGGGTTAGGACCTTGATTAGGGTTAGGGTTAGTGTTAGGTTTGGTTGGGTTAGGCCTAGGGTTAGGGTTATTCTTACAGCTAGGGTTAGGACTAAGTTTAGGTTTAGAGTTAGGATTAGGGCTTGGGCTAGGGTTATGATTACATTTAGGTCCAAGCCTTGGTCTATGGTTAATTTTAGGGTTAGGTTTTTGTTTAGGTCCAGTGTTAGGGTTAGTGTTAGGGTTAGAATTTGGGTAGTGCTAGGGTTATGGTTAAAGCTCTGGCTAGGTTTCGGCTTATTACTATGGTTTTGGTTATGGTTAGGTTTAGAATTAGGACTAGGTTTAGGGCTAGGGGTAGTTTATTTTTAGTGATAGGGATAGTGATAGAAGTAGGCCTGTGTTTAGAGGTATGTTTAGATAGGTCTAGGGTTATGGCTAGTGTTAGGGTTATCCTTAGTGCTAGATCTTGGATGTGGCTTATGTGTATGGCTAGGGTAGGGTAGGGTTAGGGCTAGGGTTAGGGTTTGGTCTAAAGTTAGGTTTAGAGCTATGGTTCGTTTGTTTTTTATCGGTCGAGGCTTTGTTCAGTTGTTTTTGGGTTTGATTAGGATTATGTTTAGGGTTCAAGTCAGGTTTTCATTGGGGTTAGGGTTTTGGTTAGGATTAGGGCTAGATTTGGGGTTCAGGTTAGGGCTTAGTCCTGGGTTAGGGGTTTGGTTAGAGTTTGGTTTATGGTTATCCTTAGGTTTAGAGCTAGGGTTAGGTTCAGATCTACAGTTAGGTCTACAGCTAGGAGAGTGTTAGGTTTAGGCTAGGTTTAGGGTTGAGCTAGGGTTAGGATTGGGTTAGGGCTAGGATGACTATTAGGTCTCAGGTTTGGGTGAAGGCTAGGATTAAGCTTAGGTCTAGGGTTAGTGCTAGCATTAGGTTTAGGGTTTCGGCATGGTTAGGGTGAGGGTTAGGTCTAGGGTTAGGCTAGTCTCAGCCTTAGGGTTAGAATTTGGCTGAGGAGAAGGTTTAAGGTTTGAGGTAGGGTTGCATTGGTGGTAGCGTTCTTGTTTGGGTTAAGGATAAGGGTAGCTTGAGGTCTAGAGTTAGGTCTAGGGATGGCTTTTTGATTTTGGTTAGGGCTAAGGTTAAGGCTGCTTAGGGCTAGGTTTAAGCTTAGGGATAGGGTCAGGGCTAGAGTTAGTTTGAGAGTAGGGTTAGGGCTAAGTTTAGGTCTATGCCTAAGTTTAAGGTTTGTGCTAGGGCTAGGGTGTGTTTTAGGACTAGCATTATGTTTATGGCTAATTTTAGGTTTACGGCTGAGGTTTCTGCAAGGTTTAGTTTTCGGTTTACGGCTATGGTTAGTGTGGAATCAACGTCTAGGTTCAGCTTTAGCACTATGTTTAGGGTAGGTCTAAATTTAGGGCTAGCCCTAGTGTTTGTGCTAGGGTTAGTGGTAGTTTTGCTTTAGGGCTAGGGCTAGGAATAGGGTTAGGTCTAGGGTTTGTGCTAGCTTTAGGGCTAGCCTTAGGTTAGGTTACAGGTAGGGTTAGTTTTAGGGTTACAGTTAGAGTTAGCATCAGGGCTAGGCTTAGGATGTTGTCTGGGGTTAGAGCTAGGTCCAAGTTTAGGATTAAGTTTAGGCAGGGTTAGAGTGAGGGCTCGTGGTTGTGTTATTTTTAGGGTATGATTAGGGCACGGGTTATGGCTATGTTTTCCTTTATGCTTAGGTTTATGTTAAGGGTTAGCTCTAGAATTATGTCTAGTGTTTGGGTCAGGACTTGGGCCAGGGCTAAGAATATGGTTAGGGTTAGGGATAGGGTTGGGGCAAGTGTTAGTTTTAGGGTTAGGTTTAGTACTAGGTTTCGTGTTAGGGCAAGGATTTGGGTTAGCATTAGGGTAGCCTTAGGGCTAGGCTGAGGGTTAGGGTTAGGCTTAAGTCTAGGTTTAGGTCTAGGACAATGGTTGGGATAAGGGTTTTGGCTACGGTTAGGGTTAGGGCTAAGGTTAAGGCTAAGGTTACTGTGAGGGTTAGTGTTAATATATGTCTGGAGCCGAGCTAGCAGCTAAGCTCATCCTGACCTCTGGCTGTGCCGATGTCACCAAGATGTTGGGAGCCAAATTTGCAGCT
Organism: Perognathus longimembris pacificus; assembly: GCF_023159225.1. NCBI lineage: Eukaryota > Metazoa > Chordata > Mammalia > Rodentia > Heteromyidae > Perognathus > Perognathus longimembris. The sequence goes on from NC_063165.1 coordinate 61,654,520, forward strand.
AAATTCATTCTAACGTCTGGCTGGGCTGTTACTGCCAGGATATGCTACATGCAAGGACATTTGTTCACAGCCACTATCCGGAATTGCTTTGCTATCCGCACCTTGCTATGTCCGCTGGACTAGATTCCTATGTTAATCAACCTTGTCCTGTGTTTACTGTAATCAAATGTTGTAAACTTCAAAGCCTCTTTATGTTCTGGAATTTTAACAATCCTATGCAATTCCCTGGTTCTAAAACTGCATATAAGCTGGGAGTTGAGAATAAACTGTTCTGGAGTCTTGAGGTTCATCCTTGCGGCTGCAGACCTCCCGTACCCCATCTTTGTCTCTTGTCTTTTTTCTCTTGCCTTATTTTTCCTTTTCCTTAATCCTCGCCTCCCCTCAGTCAGGATTCCCGTTTCACTGCCGGCTGGCCTGGCAGGTTTGGTGCCTGGAACAGGAACTTGAAAGCCTGGGATGATTGCAGAGGACCCCCGCTCAGGTAAGGTCGTCCGAGTACTTTGGAAGGGGAGTGGGAGGAGAGAGTATTGTCGGAAGTAAGAAATTATGGGACAAGGTAATAGCCATACGCTATACGTGCAGGCCCTCAAAGGCATGCTACATACCCGGGGAGTGAAAATTGGCCAAAGTCAGTTAGAATGTTTCTTTCATTTTGTTGAGGAAGCATGCCCCTGGTTCCCGGAGGAAGGAACCATTAACTTAGAAGCTTGGCGAAAAATAGGAAAAAGGATTCAGGAGTATTATGATGTAAATGGCCCTGAGAAAACCCCAGTGGATGCCTTTATTCTCTGGAATCTGGTCCGAGATTGTTTGGATCCTAGACATGAACGGGTTAGATTCGATCAGTCCATCAGAGAAACTGAACAGGGGCCTGATGAACATCACCCAGCCCCGGAACTTATGCAGCTGCCCGGGAAGAGCTGAGAAAATTAGTAAGATCTGAACCCACTGGGCTAGATATTAAGGAAGACTCAGATGGCTCAGACTCTGAGGAGAAATTATGCAATGAGCCTACTGTAGATAGATTAACCCATGTTGAGAAAATGCTGGAATCAGCCATAACCCTGTTGTCGCAGCTTCAGCCAGGACAACATGCTCCTGCAAAGTTAGAAACTTGTGGGCCCCTGCCCACAATCTTGGCGGACTTTGATCCTTTCCTACCACCCCCACCGCCTGCTATTGTCTCACTGCCAGTACCATCTCAGCCTGCGCTGTTAAAGGCACCTGGCCCTCCTAGCGGTGAACTCCTTTTTGGGTCAAGTCCTAATCCTTCCCCTAAGCGTAGTGCCCTGCAACTCTCCCTGGCGCAGGCTGCTAATGAAGGGGAGGACATTTCTGGTTTTCAATTATTCCCGGTAAGGAGGACTGAAGATAACGAAGCAGTCCACCAGCCTTTGCCATTTAAACAAATACGTGATCTAAAGAATGCTTGTGCTCAATACGGCCCTACGGCGCCATATACTCAAGTCATTCTTGATACCTTGGCTGCTAAAAATTTATGCCCAAATGATTGGAAACAGTTAGCAAAGGCTTGTCTTAGTGGAGGAGATTACTTATTATGGAAGTCTGAATTTGTAGATCAGTGTCAGGCAACAGCAGAGACCAACAGAGCAAATAGTGTGCCTGCTTCATTTGCGGAGCTCGCTGGGGAAGGTGCTTACGCTGGCACTGAGACCCAGTTAGATTACGCCCCGGACGTTTATGGTCAGATAAGTGCTGCCACTAAACATGCCTGGAGTAGACTCCCTAACTCTAGTAAGACTGAAGACCTTTCCAAAATTAGACAGGGGTCAGATGAACCTTATCAAGACTCTGTCTCTCAATTATTGGAGGCGACAAGTCGTCTGATCCAAGATGAGGGTGCCGGCAAGATCCTTGTACAACAATTGGCATATGAGAATGCTAATGCAGCTTGCCAAGCAGCCATCAGACCTATTAAGAGAAAGGGAGAAAGAACTGACTATATACGGCTTTGTGCAGACATTGGTCTATCCTATATGCAGGGCCTCACACTGGCTGCAGCGCTCCAGGGGAAGACTGTAACTGAGTTCTTATGCACCCCCTGCACAGGGGAAAAAGGAAAGGGACATCTGCGCACTGCTGGGCCTCCCGGCAGCTGTTTTTCCTGCGGACAAATGGGCCACTTAATGGCTCGCTGCCCTAATCAGGAAAGGAGAGCTAAGCCTGGAACTTGTCCCCGTTGTAATAAAGGGAAGCATTGGGCTAAGAATTGCAGATCTACTTTTATTAACCCTGGCCACCTGATTTTGGGAAACTGGCAGAGGGGCCAGTCCCTGGCCCAGCAGAGAAATTTTGGGGCAGTTCCTTCCTTCCCCCAGCCTCAGGCCCATCCCCCGACAACTTGCAGCTACAATCAGTTTCCTGTCTCCTCCGAGCAACGCCAGGGAGTGCAGGACTGGACCTCTGCTCCTCCACCAGCTCAGTACTGACTCCGGAGATGGGAGTCCAGGCCCTCCCTACACGAGCCATTGGCCACCTACCGAGGGGATCCGTTGGCTTACTGTTAGGCCGCAGTAGCTCTGCACTGAGAGGCCTGCATATTATTCCAGGAGTGATAGATCAGGACTATACTGGAGAAATAAAAATCATGGCTTCAGCGCCTGCTAGTGTTATCTCTATCCCTGCAGGACAAAGAATTGCTCAGCTCGTCCTTGTTCCTTTAATTTCATTCGGTGCATCAGCCACCACGAACCTTAGGGGAGAAAGGAGTTTTGGGTCCTCAGACATATTTTGGGTTCAAAACACAAAATGGGAAAGGCCCGAGCTTACAATTTATATACAAGAAAAGCCCTTCTGAGGTCTGCTAGATACAGGAGCAGATGTGTCTGTGATAGCCAAGAGACATTGGCCTTCCAACTGGCCTCTTACTGCGTCTCTTACATCCTTACAGGGGATTGGCCATGCCACAGACACCCAACAAAGCAGTGCCATCCTTAACTGGAGAGATGGTGAGGGGCATTCTGGGACTTTCCAGCCTTAAGTATTAGATCATTTGCCCATAAATTTGTGGGGCAGAGATATTATGGAAAAGATGGGAGTTTGTTTAGCCCTAGTGACGCAGTCACTCGTCAACTCCTAAGTCAAGGGCTACTACCTTCAGGCTAAACAGGGCTACTACTTCCTTCAACAAGGAATTAGAGAAGCCATTCAACCTCAGCCCCGACCTCCTAGACAAGGGCTGGGATATTTTTAACAGGGGCTGCTGCTCATCCTGTCCCTCATGCCGATCCTATCACAAGGTTATCAGACACTCCGGTGTGGGTGGATCAGTGGCCCCTATCAATTGAAAAGATTATTGTTGCCCAACAGCTGGTGCAGGAACAGCTGGACTTGGGCCACATTGCTCCTACTACCTCCCCATGGAATTCGCCTATTTTTGTTGTTAAAAAGAAATCTGGTAAATGGAGACTCCTACAGGATCTCCAACGAGTAAATGCCACTATGGAACTTATGGGGGCATTACAGCCAGGTTTGCCCTCTCCTATGGCAATTCCTCAAAATACATACAAAATTATAATTGACTTAAAAGATTGTTTTTATACCATACCCCTTGTTCCTCAAGATTGCAAACGCTTTGCATTTAGTGTCCCCTCTACTAATTTTAAAGAACCCATGAAACGGTACCATTGGCTAGTGTTGCCCCAAGGCATGGTGAATAGCCCCACCTTGTGTCAAAGCTTTGTAGCGTGGGCTCTCTCTTCTACTCGCCAAAAATTTCCTTCTGTTTATATTATTCCTTATATGGATGATATTTTATTAGCTCGCCTAAACCCTGCAGTAGTACGCTAAGCCTTTGGACAGTTAAAACAAGATCTCACTTCTTTTGGGTTAATAATAGCTAGTAAAAAGGTGCAAGAGCATCCTCCGTATACTTATCTTTGTCATATTTTGGGTCCTTATTATTTTACTAGCCAGAAGTTACAGGTTAAGACTTCTCATTTATGTACTTTGCATGATTTACAAAAATTTCTGGGAGATATTAATTGGCTTCACCCTTATCTTAAATTGTCTACAGCTACAGCTGAATTAAAACCCTTGTTTGATCTATTAAAGGGGGACCCTGACCGTACATCTCCCAGAGAAATGACAACTGAAGCAGCAGAAGCCTTGAGCATAGTAAATTCTGCCATTTCTTCCCAACATGTAAATTATATTGATTACTCAGCCCCTTGGGAAGCTTATATTTTAACTACACCTCATTCTCCAACAGTGGTCCTTTGGCAGAAGGGACCCCTTTTTGTGGCTTTCCTTGCCTGCTACTCCTTCAAAAGTGTTAACTCCTTATTATGAATTGGTAGCCACCTTAGTCCATGTGCCGTGTGGAATCTTGTAAGTATCTTGGATGAGATCCACAGGGTATTTATATCCCCTATACTTTACACCAGCAAGAATGGCTTTATATTCATTGTGATTCCTGGTCCATTGCTTGGGACAATTTTGTGGGCACAATTTCACATCATTGTCCCTCCAACAAATTACTTCACTTTGCCTCTTCTTACCATTAAGGGAGGGCAATGCTATTACGGATGAGGCTACTCACATTTTTCTCACTCAAATTGACCTGGCAAAGCAATCACATGTTGCCCACCATCAAAACAGTCATGCCTTACGTCAGCCATTTCATATCACACGTGAGTTGGCTTGTTAAATTGTAAAAACTTGGCCCAACTGTGCTACCTTCCTGCCTGTGCCCTCCAATGGCATTAACTCCTGAGGCTTAGTGGCCAACCATGTTTGTCAAATGGATGTTACCCACATCCCCTCTTTTGGACGCCTCTGCTTTGTCCATGTTAGAATAGACACTCTAATTTTATTATGGCTACTCCTCTTAGTGGGGAAGCTGGAAAACATTGTATTTCCCATGCCTTACGCTGCTTTGCAACTATGCGACTTCCTAAACAAATTAAAACTGATAATGGTCCGGGATATGTTGGACGAGCTTTTCAAACTTTTTGCAAATCTTTTTGCAAAACTTTTGCAAACTTTTAGCAAATTGTTCACTCTACAGGAATTCCCTATAATCCTCTAGGTCAAGCAATTGTTGAACGGGCCAACGGTTTGTTAAAACACCAAATTTCTAAATTAAAAGGGGGGGAACTATACCCCTTCTCTCCTGTTAATATACTTTCTCATGCTTTATTCATACTAAATTTTTTAAATTTGGATTGCAATGGCCACTACACAGCACAGCGGTTCTGGGAAAAGAGAGAGCAAAGAGCTTTGGCCCAAGTTAAGTGGAAAGATCCTTTAACAAGTGCTTGGCATGGGCCCGATCCGGTATTGACATGGGGTCGAGGACATGTCTGTGTTTTTTCACAGGATGAAAATGATGCCCGCTGGCTACCTGAGCGTTGTGTTCAGATTGTGGAAACTCATCAGAACAGTACAAGCACTGACCCACTGGGCTTATGTGCCAGATCCACCGATTGTGCACCCTGCGACCTGGGAGGGAGCTGAGGTGTTCGTACATGTCAACAGATCAGTGTACGGTACAGCTCCAGACCCTTTTGTCCAACACGTTAAGATGGGAGATTTTGCAGCTTCTGGCATTGGAACCCCTTTATGCTTTACAACTGACTCCAACAGTTATATTCCAGGCTGTACTGTAATGCAATCCATAAATCATAGAATTTGGATTCCTGATAATAGTCAAGTATATAATATACGAATGACTTCATTGCCTACTGGGTTTCCTGTACATGCCAATTCTACCTCGTCCTTCATGATACCTCGCTGCATCAACTCCTCTCAAATTGTAGAATCCACGGGAGAACTGCACCCCATAAAGTGTAGACATGATCACCCTTTTATAACCAATATTTCAGGAACTAATTCTCAGCTGATGGACTGGTCTGGAGCAAATCTCACCAACAAGTACAACCCAGGTCTGTGGTGGATGAATGGACGCCCTCAACGTCATGTCTGGATGTTAGCGGCTGCCCTGAATAATATCTCCTGGCCCACTTCTACTTCTTTAAAAAAATATTATGAGTTGTGTAACACCCCCTTATGCTATTATGTATGAACTTTTTAATATTTCTATAGGAGCCATGTATTTCAATGTTACCCGCACTAACTGTTCTTCTACAAATTGCTTGTATAGTGGTCTTACTGATTCTGTAATTATTATTAAGCAACCACCATTTGTTATGCTTCCTGTAAACTTATCTGAAGCTTGGTATGAAGAAACAGGTATTCAAGTGTTAAAACATTTAAAAGAGCTCATGCGCCCTAGACAATTTGTAGGGCTATTAATAGCAGGCATTGTAGCCTTTATTTCCTTAGGTGCCTCTGCTGCAGCGGCTACTGTGGCTTTAACACAAAATGTGCAGACAGCTTACTATGTTAATTAGCTTGCTCATAATACCATGCAAGCCCTGCACTTTCAAGGCAGGATTGATGATAAGGTAGAACAAAAATTAGAAGCATTGTATGAATCTGTGTTGTCACTGGAGAACAAATTCGTGCCTTACAAACTTTGCAATGGGTGCGCTGTCATGCTGAGTTTGACTTTATTTGTGTGACCCTCCATAAGTATAATGGGTCGAGCTATCCTTCGGAACAAGTTGTAGCACATCTAAATGGTATTTGGCACCATAATAACTTGTCCTTAGATCTCTTTCAACTCCATAGACAAATATCAGGACTAGAACAAGCTCCGCCTTTGGACTCTAAAGTGGCAGAAACAGCAAAAGAACTGTTTGAACAACTTTAACAGTATGTCCCTTCCTTAACTAACGTTAAGGGGCTGCTAATGACATTGCTCAGCCCAGGGATACTTTTGCTGATGGCTTTCCTTGCATTGTATGCATATTGCAAAACTCTTTCATGAGTTTAGCCAGCCAGCTGCATAAGGTCAAGCTCCAAGTAAATGAATTTCCCTGGAGAGGAACCGCAGCCAGAGACGGGTATGAGGTGGTACCAGCCTAGACTGACCTAAGACATGGGGCTTCAGCATTGCTCTGAAGTTGTTCCCTGAGACGGGTAAGGCAGGCTGGGGTACCCACCCCACCTAAGACAGGCGGGTTCGCTTCTTTTAATAAAAAGATGGGGGAATTGTCGGGAGCCGAGCTAGCAGCTAAGCTCATCCTGACCTCTGGCTGTGCCGATGTCGCCAAGATGTTGGGAGCCAAACTTACAGCTAAATTTATTCTAACCTCTGGCTGGGCTGTTACCACCAGGATATGCTACATGCGAGGACATTTGTTCACAGCCACTATCCGGAATTGCTTTGCTATGTCCGCACCTTGCTATGTCCACTGGAGTAGATTCCTATGTTAATCAACCTTGTCCTGTATTTACTGTAATCAAATGTTGTAAACTTCAAAGCCTCTTTATGTTCTGGAATTTTAACAATCCTATGCTATTCCCTGCTTCCAAAACTGCATATAAGCTGGGAGTTGAGAATAAACTGTTCTGGAGCAAGACTCAAGACTTAATCCTCGCCACCCCTCAGTCAGGATTCCCGTTTCACTGCCGGCTGGCCCGGCAGGAATATATTGTTATGGATAAGATTACCATCATGGGTAGGTCAATGTTTATGGTAAGGTCCAATTCTAAAGGTATGGCTATTATAGTTCATTTAGGGTTTGATTTAGTGGTAGGCTTAGGGATAATTTTAGGCCTATGGTTTCGGCTAACTTTCGGGTAATGTTTATGGTTAATGTAAGGGTTTCTGTTATTTTTTAGGGCTAGTGTGACCCTATGCTTAGTCCTACGATTTTGGTAAGGGTACAGTTATTTTTAGGGCTTCCTATAGCTTTAGCTCCAAGGTTAGGGTTATTTTCAGTCCTAGACTTAGGGCTAGGGTTCGGGTCAGTATCAGGATGAGGGATAAGGTTAGATTTAGGGCTAGGGATAGGGTTCGGTTAATGTTAGTGTTTGGGCTAGTTCTATGTTTATGGTTATTTTTAGGGCTTGTGTTAGGGCTACGGTAATGGTTAGGATTAAGGCTAGGGTGAGGGTTAGAGCGATAGCTTGTTTTTTGGCTAGGTTTAGGGTTAGTGTTATGGCTATGGATAGCGTTAGGTTTAGGGCTAGGGATTGGTTTAGGGCTAAGGTTAGGACTAGGGTAAGTTAAGAGCTAATTTTAGGGTTAGGTTTATGGTTAGGGCTTGGGCTAAGGTTAGCGTTTGGGTTAGAGTTTGGGCTAGAGTTAGGGTTAGGGTACCGGGTAAGGGCTAGGGCTACATTTAGACGTAAGGATTATGGTTATGGCTAGGTCTAGGGCTACCGTTTGGTAGGTCTGGGGTTAGCGTTAGTGTTTGCGCTTGTATTGGGATAGGAATAGGCACAGAGGTAGGGTTAGGGCTAGGATAAGGTTTAGGACTACAGTTAGGGGTAGTGCTATGTTTATTGTTGTGACTAGGATTAGAGCTAGGTATAGGTTTAGCTTTAGTGTTATGGTTAGGGTTGAGGTTAGTGTTAGTTCTTGAGTTATAGCTAGGTTTATGGTTAGGGAGAGGGTTAGGCTAGTTTTACTGTTAGGGGTAGGTCTAGGGTTCAGCTTAGGGCTAGGATTAGTATTATGGTTAGCTTTAGGGCTGGGCTTAGAGTTAGCTTTAGCGTTAGGGCTCGGGGAAGTTTTAGGGTTACTTTTAGGGTAGGATTAAGGTGAAGGCTAGGGTTTGGGCTAAGTCTAAGGTTTGGATTAGAGCTTGGGCTAGGCTTTGGTTAGGGTTTTGGCTTGGGTAAGGCTTAGGGTTAGTGTAATTGTTAGGTATAGACTGAGGGTTACTGTTAGTACTAGCATTAGGGTTAGGGTCATGGTTAGTGTTAGTTTTAGGGCTATTCTTAGGGCTAGAGCTACAGTTAGGTTTAGATTCATGGCTGGGGTTAGGGTTAGGGTTAGTGTTAGTGTTATTTATGGGGTTATAGCATAGTTTATGGTTAGTTATAGTTTATGGTTAGTTATAGGTTTAGGGCTAGGGGTAGTGTTAGGATCTGGGTTAACACTATGGTTATAGTTTTGGTTATTGTAAGGGTTATTTCTAGGGCTAGGGCTACGGATAGCCCTTGGTCTAGGGCTATGGTTATGGTTTTATTAGATTAGGTTAGGGCTAAGGGTAGGATTCTTGTTTGGGCTATCATCAGAGTTGTGGTTAGGTTTAGTTTCCTGTTAGTGTTAGAGCAAGAGTTGTGGTTTAGGCTACTCTTTGGATTAGGATTAGGGCTAGAATTAAGGCTAAGGTTATGGTTAGGGTTAATTTTAGGGTGATGGTTAGGACTAGGGCCAAGCTCAGATTAGGATTAGGGTCTAGGTTAGGGTTAGGTTAGTGTTAGTTTTAAGGTGGGGTTAGGGCATGGTTTATGATTTGGTTTTGGATTAAGGTTAGGGCTAGGGTTAGGTTTATGTCTAGTGTTAGGGTTAGTTTAAGGTTTAGGTCCATGGTTAGGGTTTGGGCTAGCCATAAGGTTTGGGCCTGGGTTAATGTTCGGCCAAGGCTAGGGTTTGGGCTTGGTTAGGGTTAGGTCTAGGCATGGGGTAGTTTTAGGTTTCTGGCTAGCTTTTCGGTTAGGGCTAGCATTAGAATTATGGTTACTAGTAACCTTAATGTTAGGCTGAGGGCTAGGGGTAGTTTAAAGTTTATGCTCAGGGTTAATGTTAGGGCTAGACTTAATTCTAGGATTTCTGGTAGTGTTAATTTTACTTTTAGGCTATGTTTAGGCTTTGGAATAGTGTAAGGTTTAGGTGTAGGCTTAGGGTTAAGGCTAGGACTTCATTTAGGATTAGTTTTAGGGTTCATGCTAGGGCCAGGGTTAGGTTAGACTTAGAGCTAAGGCTAGGATTAGGGTTAGGGCTAGAGTTGGGGTTAGTGTTATGTTTAGACTCAGCATTAAGTTTAGGGTTAGGGCTAGTGTTAGGGTTAGGCTTTTTATTAGGGATACTCTTAGGTCTAGTTTAGGTTGGGTTAGGCCTAGATTTCAATGTAGGACTAGGTTTAGAATTAGGGCTTGGGATAGTGGTAGACTTATGGTTAAGGCTAGGGTTAATTGTTGAGTTAGTGTTAGTGATATTGCTAGTGTCAGGCCTAGGGCTAGATTTCGTTTATTCTTCGGCTTAAGAGTAGTGTTAGGCTTAGGCGTAGATCTAGGGTTAGTGTAAAATCTAAACCTAATATAGATCTATGGTTAGGTTTCCTTTATGTTTCTAGATAGGGCTTGGGTTTGGCTAGGGCTAGGTTTAGGCTCAGGTTCAAGCTTCAGGTTTTTGTTATGGTTTTGGTTAGTTTTGGGGTTGTGTTTAGTGTTAGGGCTTGGTGTAGGGTTGTGGTTAGGTTTTAGCTAGGGTTAGAGTAATTGCTAAGAATTGGGTTAGTTTTAGAGTTAGCGGTAATGGCTGCTTAGGGTAAGGTTAAGGTACTTTTATGGTTAGGGTTATTGGTAGGGTTACTCGTTGGCTAGCGTTAGTCCTAGGGCCACTGTAATGCTAGGGTTAGAATTAAGGTTATGGTTTGGGTTAGTTTTTGGGCTTTGGTTTTTGTTTGGTTTTGGATTCTGGTTCTGTTTAGTGTTTGGAGTTTGGATTAGGATTAAGTTTAGGGTTCTGTTTTGGGTTTTGGTTTGGGTTAGGGTTATGGTTAGGGCTAGGGTTAAGGAATGGTGTGGAGTTAGGCTTAGTGTTAGGCTTGGGTTGGCGCAGGTTTTGTGTTAGGGTTAGGACTAGGGTTAGGGTTAGAGTTACGGCTAGTCTTCTGGCTAGGGTTTGGGGTAGGTTTGGTTAGGACTAGAGTTAAATGTAGGGGTGGGGATAAGGTTAGCATTAAGCTTGGGTTGGGGTAGTGTTAGGGATAGGTTTAGGGCTTGGGTTAATGTTAGGTTTACAGCTAGTCTTCAGGCTAGGTTTATGTTTAAGGATAGGGCTATGGCTAGATTTAGCTTTAGGGTTAGGGGTAGGATTATGGTTAGGGTTAGTGCTAGGGTATGGTGAGGTTTGGGTTAAGTTTAGGGTTAAGCTTATTTTAGGCCTAGGTTTATACTTAGGCTTAAGGTTAGCTTCAGGATTAGGTTTAAGGGTAGGTCTCAAACTGGGGTAGAGTTAGGGTTAAGGATAGGGTTTAGTAAGCCTAAGTTTATGCTTTGGGTTAGGGTACGGGTTTGGTCTAGGTTTACTTCTTGGCCTGTGGTTAGCTTTAGTGCTGTGGTAATATTTAGGGCTAGTGCTAGGTTTAGGTCTAGGTTTAGGTTTAACGCTAGGGCTAGGGTTAGTCTTAGGGCTATTCTTAGCTTTAGTGTTTGGGCTTGTGTTTGGGTCACAGCAAGCATTAGGTTTAGGGTTAGAGCTACATTAAGGTTTTGGCCCACTTAAGGCTACGTTTAGCATTTGGGTGAGAAAAGGAATGGGATGACTGAGGTTAATGCCCTGTGACTGTCAATATGATGTTTAAAAATACTAGCAAAACACTGGCCCAAACCCCAGAACATCTTTATAATTAAGTTTCAGTAAAATCAGAGAGAGCATCTTTAACTTTATCAAGAATATTTACAAAGGGGCTAGGAATATGGCCTAGTGGCAAGAGTGCTTGCCTTGTATACATGAAGCCCTGGGTTCGATTCCCCAGCACCACATATATAAAAATGTCCAGAAGTGGCGCTGTGGCTCAAGTGGCAGAGTGCTTGTCTTGAGCAAAAAGAAGCCAGGGACAGTGCTCAGGCCCTGACTCCAAGGCCCAGGACTGGCAAAAAAAAAAAAAAAAAAAAAAAGAATATTTACAAAGAGTGAACATAATACTTTATGATGACAAACTAGAAGGTTTCCAGCCAAGACCAGGAAAAAGGCAAGCATGTGTCCTTCCTATTCAACATCACACTGGAAGTCTTAGATAATGTAATAAAACAATAAAAGTGTAGATGGGGAAAGAAGAAATAAAATACCCTTTGTCCTCAGATGACATCATTATTTATGTAGGAAATATCAGATACCAAAAATTTTTTAAATCAAACTCATGTAATTAATATTTGATTATGACAGGTTTTGCAAGACATGAAAGTCATTTCCTTTTGTGTATCTCAGTAAGGAACAAAGAGAATTTGCAATTAACTTGACATAAAATAGTTTAAAGTAACAACCTTCAAAACAAGACATGATAATTAGGTATATATCCAACAAAATAGATACAAGATTTTTAGGAAGAAAACCACAAAAGTGATGAAAGAAACCAAGAATAAACTACATACAGGGACAGAAATTCCATGCTTATGGATAGGAAAAATAGTTACAACTGCTTACTGGTTGTTAGAACATGTCATTACATCATTCCCCCAGCTGCTAGAGAAGGAGGGAGTGAGATGGGGGTTCATTAGGGCAGGTGGTCAGGAAGGATGAGGGCTGACTGTAAATATGTTGGCCTGTGGAACTAGCCAGTGGCAGGGGATGGCTCCTCAAAGGGCTTAGGAAAAGGATATGTGTGTGTATGTATGTGTGTATGTGTGTGTGTGTGTGTGTGTGTGTGTGTGTGTGTGTGTGTGTGTGTGTACTGGGGCTTGAGTTTGAGGCCTTGTACTTTTGTACTTGCTAGGTAAGTACCGTACATCTACAGCTATGTTCACCAGGACCAGGGCTTCCACTCAGGGACCTGGGCACTGTCTATTAGCTTTTTTTGCTCTAAGCTGCCACTCTCACCATTTGAACCACAGATCTACCTTTTGGTGGTTAACTGGAAAGTCCCAGACTTTCCTGCCTGGAGCTAGCTTTGAACTGTGACTCTCAGATCCTAGCCTCCTGAGTAACTAGAAGTAGAGGTTTGAGCCAACAGTGCCTGGCCAGCATTTTATATTTTAAGCCTAAAAGACTTGAAAAGGGCTACATACAGGTCAAACTGTCACCATCTTAGGTTTAAAATGGTATGTGCCAAATGGTGTGTTTACGTACTAAGCAAATGAAACCCACATTTCAAAACCCATTGGAATATCTATGATGATTTTTTACCCTTTTTATTGCTTTGCAGACAAAGAATTGAATCCACAGTTTGTAAAGAAGCTGTCACCAAATTTTACCTTAATATTAAAGAACTCATCAGAATGGTAAGCTCACTGCCATAAGTTTATTGTTCTAAGTTTTTTTTTTTTTTACCTGTTCTAGGATGGCACAGTTGCTAATAGAACAGTTTGCATTTGCTGGAAATAAGAAAATACACTCATGAGAACTACCCATATTTCACATGTTATTTTTAAACTAAGTGTGATATATATGAATTGAATCAGCATTTAATTTTGGAAAATAACATCTATTTATGTTTTGTGCAGCTCAAAGAAGTCCAGATGTTGAAAACTTTGAAAAGGAAGAATGCTAAGGTAAATCACTTAGAGAAACATTTGGTGATTTGCAATACTAACATGTGAAGTTAAGTAAAAGACTCAACTTCAGGGTTTCTAACCTTTAGAGTTTGTATTAAATATTCTTAACTTTTTAGTTGGACTTTTATTGCCCTTGTCATTCGTCAGGTGTGTAACATTAATGCAAGCTAAGGAATGAGGATCTGTTTGCTAGCTTTCCAATCACTATAACAAAATACTTGAGGTAATCAACATATGAGAGGAAGCGTTTGTTTTGGTTCAGAGCTTTGATGGTCCCAGTCCATGAGTAGTTGGCCCCATTGCTTTCATGCTACTGGCAAAGCAGCACATCATGAGGGTAGTGTGTGTCAAGAAAAAAAAAGAAGAAGAAAAAAACACTCAACATCATGTACCAGGGAACAAAAGAGAACTAGGTGTGGGCTAGGGTCCCACAGTTGCCTTCAAAGGCTTACCTCCACATGAGTGACAGAATGGTAAAGAATGCCTTCTAATTCCTACCTAGTCGATTTTATTTCCCTCTGCACTTCCAGTACCTAGCAGTGTATTATGAATTTAACCCAGAAATTGTATTACATAGGTGATCGCTGACATTGAAAGGAAAAGACAGAGTATGATTGAAGTCCGGGATGAATTGCTTTGGTAAGATATAAAAAGCCTGCAAATGTAGGCATGTTCAATCACTCTGGAAAGCAGTGTGGAAATTCCTAAAAAAAGTAAACATACAACTACCCTATAATCCAGCTATTCCACTCCTGGGAATCTACCCAGTAGAACATAAACAAGGCTACAGTACAACCCCTGTTAATTTCAGCACTGCTTACCATAGCCAAGATGTGGAATCAGATGCCCAGATGCCCCTTAATAACAAATGGATTAAGAAAATATGGTGTATATATATATATATATATATATATATATATATATATATATATATATATACAATGGAATTGTATTCATCTATTAGAAAAGAATGATACTCTACCACTTGTAAGGAAATGGAAAGACTTGGAAAGAATTGTATTAAGTGAAGTAAGCCAGACCCAAAAAACAAAGTTTGCACAGTTTCTCTCACTAGTGGTAGCTACAATCTGTAAGTAAACACTGGGTAGTATGCAAGCAGTTCCAAATGAATTAACTAATTACAAAACACTATGGAAAATTCAAATAGTACAATTTTTTAGGAAGATGAAGTCAAAGCCCAACATAATAAGTACCAAGAAATGGGTACTTGCAAGGGGAGGGACAGGAGAGGGGGTAGACAATGAAAGGGAGAGGGAGGGAGGGGAGGATGCAATCGAGAATTGTAAATACTTAAGAAAGGTAAAGTTACCTTTATTTTTATTCTTTGTACCTGTAAATCACATCTGTGGATTTTGTTACAATTTCAGAAACACTGTCTTATTAACTTGTATCCTAAATTAAGCCACTAAGTTTTCTTGGTTCACTATGGAAGACATTCACCAAAAGGCCATCAAGTATTTTCACAATAAAAAATAGCCCCAGTATATGAGGGGAAAAGAGAGCATTTCCATGACATTAGTTGGTGAGAGGGTGTAATATCTGCAGAACTTTATAAAAATAGATTTCATTGCATCCTGGTATAAGTAGATGGTCATGCAGTTGCAGTTGAGTCTTATCACTTGGTTTTTTTTTTTTTGTTGGTCTTTTTAATGTCTTCAGTCTGTACAAAGTTAATTTATAATAGTTTGCAACCCTAGAATTTTTAAAAAATAAATTCTGCTTGCTATATTCTCCAAACCTTTTTGAGCCATAGGATCCGAGCCATAACATTCTTTATGCATATTGAATTCAGCCAGAAAAGAGCAAGACTTTGCTTATTTAAATTGCAGATCAAATGAGATGTGATAAAAATCATGATTTTAAGCATAACTGGAACCATGGAAAATTACTGGAAATGAATTTTTTTCAATTGTGGCAATAAATGAAACAATTGATAAAAGTTAAAAAAAAAGAATTGTAAATACCACCAAATTAAGAAATGGAAGGGGTGGATCGAATGGGGAAGGGATGGGAGGGGCAGTGACAGAGATCAAGATGCACTGTACTGCTTTGTTAAATGACACCTCCCTCATACATCTAAAGATAATTTTTTAAAAAGAAATAAATCCTGTTTGAGAGCTCACCTAAAAGGACAGAACAGTTTGTCCAATGAAGAAGTGCTTTTTGCTGTTTTTGCACTTGGGCACCTGGTGATGGCAGGGTTTTCAGAATTCATCAGCTCAAGAGAAATCGGAACTGATATATGCCAGTTCACTTCCTCACTGGCCACAGCCTTATTAATGACTTAATGCATAAACTCTGCAATTATAATGCCTGGGTTTGAAAAGGCCTCTGCTTGCTACTTTCTGGCTGGAAAGCCTTTGACAAGTTACTTCTTCCAGTGTTTCGTTGGTCCATGTCAGTATGAAAATATTAAAAGTATCTAAATAATGGTTGTTACATGGAAGAGCTTCTTTTGATGCAGACCACTTCCCTCAGTACTCCATCCATGAGCACACCAGTCATCATAATAGTCTTGTGGGATGGGTTGTTACAGCTTTGTTAGGCTTGTCATTAGTGTGAGGCCCGCAGACAAGCCTGAACGGTTATTTCTTTCCTAGATTTATTTTTAGAAGTTGGAGAAGTGTGTTTTGAATAGATATAATAAGAAAAAAATGTAGTATATGATGACTTCAACTTGGCATGGAAAGATCCTAAAGTACAGGGGGTAGCTCATTCATCCCTAGGTGCCCTCCCCTAGGAGAGGAGCAGGAAGGGGTGGGAGTCAGCCCTCTGTTGACTGACTCTGACCCTGCTTCCCTGACAGCTCCCTAGTGAGTGCTCTGAACTAGCACTACAGGCGTTCAATGTGAAGAAATGTTTAAAGGACTTTCATAAACTTCTTTTCCAGAGGTAGTTGTTTTTTGTATCTTTACTTGGAACAATAAAAATTCACAGCCTTTCTTATTTTTTTACTGGCCATAAAATCCAAGTTGTCTTTTTTCATTTTATACCTGAGTGAGTTAAGTTACCAAGAGATGAAGCAGTTAAGCCCAAGACTGAAGTATTTTTTCCAGCAGGTTTGTTAGACCTCAGGACTAAGTGAGATTTTCATAAGAAGGGGAAGACTTCTTTCTGTGTTTAAATTGCAGTGCCTAGCTGAGATTAAAAATGTTAACCAGCCTCATATTGTAATTCAGTAGTTCTCAAAGCTTGACTGATGATAAAGCTTGACAGTTGGAAAGTATGTCCTTTTGGGAGTGTTCCAAGTGATCACTTCAACACTTCCACAGACTTCAGGTCAGAGCCAAAGAGATCCTCTACTTGGTCCTCTGTGCTTTCACATGAATGCTCACATGCTGTTGTTATATGCCATTTATTTTAAGGGAAATTGATTTCATTCTAGGTTACAGCCACAGCTGAAACAACTACAAACAAAACATGTTGAACTTAAGGAGAGAACTTAAGGAGAGAAAGTCATCCCTTGGCAAAGTGATGTGCTTTATACCTAATTTAAAATGGCTTTATCAAGACTATTCAGATGTTAAGGAGAAAGAACCAAACATACAAGAAACAGTAAGTCTGGTTTACTCTTCTTACTGTGCTTCAGAAGGTGAGAGGGAGTTTGTGTACTAAAAGGACAGTAGCTTTGAAAAAGAGGAACAGTGTCCCTATAATCATTGAAATGTATTATCTCATCACATTTTTATCTACATAGTGAAAGCATAAGGAGCTAAAAATCCGAAATCATGGACTGTTTGAAGGGAAGTGAAGTTCCTCACAAGTGTGTGCTTTGTGTTCCAGTCACTGAACCATCATGCTCTTCTATCTTGAACATTGCATCCACATCAACAGATACTTGCATATGTTCTAAAGACCAACCTTTTCGTTCATAGTATATTTTGAATTTGAAAAACAAAATCTTATCCCATATGCATAGGTTTTTTCAGAGACTGAGAACAAAACAACACAATGGAAAAAATATGTTAGTTTATGAATATCAATGTCAGATTTGTGCTTTTCACTAATAAGTTGTTTTAGTTTTGACACTGATCTTAGTAATTCTGTGACTCAAATATCTATTTGTATATTAGAAATTCAGAAAAACTATCTTTTACTCAAATGACAAATTTATTAGGTAATGGAGTTAAAATTTGGATCTAGATTCTTTCCCAAATTATTTTCTTATCATTACCATTAGAGAAACATAAACTGTGCTTTAATGAAACCTACCTCCATATGTACTAGAGGAGCCAACAAACTCCCTTGCAGGGCTCAGTAGTAAACATTTAAACCTTTCAAACAATTAAGTTATCTACTAAAATTCTGCTATTTGATATGATAATAAATACATAAACAAACCAGACTCTGATGACCTTGTAATCCTAGCTACTCAGGAGGGTGACATTTGAGGATTGAGGTTGAAAACCAGCCCAGGCCAAAAAAAAAAGTCTGAGAGACTCTTATCACCAGTTAACCAACAAAACAAAAGTCTGGAAGAGGAGGAGTGGCTCAAGTAGCCGAGCATAATAAGAATTTAGCAGAAAAGCTCAGGGACAATTTCAAGGCCCTGAATTCAAGCCCCAGATTGGCACAAAGAAAAGAGAGAAGAAATATGTAATCAAATTGATATAAATCAGTACAAATTGATTAAACAATATTTATAAAATTCAATAATGTCTTCATAGTGATAGTTTTCCAATTCATAGAACAGACTCAAGTCATTTGATTCTGACTCAGTGGGAACTATTACAAGGGACACTATAAAACTTGCTTCCTAAGAAGTGCATTTGAATTTCTTTTTCTGCTGTGAAAGAAGTCAGTGTCTCAATTTGTCACATTCATTTCACTAGTCTTGATTTAATCATCTGCCTCTTCTTAAGACTAACCTCTGAAGTAGTTTGATAATGGCTAATCTCCTTATTTAATTACATATAGTTTTAGAAACACTTTAAAACAGGTTCAATGAAGGAGAGTGTAACAAATATGACAAGAAATGTACTCACTACCTTATTATGTAACTGTACCCTCTCTGCACATCATCTTAACAATAAAATTTAATAATAATAAAAAACAGATTCAATGTACATCTGTATAAAAAATCATGGTTGTTTCCTCTTATTAAAACTTACCCTTTATAATGGAGTAGAAAACATTAGCACAGTCCCTCAACTAAATCCTACTTTCTTGAGGACACAGGGACACCTGACATCTGGGCCCCGCAGAGACATTGAGAGGTCCCCTGGGTAGATGCTTTCCATTACCTATGTTCTACCAGTATATTTTTTTCCATTTGCACACATGAAAGTCGCTTCAAATTAATCATGTCAGTTCATGTCATAACAGGGAACATTTATGCAATTTACTTGTCTGTTATGACTCAAAGTTGATAGGAAGAAAGGAAGCTGCCATTGTGATAAAGCTGTCCTCTCCACTGATCTGATCTGACAGGGATATTCTCTAGTTTATGCTTAGGTGGTGCCCTCCAGAAAGAATATTTTTAAGGTACTTATGTACCTAACTAGTTAAAAGCATATTTGGAGTTGGGACCTGGTTACTAAATTTGGTGAAATTAATAGTAGCATTGATTCAATTTGAACAATAATCACTTCAGTTAAAAGCCAAGATGTTGTGTGCATGTGCGTGTTTGCTGTGACTGGTACAAGCTAGGAAAGCGCTCTATCACTGAGCTGAATCCTCAGCCATAAAATCTAAATTTAGTAGCTACTTTCCCAAATGTAGTTCTTTTCATACCTTCAGTGCTTTTGTAATTCTATTGTAACATTATCCTTTTTGCCTTAGGATGTATGTATTTGTGTATATATGTATTCCTTTTCCTGAATGAAACATGCAGCACCAAGTAGGAATTTTTCCCATCTACTCTGCTTTGAGGACCATAACATCTTTTTTTTTTTTTTTTTGGTTTTATACTTTGACATTTATTTTCAATTTTCTGTTATTTTAAGTAAAAACTAAAATACAAAATTATAAACAAAAATGTATCCAATGCCCAACATATGAAACTGTAACCTCTCTGTACATCAGTTTGATAATAAAAATTTGAAACAAAACAAAATTATAAACAATTTTAAAAATGTGATGATTCCTTCCTTCCCACACCATTTCTGAGGAGTATCTGGATTGATTCAGTATCTTGGCTACAGTAAATAAAGTTGCAGTAAACATGGTTGTTGCGTTGGCTTTAGTGTATTTTTATTTGCACTCTATTGGATGAATTCCTAGAAGTGGAATTGCTGGGTCATAGGTAAGCACCATGTTTAGTTTTTAGTGGACTTTCTATACTCCTTTCCAGAGAGTGGTTTAACCAGTTTGTATTCCCACCAACTGCATTTTTTTGCCACATCCACACCAGCATTTGCTATTGTTGGATTTCTAACTGGGGTGAGGTGGCATAGCAGTGGTTTTGATTTGCATTTCCTTTATGGACAAATGTATTGGACCTTTTTTGTCCTATGTCTATTGGCCATATTTATTCTTCTGAGAAATTTCTCTTTAAGTCATAGTCCCATTTGTTAATTGAGTAGTTTCTTTGACAGGTCAACTTTGTGAGTTCTAAGTATATTTTAGGTATTATGCACTTTATTGATGTGTGGCTGGTAAAAATCTTCTCCCATTGTGTGAACTTTCTATTTATCTTGTTAGGCCATGTATTTTGCTGGGCAGAATAAATAAATAAATAAAAAAAGAAAAAAGAAAAAAAAATAAATAAAAATCAGACTGAATAGACACTAGATTGAGTTTTCTAGAATATAATCTTAAATTTTGTCATCTTGTAGATGGTAGCTTATTCTAAGTATAACATGTTAGAAAAAAAGCTCAAAAAATGATGGGACGGTATAAAATGAAGTCTGAAAATAGGATAACATAGAACATTACTAAAATCTTACAAAATGTTAGTAAAATCATATAAAAATAGACAGAGTTAGGTCATAATAGAAATATAGGTGGTAAACCCACAAAGAGTTCATAAATAAACAAATGCAAAGTAAAACAAGTTAAATGTCACTTGCCTTTTTGCTCAGTAGAGATGAAAAGGTCATTTCCTGTCATTTCTATGGAAAGCAATTCAGTTAATAGGTACTGCTAAAGTATTTGTCATACTTTAAGGGAAAATATGAAGCAAATAGCATATGCATTATGACTTTAACAGTACACAAACATACATATAAATTATGGAGGATATATGCTAAAAATTTGATATTTTGGCCAAATTATGAGAGAGCAAGATTTTTTCAATTTTCTCATGAATTTTCTGTTGCCTTTTTCCTGCAAGAATATTTGTAAGTTGAGTAAATAAAACACTTTAAGGGCTGAGAATATAACCTAGTGGTAATGTACTCTCCTCATATACATGAAGGCCTGGGTTCCATTCTTCAGCACCACATATATAGAAAAAGCCGGAACTGGCGCTGGGGCTCAAGTGAAGCCAGCAATAGTACTTAGGCCCTGAGTCCAAGCCCCAGGCCTGGCAAATATATATATATTTCCAATATGACATGCATAAAACTCTTTAAGAGAAAAGTTAACTGTTGAGTAATACCTGCCAGAACTTAAGTTACATGTTCCCTTTGACACAGTTCTACTTTTATTTTTATTTTTATTTATTTATTTGTTTGTTTTGCCAGTCCTGGGCTTTGACTCAGGGCCTGAGCACTGTCCCTGGCTTCTTTTTGCTCAAGGCTAGCACTCTGCCACTTGAGCCACAGCGCCACTTCTGGCTGTTTTCTGTTTATGTGGTGCTGGGGAATTGAACCCAGGGCTTCATGTATAGGAGGCAAGCATTCTTGCCACTAGGCCAAATCCCCAGCCCTCCTACAGTTCTACTTTTAGACATGCATACTTCAGTTGTTCAGAAAGATAAAGATGGGTGTTTTACTTTACTTTGTAAAGGAAAAAGGGAGAAACGTCCTAAATTTTGGGACCAGTTCCATTGATGATACAATTTCTCATGCAGCAGTGAAGAGCAAGCTGCCCATTGTCAGACATGAGCTGAGACAGGAGCATCACTCCTGTAAGTAAAAACAGTCAGTACTCTTTAGATGTTCCTGGTCAAGTGTCGTAGTGCAAGCCTGAAGTTGCAGCATTGAGGAGGCTGAGGCAAGTGCATCATTAATTAGATGTCAGCTTGAACTTCATAGCCAGATGTTATTTAAAGTAGACACAGCTGCATCTTGCTCATAGCTCATGTATGCTACTTTGCCAGAAATGAAGTTGGCACAGAAAGACAAAAATTGGCACTTACTTCTTTGAGATGGAACCGGAGACTGACATCAGCAGGCAATGAAAAATATAAATCAGAGAGAAACAAACTATTTTATGTAGACATCTAATTATCTCATTGATTACTTTGTGGTAAATGTAAAAATTAACTCACACTCAGATTTGAAGTTTACTTCTTTACATACAGGATCATGACATTTTTTATACCAAACTTCATTTTTCAGATCATCTAGAATCCTGTTTGTATAAAGAAAAGTGTTAGTAATGTCCATGCCTGATAGAAACAAAATCCAGTTCTCTGTTGTCTATAATGAATGTGCCCAGGACTTAAAGAAGGAGGAAACCCAAGAGAAAAAGATCATAATAGATACACAGCAACCAAAATAAACTGGTTGCATAAAATGTCACATTGTGGATAAAGGGCTAGGAATATGGCCTAGTGCTCGCTTCATATAAATGAAGCCCTGGGTTCGATTGCTCAGCACCACATATATAGAAAGAGCTGGAAGTGGCGCTGTGACTCAAGTGGAAGAGTGCTGGCCTTGGGCAAAAAGAAGCTAAGGACAGTGCTCAGGCCCTGAAACAAATAAAACAACGTGGATAAAATGACGAGGATCCCCACAGGAGATACAGCAGTTCTCACCACATCCACCAAACACAACCTGAAAAGAGGGGAGGAAAAACTTGGCAGCATTGTAAGGACAGCAAATCCACCCACAAACACAGTCTTCCATCTGAATCAAGGCTTTAAAAAAGTATGCTTGATCATTCATACATGAACGGTCCACCAGAAAAGTTCAGTAATGATGCAGAAAACAGGAATAATACTAAAACAACTAGCAGATTGGGTCAACTTGCATTCATGAAGCAGTGTTCTGTGATCAGAAGCCACAAAAATTGACTCCGTGCAGGTTATGTGAATCTTACCAAATTTAAAAGTATCTGCATCTAGGCAAAGACATTCTCTGACCTTAGGACAGATTTTGAAAATAAATATAAAGAAACACATCATTTAGAAATCAACACCATTCTAAATAACCAATGCCTCATGTAAAAATAATGGATATTTGGACCTGAATAGAAATGAAAATAACTACATACTAAGTTCTGTGAAATACAGCCAAAGTGACCTTTTGGGTTTTGTTTGGTTTTGACAGTACTGGGATTTTGAATGTAAGGCCTTGTGCTAGCTGGCTAAACCCTCTACCACTTCAGCCATCCCTCCAGCCCTTTCATTTTATTTTTCTGATAGGATCTTGTATTTCCCTGGCCCAGGCTTATAGCGACAATCCTCTTTACTGGGTCTTCCGAGCTGTTCGGATTGAGTACAGGTGTGAGGCGCTTTGTGAGATTGGCCTGGAACGTCATTCTTCCTGTCTCTATCACCCAAGTACTTTCTATTACGGGTGTCAGACACCATGCTAAACCCTTAAATGAGTTCTTGAGAGGGAAGTTTGTAGTTTTGAAAGCTTATATTGCAAACCTGCTACAGTGGTTCATGCCTGTAATCCTAGGTACTCCAGAGGCTCAGATTTCTATTTTATCCTTATTCTACCATATCCTCCTACTATTTAAAATTCTTTTTCTGTTTATTATTTGTACTTTAAGGGGAATTTCTAAAGCAAGGCCTGGCATATAAAGCAAGCATCCAACAGACAATGGTTCACATCGACACTATGCCCTCCTACATGATGTTAACTGAGGAGTTCCCTTCTTGCCCAAACCTGTTCAATTTTAATTCTCTGCAGAGAAAAGGAGGGGCAGTCCTTTCCTGCCTATTGCTGTCTTTATGAAGGGCAAACAGCTTCCATGTGCTAGGAGCAAAGTAAGAACAATATCAAATCACATATGATAAAACAGCCAAGGAAAATACACATAAATCAATTCAACTTAGAAAAACAAAGGAAATTTTATTTTCTCAACTTTATTTAAAACTTTTAAATATTGCATCAGTTTCTCTCCTGTAATCCTAGCTACTTAGGAGGCTGAGATCTGAGGATCATAGTTCAAAGCCAGTGCAGGCAGGAAAGTGAGTAAGACTCTTTATCTACAATTAACCAGCAAAAATCCAGAAATAAAACTGTGGTAAAAGTGGTAGAATGCTAGCCTTGAGCAAAAGAAATTCAAGGACAGCGCCCAGGCCCTGAGTTCAAGCCCCAGTACCAACACACACACAAAGTTACAAAAATTTAAAATATAGTATTAGCTAAATACATACAACTCATCAATAAACATGATATTACTGCATTGTACCTACATGATATTATTACTCTGGTGGGCTCTCCCAATGTTTTCACACCAGTGATACTTGCAAATATCATAAACCAGTAATTCTTCAGGGAAAAAGTACTTCCAACACTGAATTCCTAAATCGCAAAGAATGTTTCTAAAGAGACTATTACTCTACTGGAAACAGTGAATAAAGAATAGATTAGCTTTACCTCCTTTTGTTTAAACTCAGGGCTTAAACTGGGGTTTAAACTCACAGCTTTGTGCTTGCCTGGTGGGAACTCTGAGCTCTGCCTCCAGTCTTTTTGCTCAGTTTATTTAAGATTATGGTGGGGATGGGGTAAGTGTGTTTTTTTTTTTGTTTTTTTTTTTTTGCATATATTGGTTTGGAGTACCATCCCATTTTTTGTTTACTGCTCTAGGTCAATGGCTGGTGATTACCACACCACACTCATCTTTATCTGTTGAGTTGGTGAGTCTTACAAACCCAGGTTGGCTTGAAGTTAGTTAACTGGCTTTGATCTCAGCTTTCCAGATAGCGGAGATGACAAGTGTATATCACTGCAGGCAACTATTGATTGAGATAGGGTCTTTATTCCTAGGTTGGCCTCAAACTGAGATCTTCCTGGTTTGTCTTCTGAAGAGATTACAATATGAACCATGGCTCCTAGTTCCATTCTTTTTTTTTGGCCAGTCCAGGGCCTTGGACTCAGGGCCTGAGCACTGTCCCTGGCTTCTTTTTGCTCAAGGCTAGCACTCTGCCACTTGAGCCACAGCGCCACTTCTGGCCGTTTTCTGTATATGTGGTGCTGGGGAATTGAACCCAGGGCCTCATGTATAGGAGGCAAGCACTCTTGCCACTAGGCCATATCCCCAGCCCCTAGTTCCATTATTCTTTACCATGTGTTGCCAGTGTTTGGGGAAGAGGAAATTTCCTAAGTGAGAGTATATCCGTGCTTAGAATGAAAACCAAAGAGGTGTTTGACTGAAGACACTGCTCTGAATAAGACTCCTTAGACAAAAGGACTAGGTCATGAGTGACATGGTTGGATCCTCTTGGCCCTCTCCTACTTCTACCCTGCCCTACTCTCTCCTACCTCTACCCTGTCTTACCTCTACCCTTTTCTGTCCTAGTTCTAGCCCTAGCCTATCTCCAGCTCTATCTTAGGATTCAAACCCTGAACCTTAGGAATTCTATGCAAGTGCTCTACCCCTGAGCTAATTCCTTGCTCTGACTTGCAGCTTGTCTTTGATCCTACTTCTTCTCCTCCCCTCCTTTTCTCTATGTCATCACCACTTTCATTCCCCTTCCATTCTTCCTTTCCTAAAGCTGTGCCCTCTCTTCAGCGTTGAAGGATCCAGGCCTTTGGGATTAACAGGCACCAATTCTGCCATTAATTTACACTCCCAGCCCATACAGCTCTCTGAAGTGTGATTTTATTTCAATTCAACTCCAAGTATCCTTGTGCAAAAGTGATATATATTTGGGGAGTTGCCTTCTGACCTGTCAAATGAAAATACAGTATTTTAAAATGATATAACAGCAGCAGATAGAGAAGTCTCTTTAGTCCAACTCAAGTGGCTAATGATCATTTTATTCATGTCAATGGACCAGGAAGACCCTTCTATAATGGGGCCATTGTAAGGATACATGCAGCTTAGGGCCTGGTTCCAACCCATGGCAAATCTCAGTTTCGGAATAAATTGAATTTGTAAAGTACTCCTGGCTTAAATTGTCAAAAGTCAGTCAGGCCTCCTGGTTGGCTAAGAGATGAGATATTTACCTTCTTTCCGCAGCTGAAGGTATTCAAAAGGTAAAGTGAGAATTTAAAATGCTCTTGTCAAAATTGACCTACAGACTCAAGTCAAGTACTGGGTGGCCTCAATTTAGCTCCAGAGGACCCCCACCTAGCCTTCTTCAACCAAAAACTATTTGGTGTCCTAAAATGCCTTGCTACAGAAGCCAGCCCTTGTAAATGAGGCCTTAGAATGCCAAAGTCATTTGTGTAAAAGGTTTTTGTCTTAAATCTTGGTGATTTGCAAGATTGGCAACAAAACAAAAAAAATGCCACTGGAAAACGTACGGCCCATATTTACTTTGCTCGCTTTAGGATCTTTTGTGCAAGTGTGTGTGTGTGTGTGTGTGTGTGTGTGTGTGTGAGTGTGAACAACTTCAAGATTAAAACTGTCAGTCTGATGTAAAAATGATTGAATTTCCGTTCAAACTCCAAAAAGGTCATCAGGTTTGGGTGCTGACAAATGTTTTAAAGGATGTTTGCATTGCCTTAAAGAGGAATTGTGGTTTAATCAAAAATATCTTTAATTTTCAGTCGCAAAATATTGGTATCTTATTGTATTAGGTTGTTTGCACTGTAATCAAGTTATCTGGTTTAGCACAAGGCATGGGGAATTTGAAATTTATTTCCCTCCACTGTTTACTAATTTGAAGCTAAATGTCAGAATTTTGTATATTAATGTTTATCACTGTTAAAGAACTGCTTCAGGTTTCTCAGTGAGAGATCAAAAGGAAAGGACAGGAAAATTTAGGATGGACCTGTGTGCCTATCTTCGGGGTTGAGGGGTGAAACTGGCAATGGTGCAGCTTAACTATTCCTTGCATGGTGAGGCAGGCCCCAGGGGCGAGAGCACACGTGGTGGAAAAAGAGTAAGCTGTCACAAAGGCAGTTCATGGAGCCTGAAGGAGTCAGATGTGTATAAGCCCATTTTGTAGGACAGGCCAGTGGAAGCCTATCTTTGTCTGTTCCTTGCTGATGGACATTGGAAACCTGAGGGTAAAATGGGCAGTGTGATGATTTGTTCAGTATTTCTAAAACTGCCCGCAGGGATGTATTACAAATTGGAAAAGCCTTAAAAAGAGGGTTAAAAAGCTTATCTGTATGATGTAATTTAATTTCCATGCTATTTTGAACTTTTTATGTATTTTTTAAGGAAATATAATAAGTCTGGATCCTTGGTTTTTAATTCTGGTGCTTATAATTCTTGCATAAAGATTCTTGCTAATTCTTGATAGGGATTCTTAGAAGGGAAATAGGATTATAATACATTATATGATTATAATACATGATAATAATTTGAAATGCACTTTTAGTTTGGGTTGAATTTGAAAGTATTTCCTACTATGTGATTATTCTTTTTTCCTTTTCTTACTTCATGTTTTTAATTAAGTATTCACCTTCTTCTTAAACAAAAAAATAGTAATATCCACTCAGTAGTGTTACTGTGAGGATTAAACAAGATAAAATATGTAAATCGCTTACCATAGTGTCTGATACTTGAGAAATATTAGCTCCTTTCCTTTGTTCCTTCTTTTTTGAATGGTCTGCTTTATGTTGTCATTCTTTTAGGTACTGAAGTCTACAGAGTAATCCAATAGACTTTATTTTCAGATGACTTGATATAATTTCAATATATGACCCTCAAGGATCATAGATCCTTTCAGATAGGACACATCTCACTTCAGATGCTACTGCTGGGTAGCGGTTTAAGAATTCCTGAACTGATTAAAACAAAGAAACTACCAACACTTGTGTTGCTTCCCAGCTTACATGGGTTTTCTGTGGATACTTATATGGCAGTGTGTTCTAAGCCAGAATCATCACAAAATACTAGATAAAGAAAGCTCTCCTCTCTTACAACTTCAATCTCAAATGAAGATGAAACTTGTGTAGAGAATAGATTTAACATACAATCCCTTAGTTAGAATAAACGTGGTTCTTCCTACATGCACCCTCGCTTCCCCAACTATTTTTTTACAAAATGTTTTTACATTATTTATTAATTTAGTTATTTACTTAGTTTTTTTATTAATTAAATTTTGTTGACAAGGTGTTGTGCAAAAGGGGTACAGTTACATAATAAGGCAGTAAGTGAATTTCTTGTAATATCTTACACCCTCATTTTTCTTCCCTTCCCTAGATCAGGTAGGCATATATACAATACCCAGTGTAGCAAAATCATATACAGTAACCACATGGCGTACGCCAAAGGAAATTTACCTAGAACATTAAATGTAACGTCAACAATAGAATCCTCCTGTGTCCTTCTGTTGGAGTCGTTTTTGCTTATCCTCGTCTTATATGATCATATGTACATAGCTGTTGAGCTATTGTGATCCACTGATAGGTCTATTCTAGGCCTTTATATGTTTAGTAGTTGTTTGGTTTTAGATACATAATGTAAGGTCGCTGACCCAAACCTGTGGAAATACCATGTGAAAAGAAGTTTTTTGTTTCTCAGACCTGGTCTCTACTGTTCCTTCACCCCACCCCCCACCCTAATAGTCACATATCAAGGAGACCATGCCCCTTTGTTCTCTGTGTTCTAGGCTTGTCTTGCTCAACATTATTTGTTCAAGTTCTGACCATTTCCCTGTGAATACCAATATTTTATCATTTCTAATCGCTATGTAGTTTCCATTGTGTATAGGTACCACATTTTTTGTATCTATTCATCTATAGAGAGGCATCTGGGTTGTTTCCATAGTTTGGCTATTGTGAATTGTGCAGCAACAAACATGGATGTACAGATGTCTTTATGATATCCTGAGACCTGTTTTACAGAATAGATGCCTAGGAGAGTTATGGCTGGGTCATAGGGTATGTCTATGCTCAGCTTTTTGAGGAACCCCCTTACTGTTCTCCAAAGTGGTTGTACTAATTTGCACTCCCACCAACAGTGGAGAAGGAACCCTCTTTCCCCGCATCCCCTCCAGCATTTGTTGTTGGCTGAGTTCAGATTATAGGCCATTCTAACTGGAGTGAGGTGGTATCTCAGGGTTGTTTTGATTTGCATTTTCTTTACTGCCAGGGATGTTGAACATTTCCTCCTATGTTTCTTTGCCATTTTTATCTCTTCTCCCATGAAGTCTCTCTTTAGCTCTTTGCCCATTTAATAATTGGTTTACTGGGCTTGGGGGGGTTAGTTTTTTGAGTTTTCTGCAGGTGATGGATATTAGGCCTTTGTCTGTTGCTGTGCTGGTGAACATCCTTTCCTGTATGGTTGGCTGTCTTTCTAGTTTGGTGGCTATGTCTTTAGCTGTGCAGAAAGTTTTTGTTTTGTAGTAATCCCATTTGTCAAGACTCTCCCCTATCTGTTGTGGCCCTGGGACTCTATTCAGAAAGTTTCTACGTGTGCCTATAAGTTCTAGCATCTCTCCTACTCTGTCCTTCAGTAGTTTCAAGGATTCAGGTCTGATGTCGAGGTCCTTAATCCATTTTGAGTTGATCTTGGTGCATGGTGATAGGCTAGGGTCTACTTTGAGTTTTCTCCATTTGGCTGCTCAGTGTTCCCAGCATCAGTAGTTGAAGAGGCTGTTTTTTCCATTGTATGTCTTTAGCTCCTTTGTCGAGTATCAGCTGACTGTAAGAATGGGGCTTTATTTCTGGATTGTCTATTCTATTCCATTGGTCTTCAGGTCTGTTTTTATACCAGTACCAGGCTGTTTTTGTTATGATGGCTCTATAATAGACCTTGAAGTCTGGCATTGTGATTCCTCCTGCACTGCTTCTTTTGCCTAGATTTGCTTCGGCTATTCTAGGTCCTTTGCTGTTCCATATGAATTTACAGGTTGTCTTCTCTATTTCAGTGAAGAATGTAGCTGGGATCTTGATGGGGATTGCATTGAATTTGTATAAGATTTGGGACAATATGGCCATTTTCACTATATTTATTCTGCCTATCCATGAGCATGGGACATGTTTCCATCTCTTTGTGTCCTCTTTGATTTCCCTTTTTAGATTTTTATAGTTCTCATTAAATAGGTCATTCACATCTTTAGTTAGGTTAATCCCTAGGTAATTTATTCTCTTTTTAAGCTATTGTAAATGGCACTTTTCCATAATTTCCTTTTCTGCTTGTACATTGCTATTGTACAGAAAAGCTGCTGATTTTTGTGGGTTGATTTTGTATCTGGCTACTTTGCCAAAATGGTTTATTAGGTCTAGGACTTTGGGGACTGAGGTTTTTGGGTCCTTCAGATATAAAATCATGTCATCTGCGAATAGGGATAGTTTGATTTCTTCTTTGCCAATGTGGATCCTTTTGATGTCCTCCTCTTGCCTTATTGCTATGGGTAGGGATTCCAGCACTATGTTGAACAGAAGTGGGAAGAGTGGATATCCTTATCTTCTGCCTGAGTTTAG
Organism: Perognathus longimembris pacificus; assembly: GCF_023159225.1. Lineage (NCBI taxonomy): Eukaryota > Metazoa > Chordata > Mammalia > Rodentia > Heteromyidae > Perognathus > Perognathus longimembris. Next base: position 61,684,468 of record NC_063165.1, read on the forward strand.
GGGAAATAGTGTTAGTTTCTCCCCATTTAATATGACATCAGCATTTGGTCTGTTGTATATGGCTTTTATTGTTTACAGGATGTTCCCTCTATTCCTGTTTTCTCCAGGGCTCATAACATGTATGGGTGTGGTATTTTGCCAAAGGCTTTTTGGGCATCCGCTAAGATGATGATATGGTTCTTGGTCTTAGCTCTGTTGATGTGATGAATTACGTTTATTGATTTGCAGTTGTTGAACCATCCTTGTGTCTGTGGGCGGAAGCCTACTTGATCATGATGTATAATTTTCTTGATCAGTTTCTGGATCCTGTTAGCTAATAGTTTGTTGAGGAGCTTTGCAACTGTGTTTTATAGTGATATTGGTCTGTAATTCTATTTTTTTGTTGGGTTCTCTTTGCCTTATTTGGGGATGAGTATGATATTAGCCTCATAGAATGAGTTTGGGATTTTGCCCTCTGTTTCCATTTCATGGAAGAGTTTGAGGAGTATTGGTATTAGCTCCTTACTGAAGGTTTTATAGAATTCATAGGTGAATCCATCCGAGCCTGGGCTTTTCTTTGTTGGGAGGCTCTTGATTACCTCCTGTATCTCGCTGTAAGTAACTGGTTTATCTAGTTGATTTATTTCTTTTTGATTCAGTTTGGACAGTTTATACTTCTCTATGATTTGATCCATTTATGTAAAATTTTCATTCTTTAGTGAGTAAAAGTTCTGGAAATAGTTCCTTATGATTGTTTGAATATCCTGTGTATTTGTTGTAAATTTTCCGGTCGAATTCCTGAGCTTACAGATTCATATCTTCTTTTCTTTTCTCTTTGCTTCTTCTTCTTCTTCTTGTTCTTGTTCTTCTTGTTCTTCTTGTTCTTCTTGTTCTTCTTGTTCTTCTTCTTGTTCTTCTTCTTGTTCTTCTTCTTGTTCTTCTTCTTCTTCTTCTTCTTCTTGTTCTTCTTCTTCTTGTTCTTCTTGTTCTTCTTCTTCTTCTTCTCTTCTTCTCCTTCTTCTTCTTCTTTTGTAAGTCTTGCAAGGTGTCTGTCAATTTCATTTATTTTCTCCAAGAACCAGCTTTTAGTTTTATTTATTTGTTGAATGGTCTTTCTATTCTCAATCAGACTTATCTCTTCTTTAATCTTTGTGATTTCTCTCCTCCTAGTTGTTGTAGATTCCATTTTTTCTTGCTTCTCCAGGCATTTTAGCTGCATCATGAGGTTATGTACCTGTTCTGATCACATTCTTTTAATGTGTGCACTGAGGGCAATGATCTTGCCCCTCGGCACTGCCTTTGCTGTATCCCATAGGTTTCTTTGTGATGTATTTTCATTGTCATTGTGGTTTATGAATTCGTTATTTTTGCCCTTAATTTGCTCTGTGACCCAAGTGTTAGATAACAGTGAGGGCTTTAGCCTCCAAGTACTTGGGTAGTTTCTGTGGTATCCTTTCTTATTGAGGGTTATCTTAATTCCACTGTGCTCAGATAGAATACATGGGATAATGTCAATACTCTTCTAATTGTTGAGGTCCTTTGTGTGAACTATGACATGATCTATTTTGGAGTAGGTTCCATGGGCTGCTGAGAAGAATGTGCATTGGGTCTCTGTAAGGTGAAAAACTCTGTATAGATCTGTCAGATCCATGTGGGATATGGTGTTCCTTAGGTCTTTGGCTCCCTTGCTAATTCTCTGTGTGTTGGATCAGTCTCTTGGAGAGAGTGGAGTATTAAAATCTCCCACTATGATTGTATTTGGGTCTATCTTGTTCTGTAGTGCTGAAAGAATCTGTTTGGCATATTTAGGGCCTTTTTTGTTCTGTGAGTATAAATTTATCACCGTGATATCTTGATGCTAGACTTTTCCTTGTATTAAAATGTAGTGTCCTTCTTTATCTTTTACATCTTGCTCTATCCTTTCATTCAGAGCCTGTTTTTGTCCCTTGCTATAAGATGGGTTGTGGGAGGATAACTTCTTTGATCAGTGGGAAACAGCCTCGGCACAGAAGTTCTGATGCCATATTAGCAAACTAATAGGCCTATGGGGAAACATCTCCATTCAGGGTCTCCTGTGTTTGATGGCCAAAGGAAGCCACCTTTGTTATGAGAATCTCCCCTTTCTCTGTATCAAGCCTCCCTTGGGAGACTTGCTTGACCAGCTGCCATTAGGGAAAGTCTCTTCACAGTTAAAAGAGTCTTAGTCAAAGTCTTGAGCAAATAGTAGCTAGTTGGTAAAGTTTTTTCTTGACTGGTTTATTCCTCTGTCAACAATCTTTGATGTAGCTCAGCCCTTAATAGTAAACACTCTTTGAAGTAGCAACCTTTTGTAGTAGGTAAACTTTTGTATTAGTTTCCTTCCTCCCAGTTGTAGCATTCTCAATTTCTGTATTTGAGATGGATATCATGCTGTATTAACTTTTACCCTTGAAGTTGTGAGTTGATTTCTAACCATATATAAACCATGGCCCTCCTGAAATAAAGTGTGCATTGATCCACTCCCATGCATCCCCCGTGTCCTGACTATGGTTGCAGTTACCCAGGTCCAACAATGGGTCTATCTCTTCAAGACAACAGATAGCAATGTTTTGCTTGGGGATCCACTCTGCTAGTCGTCTCCTCTTTATCAGATAATTTACTCCATTAATATTCAGAGAGATCATGGATAGGTGTGGGTTTTTTTCTCTTGAAGAATACAGATAGCAATGTTTTTCTTGAGGATCCACTCTGCTAGTTGTCTCCTCTCTTTTAGAGAATTTAATCCTTTAATATTCAGAGAGATCATGGATAGGTGTGGGTTTTTTTTTTTTTCCCTTCCATTTTCCAATTAGGCTGTGTTTCCTCTCCCATCTTCCTGTTCTTCCTGTTGGGCTCTGGCTATTGTAGTTTCTTTCTGTTTCTGTCTGGAGTTCCTGTACATTTTCTGTTGGGTGGGGTTCCCATTTTAGGTTTTTTTTTTTTGTTTGTTTGTTTGTTTTTTAATTCACATATTCCTTTAGTTCCTCTTTGCTGTGGAAAGGTCTGGATGTTCCCTGGAAAGTAAATTATAATTTTGCTGGGTATCTAATTCTGGGTTGGCAGTTGTTGGCCTGGAGGACTTGGATTGTGTTCTTCCAAGATCTTTGTGCATTGTAAGTTTGTGTGATGAAGTCTACCGTGATTCTGATTTTTCTTCCGTTGTAATATAGTTCTTTCTTTGTTTTGACTGCATTCAAAATTTGCTCCTTATTGTTGAAATCTGAGGCCTTGATTATAATTGTGTCTGAGGGTGGTTCTTCTTGGGTCCGGTCTGCCAGGTGTTTTATATGCTTCTGTTATTTGGGTGAGGTTTTCCCTTTTGAGATTGGGGAAATTCTCTGTAATAATTCTATTGAATATGTGTTGTATACCTCTGCTCTGGTACTTCCCTCCTTCATCTATTCTGATTATATGCAGATTATATTTCTTCTCCCTGTTCACTATCTCCTGGATTAGTCTGCCCTGGAGTTTGACAGTTTCTTGCAGTGTGGTATTCTTCTGGTCCTTATCAGCTGAATCATCATCCAAAAGAGAGACTCAAGATTCAAGATGATCAATTCTTTGTGATGTGGCTTTGAGTGTGGATTGCATTGAGGCAAGTGAGCTCTTTATGGTTGCCAGATCAGCTCTCATTGTGGTAAGTTCTTTTTTTTTTTTTTTTTTGCCAGTCATGGGCCTTGAGCTCAGGGCCTGAGCACTGTCCCTGGCTTCCTTTTGCTCAAGGCTAGCACTCTGCCATTTGAGCGACAGAGCCACTTCTGGCCATTTTCTAGGTACTTGTGGTAAGTTCTTTTAATGAGTTGTGAATCTATTTCTTCTTGCATTTCATTTCTCAGGATGTTAAGGTCTTCCTTAATGGAGGAGTAGACTGTATTTATTTGTTTCCATTTCTTTCTTGACTTCCTGAAGGTCCTTTGAGACTTCCATTCTACACTCCTGGAATTGTTCCTGAATTCATTACTGAGGCTTTCGATCATTTCTGCTATCAGCCTCAGCTTTTTTTTTTTTTTTAATCTTTTTTTAATTCTCCATCTCCTCTTTGGTCGCACTGCTTTTTGGAGCTGGAGAGGTGGTTTGACCTTTCATAAAATTTGTAATATTTCTTTGTGATTTACGCACCTGCAGTTCCTGCACTTCCTTTCAGGGGCATGTAGGTGGCCATCGTGGCCTGGCTTTGTGCTGGTTCCCGCTGGTCCACCAGTGGGGACTTGTTTGTATCCTGGCTCCGGGTTTCAGTTTGGCTGTTGAACCTCACTCCCCTATGGGTGAGTGTGAATGTCTCGGTTTTTGCCAAGGCAGTTGTGTGAGCTCTTGTGCTTCTTTTGGGGGGTGCACTGCCCCGGATTGTTAGAGGGTGCTTGTGCCCTTTGGAAAATCTACTGTGGGGTTGGCATGCATGGTCCACAGCAGGTTGAAGTGTTTGGGCGTGGGTTGGTGGCCGCAGACTCTCTGTGCCTTCAGTGTGAGAGGGACGTGTGCTCGGGTCCAGTTGACCCTGCTGGGCTGGTATTGCACACCAGCAAGCCTGTGACCATTGTTCAAAAAGTCCACGCTGACCAGGGCACCTCAAGTGTTAGTCAAATGCCTACCAGTGCACGAGTCCCTGTTGGGGGAATGGTGTGGACAGATTCAGGTGCCCCAGCTGGAACTTTAGGGGATGTTGGCCTAAGGTGTGTCTGGCCACTTTGTTGGGCGCTGCTCCTCAGCTGCTAGCTCCTGTTTTCTCCCAGGAGCTGTAGGGGCCTAGAGCCATAAGATATGGGGCTCTTTTGTTCCCTTGGGCCGGTGAGGGGGACAGAGGGAGCTCTAGTTTCTTTGTCCCCTTGTGATGAGCTGTATGTCAGTTTTTGGTTCTCTGCCAGAGCTGATCTCCTGTTGCTGGGGTGGGGGCAATGGGAAACTTACTGGTCCTGGATTGTGTGTGTGTGCCCCATGCTGCTGTGGGCTTTTCCAGGCTGGGGTGTGGTGATCCTTTGGAGGTGGTGGCGGCCCCAGCCCTCCACATCAGCGGTGCCCGGTTCCCTTGTTGTCTGGTCCTGGCCGTTTGTTTCCACACGCTGCCGGTCCCATGTCACAGTCTGGCTTGGTCTGGTCTGTGCGCAGTCTGGGGCCCATGGAGCTCCTGCTGTCTTGTCTCTGCACTTGTGGAAAGACTTTTCTGCTGTTGCTTCTGTGGTTGCTGACTTTCTGTGGTCCTGTTCACTGGCGCCGGGTCCACTTTCCTAGCCTGGCTTTGCTCAGGCCAGGGTGGTGAGGGTACCTTGGAGATTTTCTGGCTCTGTGCAGATTATAGGCTTTTCTTTTTTTGTTCTTTTTAGTTTCCCGTGTTTCTCTCTTTGTTCTGGTTGTTGGGTTTTCAGGTCTCTTCATGGGGCATTGGGTGTTGGAGTTCCCAGCTTACTATTTGGTTGGAACGAGTTGGGGTGCCTCCTTATTGTCACAGCACCATCTTCCTCCTGCCCGGTGATAATTTCTGATGGCTTAAATTTTTTCTTCTCATACATTAAAAGTCTTTCCTTGGTCTTCTCTTTTTTAAATCTCTTTTAAAAATTTTATTGAAAATATGTACAGAGGGATAAGTTACAGGAAATAGTGTATTTCTTATCAAACACTGTTATGCCGCCCCTCATTTATTCCCACTTTCCCTTGCCCCTGAGTACTTTCCCCACAATTTTTTTTTTTTTTTTTTGGCCAGTCCTGGGGCTTGGACTCAGGGCCTGAGCACCATCCCTGACTTCTTCCCGCTCAAGGCTAGCACTCTGCCACCTGAGCCACAGCACCCCTTCTGGCCATTTTCCATATATGTGGTGCTGGGGAATCGAACTGAGAGCTTCATGTGTAGCAGGCAAGCACTCTTGCCACTAGGCGATATTCCCAGCCCCTCCCCACAAGTTTTAAATTTCATTTCCAACAAAATGTCTTGTGCCATTGTTTCATTGGTTCACCCTTTGTCCTATGTCTCAGCAGTCTTTACTTCTTCAAATTCAATAAATATATATACAACACACAGGGCACCAAACACATAAACAAACAGTAACAGGTGATAAACCAGCTGGGGATAAATGAAAGGACATAGACATTACTTCACACAGTCCCTAAACCACAGCACCAAAAATGCTCCTTGTTTCTAATCTTGGAGCTCATTTCAATTAGCATCATTTTATGTGGTCATAGGGACATAGCTATTGAGCTATTGTGATCCTCTGCTAGGACTATCCTAGGCATATACCAATCATTACAATAGAAGGAAGCCATGGAGACTTTCTTTGGTTCTGGCCTACTTCACTTAATAAGATTTTTTTCCCAAGTCTTTCCATTTCCTTATGAATGGGGAAACATAATTCTTTCTGATGGAAGCATAGAGTTCCATTGTGAATACATGCCACAATTGCTTGATCCATTCATCATCCACTGAGGAGAATCTAGGTTGGTTCCATGTCTTGGTAATGCTATGGTAAATAATGCTGCAGTGAACATAGCCGTTTGTGATCATTTGGGTAAATGCCCAGGAGTTGGGTTGTTGGGTTACAGGGGAGCTTTCTGTTTAGCCTTTTGAGGAAACTCCATAGTGCTTTCCAGAGTACTTGAACGAGTTCGCACTCCCACCAACAGTGTAGGAGCTTTCCCTTTGGCCACACCCCTGCCAGCATGTTATTATTTGTATTTTTCATAAGGGTCCTTCTAACTGAGTGGAATCTCAATGTAGTCTTGATTTTCATTTGTTTTATAGCCAGAGATGTCAAACATTTCTTCATGTGTCTACTGCATACTCTTATTTTCTCTCCAGAGAAATCTTCTGTGGCCACTGGAAGCAGCTGCCACCACCTCATTGCTGCTACTGCTGCTTCTGCTATCACCTCCTCCAGAGCCTCTTCAGAAATGAAGAGAGGATGGGGAGAAGCCCAGTAGAGTCATTGCCCACCCTAGCCCCTGACCCGAGGAAGGCAGGGAGAGCTTGCTCAGTGGCCGGTGGTATCCTCTGGGGCAGGTGGGGGCCAAACACACCACCTTGAGTTGAGCCATCCGGCCACCACCGGGACCTCTTAATGCCAGACTGAGGGAGAAGTTGCCTCACTGCCCAGGCCGGTGCAGGGGGACATAGCAGCGGAACCCTTGGTGTCATCTGAGCAGATATTTGGCTAATGAATGAATGACTGAGTAAGTGAATGAATGAATGCCTCCTTGGAATGGCACTAGGGGAGCATGGAAATGATGGAGGTGCAAGCACATGGCAAAGGTGAGAGATGTGAGGGCCCCCCAACTCCCTAGCCAGGAAAGGAAATGGGTGCAGCTTGATTGCAGCATCACCAGGCCTGACTAAACTACTTGTGAAATATGTTTACAGTTTGCAAATTTACTAGTGATGTTGCTGTCCTGACAACTAAATTCCAGTTTTAAAAAAATCTTATGCAATGTTATCTAGTCTTCTAGGACTAGATATTTTGAAAGGACTACAGCCCTCAAAATTTTGTGTTGACCCCCCACCCTGCTGAGTAGTGTGAGCATGGGACTAAAGCAGCAGCAAGAAGGGGAACAAGAGCAGATTCCCCAGCTCTGCGGCTGAAAGCTGCCATAGTGGACAGTGCGTGTCTCCACTTGAGGTAGGGGAATAGAAACCAGTGTCTAAGAGACAAAGTCGAGAAACTTGGGGTTTCTGCAATCGCACCACCACACATGTGCAAGCATTAGGTCAAGGAAATGTCTAATGAGTAATTTAACAACTTAAAAAAAATTAAAATGCTGCAGGAAATGTGGAAAGGGAGAGGAGAAGGATGCTGCCAAAAATTGCCCCTGACTCTATATTACCTTACACCTAAAGTTCCAAGAGCCAGGCTGAGCATTCTGCCTTAATTGCCCTAGACTCCATTCTCTGGATGTGACCATCATCCCAAATTATATTCACAGGGAATCAGATCAACAGTCAATGGCAAAAGAATCTTTTTTCCCTTTGGTTTTGCTTTTGAAAATCTTCAAATTTTGTTCCTGTTTTGACTGAGGAGAAATTAAAGGAGTAAGACACAAATTTAGACTTTTCTGAAGCTGAGCATCACATAGTTTAACTTTGTGAGTTTGGAATGAAAAGATTGCACCCAGCAGAGCTGTGTCACCCAGTAAACTATTCCAAAAAGTATACCCCACAAGAGTTTTTCAAAGGATGGTAAGTGTAAATTTCTAGGAAAAGAAAATTTTAAAGGACTAGAATTCTCAGAACTATGTCTTGAAATTAGAACCTTCTGTAGTTCCACCTTAGAACCCTAACACTGAGGGACAGAATGACACTCAGGAGAGCCCTGAGCCACCTACTTGTGAACTGCCAGCTGTACTAAGCTTACCTGGCAAGATCCACATACCTCCCACCCAGCCTGCTAACTCAGGGTAACCACTGGAACTAGTCACTGGGGAGAAGGAAGTGCACAGATGTCTAACTTGTCCTACATCTTGTTCTTAATCTTACATTGCTTATAAATATAGAGGACAAATCAACTATTTAATTCAAAGGAAACCGAACTTTCAGGCAACAGTTCTTTACCTAGTTTGTCAACTTATGATAGAGATCTGCAAACTATATCACACACACACACACACACACACACACACACACACACACACACAGTATTTGTATAGGGTTCAGTACACCTACACTTGAAAGTGGGTACTTATGAGAAACTAATCAGTGACTTTTCCATACCAGTGATTTCTACTCTCAAAGATTACATAATTTGGCAAACTTCCTTTCCTTTCTATATTATCTACAGTATATCAAATTACTTTTAATATTTTATTGTTAAATATTTTAAATGCATAAATTGACTACAGTGTTATGTAGAAAGAAACTAGTAAGGTCAAAAAATAGAATATTGCTAGCTCCCCAGAAACCCTCTAATGCCCTTGCCCTTTCCCTCTGCCCTGGAAGAGACATTATTCTAACTTTTAAGATAACCATTTCCTTGTATTTCTTTATTGCTTTATCACATTCAACCCTAAACAATGTATTCTTTAGTTTTACTCTTTCTCTTGAAATGTATGTATATGTAACAGTGTAATATATAATCTCTTATGTTTGGTCCATTTGATTAACATTGTTTTAATCCATAGGCTGTTTAGGTTGTTCATGTAGCTGTAATTCACATTCTTGACTTGCTATCGATTACAGTATTCCATTTAGCAATGTGTGACTGTTTAGGGATTCTGTCATTGATGTCTGCTTTTCAGGTTGGAGTTATAATAAATGTGTGAACATTCCTAAAAAGAAAGAAATCTCTTCTTAATTCTTTAGTCTACTTATTAATGGTGTTGTTGTTTTCTGAGGAGTTGTTATGGGGGGTGTAATTTTTTGAGCTCTAGGTAGATTTCTTTATATACTTGCAAAACCATTTGGTGTAAACCAACTGAACAACTCATGGGGGTAGAAGGAAAGGGGGAGAGAGGAGGGGGTATTGAGGGAAGAGGTAACAAACAGTACAAGAAATGTACCCAAGGCCTAACATATGAAACTGTAACCTCTCTGTACGTCAATTTGACAATAAAATAAAATTTTAACAAGAACAGGATAAACTCGCTTTTAAGAAAGCAAGAATATAAATTTGATGAGGATAAAATACTAAAAGGAATTGAGCACTATTTGGAATTAAAACACATCTTAGGTAATATAGCTAAAGGGATTAACATGCTCTATTCCAGGATGTACAATTTATGTTTATAGCAATATATAGAAGAAAATGAGCTAATATTAAAGCCATATACTGAGAGACAGTTAATATGTTGCTACCAGTCTGCCAGAGCTATTACTATAAGCAAAAGTTAGACAGTATTTCTGGAATAAGAGACCGCAATATGAGGGATGCCTTACATAGATTTGACAAAGTAGATGCCCCCAAGAAATGCAGTGATCATTCTGTGTCATCTTTGACAACAAAACAAACCAGATGCATTTTCTGGTACAGGCAATGATGAATTGATACTTTTCATTAATATTTGAGATAAAGGAAACAATTACATACATTCATGCATAATCTCAGGAAATACTAAAGAAAACTAGTGGGACAGAAAAATTGCAGTAAGGTTTCTCCTAGTCTTCAATTAAAATTAAAAAGCAAAAGCAAAATTTGATTAAAAGAAAAGAAAAAGCCATTAGTATTTCCCCTCAATTTCATGCTATAAATTTTTCCTGAGGAGCCTAAAACAAGAAAACTAGATGCAAAGTGTTCTACATTGGCTTCTGGCTAGTGGGGCTTGGCCAATTCAAATACCAAGGGGGACTGGGGGAACACAGGTGTTTGTGCCTGATGCTGAGCAGACCTCTGGATTTCCATGAGCAACTGAAGCTGCAGTGGGCTATTGGGCCACGTCTTGACATCATCAAATGCACCCTGGTGGAATTTGACTTGAAGATGCTCCTCACTAATTATCCTGGCAAAGGAGGCCATTGTGACTCTCATCAGCACAAGCAACACCATTGGGGGCAAATACCACTTGTTTGTGAGGAGCAAAGGCCACACTTTCAAGGCTAAGGGCTTACCTTCTCCTCAGAGAAAGGTGCGTACATGGCTTGGTTTACATGCCTTCCAAGGCAAGTGGGCAAAGAGTAGGTTCCCAATGACATGGGCTAGGTTTACATGGATTTTGGCCAAACACATCAGAGGAAAGCATGGAACTTTGGTCAGAGAGCCTGGTCAGGGCATACTCTAGGACAGCTATGAGAATAGTTAGGACAGGTCCAAACAGGGCCTGGAGACCTGCTCCTGACACAAGGACCTCCTGGGTGCTAGGGAACCATCAGAGAGGGGGGCTTTGGCCTCACCAAATTAGCCAAGCACCTCCTCATAGGCATCCCTGGTGGCTGTAAAAGCACGTGAAAAGAGGGAACAATGCTTCCTTTGCCAAGGAACTGGAAAATTTGACATCTGTGGAGGTAGCAGAGACAGAGGAGTGTTTGTACTTTGTGATGAAATACCTTCACAGAAGAGGCCTAGTAGACCCACCTCCAACAAGATAATGGAGGTGATGGTGGTGGCCAGGCCTTAGTTCACAGCACTTAGGATCTGCTGAAACAATCATCAAAACAGATGCACTGCACACAGTGACCTCACGGCAGAAAATATTGTTACTCACCTGAAGCAAAGTCAAGGCACCAAGTTGGGGTTAAGCACACAATTCACATTTGAAGAGGAACCAGAGGGAGAAGGCAGAACTCTAGCCCAATGGGCCCAAGATCTGTGAACAACAGAGATTCCAGGGCCCCAAGAAGGATGTTTGGGCGGCTGGAGATATGACCTAGTGGCAAGAGTGCTTGCCTTGTATACATGAAGTCTTGGGTTCAATTCCCCAGTACCACATATACAGAAAATGGCCAGAAGTGGCGCTGTGGCTCAAGTGGCAGATTACTAGCCTTGAGCAAAAAGAAGCTAGGGACAGTACTCATGCCCTGAGTCCAAGCCCCAGGACGGGCTAAAAAAAAAAAAAAAAGAAAGAAAAAGAAAAAAGAAGGATGTTTGGACTCTCAAGGTGATGGGCTCTGTGCCTTTTAGAGAGGGGAGAGTTCAGACACTCAAAAGTCAGGTACTGAACAGGAAAGTCCTGGATTTGCAAATGCTTCTCCCCAGAGCTACTAGAACTTCTGGCTTGTTTAATGAGTGCTGATCCTGAGTGGAGACCCTCACTGGAGCAAGTGAAACAGCACCCCTGGCTCCAGCAAATTCAAGCCTCACCATCCTGGATATGATATACTGCTACCTAGGATTTAATCCAGGGAAAGTGCAGGCATCCATGTCAGGCGGGACCATTGATACCTCCATGAGAACTTATTGGATGCTCCTCAAGCAGAAGGACCATGAGCATGACATCACCCGCCTTGCCAGTAGCCTCTTAAAACTCCAATGTTCTCCCTGAAGACAGCCATTGCTTGTCACCCTACCATCCGCCTACTCCCTGAGCCCCACTGGAGGGGCACAGAGGAGGAAAAGAGCAGCAAACTCCCTCCATCCCCAGCAGCAGCCCAAAACACCTTTAGGGCCACAGGAGAGGAAGAGGGGATCCGAAAGCTGTCACCAGGCCCAGCAGTAATTGAAAGGTCCTCCACAGGCACAGAGGGAGAGATGGAGTGTAGCATGACTCCTTCCCCAAATCCAGCACCTGTGGTTACCCCCTCCATTACCAAGGCAGGGGCCTGGAGAGGCAGAGGAAAGGACTGTAAAGCATTAAAAAAATTCTGCTGCATGCCTTGACAAGAGGAGGACTCCCAAGAAAGTGGTTTCTTCTCTTTGAGTGGAGAATAGCACTGGCAGCCTGGAAGAAAGTATGTGGGAAAAGAAAAATAAAACACCTTAGTTGTGGCATTCTCATAGTATTTCAGGATAAGAAGATTGAATAAAAGGTGCTTTTGTATTTGAGAGGAATCAGCACAATTATCATGAATATCCTGGTGCTTTTCTAACTTCTTAATGATTACTTTGCCATTTTATACATATAAAATGAGGAATCTAAATAATTTCCTCATAGGAGACTACCACCAGCCAAGGTACCACTTCCAGGGAATAGATGGTCTATGTCTCACAATAACAAGGATTCCTTCAAGATTTTGAGGTTTTAATGAAAAGAGCAGGTGACTTCTCACCCAAGACAGGCTAAGCTTTCTGCAGGATTATGACTCACAGGGACCTGGAGTCCCAGCTCTTGTGGAGTGGTCATTTGGCGTGGCTGCCTAAGACATACAATACCTCTTCATTTCTCTCCTTGCACCATCAGCTCATTCTTTCTGGCCAGCATTTGCACTCTGATGTGCCAGATACTATTTGAAAGCAAAGCACACACTATCTATGGGAAAACATCTCCAGGGGTGCATCTAAAAGGGTTCCAGCGGGATCGCAATACTAGCAGGTGCTTTCATGCCACACAGAAGCACTCTGGCTCACACTGTTCCCTTTGAGAGACATGCCAGATTGTGGTTTCACAATCCTGGTCTCTGGACTAGAGACCACAGCAGAGATGCCAGGTAGGGGCCCACATCACTGGCTAATGTGAGCATGGGGCTGTGAAGGAAAAGATCATGAACATTCAGACAGAGCCTGTCCATGATACCCCAAGTCAGATAACCACTGAAGCTTGTGCAATGCAGGGACCATGAGGCATGTCCTTCAGAGGACATTCAGGTGCCCAAGGGAAGTGCACACACTTCACTCATTCAAGGAAGACCCTGAAGAGCTGTTGGCCAGAGAGAAAGGGGCTTTTGTAGAAGCTGCATTTAAAGTAGCCTTAGGTCTTAAGGAGGTTACTCATAGATTAGAAACAAGCTGAATTTCATGGGAAACAGAAAAATACAAAGAGAAAAGAGCCCAAATACAGACACTCTCTGGAGTTCAAGGGATGAGTTTCCACACAGCAAAACAGAAAGCTCAGATCTGCTCCCAGGCCCCATTATCAGTCAATTCAACTTCACACATCAACCTATCCCCAGGTCTCTGTAGGGCACAGGCCTTGAGGGAAACTTGGAACCTTCTCTAGTCATGGGCCACACAAGCCCTCCTCATACCTTCCAAATGGAAAATGTCAGGTAACCAAGCTAACACAAAATACGATGCACAAAATAATCTGACTTGGTCTTTCATTGATATCTGAACAGGAATAAAAGATATATCTGCAACCAGGCTATAGGGGGCACGTTTGTGTCACATTTCTTCCAAGAAGGCAGCTTTCCATCATAGGAAAGAAACAGGAAGCTCCTTGCTGTAGGTAGTGTCAGGCCAGGTCCTCTCCCTCTGAAAAGCAGAGTCAGGTGGGTTTGACCTCTTCTGAGCTATTAGGAGTGTCACTCTCACTCCATTCTCACTCCCTACTTGTTTCCTTTCCAGAGTCCCATCTCAACAGTTCCAGGAAATACTAAGGGGGAAAGCTAAGAGGAATGCAACTGACCAAGTTGGGGGTAAGAAGCCAAACTCTTCACCCAGAGGGACATTCTGAGATGCAGTGCTCATGGCTTCTCAGTGGCCCCAGCAAGCTCAAGACTGAGTCATCTCTAACGGATCAGCTCACTAACACCTCCTGCACTCCTTTCTCTCCTCACTCCACTTAGTCACCAACCAGTTCAATAGCCCTGTGAAACCTGTGAAGGCTGTAGACCTAGAGTGACCCAATAAAATGCCCAATCCTAATCCAAATAACTTGTAATCATAGGTGACATGTCAAGTTAGGGAGAAAAGCAGGAAACAAGACTGTTTGTCCACTGATACAAAGTACAGAGTGTCTTTTACTGCCAGGAAGAGGGACAAATATATTCAGAAGGGAAACTAAGACAAGAAAGTTGGACAGAGAAAGAGAAGAGGATGGGCACTCAGAAATCTAGAGAGTTCCCATCTCTGAAGATCAAAAGCAGTCCAGAAAGATAGAGGCTGATAAAGGTTAGCCATTCCCGGAAAGGCAAGCCTGGCTAGAAAAGGCAGAACAAGGCTGCCTACATTCTGTCACATGAGAACAATCTTACACTTCTGCTCTTCCCCACTGTAAGATGTGATTCTTTTTCATTCTTTCAGTTAGTGTGTCTATGGAAGACTGAGTGAGCCTCATTTCCATTCTATTTTATCAAACAGTCCCCCGTATATATTCTTGCACTGGAAACATACATCACAAATTGAGAAACATCAAAGCAAATATCCTCCACCTCTTCATAGCATTCCAGAAACTTATCAATCCAGAATACAGAGTTTGAAAACATTAAACTGTTCTGTAAGTTTTAAATGAATAGGCACAATTTTCAGAAAAGATCCATGTCTTCCTTTCTCCAAGTTTCCATAGTGAGTACCTTCATTGTAGATACAAAATTTCACAATAGCTCAACAGCTATGTACATACGATCATATAAGACAAGGATAAGCAAAAACAACTCCAAGTGAAAGACACAGGAGGACTCTATTGTTGACGTTACATATAAACTTCTAGTTGAATTTCTTTTGGGGAATGCCACGTGGTTATTGTATATGATTTTGGTACACTGGGTATTATATATATGCCTACCTGTTCTAGGGAAGGGAAAGAAAGATGAGGGTGTAAGATATCACAAGATATGTACTATTATGTAACGGTATCCCTTTTGCATAACATATTGTCAACAAAATTTAATTAATAAAAAAATGATTTAAAAAATTTAACATTGGAAACTTCCCAATGGAATAGCATATAACCACAAACAACTCCTCACTGGTTTCTGCTACCAGGCAAAATCAAATCACAGCAGGTAACAGAACAAGTGAAATTTCTAACAATTTTACTCTCCCTTTATGATCCTGGAGACTGATAAGAACACCACAGAGCATTCTCAGTTTCTCCACAATAGAGTGGCTATGCTCGCATCTAAAGACATACTTCACACGGACCTGTGCCTTTCCCTTCCTGACTTGGAAGTCATTCTAGCTGCCAAGGAGGTGGGCATTTCTCCCTGTAATCTTGACAAAGTTCCTTCTACAAGAAGCCCAAGGGTTTTTTATATACTGGTATGGTGACCATTATCTGAGCCGTGTCCCCTGCACAAAACATACATAAGGGCACATCTAAAGGGATTTCTACAAGAGAGCAAAACTAGAAGCTGCTTCCACTCAGTAGAAGAACATTCTAGTTTACACTTTAGCCTTCAGGAGCGTGCCAATTGCACTGGAGACCCGGGGGTCTTCCCACACATGGGAAGGGAGCCATCCATATGGACATGACCCATCCTTTCCTCTTAGTGTTGGAAATGCAAAGCTCCTGGGAAAAAAGATTCCACATTTATGAATTCTGCATTCCTCACCTTTCCTGTCCACCTCCAAGATGCTATGCCCATCAGTGAGTTTTCTGAGATTCTGGGAGAACAGACTTAAATCCATCCTCATGGACAACTCCCTGCTCCTTACTTACAAATTCAACTGTGACTGCTTCTGACATGTTCAACAGCCCAGAGGACAGAGAAATTCAGAGAAGAGCCCCTTGCTGTTCTCACACACATCATGGTGGAAAACTAATTGAGGACAACAAATGTAGAAACCCTGACACCTCATGGGACAAGCGGGAGAGCAGCTTTGGATTCCCTCCTTTTATATTACCCAATGCATCTAAGACCACCTTGAACAAGGGTGAGATTCTACAGCAAGCAGAGCACTATTCAGCTCTCCTTGATTCAGTACTGAATGTTAGAGAATGTCCTGTGGGAGGCTTCATTAGCACTCTCAGGGCTGAAGAAAGGGCAAGGTCATACCAAGAGTCAGCCGAATGTCAGTCTTCAGCTATGATGTCTAGTTAGCTCTAATCAGGGGGAAAGACCCCTTGCTCTTCCTGACCAAAGCTCATCCCAGGAGCACTGAACTCTTTCTGTAGAGTGTGGGCTTGCTAACATCTCCTGGACTCCCTTGTTTTCAGCACAGCAATGGAAGGCATCATGCCAGTTGTCCCAACCCAAGGACATTTCCCTCTGACCTACATCCAAGTTAGTATCTTAGATCTTTCTGGAAAATGTCCTAAAGCAGCTCAGCTCCAAGCACAAGGGCACATATCAGCTGATAAAGAACAGAAAACAACTGGGATGACATTGATCCAAGGTCCTGTTTCCTGACGTGGAAATTCACACCTCCACTCTATTGGCTTCCTTCCAGAGTTACCAGAGACACAAGTCACAAATGACCTAGAGTTTACCGTGAAAGACCATACCCACCTTTGTCCTCACTCCCTACTCTTTTACTTCTGGGTTTGCTGGCATTGTTTCACATGCACATGTCACTGATTCAGAATGTATAGTATCCAGACTAGACACCCTGGTTTCCTTTTCAAAGGGTTCTCTTCAGCTGCACTTCCATTGGCCTGATTTGTCAGAAGGAAAATGCCACGTTACACAGAAAAGAGCTTCAGTCACTCACATAGCAAACCTCCATATTTTACACATCATACATGCTTTCCACTCAAGTATCAATGTTACATGTTTTGTCATTTGAAACAATTCTAACCTTATAGTTAAGACAGTGTACAAGATATGTCAGTGGCTCATGACATGGGATCTGCTAATAGAAACCTCCCCATCCAAGTACTTCAGGCCATGTCTGATTGCTTCCATTTTGTATATATAAAAATCTCCAACCCCAAAAGCAATCAGAAATATATTCAATCTTTCCAACTAAAATAAACATTGGTTAAAGATTCCTAATTTATCGTGGAGACCTGGTCTAGGTGGAACCATGGAGATGAGAGAAACCTCTGGGTCAATTGCAGAAGTACCTCAGCTCATGCCATTCCCAGTTCCCAGGGAATTGTCTTCCTCATCTTTGTTACTTTGACAACTACCAACTACACACAGTTTAAAGAAGCATCTGGGGGATCCAGAGGAAGACAGTGGAGGAGCGGCTGAGCCCTTGCAGAGCTCCCTCCGATATCGTAGTTTTCTCACCTCATAGAAACTGTTTCTCCGAGAAAGACAGCCAAAGTAAGTTCTAACAGTACAGGGATTCTGAACAGGAAGGAAAAATCGACTTTGCTGGTCTGAAAATACAGATTTGAGCTCCGGGCGGCGTCCCGCCGCTGCGCCAGCGCCGGCTTCGGCACAGTGCCGGGCATAGCCCACCCCCCACACTCCGCACAGCTAAAGCGTTAAATACTCCAGACGGCAGCCGAGCACGGAGGACCTGACATCGCAGAGACAGCGTGAGTACCCCACAAAAAAATTATTCTCGCTTGTGCCCACAGTCCAGCTTCTGGAAGGCATCTCTGTCCCCACTGCCAGAGCAAAGCGCCATCTTTGCCACTGGCATAGCGTCAGACCAGACTGGAACTGAAGCGGGCCTGGGGAAAGCAAGGTCAAAAAAGCCATCTTTGAAAAGGGCAGGAGGGGCAGAATCAGTGAGAACCAGCCCCGCCCAGAAGAACGCCCCCTGCCCTGGCAGGAGGCGAGTCCGGGGCTTAGCCAGAGATGCCCCGCCCTGCCCGCCGGAATTTCTAAACTTAAAGCAAAAGCTGCGAGCAGCTACCAGGGGCACGGAAACAACAGAAGGAGGAACAAACAGTTCCGGGGACAGCTAAACGGTCCCGTCACAGAGGAAGCTAATTCCCAGCCCAAAACGGAGCTGCATTCCATAGCTACCTATGCCAAGGAGGCCGCCTCCCTCAGGCAAGCAACTCTCAGCGGAGCAAAACAGGCCAGAGGCACCCGGCCCTGCTGTGTTCACAGCCTAGTCAAGTCCAGGCATCAAAGGCAGCTGCCCTACAGCAGACAGAGGAGCCACAGTTCCTGAGACTGCTCACCTCCCCATCTACAGAGGACGCCCAAGGCCTGCCTGCAAGCTGTGCGAACCTCAGAGACCCACGATTGCACCAACAGGGGAGAAGGTCAGAACAGAACCACCCCTTGCCAACTAAAATCAAGTCAAACCAGCCAATCAGGAAAATAGACTGCAGTCTATTGCAGGGAAACCAGAGACTGATTTCTTTTTCTTTTCAAACATTTTTTTTAAACTTTTCTTTTAAATTTTCTTTTTAATTTTTTCACACCTGAAACATCATTGGCTGTTTTTTTTGTTTTTTTTTTGTTTGTTTGTTTGTTTTCCATTTTTACTGGTTTGTTTTATCAAGTTTTTTTTTGTGTTTGTTTATTTGTTTGGGTTGTTCCTTTTCTGTTATTTTCCTTTTTATTTACTTACGCTTCCTTTTTAAATAATTTTTCTCTGTTTTGTGTATCTGTCTTCCAGTATTTTTACTTCATTTCTCTCGTTGCGTCCTCTTCCTTTAAAAATTACTTTCCTATAAATAACACCTACACCCTTTTCTGCTAACTCTCCAGTGTCTGTCATTTTATCAATGTTCTTTCTACTGATTCTACTCTTCTCCACATTTCCACGTCACTGAAACTAAACCAAAATCACCCCCCCAATACACTTTACTCTATTCTCTTTACTACCTCCAACTTACCCTCCTGACTTACTGCCTGGACCTCCAGGTTCCATTGACTCCTGGTTATTGGATAGAGGGTATCCCAGCTTAATACGAGTGAGGCAAGGGGTTCATAGAGAAAGCCAGTCCTAAAAGAACTTAATATAAAAACAAGAACTGCATATAGAGTTGTAACAGTAAATAAGTAACTACTGAATACAGGGCCCAGGATCGGATGTTATATTGAAATTGTATTCTTTAGGAACACCAAATCTAACTTTATAGACAGGTATACAAGTTATCTGTATATAATTGTGAAATTGTAAGATTTACACAACAGTGCTTGGTAAGGGCTGCTTTGGGTCTTAAACAGTGCTCACAGGTGCTGGTAGACTGGCATTCCCAATTCAAATGGGCAGAAGAAACACAAGAAAGATGGCAAATAATGAAGTCTTATCCCCCACTCAAAACAAGCAGGAAGCAGAGCAGTCAATCAAAAACATAGAAGAAAACCCCCAAAATGCTCTACAAAGTTTACTGATAAACATGATAAATGAAAAGTTTGAATCTCTTCAGTCAATTATGTTAGAGCGTGAGGAGGCAAAGCAAAAATTAATGGAGAATTTCATGGCATCCACAAATAGAAAGATAAGTGAGCTTCAAGAGTCAAATGAAAAGATAGCTACCCAACTTAAAGATTTGAGAGACAACACTCAAAACCAAAGTAATGAAGTTAATGAAGTAAAGAAGTCCATACAGGACCTAAGAAATGACATGGAAATCATCAGGAAAGACCAGTCAGAAGGAAAAGAGATTCGAAATCAAGTAGCTAGCCTACAGTCCCGACTAACTGAAGCAGAGGATCGAATCTCAGGAGCTGAAGATTCCTTAGATTCTATGGAGAAAGATAAAAAATCAATACAAATCCAGTCCAAGCAACAAAACAGATCGCTACAGGAGATTCAAGACACAATCAGGAAGCCCAATTTAAGGATAATAGGTATTGAGGAAAACTTGGAGAAAGAGGTTAATGGGATAGGCAACCTATTTAACAGAATATTAGCTGAGAACTTCCCAAACATCCAGAAGGAAAGGCCTATACAGATACAAGAAGCATTTAGAACCCCAAATCGACCAGACCAGAATAGGACTTCCCACCGACACATTGTGATCAAAACAGCTTCAGCAGAGTGCAAGGAAAAAATACTCAAAGCTGTTAGGGCAAAGAAAACAATCACATATAAAGGAAAAGCAATCAGAATTACCCCAGACTTCTCAGCAGAGACCATGAAAGCAAGGAGAGCCTGGAATGAAGTATACCAAACTCTAAATAAAAATAACTACCAACCAAGAATTCTGTACCCAGCCAAACTCTCCTTCATAGCCGAAGGTCAAATAAAAGTCTTCCACAATAAGGAAAAACTGAAACAATATATCTCCACCAAACCAGCTTTACACAAAATCCTTAAAGATGTACTATACAGGGAAAATAATCAAGATCCCAACACAGACAGAGAAATGAACCCTAATTAGTAAACACTAGATCAAGAAATGGGAAGACACAGCTTTAAACAAGACAGTGATAATGAAAGGAACAAACGATCACCTCTCAATCCTAACTGTCAACATTAATGGACTTAATTCTCCAATCAAACGACATAGGCTCATAACTTGGATCAAAAATCAAGATCCATCTTTCTGCTGCCTCCAAGAGACACATCTATCCAGCAAAAGCAAACATCTTCTAAAAGTGAAAGGCTGGAAACAAATCTATCAAGCAAATGGCCCCCATAAGCAGGCTGGAGTTGCAATCCTAGTATCAGACAAAATTGACTTCAAATTAAAAAAGGTAAGAAGAGACAAAGAAGGTTACTACATACTAGTAAAAGGATCTCTCCAACAGGAAGAAATAACCATCCTAAATATCTACACGCCAAATGCAGGAGCACCCAACTTCATCAAACAAACACTACTTGCTCTAAAAACATTCATAGACCCAAACACAATGATAGTGGGGGACTTTAACACTCCACTATCACCTCTGGACAGATCAACACGCCAAAAACTGAACAAAGAAACCACAGAACTAAACAATTGCATAGACCAACTAGACTTAATCGACATCTACAGAATATTCCACCCAGCAAGGACAGGATACACATTCTTTTCGGCAGCACACGGAACATTCTCCAAAATAGATCACATCTTAGGGCACAAAGAAAATCTGTACAAATTCAGAAGTATCAAAATCATTCCCTGCATTCTTTCAGACCACAATGGAATAAAATTAGAGCTCAACTCATTCAGCCACCACAGAAAATCCCACAATTCATGGAGACTAAACAACACACTGCTGAACCATCAGTGGATCATTGAAGAAATTAAAACAGAAATTCAAATGTTTATGGACTTCAACCAAGTTGAGGGCACAAAGTACCAGCTCCTTTGGGACACAGCAAAGGCAGTACTCAGAGGAAAATTTATCTCTCTGAGTACATACATCAACAAACTGGAGAAACAGCAACTCAGTAATTTAAGGAAGCACCTTAATTTTCTGGAGAGAGAACAACAAGCCAAACCCCAAGTCAATAGACGGAAGCAAATAATTAAAATCAAATCAGAATTAAATCAATTAGTGACGAAAAAAACCATCGAAAGAATCAACAAAACAAAGAGTTGGTTCTTTGAAAAAATCAACAAGATAGACAGACCCCTGGCAAACCTGACCAAAGAACGAAGGCAGCACACTCAAATAAACAAGATAAGAGATGAAACAGGTAGCATCACCACAGAAATAACCGAAATTCAGAAAATAATAAGGGACTATTTTGCAAACCTTTATGCCAACAAATTCGAGAACTTGGAAGAAATGGATGATTTCCTAGAAAAAATTGATACCCCCAAACTCAACTATGAAGACTTAAACCTTCTAAACAGACCCATATCCAGTATTGAAATAGAAACAGCAATAAATGATCTCCCATCCAAGAAAAGCCCAGGTCCAGACAGATTCACCGCAGAATTCTACAAGGCCTTCAAAACAGAACTCACTCCAATATTTCTCAAACTCTTCAATGAAATTGAAAGAGAACTTTCACTGCCAGACTCATTTTATGAAGCCAGTATAACCCTCATCCCAAAACCAGGCAGAGACTCATCACGGAAAGAGGACTACAGACCAATCTCCCTGATGAACATAGATGCAAAAATTCTCAACAAAATTCTGGCCAATCGACTTCAACAGGTCATCAAAAAAATCATACACCACGATCAAACTGGATTCATCCCAGGGATGCAAAGCTGGTTTAATATACGCAAGTCAAGTAATGTAATCCACCACATCAACCGGAGCAAGGTAAAGAACCACATGGTTTTATCGCTGGATGCGGAAAAAGCGTTCGATAAAATCCAGCACCCATTTATGCTAAAAGCCCTGGAAAAACTGGGATTCCAGAGAACATTCCTGAATATAATCAAGGCAGTTTATGACAAACCAACAGCAAGCATAACTCTAAATGGTGAAAAACTAAAGCCATTCCCTTTAAAATCAGGAACAAGGCAGGGATGTCCACTCTCTCCCCTGCTCTTCAACATAGTACTAGAATTCCTAGCCAGAGCAATTAGGCAAGAAGAGAATATAAAGGGGATCCAAATAGGAAAAGATGAAGTTAAACTTTCTCTCTTCGCAGATGACATGATCCTATACCTAAAGAATCCCATAGACTCTACCCCCAAGCTACTAGAGCTGATCCAAAACTTTGGCAAAGTTGCAGGATATAAAATAAACCTTCAAAAATCAACGGCCTTTCTCTATGCTAACAACCCGAAGACCGAGGCGGAAATCAGGAAAGCAACTCCTTTTGCAATAGCCCCCCAAAACATAAAACACCTAGGAATAACCTTAACCAAAGAAGTGAAAGACCTCTTTGAAGAGAACTTTAAAAGCTTGAAAAATGAAATTAAGTCAGAACTAAGAAAATGGAAAAACCTCCCATGCTCCTGGATTGGGAGGATTAATATAATCAAAATGGCAATATTGCCAAAG
This sequence comes from Perognathus longimembris pacificus, assembly GCF_023159225.1. NCBI lineage: Eukaryota > Metazoa > Chordata > Mammalia > Rodentia > Heteromyidae > Perognathus > Perognathus longimembris. The sequence goes on from NC_063165.1 coordinate 61,707,383, forward strand.
GCTATCTACAAATTCAATGCAATACCCATTAATATCCCAACACCATTCTTTAATGAAATAGAGGAAGCAATCCAGAAATTCATATGGAACAATAAAAGACCTAGAATAGCAAAAACACTCCTAAGCAGAAAGAACAGTGCTGGAGGAATTACAATACCCAACTTCAAGCTGTATTATAAAGCTATAGTAATAAAAACAGCTTGGTATTGGCACCGGAACAGGCCTGAAGACCAATGGAACAGAATTGAAGACCCAGAATTAAACCCACAGAACTATGCCTACTTAATCTTTGATAAAGGAGCTAAAACAATAGTATGGAAGAAAGATAGCCTCTTTAACAAGTGGTGCTGGCAAAACTGGCTCAACACATGCAACAAACTAAAACTAGATCCTTATATATCACCCTGCACCAAAATCAATTCCAAATGGATTAAAGACCTTGAAATCAAAACAGGCACCCTGAAAACACTAAAGGAAGGAGTAGGAGAAACACTTGGGCTCCTTGGCACAGGACAGAACTTCCTTAACAAAGACCCTGAAAGGCTACAAATCAAAGAAAGGTTGGACAAATGGGACTGCATCAAACTCCAGAGCTTCTGCACGGCAAAGGACATAGCTCTCAAGATAAACAGAAAGCCCACAGACTGAGAGAAGATCTTTACCGGACATTCAACAGACAAAGGCCTCATCTCTAAAATATATGCAGAACTAAAAAAATTACCTTCTTCCAAAACAAAACCACAAAGAACCAATAGCCCCCTCATCAAGTGGGCTAAAGACTTACAAAGAAACTTCTCTGATGAGGAAATGAGAATGGCCAATAGACATATGAAAAAATGCTCTACATCACTGGCCATAAAGGAAATGCAAATCAAAACAACATTGAGATTCCATCTCACCCCAGTAAGAATGTCATATATCAAGAAAACTAACAATAACAATTGTTGGAGGGGATGTGGCCAAAAGGGAACCCTACTTCATTGTTGGTGGGAATGTAAACTGGTTCAGCCACTCTGGCAAGCAGTATGGAGATTCCTCAGAAGGCTCAATATAGAACTCCCCTATGACCCAGCAGCCCCACTGTTGGGTATCTATCCAAAAGAACACAAACAAAATCACAGTAATGCCACCAGCACAACAATGTTCATCGCAGCACAATTTGTCATAGCGAGAATCTGGAACCAACCCAGATGCCCCTCCATAGATGAATGGATCAGGAAAATGTGGTACATATACACAATGGAATTTTATGTCTCTATCAGAAAGAATGACATTGTTCCATTTGTAAGGAAATGGAAGGACTTGGAAAAAGTTATACTAAGTGAAGTGAGCCAGACCCAAAGAAACATGGACTCTATGGCCTCCCTTATTGGGAATAATTAGTACAGGTTTAGGCATGCCATAGCAGAGCATCACAAGGCCCAATAGCTATACCCTTAGGAACACATAAGATGATGCTAAGTGAAATGAACTCCATGTTATGGAAACAATTGATATATCACAGTTGTAACTACTTTCAACGTCCTATGTGTATGTGTAGTTTCTATTATTGATGATGTTCTTCTATCACCTTCCTATGGTTGTACCTACACTATCTCTGTAATCTTATCTGAGTATATTGGAAACCGTGTTTACTGGTATTGGAAGTAGGAAATTCAAAGGGAATACCAAATTTGAGAGACACAGGGTAAAAAAAAGAGAAATAACTACAAAAGCAATACTTGCAAAACTGTTTGGTGTAAGTGAACTGAACACCTGGGGGTGGGGAGGGAAAGGGAGAAGGGAGGGGGTCATGAGGGACAAGGCAACAAACAGTACAAGAAATGTATCCAATGCCCAACGTATGATACTGTAACCTCTCTGTACATCAGTTTGATAATAAAAATTTGAGAAAAAAAAAGAAGCATCTGCAAACTGATTATAACCAGGTAAAATCACAACAAGTCTGGGAGATGCACAAGACACAAGGGAGCATGAGCCAGAGAAATTTACCACGGCTCAGCAGATGTCAGGCGGGGTCCAGCACCACAGGCTGTAAACCATAAGCACAGTTGTGAAGGAAAAATGCTGCATTTCAAGTCCATGTCCCAAGGAAGCTCTGTCCCTACCCTTTTGGCTTGTGCCAGAGCACACCCCTGAGGGTCAGTGAGCCTCAAGGTCACTAACCATGTGTCCTTCAGAATATACCCAGGAATACTGTGCTGGTGTGCACTCACCCACTCACTCTTCATCAAGGAAGGCCCCGCCAGTGCTACAGACACACTCAGAACAAAAGGTGGGCTTTTAGTTTTGAACAAGCGATATCCTTCAGGAGAAACACAAACACAAAGAAGAAGAGGACAAAGCCCCTCTCGAGTTCGAAGATTGAGCTTCCACACAGCAGCATCTGAGATTTGTTCCTCCCTCATACTTCGTTTCCAGTTCCTTCTTTTTTTTTTTTTTTTTTTTTTTGGCCAGTCCTGGGCCTTGGACTCAGGGACTGAGCACTGGCCCTGGCTTCTTCCCGCTCAAGGCTAGCACTCTGCCACTTGAGCCACAGCGCCGCTTCTGGCCGTTTTCTGTATATGTGGTGCTGGGGAATCGAACCTAGGGCCTCGTGTATCCGAGGCAGGCACTCTTGCCACTAGGCTATATCCCCAGCCCATCCAGTTCCTTCTTAACCCTAAGTATTCTAAGCTTCAAGCCAAGGCTCTGAGAGGCCATCACTAGTTCATCTTTACTGTTCCCAGTTCCTTCCCTTGGACAGAAGACTTGAAAGTTTAAGGGACTGTTCTGTTTTCAAGTGGTTCCATTCTCACTGTTTGGACCTATAAACCCTACTCATACTTCTCATTGTGAATATTTCCAGGCTACAGATTCACCTGTCCCATGCAGAATAAAGCAAAAGGATAGAGGTCAAATATTACCAACTCTATCTCTCAACACCAGAGTAGAGACTATAGTTATGAACTAAAATGATTGGTGTACACAAGAAAAATCAGATTTGTGGAAATAACTCACCTCCACATAAGAATGATCATTGGAAATACAGGCTTTCTCTGTAAAATTCCACTTTCACTAACCACCCAAGTGAACTCTGACATCACAGGGCAAATAAATTAAAGACAAGCAAAGATGGCATCCAACCTGCTACTCAGACATCATACTTACCTGATTTTGTTGGGAGGGCACATAAAAAGCCCCTCTCCTACTTCCACGTGGGAATGCTGTGCTTCCATGGGAATGAGTTTCCTTCCTCATTCTTTCTTCAGCATAGAGACATTATTTCAATAATGTGATCATATAGAATAGGGAAGGAGCAGTAATCATGTGTCCATTCCAATGAGTGAATTCTAAGAACAGGGTGAATGCTATCTAGGAAAATTAAATTCCTTTCACACTTTAGTGGTGGCCATTGTAATGCTGCCGTGGCAAAGGTACCTGCAGTCATAGTTGACATGAATTGTACATAATAAGAATATTACTCACTTCACACTGTGAGCAGGGTTAAAGTTCCAAGAAAGTACTTCTACAACCATCCCCAAGGTCCCAGATTCCAGATATCCCTGTACCTTCAGTCCTCACCTAAGTAGTTGGAAATCACTGATGTATGCCAAGAAATTGAGAGTTGAAACTCTGAGGTCTCATCCATTATGCCTGGAATCATCCCGAAATGTTTTCCCCATCTCTTCTGGCATATTATTCTTCTAAACAATGAATGTCTAGATGCACTGTGACTGGCTTACTTCCCTTAAGAGACGCATCTCGAGTTCCATCAATTTTTCTGCAAATGACATAGATACAGTCTTCTTAACGGCTGCATAGTACTCCATTGAAGTTCTTAACTTGCTATTAGCAGTAAAGAGTTGAAGGACTTACAGTACTTATACTAGATATGCTGAAGACAAGTGAGATAAAATGAAGCAGACAGTATTAAACGTTCTCTGGCCTACTTGTTGTGATAGAATGCATGAGAGTTAAAGAATACCTCATCCCTGAATGCAGGGAATTAACTAACCTCATGTTTTCGACTCCTCAATTCAATTCTCGTGGTGATCATGAGAAGTAGAGACCTATTTAAGTACAGATGAGTAACCAGAGTATATTAAAAAAAAAACAAAACACCTCCCAGTAATGACAGGGAAAGAATATCACAGAGATACCCAACAGGGAAATCCCTGCTGAAGTGGGTAGTGTATCTGCTTCTACTGAAAGGTAATTAGAGTGATGAGGCTGTCACAGCCATCTCTCTTGCAGTACTTAGTTTCATTCTGAGCCTCATCACAACCAGACAGGGATACCATGTTTATGGAAATGCCTGGGAAACAAAGAGCCATCTACAGAGGCTTATAGGATGTTACCCATATCATTTCACCTCTGTGATTTACAAAATATACCCCAAAAGTGATCAAACTCACCTAATAGCAATGTATATATAATGCAGAGCCTACTTGCATTGATACACTATAGGCCTGAAGTCGTCTAGAATCTATAAAAACAACCTAACATGGCAAAGTGTTCATCGCACAAAGAATTTATGCACTGTTATATAATAATCTTCCTAATCATATGGGAGATCAGAAATGTCATCAACTTGGGACTTGAGATTGAGAAAAGCACATCAGGCTCCCAACAGGGACAGCATGACTGCTAGACTGCACAGGAGGGGCTGGGAAAATTCAGCCACCAAGGTGCATGTATAATTAGAGGCAGCAAGCTGGGGAAAGTGCCCAAGCCCTATGCCATCACCCAAAGTAGTCCCCGTGAAGCTCAGACCCACACAAAAGTGCAGAAGGAAAGAACAGGGACCCCGATTTTGATAAGAAATAAAGGTTTCCAGCTGATGCAATCTCTCTCATAAGCTATGCCTTATAAGCAAGCAGGGATCCTTAGCACACACACAGAAGAGCCAAGAATCAAATGCAGCAGTAAACAAAGCCTTTCTATCTCCCTAGGCCCTTCTGTTAACTCCAACTTTTCCTGGGTGTAATGTGCTATGCGCCAGTGACGACTGAAAACACATGTAGCTTCAAACCTCCCCTGCCCACTCTCTTAAAACACTGCTGTGAAAGGTAATGGACGTTTTTGCTGGTCCTATTCACTGAGAGTCCACACTGAACAGACACTCATACTTCCCTCTAGATCTCCTGGCCCAAGCCAATTCTTCTCAGGTATCTGAGGAAGCAGGAAGAAAGAACACCTCAATATCCTGCTGTGTGGAGTCAGCACATCCAAACCTCCAGGTTTCCAAGAACAGGATACAATATTGGGTAGCTCTGAAGCCCCATTCTGCTTTATATATTGAAAGCACGTGTCTATAATTTTAACCAATCCTTAATTGATTTCCAGGTATTTGGAAGTAATTTTAGACCAAGTGTCACCGTATTATGCAACCTAACCTGGAGCTCTGGGCTGAAAACAATTCTCGTGCCTCAGGCTCCCAAGTGCTTGTGTGTACCCATCCACAGTGTCACACCTGGCAACCTGGCAGATCATTTAAATTCCACTGCACAATCACAGATTTTGAGTCCTAGACAGAGACTGAAGCTTCTACTTTAGAGCCATCAGGATTACAAGGAATACATTTTTTTTAAAGAAAGAACCACACAGTGGTTAGGAATGCTTTAGAAGTGACTAAATGCTAAGGGGATTTTAATAATTAAAAAAACTGGTTGCTGAAATGATGCTATCTTTCACTCTATCTATACAGTAGGCACCACTACCCTGGCACATGGAGCAACATATGCAGAGAAGCACAAAGAAAAAACTGCAGAGTCTGAGAAGCTGTTCTTGGTCGCTTCCACTGTCACATGCATTGTGACTTTTTGCTTTGGGCCAAGTGCCAATTTTGTGACAACCAGTACATTTAAACTGGGACTGAGCATTGGGCTGTAGAGCTAAATTCTTCACTGCACCAAAGAGAAGAAAATTTAGCATGCAAAGATCATGGGAACTCCAGGCACAGGAATCCTGGGCAAGATGCTAGTTCCTGGGCCATGATAAGTACTACATGTACAGTCACCATCTAAAGGGTGTGCCAAGAGGAAATAGGGTCAAAATGTGGAGAACTTCCCCTGAGCAACACAAGTGCCCTGGGATCTAGCAAGAACATATTTTGAGACAAAGTTAGCATATTGTAATGAAGCATATGTGAGGCCACCTAAAATCATCTGAAAAGAAGGAGGATGACATTGGGGATGAGTATTCTCTACAAATGCATACCTCTTTGGAATAGAGTTCTAGCAAAGTAGTTTGGCAGCCTCTTCCTTATGAAATCAAGACAGGGTCTAATCCAAACACATAGCAGGGTGAGAATTGGCCTAATGTTACAGACGAAGAATGTGATCTTAGAATGCATTTTGTCCTTCAACTACAGCTTCAACGGGACTGGAGCATATGTCAGACATGGTCTCACTACATGATACAGAATCTCCAGGAATTCTGGACTCAAAGCAATCCTTGGGGGAGTCAGTGAGATCCATGTCATTCATAACATAATACTTTAAAATCATGCTGGAATAGAAACAGAAAAACTTTACCATCCAATTTGCCTTGGGATCCACTTCCATACAAAGACATAAGACATAAGAGCACCAGGCAGAGAAGGATAACAGCAGAAGCAGGCTGAACTGATAGTACCCAGGAGGTCAATATGGCTGTGGATTTATGAAGCCAAAGACATGAAGCAGCTCCTTCCACTTCAGGATGGCACAGAATCGGATGTAGGTGACTTCTAGATAATTTTATTATTGGAGGCTATGCAGAGAGGAGGGTCAAAAGCTCCCTTTCCTATTCAATCCAGGGGAATTTGGAAGTGAGTAGGTACTTAGGAAGTCAAGCAGGCTCTCTAGCATTCATGGTGCCTATGGCAGAAGGTCCAATATGGGCATTAGTTATTCAAATGGGACATAGGTCAAAGATAGGAAGAATATCACATTCCAACACTACGTATAGAGTTCTATTCTGCTGAGAGGACCAGGTGTGTCTACAGAGTCATTTGCTACATCATCAGTTACCTGATGGTACTAGGAGGTCCATGTGGATAATCTCAGTTACCTGGGAGTTAAGAAATTCTGTGATCCTCAGCTCAAAATAAGGCATCTGAGCCAATGGAATAACATATCTCTTGTTTGATGTTAGTCCCAGGGGCATTGTCTCCTTTGCTAAGCAGTACCTTTCCATTTGAGAATATTAAGATGTGTTCATCCTGGGCTGAGATTATGAAGCCCTGGGTTCGACTCCTCAGCACCACATATATAGAAAAGGCCAGCAAGTGGTGCTGTGGCTCAAGAGGTAAAGCTAGCCTTGAGCAAAAAGAAGCCAGGGACATTGTTCAGGCCCTGAATCCAAGCCCTGGGACTGGCAATAAATAAATAAATAAATAAATAAATAAATAAATAAATAAACAAACTTCTAAAAAAAATGTGTTCATCCTAATGTGTCAGCTGTATTTCACAGTTTCAACCTAATAAGGATAATTGTAATTACAAAAGAAAAAAGAAAAAAAGAAAAATGATGCAATCCACAGTCATCTATGTATCGCCCAGAGCAAAGACTTTTGGGTCTACTGGTGAGGTTGTCATTTGAGGTCATTATCCATGACCTTCACTGGGGAGATAGAACAGTTTCTGAAAGTCCAGAGAAACTTCTTCAGGAACATGTTGGAGAGCTAAAGCAATCTAGAATCCTTCAACAGTAACAGCTCCATTCACATGACCCCAAACATTTGGGGAGGCAAGCAGTACAGCATTTTCTGAGTTGAGACCAAGAAGAACTCCAAAAATAAGTATGGAAGCTAAAGAGCACCAATAGAGAAAAATAAGCAAGTCAGAGAAGCAGCTCATGGAGGTCTGTGGCTGGATTCTCAACTGGCATATCAACCTAACTACACGGATTCATTCCTCAAGCATCAGAGAACGATGGTGAGGGACCTGTTTCACACATCGTTGTTGGCCACAAGAACTGCTAGGAAAGGAAAATCCATCTTATTGCACATTGACAAGCAATAAGATTTTGTAAATCTCATATAATGCTAGTTACACAAGTAGCAAGGGTTGGAAGATTGACGATTTTGCCTGGGATTGGCTTTAGTTAGAAGACACTTATCTGCAAGAAAAAAAGCCACATGCCAGACCCTTTATACCTACAGGGTAGTAAAGTGATTCCATGGCATACAAAGGCCCCGAGCTGTCATAAACTGATAGAGGGAGCTGGTTTATGACCATTCTTGGCAGACTAAATGGTTCCCTATATTGTGTATCATTGAACTATGAAGTAAAAATTTCCTAGTTGGACAAAACCTTCCATTTGCCTTCAACCATTGTTACCCAGAGACGAAACTCTTGCTGTGGCCACAAGGTAGACATATCTCAGTTGTCATCTCAGGGTAAAAATTTGGAGCTCACCTGAGATCAACAGCAGGGGGAAAATTTTTCTTTGTTAGAGATGAGTTGCTGGGACTTCCCTTCAGCTCTTCAACATAGCAAAATGAACTCAGAGTAGAGAAAGTGTGTCACCTGAGATCACAGAATCATGAATGTGGGAACCAGGTGAAGACCTCAGTGACTCAGGTCCCCCAGTGAACATTGCACCTGTCCCAGGTGTCCCGAGGAACTAGACTAGAGCTTTAGATTATCTCTACTTACCAACTTGAAAGAATAGGATAAAGAAGGATGAAGCCTAATGAAGTACCTCCCATTACCAAGCTGCTCAGTGGATAATTGGTAGCTTTCTGACCAAGAACATCTATCTTTAGATGGATGACTAGAGCCACTTAGCCATCAGGGTTCACCTGTCAGGAGGTCCCAGGAGGTTCCATCAGGGAGACTGAATGATTGAACCCAGAGGTCGTATTTTACACACAACCAAAGGCAAATTGTGTCTCGAAGGGAGGGAACACATGTCTTCTTATCTCTGCTAAAAGAATTCTTTACTATATATATTGAGGCTCTTCACTGATAGAATCTCCAAATTCTCCCCCTTCAATATTGTTTTGAAGAGGTTCATGAAGGCAAGAGATGACTCACAAGAAATAGTACAGGCTGGGGATATAGCCTAGTGGCAAGAGTGCCTGCCTCGGATACACGAGGCCCTAGGTTCGATTCCCCAGCACCACATATACAGAAAACGGCCAGAAGCGGCGCTGTGGCTCAAGTGGCAGAGTGCTAGCCTTGAGCGGGAAGAAGCCAGGGACAGTGCTCAGGCCCTGAGTCCAAGGCCCAGGACTGGCCAAAAAAAAAAAAAAAAAAAGAAAGAAATAGTAGGCCACGTCTCAGGAAAGTACTTTCTTACAGGATGCTATTACAGGCTCTGGAGGGACAGCCAGCTGCTTTGTCACAGGAACCTTCTTCCTAAAGCATCTTCCATAGCAAAGGTCTAAATCCCTGAGAGGCTGGCTTGTGCTCTGGATCTGAATGGGGCCATTCCTGAGGGAGCTGGGCCCACTACCTCTGCTTACCCAACAATTACTCATAGGAGACCATATTGCCTGATAAACTTCAAGTAGCATTCCGAAGATTGAACTGGGCACAGACAATGTACTAGAAACATCTGTACAGAGGCAGCTCAGGAGACACTCTGGATTACAGAGACTTTCACAGAACAGCATCCCTGATTTGAAAATTCAGAAAATGCTTATTAATGAATTTCCACGTATTTTTCTTTGAAATAGTCTCACTATGCAAATGTAGCCTAAAGCTCTCAGCTCAAAGCAATGCTCCTGCTGCCTTAGACTTCCGAGTATGTGGGAGTGCGCATCCATAGCGTCACACCTGGCATCTGGAAGATCTTCATGTAAATTCCAATGAACACACAGACAAGTTGCACCTTCTGCTCAGAGCCAAGTATATTATAGAGCCATCAAGATTATAAGGAATAAACCTGTTAAAAATATAGAATACACTCTTGCAGGCCTTTGTAGTCACTGTTGAAGGCTTCCCAACCACTAAGGGATTAAAACAACCCTGGTTCCTGAAATACTGCAACTATAACACCAGAAGGCAGACAGGGCATCATAACACTCACACATGGAGCAACACACACAGAAGCACAAGTAGGAACTGCAGAGGGTGAGAAGCTGCCTGCAGCTTCTTCCACTACTATCAAATGGCTTGTGACTCTTCTGTTGCCAGGAGGCCAATAGGCCTCTTGTCAGAAGTGAAAGACCTCTATGATGAGAACTTTAAAAACATGAAAAATGAAATTAAGGCAGAACTAAGGAAATGGAAAAACCTCCCACGCTCCTGGATTGGGAGGATTAATATAATCAAATGGCAATATTGCCAAACACCATCTACCAAATTCAATGCAATACCCATTAATATTCCAACACCATTTTTAATGAAATAGAGCAAGCAATCCAGAAATTCATATGGAACAATAAAAGACTGCAAATAGCAAAAACAATCCTAAGCAGAAAGAACAGTGCTGGAGGAATTACAGTACCCAACTTCAAGCTGTATTATCATGCTACAGTAATAAAAACAGTTTGGTATTGGCACTGGAACAGGCCTGAAGACCAATGGAACAGATTGAAGACCCAGAAATGAACCCACAGAACTACGCCTACTTAATCTTTGATAAAGGAGCTAAAAAAAATAGTCAGGAAGATAGCCTCTTTAACAAATGGTGCTGGCAAAACTGGTTCAACACATGCAACAAACTAAAACTCGATCCTTATAGATCACCTTGCACCAAAATCAATTCCAAATGGATCAAAAACCTTGAAATCAGATACCCTGAAAACACTCAAGGAAGGAGTAGGAGAAACACTTGGGCTCCTTGGAACAGGACGGAACTTCCTTAACAAAGACCCAGGAACGGCTACAAATCAAAGAAAGGATGGAAAAATGGGACTGCATCAAACTGCAGAGCTTTTGCAAGGCAAAGGACATAGCTCACAAGATAAACAGAAAGCCCACAGATTGGGAAAAGATCTTTACCAGCCATTTAATGGACAAAAGCCTCATATCTAAAATATATGCAGAACTAAAACAATTACATTCCTCCAAAACAAAACTGCAAAGAACCAATAGCCCTCTCAACAAGTGGGCTAAAGACTTAAAAAGAGACTTCTCTGATGAGGAAATGAGAATGGCCAAGAGACATATGAAAAAGTGCTCTACATCACTGGCCATAAAAGAAATGCAAATCAAAACAACATTGAGATTCCATCTCACCCCAGTAAGAATGTCCTATATCAAGAAAACTAACAATAACAATTGTTGGAGGGGATGTGGCCAAAAGGCAACCCTACTTCATTGTTAGTGGGAATGTAAACCGGTTCAGCCACTCTGACAAGCAGTATGGAGATTCCTCAGAAGGCTAAACATAGAGCTCCCCTATGACCCAGCAGCCCCACTTTTGGGCATCTACCCAAAAGTCCACAAACAAAAACACACTAAAGCCACCAGCACAACAATGTTCATTGCAGCACTATTTGTCATAGCTAGCATATGGAACCACCTCAGATGCCCCTCGGTAGATGAATGGATCAGGAAAATGTGGTATATATACACAATGGAATTTTATGCCTCTATCAGAAAGAATGACATTGCCCCATTTGTAAGGAAATGGAAGGACTTGGAAAGAATTATACTAAGTGAAGTGAGCCAGACCCAAAGAAACATGGACTCTATGGTCTTCCTCATTAGGGAATAATTAGCACAGGTTTAGGCTAATCACAGCAGAGGATCACAAGAGCACAACAGCTATACCCTTATGAACACATAAGACGATGCTAAATGAAATGAACTTCATGTTATGGAAACGACTGTTATATCACTGTTGTAATTACTTTCAACATATGATGTGAAACCGTAGCTTCTATTGATGACCACCCTCTTGTATCCCCTTCCTGTGGTTATACCTGCACTATCTATACTATCTCTGTATCTTATCTGAGTACATAGGAACCCGGGTATAGTGGTATTAGAATTAGGAAACTGAAAGAGAATACCAAAATCGAGAGACACACAGTAAAAAGACAAATGGCTACAAAAGCAATACTTGCAAAACTCTTTGGTGTAAATCAACTGAACAACTCATGGGGGGAAGGGAAAAGAGAGAGGTAGGGGGGAATGAGGGAGGAGGTAACAAACAGTACACGAAATGTATCCAAAGCCTAACGTATGAAACTAACCTCTCTGTACATCAGTTTGACAATAAAATTTTAAAAAAAAAGACATCAAGCAACATCTTCCAAAGATTCCTTGCTCAAAGTTCACATGGGTTTCCGTCAAGTCACTCACTACACCTAAGGGTTGTCACGTGGACAGGGCCCACACACCCATGTCAAGTCCCCAGGAAAGCACAGAGCAGCTGCATTGATGAGCAGCAGTGTGGAGAGAAAACACTTGCTTTGAGCTGAATGCCAGGGGAGCCCACTGGTAAATACAAACAGACTCCAAGCACTTGGTTCTGAATCCCAAGCCCTTCACTGGCAGCCCAGGCATAGAAATCCTAGACACAATGGCAGTTCCCTGGCACATGATGGGCAGGATAAATACTGCCTATGCAGTCACCATCCAGAGAGCATGTGTAAAGAAAATTGTATGAAACCTCACCCTGAAGAACACAAGCACTCTGGGATGAACAGGAATCCTTTTGAGCAGAAAAAAGAAGTTCTCTCTCCAGGAACAGTAGCAAGATCACACTTAATCGTGCAAATTTTATGTAGATATGCAGCAGGAAGGAAAAGCAACTGCCCCAAATTTCATGGGATTGGACATAGATGTCAGAGAACATATTGCCAAAAAATTCGATGATATACTGTCCAGTTTCAAGTACAACACACATTTTTTTAAAAGTCAAAGACTAGAGGAATGCTATGTTTCCACATTCTATATTGAACTCTCATCTGTTGTCTTCTCATCAGTTACATCTCTGTTGCCCTGGAACTTGCTGCCATATGATGGGACCTAATTACCTTTGAGCCAGAAACTGCTCTGACTGCACTAAGAACAGAGGATGTGTTTATTACTGTACCTTTAAAAACCTAACTGAGCTTTACCCAGGAGAGCAAAACCTTCTGGAACTTTCTCAGAGAAACTTCTACGAGAAGTATTGCTAGAGATCTACAGTGACCTAGTAGCACTGGATGAAAAGATGACGGAACAAAAATATCCATCTACAACCCTGTTGCTTTGACTCCTCTCACAAAGTAGAGACAGTACTGTGAGGAAAGGGAAGAGGCAGATAGGCTCTGGAAATCAAGAAGGTAGCAACAGTGGTAAAAAGTAAAAAGACCCCCTGTGTGTGGAGATCTCACTTATGGCATGGCTAAAGGCCTAAGCCTTCTATGTCTGCCCAGGAAATCCTAGCACTATTGGAGGAAATTGATTAACAAAAGTCACCCACCTTGTACATTGTCCAGAGTATCAAAAAGGGGATGCTGTAGTTGTAATAGGAACATGCAGGCATTGCCACTGCCAGAGAAACTGCCTTATGAAGAGGGGGAACCCTAAATATTTTACTGACTGTTCCCTACCCCAGAGTGTGATCCAAGCCACTTTACCCAGGAAAATAACATTTAGCCAAGTAGCTTGATGAAAAACAGAACTCTGAAGAGTGGTGGATCTTGCCACAGCAGAGGATATCCTTGCCAAAACGCTGGGCAAAACCTTGAGTTACTAGGTGCATAAAGCAACTCACCAGGGAACAACTATGACCTAGCCCTGTAAAGGGACATTACTTTGTTCCTAAACTAGGACAGCTGGCGTAATAACCACCGTGCCCTGGCTGTGCTCAGGCTCATGCACCACAGGGTAAAAAGCCACCCCAGGAATCAGGACCCCAGGAAGCACTCCAGAAGAGCACTAGAGACAGATTTCACTTAAGACAGCCTCTCCCCCTGCCTTAGCTTATAAGCACCTCCTATCACTGATGGCTTTTCAGGGTGGTTAGAGGCATTTCCCCCAATACAGGGAACAGCTATGGTTGTGATTATAAACGTGGTATTTTTCCCCATTCAGTGGGGTTTACCCTGTTGCAAATAATGTTTGTGGAAGACTCTCTCCTCCCTGAATCCCCAGGGTCCACTCTGAAATATTGGCTAACCTTAATAATGTTCCTTATGTTTCTGCAGAACTTACAGGCTACTCAGTGTGTGGCGCATAAACAGGTCTGGAAGAAACTGCCACAGCCCAGCTTGGATCCAGACCATCCCTTCCAACCCGGAGATTCCATTTGAGTTAAGAAGTTATCTTGAAGTTCAAAGCCACCTTACTATGTCGGTATTTGTCATACCGAGCCAACATTAATTGCTGGAGACACCTCAGACTGCAGTTGGGATCAGCCCAGGCAAAACCAAAGGGGAGAACTTGGAATAGCTGTAGCAAAATGCTAACCAAACAAGTCTAATATGGGAGAGCCTCTCTATGATGAGACAGAACATAGAAACAAGAAAGCAAAGGTTGGAAAATTCCCTGAACTGGTTCCAAAATTTTTTTAATTGGTCCCTGTGATTAACAACTCTACTACCTACAGTCATGGGGCCCTTAATTCTACTTCTCTTGGATATAACAATAGGTCCATGTTACTTTGTTCAAAGTCAGTTTACCTGTGTTAAGTTAGTGGTCCTATGGGATACAGCCATCTCATTGAAGAATTAATTATTTGATTTTATGTACATTAAACCTGTGGTGAATTAAGTATGGAGACTGCATCCATGTAACATCACCTGTGAGACCTGTACCATCATTTGGCTAGCTCCCCAACCTTACCACCATTATGCCATGCCTATTGTCCCTGACTTTCCTCTGGTCACCATGATGCCCCTCTTCAACTCTCCATTAGAGTTGATCTGCTTGGTTGAGACTGCCGTCTGCTCTTAATTCCCTGGTGGCTCAGTTTCCTAACAGTATTAACTACATTCCAGGATGCAAGTTTTGGGGATATGAATTCACTTGAAGTCACCAGCTTTGTACTAAAGACTTCCAGTGCAACATGTCAAAATGTGGCTTCTATCTCACGATCAAATTCCCATGTAACACACAGTAATATCATAACTCTGCTTAAGGGGGTCTTGCTCCTTTCTTCCTATTTGAATTGCCACCAGATTTTTCCAGTTTCTTGGCAAGGATCATTCTCAACCTATATGACTTGTTAGAAGATCTTTCTTAAACATTAGGACTTATGAGGGCTGCCGGCATTGACAAAGTGAACTTTCAAGGCCATATACATATTCATGGCACATGTCCAGCAAGAACATGCATAACCCCTTATAGCTCACTTCTAGCTCACTTCTAGCTCACCTCCACACTCATCACAGAAGGAGGGAAAGAAAAGGGTCAAAATAGTTGCTACGCAACTATCAAGGTGTGACATTACTTCAGGACTATGAATGACTGGGGGAAAAATGAATCTCTGTACAGACCTAGTCAAAACAGTGGCTATTAGGCAAATCCCCAGCATTATGAGTGAGGTCAAACATTCAACTTTAAAACTGTTAGATCTGCAAAGAAATAGGAACTTGTGGCCCACAAAACAGGAAGTCCACAACTCCACTATTCAGGATTACTGAGGAAGCATGTATGTTGTATTTACTAGATAAGAACTTCAGCCATTTTACATGCCACTGAAATAAAATACAGTTGAGAGTCAGTATCTCAGTACCAATAAGGAAACTGAAAACAGTCCTTACATACCACATAATAACTCTAAACTTCTAAACTACAATTACCGAATTTTCCAACTCCTAGAGGGGTTCAGCAGCAGATTCAAATCAGGTGAGTAAATCAAACAGTACTTTGTTTGTGATTTTACAACCTAACAGAAATTCAACAGTCCCAGAAATCCTTGGAATACCCAACATACTAACAGGTGCATATTGATATTCTCAGAAGGATAGAATAAGGTAGAATGAATATTTGAAGTATCAATGGCAGAAAACTTTCTGCATTTTAAAACAATCAGTCCCTACACACAGGCCTTGGTCAGTGAAGACCACATAGGATAAGTTCAGATCCACGTCAAGACACAAGCAATAAGAACGACTCATCATACAGAATGGATACTCAGCACAACTGATGGTGTCTCTTCAAAACACAAAGTATTGAGAGCAACATGAGAATTATACTGGAGTTCGGTGAAGGGAAAAGACTTTTATGAATTCTATAGTCACCAATCCATCAGAAATTACCTGAGATTTTGTTTACCTTGTTTCACACATGTCCCACTCTCTTATCCTGGAGGAACCCAGGCTAGTCAAGGTTGTAATGGTTTCTTGGTCAGACACAAAGCAGGTGGAAAGTCGGTCTCGAAACGTAGGGTCCCTTAATTCATCTCTTCCTTCAGAGAAAGGTATGTGGGGGGTAGTGAAAAAATGGAATGAGGGTTTCAAACCCACAAGGCTCACCTTCTTTGGGATAGCCATCCTCCTGTCAGGGTAAAGAGCAAACTGTCAGAGATAATTTGTCTTCAAACATCTCTTCTCTGTGCTCCTTCCTGTGACAGTCACTGAAGATGCACTTTGGCATCTGTATCAACCTGAGTACCAGAGTGCTCTTTGGAATGTGGCTGTTGAGTTTCTCCTTGTTCCAAAGGGAATGCTCCATGTGATTGTGCCATCTCTCTTCCAAACCATACTGAAAAAGAGGGCACATTTAGGGAAAACCCAGCCAAATGCCTTCCCATTCAGAAATGCTCAGTAGCATTTTTCTGTATATATTGGGATCACAGGCGTATGCATAAACAGAGAGCCTTCACCAGTCCACAGGGTGGAAAGGCAGGAGAAGGTGTCAGCAACCCTTGTTGTAGAACACCAAGTCTTCTGGTTTGTTTGCTGTTGTCTATCACAGTTTCCCAGTTTGGGCCCTAAATGGTAATCTCAGTACACACCATTGTCCTGGCTTTCCCTTACTATTTTGCTCTCCCCAGAACACCAGCCGCTCTCACTGTGTTCTCCTAAATCAACAGTCTACAGAATCCTTGAGATAAAACTCTCTGGTTGAGACAAGCCTAAAACTTGGTTGTAATTGAGTTTATAGTATTGATGTTTTAAAATATCACTAACAGAAAAGTTTATAAACCTCAGAGCATTCCAAACTGCAGATGACACTACTGGAAGCTGAGCAGACATCTCTGACCCATTCAAGTTCGTTGTGTCCAAGATTCTCTCCAGTTATAAACTGCTGTGTCTAGACAAGTGCTCAGAATCATGGTCCAGAACCCAAGTTCTGTCAACATGTTCTTAAGTTTGTATGTGTGAGATATACCCCATCTAGGGAGCACTGGGATTGAAGTTACGAGGTTTACAATATTTAAGGCAAAAGTACTGTTGGGTAGTGTTACAAGTAAGCTTACATAACTAGGCCAGGGCACAACCAGAGAGCCAGTCAACACTTCTCCACGTGAGCAAGTGTCTGGAAGGCACTAGCATTTGTATCCTTGAAAAGGATCTACCCTTATAAATTATTGAAAGTGGACATTAAGCTGGGATATCCATCTGCACCACTTAGGAAATTTAGCCTCCCAAGCAGCTTCCAAGAAAGAATCTCATCACCAGATCCCCTAGTCCTTGGGCTTTTGTACCCACAATGAATTGTATCTTGAGCTTCCCTGGCTCTCCAGCTCGCTAATGGCTGAGATTAGAACTTGTCAACCTCCATAATTATGTTTTATATATCCTATTGGTTCACTAGAGAAGCTTGAATAAAGAAGTAACTTTTCTGTTTCAAAAGGAAATATCCGGGCTGGGAATATGGCCTAGTGGCAAGGGTGCTTGCCTCCTATACATGAAGCCCAGAGTTCGATTCCCCAGCACCACATATATAGAAAATGGCCAGAAGTGGCGCTGTGGCTCAAGAGGCAGAGTGCTAGCCTTGAGCAAAAAGAAGCCAGGGACAGTGCTCAGGCCCTGAGTCCAAGCCCCAGGACTGGCAAAAAAAAAAAAAAAAAAGGAAATATCCTTCTCACTGTATTCCACAGCAGGCATTTACCTTTTGGATCATCTTGAATAACAGACCAAAATTCATATGTGTGAACCACCTACATATGTTTCAGAGTCCAAAGAAAATCAAATGGATTTGAGACAAAGCCAAGTCAGTCATACCTTGACCTATAAGAGCTTACTTCTACCATTTTGAGACTATGGAAAATCATTTCCTATCATTTGTATCTGTTATTTCTAGAATTTCAGTAAATAAACATTAGATGCTGAGCCCAACACAGTCCGAGATGTATGCAGGGTTCCTTTACAGAACGTCAACTACTACCTACATAAAATGAGATCCAGGAAGCCTTTGTTCCAATGATTCCTGTTTTTCCTTGGGCAAAGGTGGACTTGGCAATGAGCTCTGCAGTTTGTAGCAACGGTGGTGTGCACTGCAAGTGCATTATACCTTAGGTGTCAGGAAGCCATAAGAAGTCAATGGAGCTGGTTAACAAGACCTCAGTCCCCAGTTGCACGTGGCAAGTTCTAAAGAGCTGCAAAACTGGACCATAGATAGTAAATTTTAAGGTGCTCAATGCAGTACTAAGATTTGAATTCATTAATTTCTTTAAAACAATTCTTTTATTTCAGTGAAGAAACTTACACGTATTGACTTCATGTTGAAGTCAATATAGACCTTCATAAAATTGACCCACTACACCCTGCCTAAATGTAATTGTAGTTGTCCTGGTTCATGTAAATGTGAACACATATTAAAGATGCTTTCAGTGGCCACTTTTAGGAAATAAGACCAGGCAAGAAACATCAAAGTGATAGACTACAATATAGTCTCTGCCAGATGCCCATGGTTCATACCTGTAATCCGAGGTACTCAGGGGACTGAGATCTGAGAACTACAGGTGAAAGTCAGCCTAGGCAAGAAAGTCCCTGAGACTCTGATTTCCATCAACCAATGAGAAGGCCAGAGGGAGGTTGTGATTCAAGTGGCAGAGCACTATTCTTAATAAAACTCAAACAGTGCCTGGGCCCTGAGTTGAGTCCCAGGAGTGGCACAAAAATTTAATCCATTGAAACTAAGCATTTCCAAGTCTTATTTTTATTTTTCTATTATGACCTTGATGAAATGATACTATGAGATACAAAGACAGTGGGCTAGTAAGGGCTAACCAATTATTTGCCATACTCAAAAGTTTGCCTTCACATAAAGTCATGCTGTGGGCATAAACATGCCTTTATGACATTTGTGATTACATTGATTCTCATTCTCTACTCCATTGAGTCTACAGAATTTCATAAATACCTTACATGACTGAGCAAGACATACAAGTATTACAATTTAGAAGTCAGGTATTTCCCAAAGGTTTGGTCCTGCTGTACCAGTGGCCTGGGCCTTTGGGAACATCTTCTGAAATCAGTGGTAAGTTGCTCTATCTTGCACCTGGTGTCAAGAAGCAGGACATCCTGAAGTTTTTCATGCATTTTTGGACTTGGGAGGAAACACAAACCTCTGGAGGCCTACATATAATTTGGTACGGCTCAAATCCATTTACCAAGTGATCCATATGCTGCCAGGTTGAAGTGTAATCCAGAGCAAGCGTGGACTCAACAGTAGCTTTAAGATGCTTGTCCACTTGAGCCTTGTGAAACGGAAAACTCAACTCCCAGCATTGTAGATAGACTATCAGAAAAACTAGTATCCTTTTCCATTTCTGGGACTTTTGGGCACTCCTCCCTCCAGTTGACCCCTTACCTACTGAAGAGCATAACCTTTCCTGAGTGGAGCTACTTATTTCTTGTGAGTTGAAAAAGGAAATTATTTTCATGACAAGGAACTCATAAGGTCAAACACGTATGGAAAGTCATGCAATCATAGGTTAAGGAGACCATATCTAGGTACTTACATTACTAGAATAATTTCATTCCTCTTTTCCTGAATGAGAGTCTCTGTGTTACCATTAGGCTCCACTACATACCAAAGTCAATGCACCCTATGACCAAGTGGGTTTAGGGCTCAGATAACAACCTACTTCATGAACAGTTCACCCCACAAAGCTTGGCAAGCACCATCAAAGCACCAGAAATGAGAAATAATCAATATCAATTCTGAATAACCCCAGGAAACAGTCATTGAATGAAGTGAAGTTAGAATCCTAAGATACTCCCTTTCTTATTGCTTCAATTTTTGTTGAGCCACAACACCTTTTAAAAGTGTTTACTTGAAGGAAATATGCCAACATGGGTAGGAGGTACAGCTTTCAGAGTATGCCAGCAATAATAGAAAGTTGACAGTCACTAGATCATCTTCCCACTCACTGGACATATTGAAAGGGTATGGGAGTGAAAGCACCAACAAGCAGACTTTCAGATAGTACATATTGTGTCTGTTTTGCATGAAGGAGGTCCATTGACACACCTAATCATGTTTGTGGGTAATAATGAAAGAGCTGATAGGCAGAGATGTGAATGGAGATTGGGAGGTCAGCCTGTACAGCTCAGTGCCAGCTCATAGGCTTGACCATGGTGGTAAGCATCAAGGCTATCACAGGATAGTTTCACTAAGTAGCCAACTACAGCATGAACTCCATTAGGAAGTATTCTTGAAAAGATCTGGAATAGAACAGAGGGAGAAATTGAGCAGACATTCCATCTCAAGATGATTCTGCTCAGGGAAGGAGCAAGGAGATAGATAACTGCTGCCAATAAAAGTCACACAACAGGTCCTAACCCACTAACATAGCCACAGGCCAAAAATTAGCAACCCTCTGTTTAGGGGATTTACAGAAACTCCTTACTCATAGTGACCTCCTGGTGATTGAAAATCAGAATTTTGCTTAACAGAATTGCTCAATTCTTGTGTATAACAAGAAAGTTTAGGAACAAGGACTCCCTAAGGTCAAGACTTCTAGGCAACTCAAGAAGTGCTGGCTCAATATGAGCCAGGCCCTGATATATACTGCTAGCACAAACATGTATAGCAGGAACAAACACCCGAAAGTCAGTAATGGAAGCATTACTGAGGCTGTTGATCTTAAGTTCTTCCTGCTCTGGTCTTGTTTGTTTGACTCGTGTTAAGATGATAAGAACCTTGAGAACAGAGTGCTGGTGCCCAGTGCTTCCAGTCACTATCTCTGTGGGACTGACCAGAGATTAACCAGAACTAGGGATAATTCTAGAACTCACAGGATATAACAGACACATTAAGTTGTTTGGGGGAAAGTATAGGAAGTCTCCTGAGTCATATGGAAAAGATAGCTGAGAACATAAGCATCAACTCAACCATCAATACAAAGCCTTAGTTACGATTTTACTCCTTTGGGAATCTATAATTGATGTAACCAGCAGGTAATCAGCTTATAAACTGGGGAGAAAATGGGTTACCAAATCTCCAACAATGATGGATTTCTACCATACAGTAAGAGTTCTCAGTAAGCTCCAGAAAATCACAAGCTTTTAAAGAAAAACAATCTACCATTTTAATGAAGGAAAGTAAATTTTTTTTAAAAAAAAATGTTACCGCTCCTGCAGAGAAAATGGCTATAGACAGCCTTATTTTAAGTCGATGATTTAAGAAGCCTTTTGGCTATAGGCAATGGTGCCTACAGAAAACTCATATTCCAGTCTTGGGACCTCGAGCAGATGGAATATTGTCAACATAGATATGCTATTGACAGTCTTCTATAGATTCAGCACAAGCCCCATCAAAATTTTCAGGTCGTTCTTCACAAAAAATAGAAAAACCTGTACTGACAGTCATGGAAACAGAAAAAGTCCTCCTGAGCAGAAGCAGCAAAGCTCTAGGTATCCTACTACCACACTTCACATTATGCTCTGAAGATATAGTAACAAAAATACAGTGGTATTTCACAGAAACAGACACAAAGAACAATGGCACAGGACAGAAGGCCCAGAAGGCATCCATATAGCAACAGTCATGTGATTTTTGACAAGCCAAAACAAACCTTAGAAAATGACAGCCTTGTCCTCAAGTAATATTAGTTATCTACACGTAAAACACAAACTTGTTCCCTACTTCTCGATAAGGAAGTTTCTACATTGGTCAAAGATCTTAATGTTAGACCTGAAAACTTTAAAGCTAGTATAGGAAGATAAAAAAAAATACTTGAAAATATACACATAGGCAAGTATTTTCTGAAGTCTCCAAATGGCCCACCAAGTAAAAACAAGAACTAATCAAATTTAAAAGCTTCTGCATGAAGGAAATAATAACCTAAAAAAGACAACCAAAGAATAGCACAGATGTTTCTTAGCTCTTCGGATAAAGATTTACCATCCAAGTATATAAAGAGCTCAAATTAAACACCAAAAGAACCAACTGTCCAACTGATAAATGAACACATGCACTGAAACATTTTCAAAAGAACTAGAAATATTCAACATCCTTATAGGAAATGCATACATAAATGAAAGATTCCATTTCATCCTAGCCAGAATGACTATAGAAAAAAAAATAAACAAACATGTCAGCAATGACAGGAGATAATGGAACCCTCATACCTGTTTTGGTAGAAATGTGAATTAATTAAAAAATCAGTAGATAGGGTCATCTTAAAACTAATAGACACATTTTATGACTCCATCATACCACTCTTGTGCCTTTCTATCCAGAGGAGGGGAAGAACTACGTAAGTGATGCCTACCTAACTTTTTTAAAAATCACAACTCTGTTCACAATATGAACTCAGCCAAAATGCCCAGCAATAGTTAAAGAAAGTGGGGCAGATATACACAATTCAGAAACTAGTCTAGTACCAGTGACTCACTCATTGTTTTACTCATAGGTAGAAGCTAGATCTAAAATGATAACCATGAACTTAAGAAGGAGACTGACAGGGGAAGGAGAAAAGAGAATAGTTCTGAGGCATAAACAAGATCAAAATGTGTTGTATATCAAGATAGCATGGTGAAAAGCAGCAAACACTTGCAAAAAAGAGGGCAGAAGGGCAGGAGGTAAGGTTGTTCAGAGTACACTGTGGGCACCTATGAAAATATCACAATGAAACCTCCTTGTACAATTTATGTATGCTAACAAGATGAATCAGATGGCTAGTCAATTTCCCCTGTTTTCATACAAGTTATGAAGTAATTCCATTTTAATTTGGTACTAAAGGGATTCTGAATGCAGGGCATTTTGCTTGCTAAGTAACCCTCTTCCACTTGAACCACACTTTCAGCCCCCTTTTGTTTTATTTCTCAGAGAAGGTTTCCCTTTGGGGGCAGGGGATGGGCTTGGATCCTACTACTTACATCTCATACATAGGATTCATGGCAAGGACCACTTAATCTTCTCCACGATATGCAAACTTCCAACATCTGCCTTCCCAGAATCTGGGATTACCACGTTATATATTGCATCCCCCTCAGACAATTTACCATGTAAAAGGACATCATGGCGAAGGTAGCTAATGACAATGGCAAGTATTTCATTCCAAACCGATGGGAGAGCAAGAACAAATCCAACTACAGGAAGCCATGCCCTCTAATTACTTGAGAACAATGCCCCAAACTGATGTTACTTTATAAACATCAAATGCCAGAAGCAATCTCATGCTCTGGTACAACTATAAGCCTCTGAACAACTCTGTGGGCCCAGAGTCAAAGGGCAAATGGGAGCTAATAAAAGACACAAGATTTATGGATGAATCACCACCAGAAAATAGCCTAGTTGGTCCAAGTGCATCCAAAGCACACATCATTTAAAGGATCTTTTCTCTCTCTAAATGTCTAACTCTTGAAGATGCCAAAAGAGAAGGGTAACCATTTGGCTATTTGCTGACAGTAAAAAAGATATAAACATAGTAAAATTTGTATTTTGCTTAGAGCCTCCAAATCTCCTATAGATGTGGGTACACATGTCTTTTTGGCTCTATGTTCTGGGCTTGTTATTTTGCTTTGAGGTGAGACCCAGTCCTGTCTTGGAAATCTTCCCAAGTTAGTTGACTCTATCCCTTGGTGGTCCTGTCAGCTACAATCCAAGGATTCATCACATTCTCCATACTTAAAAACCAGAATGTATCTATTTTGTACAGATCACCAAGATTAGTAATATAGATTTAGAAATGGTAGTCTATTCAATCTGAAGAAAATGTTCTAGAAAGTAACCTTACTGTAACACTCTAGGAAAAGCACCTCCCTAATTAGATTTTCTTCCCTCTAAAAGAAGAAGAGCAGAAGAAAGTCAGCAGATATTCACAGCCAGCATTTGTGATGGTTCTGCCAATACTGGCATTGCTTAACACTAGTAGACTCAGTTACAAATGCTATATGTAGAAAGGGGAGAGAACAGACATTAAGCTCAGCCAGAGAGGGAACGACAGAGCTAGGATGGTGAGAACAGAACAGCAACTGAGAAAATCCGGATACTGGTCTGTAGCACTCCAAGACATCACCCAGATCCCTTCTCAAGAAGATATGGTATTCACCCTGCTGCTGCAAGGTCATGTGCAGATAGTCTTCAGTTTTGCTTTGCTTCTAGATATATCCTCAGACATCTTTACCTAAGGTCATTCTTTCTAGCAGTAGTGTAGATGCAGAAATCTACCAATGTGAGCCCAATGCAGAGCATGGAATTTAGCTCTAAAGATCCTGAGAGATATCAAGCTTGGACCACTTATCAGTCTCTAAGGGGGAAAGTATCATATAGGTCATTATGAAGTGTCTCACTGGGGGGATGGGCAGGGGAAACAAAGACAGAACACAGTTCCTGAGATGTACCACATGACTAAGTCTTCTATAAACTTTTGTGAAAATCACCCTAGCATAGCTGGATCCTGGTAGAGGGGAAGCACTTAAGCATGAAGCCTCAAGTGGCCAGGAAGCCATAGCTATTCCCTGGGCTCTGTCAGCCACACCAGTGTATGGGATTGGAAACTCTCAACAACTATCAATTGTATGAGGATTTTTCAAGAGCATGACCACAGGACACAAGTAAGCTGCACCCCCTTGGCTCCACTGTTTAGCCAGTAATCTCTTCCCTAGTTTACCTCTATCCCCAAACATGAGAGTACAGAGAGGAGTATGAAAAGAAGCTAGGTAAAATGGCAGAGACGTTCCCCTCATGCTTGTACTTAAGCATGTTTTGGGTTTCAGATGATGGAAGCAACCACAAGAAAGGTTGGCAGTGGCTTCTGGTCCATGACAGGGGAGTTAGTCTGCCTATCCTAAGCTAGATCCAAGCTCAGTGGACCCCACCAGGGGACCTTTCTGTGCCGAGATTTGTGTTTATTGACCCCCTCCCCCAAATAGACACAGACCAGTACTGACCAAGGCTATTTTGTTCATAGGACTTGTACTCAGGGCCTGGGCACTTTCCCTGAGCTCTTTTTGCTCAAAGCTAGTACTCTAACACTTTGAGCTACATAGCCACTTCCAACCATGGCTTCTTTAAGGGCAATTCAATGTCCAAGCTACAGCAGACCGGGTTACCTCTTCAGTCTTCACTATGCTACACTTTAATTGGGACATTTTCTTTCATGAATGGGAACATCTAATGCAGTACTAAATCTTGCTACCTTGGCAGAAGGTGACATCTTTTATGCCTGCCTATGACTGCCATCCTGCAAACCCTTTAGACCTGCTGGATATTACAGATGGTATGGCCTCCTCAATCAGCCAACATACCTGGCCAACATGGGTCCAACATTACAAGATCATTGCTTGTTGCAAATGAGTCACCTACATAAATTCAGGTGACAATGTCCTTTCCCTTCTGATAAGGTTCAAACCATTTTATGCCAGGCTCATCTGAATGGGCCACATCCAGAAGCTGCAATTGACTCCTACCAAGCAGTAAATCATACACCTGCTAACAGTAGTGGTCACAGATCAGTGTGGAAGACACTAAAGGCCCTATGCCCTCACTAGAAGCTATCTTCAGCAACAACCTCAAGCCTGACCAAGTCTTCACTTTCCATGTGGGAGAGTACCAGGTCTCAGAAACACCCAGAACTAAAGTCTCCTCAGTTTCTAACATCAATTGCCCTCCATCCTTCAGTTGTTGTTGCCATTTTGATTTTGAAGATCTCTTTCAGTCCCACTACAATGTCAAGTCCCATGAGCTTGTTTACCCAGCAATGGCGAAAGGATGGCTCCTAAAGGCATTCTTGGTCCTGGAAACCCAGATTTGTATTAAGGACAAGTCATGTTCTGTTTGGGTACATTATAGCACAAGTAATCAGATACGGAAGGAACACAACGTGAGTGGCAGGCAGAGGTCTCATCCTGTGATAGGAAACTCAAGAGGCACATTAATATAAGCACATTAAGAGCATTAATATAAACACATCACATACACCTGCAGAAAGATTCTCCATCAAAATAGCACAGCAAATATAGGAAGCCTAGCACACGAAGAAGTTTTAGCTCAATAACAATCAACCAAGAAGGCAGCCATAACTGACCAAGGGGCTGCTTTCATCCATGCTATGCTCTGGAAGTTACAGGACATCGTCAAGTTCTTCCCTATCAGTTCAGTCCGGGAGTCTACAACAAATGCAGCCAAGCTTAGATCTACACACAACCAGTTGGTTACCTATTTCTATTATCACCAGCTATGGTAGCCTGTTCTGGTGAGAGATAGGATGGAATTCTTCAGACAAGAATGTTCAGGGAACACTTAGAGGCATACAACAAGCTAAGAACATATGCTCCATCCTTCTAACAATGAGGCATGGGTCTGAAGACGTCTCTACCCAACCGGGGACTCTTAGTAACATCATGGTTCATTCTCATACCTGACATCCAAATAAATGCTGCCATGGGAGGACTCAGGCCACAGGTAACTTGCTGAGGAAGCGTATCATATTAGCTATTATAATAATTAAGCACTTCCCAGCAAGGCATGACCCCCAGAACCAGGATGAGCTATGTGGATAAGAAGCACCCACAAACATCAGACACAGTTTCTGGAAGCAAGTTGCCTGATGTTTGCTTCTCTGTCACAATGCAGTAGTAGCACCATGAATCCATAAGAGTAACACTTGTGAAGCTGGCTTGGCCAAATTTCTCATGTCACTTTGAATCAGACAAGGCCCATCAACAAGGCACAATGTCTCTTATCCTCTGCCTAGAGGATCTAGATATGAGCTAAATGAGCCCACACAAGGACGTGACTCTCATGGGCATTCAGACCTCAGTAGATGATTTTGTGCATGTCCCAGCCTGGAAAACACAACACTGAGTCACAAGTTCCACAAGAATTAGTAGTGAAGGGAAAAATAGGAAAATAAGTCCCAGGCCCAACTACAGAAAGTATTCCAAGTGTTTTCACTGGAGAAACTGACACATCCTCTCAAGAATAGTCTATTCCAATTGAGTCTAAGTATCTTCACTGGAGAAACTGACACATCCTCTCTAGAATATTCTACGTTCCCACCTTCCTAAATTTATGGAGGAAAAGCATATGTCCTAGCACCCCATTCAGCACACCACCGGAGGGCTGTGGCATGTTTTGACAGAGTGGCTCCTGAAGAGGCTCACTCAACAATTCTCTGCCAACGCCTCCCCCTTGACCAGTTAGATGTCTTCAGACATGTTTTTGTCACAATGGAATATACCTCTGCTATCCAGAAGATGCTAATTAAATCGACAATGCTTAGGACAGGTCCCAGTGGTAAAAGGACATCCATCAGAAGAAAGCAGGACTAACGAGGTAGGTAGACACGTCCTGCCACAGCTTTCAGTTTTTGCACAGAAAGGCCAAATGCTCTGAGGTCTTTGCTACATAGGGCCAGAGTCAATGCCTTCAAGTTGAAATGGTATTGTGAGCAGAGCTCTCTGAAGAAAAGCCACATCTCTACTGAAGAACATCCAACTTAGTTAAGCTTCCTTTACCCTGTGAAGACAACATCTGTACATCCCATAGATTTTCTTGCCTTGTAAAGACAATTATCAGAATCCTCTCTGGAGTCGGCACCTACTTTCTTTCATTTTTTTGACTATAAAAGCTTAAGTAGCCCTGCCAAGGAAGACTATGTCATTCCTAACTTGAATCTGCTGCTAGGCCATAGCCATTCAGAGCAAACATATATTGATTTTCTTAAAGCAGGGCTGCTTTGCATCAACAGTAGGCACCAAAGGAGTTCACAAAGATCACACAGCCCCACTCAGTTTGCTGAAGCTTATTTGTCTGGGGTTGAGAGATTAAGCAACATTTGCCCATTTTCCTTGAAATGCTATTCAACAGTTCACTCAGCCATAATAGACTGCTGTCATCTGGATGCTGCACGTAATTGTGAAAGCTGAGGGTTGTTCTGTGTTCTTCCAGGAATGTGTACAATGTAGTGACCAAATGTCTTGTGGTTTATGATGAGGGACCACCTTCCCCCCAGGCTTTCCACCTGTGCTATACCTAAGTTTTAGGACAAGACTCAGACCCAGGAATGCAAGGTCTGACGTGTTGACCAAGTGCCTTTTTCTGCAAATCTGTCCACAAGTCAGCAAGACATCTTGGCTCAAGAGCTCCTTACAATGACAACACTCATGTCTTTCATAGTTAAAGCACTCTGGAAATTAAGGAATACTACTTCAAAGGCCATTCACAAGTGAAACTATGCTATAGCTTTATGGAGAATCATTTCAAGATGCTGACATGGTTGCGAGACTGACAATGCAACACATTACAGAATCCACACTTGATGGAGTCCTGACAATACAAGAATCAGGCTGCCACAAGCATCCAGAAGTCTTCATTGGAGCTGTGGTCACTAGACCATTGAGGGGAGGACAACCAACTGCATGGCATCAAGAAGCTGTTAGCTTTCCTAAAACTCAAACAACAGGATAGATTGCCAACAGCCACATCTTGGACTAAAGAGAACTCGGAAGTCTTTTATGGAAAGACTAGATGTAGAAACAAACTGGATGACTTCCACCATGTTAAGTATTTCAGAGTAAAGCAAGTCAAGTCTGCCAGCCGACCCCTTTTTGATTCTTTGTCTGCTCTTAAGCCTTCAAGGTTTTTTTTCAAGTTTTTTTTAAAATTTTTATTGTCAAACTGATGTACAGAGAGGTTACAGTTTCATACGTTGGGCATTGGATACATTTCTTGTACTGTTTGTTACCTCCTCCCTCGATCCCCCTTCCCCCCGCCTTCAAGTTTTTAATTCAACATAAAATGTGGAATCAATTCTGTGTAAAGAACTTGTGGGGCAAAAACAGAGGCATGAGCAAATCCCAAGGAGTAAACAAATATCATCTGGCCTTCAAAGAACATCATGCCTTCTTCCAAGCAGGTAAAAACACCATAGATGAACTAAGAGTCCTCGTGTCAAATCATCTGTTTCTTTCACTTGCCAAGTCTCTACACTCCTAAGTGTGACTGAAGACATAATTAAGAGGATGGATCCCAAGAGACAGCAAAGAAATGCCAATGCTCTGAGGAATCAGTGCTCTGAAGCCACTGCAAGAAATATTCATTAGCCAAATATGGTCAGGATCACATTATAGGTAGATTCTGGAACAGACCAATGAACCAAATTCACAGTACCTGGAATAGGGAAAACACAGCCATCTCCCATTTCTTATTCAACAATTATCTACAATCACACTCTCCTAAATCCGAGACCATTTCCAAAGGACTGGTGAAGGGTAATCTCCCCTGTTTTCCATAAAAGAACAGGATTGCTTGGTGCACTGACGTTGTGGTCCATTATGTCCATCGTGTAACTGTCAGTCTGATCTTGCTGCTAATGAGAACCTGCCCACAGAAGCCATCCTAAGTAGTTCAGCTTCATCACATGAAGAAACTTGCATATTCCCAGCCTTGTCCAAGTCCCTTCTACCCATAAACAATCTTCAACAAAGATACTCCAGGTATGTCTCTTGAGATGTCTAGAACTACTATTCATTCTTTAACCACCAGTGCATCCAGGTGTCCTGAAAATGTTGTGACCTAGCATCATTCAACAGCTCCTGGTGCCCAAGTTGAACTTCACTGATCAATACGGGAAGCAGTTACTGTATCTACAGAGGAAGAGAAGCCACCTAAGCGGAATCAGATGGCAATGTCCTCGTCACATAAAGTTCAGATATATCCAAGCTAAAAGACAAGCTATCAAGCTAAAAGACAAGAGTTCTTTCCCAATAAGCTAGAATACATGCCCTGGGACTTAGGAGAAGTAGGTTGACTCTTCATTCTTGTGACCCTCAGTTACCCAATGAGATATCTATGACTTGCATCCACATAAGATTAGAGGTTCTACTCTGGTATGCCCACTAGTTCTGGTAGTAGATAGATGTGCCACCACTGGGGGGAAAAACCAACTACTCATTTTCCTAGGAGATCATGAAAAGTTATTGCTCCATATAAAGGAATAAAATGAAATTAGGTTACTCCCTAGGGCATGTGATACTCATGTGCCCCATGTTAGGGGACACTGGGTAGGTACAATAGTCTCATAAGTATAACTTTGCCAAGACTACAGATGACCTCTCATAAATTTCCATGTTGCCTACCAAATAAGCAACTTAAACCAGCAGAAGTGCTGCCCAACAGAGGAAGTTAGCAGATGTCCTTTGCTATGTGGTGGTCCTCACAGAGCAGGTACAAGTAGTAATGACGTGTGAAGAAGATGAGAATGGTAAGGCAACATGCAGTCAGCACCTCTATTATCCTTTAATGCAGTTGAGCAGCCTGCAGGTGTACACTTGGGCCAACCTTCCGGAGACAGAAGAGATCTACATCCTTCCAGAAATACCTCCAAGCACTTAGACACAGATCCCAACTAGGCCATGCCAACCTAACATGCACTGGGCATCTCCCAGGCTGACCACTGAAATGAAATTTTAACAGTCCAGATTTTAGCATCTACATGACCTATGCCTAAGCT
The DNA here is from genome assembly GCF_023159225.1 of Perognathus longimembris pacificus. Taxonomy (NCBI): domain Eukaryota; kingdom Metazoa; phylum Chordata; class Mammalia; order Rodentia; family Heteromyidae; genus Perognathus; species Perognathus longimembris. Next base: position 61,738,097 of record NC_063165.1, read on the forward strand.
GACATCATGGCCAGCTTAGACACAAATCTCCCGCCCCACCCCCACCCCACATCCACACCCACACATGTATCTTCCAGCTACAATGATCTATTCTTCCCAGTCACAGGATGAGAACTTCATCAAGAAAGTATTTTGGACAGAGGGAAGGTTTCATGATGCCAACAACAGGAAGACAAAACCTTAAGTAAAATCAGGTATGAGACTAGAGACACCACCCACGTCTACAGAGACTGCCTGAATATAGATGGACTTCCCGGTCCCATGCCTGTATGTTGATACCAGAGACAGTCCTTAGCCCATTTTTGGATAATTCAAGTTCTCTCTACATACTGGGAGCACAACAAGTTGAGAAGTACTCCCTAATAACCATCAACACCGATATTGCCAGACTCTCCCTTACCACGGCTAGCCTGCAATGGCAGTTTCCTGGCCAAATATGAAGCAGTAATTCAACTTATAGACATGTCTAAAAGAAAAGCAAACAAGATCTAGCAAGGTTCACTGTTTCTATCTCAGGGCTTGAACCACGAGGAAAAACTAGGGCCATTGGGAAGACCACAAAAAATATTTTTTCAAGCCAACATGTCCTGGAGAAGTACAAAAGAATAGGATCATCCCAGACTTCCTACAAGTAGAAAAGAAGTCCAGGTCATGAAGGCCAAATGGAGCCTACATTGGTTTTGCGCTGAGAAGGCCAGGGTGAGAAGTTTTATAGTCACTGCCTTCTGGGAGATGAGGCTAGTCAATGAGGTCAGGCACAGGTACAGGAAAAGAGCAAAGAAAACCCACAGTCGTCAAGTAGAAATTTTAAGCCCATTGGGTTTCTCCAATGCTGCAAAAATAATTGCAATAGGCTTGGTGCTTGGATCTATCTGCACACCTGCCCAAGGCTCACTCCTAACCAGTCTTCATCTTTGAAGAGACATAATCCCAATACTCTTACTTCTTAACAGTCTTCCTAGTCTTCCTACAGTCAACAGCCAACTTCTTCAGACCAGAGATGTGTGAAGGGAACAAAAAACTGGCTGAGGCCTCCAAACCAGATATGATCACCAGGGAGGCACATAACCTTCACCAAATCTCTACCATGTGAGTAATTTCAGAACCAAGGAAGTAAGTACCAATGCCATATACCATTAACCACCTAAGAGATGGACTTAACTAGTGATCATATAAAACAATAAAGATTCCATGCACTATGCCAGAGAAGTGAAATATCTACCACTGGACCATCATTGATTCATCCAGTTTTAGATCCACAGACACCTTTAGAACTGGCATTGGTTGTAACAATACAGGATAATCCAGAGGACTGCTGGTAGGATACACCATGCACGTACTTGGATACTGTCTTATAACAGAACCTATTTCATTCTGTGCAGGTTCTCTGGGATGCTGCTATATGAGGTCAGAGTGGGAATCTACTGGGATTTTTAACTTCTGCTCTGGTCACAGTGCTCTGGTAAATACAATACCTGGCAAGTTAAAAATGTGGCTATACAGAAGAGCCACACAGTAAAACAGATCAGGTTCCCCACTAAAGGAGATCACCATATTTCTATTATGTGATGATCAATACAGGTAGATTACTTGAACTGATCAGTGTCTGTCGATTTTGTGGGAAGATTTTAGGATTGAGGGGCCCAATTCTAGCAGTCAAGGATCCTAAAAAAGCAGAGATGGAACGAAGGCAGCACACTCAAATAAACAAAATAAGAGATGAAACAGGTAGCATCACCACAGAAATAACCGAAATTCAGAAAATAATAAGGGACTATTTTGCAAACCTTTATGCCAACAAATTCGAGAACTTGGAAGAAATGGATGATTTCCTAGAAAAAATTGATATCCCCAAACTCAACCATGAAGATTTAAACCTTCTAAACAGACCCATATCCAGTATTGAAATAGAAACAGCAATAAATGATCTCCCATCCAAGAAAAGCCCAGGTCCAGATGGATTCACAGCAGAATTCTACAAGGCCTTCAAAACAGAACTCACTCCAATATTTCTCAAACTCTTCAATGAAATTGAAAGAGAACGTTCACTGCCAGACTCATTTTATGAAGCCAGTATAACCCTCATCCCAAAACCAGGCAGGGACTCATCACGGAAAGAGGACTACAGACCAATCTCCCTGATGAACATAGATGCAAAAATTCTCAACAAAATTCTGGCCAATCGACTTCAACAAGTCATCAAAAAAATCATACACCACGATCAAACTGGATTCATCCCAGGGATGCAAAGCTGGTTTAATATACGCAAGTCAATTAATGTAATCCACCACATCAACCGGAGCAAGGTAAAGAACCACATGGTTTTATCGCTGGATGCGGAAAAAGCGTTCGATAAAATCCAGCACCCATTTATGCTAAAAGCCCTGGAAAAACTGGGATTCCAGGGAACATTCCTGAATATAATCAAGGCAGTTTATGACAAACCAACAGCAAGCATAACTCTAAATGGTGAAAAACTAAAGCCATTCCCTTTAAAATCAGGAACAAGGCAGGGATGTCCACTCTCTCCCCTGCTCTTCAACATAGTACTAGAATTCCTAGCCAGAGCAATTAGGCAAGAAGAGAATATAAAGGGGATCCAAATAGGAAAAGATGAAGTTAAACTTTCTCTCTTCGCAGATGACATGATCCTATACCTAAAGAATCCCATAGACTCTACCCCCAAGCTACTAGAGCTGATACAAAACTTTGGCAAAGTCGCAGGATATAAAATAAACCTTCAAAAATCAACGGCCTTTCTCTATGCTAACAACCCGAAGACCGAGGCTGAAATCAGGAAAGCAACTCCTTTTGCAATAGCCCCCAAAAACATAAAATACCTAGGAATAACCTTAACCAAAGAAGTGAAAGACCTCTTTGAAGAGAACTTTAAAAGCTTGAAAAATGAAATTAAGTCAGAACTAAGAAAATGGAAAAACCTCCCATGCTCCTGGATTGGGAGGATTAATATAATCAAAATGGCAATATTGCCAAAGGCTATCTACAAATTCAATGCAATACCCATTAATATCCCAACACCATTCTTTAATGAAATAGAGGAAGCAATCCAGAAATTCATATGGAACAATAAAAGACTTAGAATAGCAAAAACACTCCTAAGCAGAAAGAACAGTGCTGGAGGAATTACAATACCCAACTTCAAGCTGTATTATAAAGCTATAGTAATAAAAACAGCTTGGTATTGGCACCGGAACAGGCCTGAAGACCAATGGAACAGAATTGAAGACCCAGAATTAAACCCACAGAACTATGCCTACTTAATCTTTGATAAAGGAGCTAAAACAATAGTATGGAAGAAAGATAGCCTCTTTAACAAGTGGTGCTGGCAAAACTGGCTCAACACATGCAACAAACTAAAACTAGATCCTTATATATCACCCTGCACCAAAATCAATTCCAAATGGATTAAAGACCTTGAAATCAAAACAGGCACCCTGAAGACACTAAAGGAAGGAGTAGGAGAAACACTTGGGCTCCTTGGCACAGGACAGAACTTCCTTAACAAAGACCCTGAAAGGCTACAAATCAAAGAAAGGTTGGACAAATGGGATTGCATCAAACTCCAGAGCTTCTGCACGGCAAAGGACATAGCTCTCAAGATAAACAGAAAGCCCACAGACTGGGAGAAAATCTTTACCGGACATTCAACAGACAAAGGCCTCATCTCTAAAATATATGCAGAACTAAAAAAATTACCTTCTTCCAAAACAAAACTGCAAAGAACCAACAGCCCCCTCATCAAGTGGGCTAAAGACTTACAAAGAAACTTCTCTGATGAGGAAATGAGAATGGCCAATAGACATATGAAAAAATGCTCTACATCACTGGCCATAAAGGAAATGCAAATCAAAACAACATTGAGATTCCATCTCACCCCAGCAAGAATGTCATATATCAAGAAAACTAATAATAACAATTGTTGGAGGGGATGTGGCCAAAAGGGAACCCTACTTCATTGTTGGTGGGAATGTAAACTGGTTCAGCCACTCTGGCAAGCAGTATGGAGATTCCTCAGAAGGCTCAATATAGAACTCCCCTATGACCCAGCAGCCCCACTGTTGGGTATCTATCCAAAAGACCACAAACAAAATCACAGTAATGCCACCAGCACAACAATGTTCATCGCAGCACAATTTGTCATAGCGAGAAGCTGGAACCAACCCAGATGCCCCTCCATAGATGAATGGATCAGGAAAATGTGGTACATTTACACAATGGAATTTTATGCCTCTATCAGAAAGAATGACATTGTTCCATTTGTAAGGAAATGGAAGGACTTGGAAAAAGTTATACTAAGTGAAGTGAGCCAGACCCAAAGAAACATGGACTCTATGGCCTCCCTTATTGGGAATAATTAGTACAGGTTTAGACAAGCCATAGCAGAGCATCACAAGGCCCAATAGCTATACCCTTAGGAACACATAAGATGATGCTAAGTGAAATGAACTCCATGATATGGAAACAAGTGATATATCACAGTTATAACTACTTTCAACGTCCTATGTGAATGTGTAGTTTCTATTATTGATGATGTTTTGTATCACCTTCCTATGTTTGTACCTACACTATCTCTGTAATCTTATTTGAGTATATTGGAAACCGTGTTTACTGGTATTGGAAGTAGGAAATTCAAAGGGAATACCAAATTCGAGAGACACGGGGTAAAAAAAGAGAAATAACTACAAAAGCAATACTTGCAAAACTGTTTGGTGTAAGTGAACTGAACAACTGGGCGGGGGGGAGGGAAGGGGGGGAGGGAGGGGGGCATGAGGGACAAGGCAACAAACAGTACAAGAAATGTATCCAACGCCCAACGTATGATACTGTAACCTCTCTGTACGTCAGTTTGAAAATAAAAATTTGAGAAAAAAAAAATAAAAAATAAAAAAAAAGAATTCAAAAGAAAAAAAAAAAAAAAAAAAAAAAAAAAGCAGAGATGGGTCTCTCCTGAAGACATGCCTGTGGACACATTCTACATCTGCCCCAAGAGTCCCGGCCTGCCCCTTTCCAAGTAACCCTCAAACTCCATCATGAAATTCTGAATCCGCTGCCAGCCCAAATCCACATGACTAAAATCATAAGACCTACAATTAGGGCATGTGAGGACTGCATAGACTTTATTTCCTTAAGCCAACCATTCAGGACTCAAAAATAGCAAGGTATTGCTGGGATACACTTTTATTTGTCACTCAGCATCCATCTGACAATATAGATAATGTCCCACATCAGGTGATCTAGGTTATTCACATTACATCCTGAGCTGTAAGACCCCCAGCTTGTGTGACAAGTACAGCAGAGACCTGAAACCATTTTTTGTTATTTCGCCCATCCTGGGGCTTGAACTCAGGGTCTGAGCACTGTCCCGGGCTTCTTTTTGCTCAAGGCTAGCACTCGAGCTCTTGTGCCACAGCACCACTTCTGGCATTTTCTACTGTGTATTGCTGAGACAAGTACTCTACCAGAAGGCTATATAACAAGCCCTTGAAACCAACATCAATACTGAGCAAAGAGACATGGAGACATGATCATTTATACACGAACTTTTTTGACAAAACAGGTAAAGGAGCTTCCAAAATGCAATTCAAGATAATGAAAATTATTAACAGTTTGAAGAAAGCATTCACCAAATTGGAGATTCTGTTCATTTAGGAAAAATCTATGGTTTCAAACAGAAAACAAACCCAAGCTATCCTGTTTCTGAAATCAATAGAAAACTTATTCCATCATATAGCCTTTTGCTATTAGCTGTCCTGTGATAGAAATGATACAAAAGCAAGAACTCTGCTAGCTTCCACTGGTCTCCCACCAAACTCTGCACTACGCAGGAATGTGTCCATGGCAACACCCTGCACAGATGGATGCTAAAAGCATTCAGTCTGGCATCCTGATAAACCTTTCTATACAAAGCTGTACCAAGGAGTTACCCACTTTTAAAGGTCAATTGTATTGAACTTACACAAGAATCTGCTTTCAGGAGAGAATCTACACATTTCACAAATCTTGCAGTTTCTCTAGGAGCTTTCTAGATTTTGAAATACATCCTGAATAAGCAAAGATGAACAAGAACCAACCCAACTGTTGGTACCCACAAGAACAGATAAATCGTCTATTGCTATTCTCAAAATTTCCCATTAAAAACGTTCTGTACAATGCATTTTTGCCTTTAAAGGCATGCACCTAGGCAACTAGGAGGGCCGTACGAGGAACTCCACTTGTAAATGACAAAGCAATTCTTTTTCTGCATTCGGGTCAACATAAAAAATGCCACTGGGTCCTATCCTTTCTGTGTCAGGAGTTACCACTGCTGATTCCACGTGACTGCTATGTTATCCATTCTGAGCATAGGCTGCATTCTCAACTGAACTACTATGATTGCAGCTATACTGGTCAACATGTGTGGAGGTTATGACAGCATCACTTAGGGCAACTGATCGATCTACTTTTACCTCATGAAATCTTCATATCTATGACTAGTAGAAATACCGACTAGATATAAAATGTCAACAAGCACCAAGTAGCATGGAAAAGCAGAGCATCTCACATCATGCGGCCAAGAAAGAGGGCCCCTCCCACACCCTACTAGTTCTCTGTTTACCACACCGAAAATGTCCAGAATTCCCAAGATAGCACCACCACCTTGGAGCCAAATTCATAACATGTGAACCTGTGGGGAGACATTTCACATTCAAACCTAAGAACACCTGAAGATGCATTTGGCTTCCTCCCTTCTGTCCGGCTACTGATATCCCTGAGTCATCTCGTCACTGCCACCAAGGATAACCACGGAGCTGTGTTGTGTCAGACACAAAATGCCCTAGAAGCTCACCAGGAGAGGTGATCTGCATTAGCAACCTCAATCCTGGCAACCCTTTTTCCTACTGAAGAAACCCATGCCCATGGGTGGACAGCACAGAAGAGAGGCTTGCTCAACTTCTAATAACTCTTCTCCCTACTATTAATATCAGCCTTCATTTAGCTGAACCACAAATTCTTAAAGAGCTTCTGCCATACTCTGGAACACAGAGAGACCTGAAGGTGTGAAGTACCAACCCGACAAAAGTCAGTTTCTTTTAGCCAGGGAGATTACAGCTAATGAACGAAAAGTGAGGCTAACTGAACAGATACACTATACACCCACTGGCCTGTAGATGGCTTGATATTACATGTGGTATGAACATACCCTCTATTGCCCATAAAATCTTATCCACCTAGCTAGAAGATGAAGGGACTATCACCGAGTTTGTCCACAAAAATGCCCTTTTCTAAGGAACATGGGAAGACTAAAAATAATTGTCTTCTGATATACCATCTAAGTAGATCTGATCTATAGATCTTGTTGGTTTTTTTTTTGTTTGTTTTTGGCCTGGTCCTTGAACACTGGGCCTGAGCACTGTCCCTGGCTTCTTTTTGCTCAAAGCTAGCAATCTGCCACTTGAGCCACAGTGCCACCTCTGGCTGTTTTCTATATATGTGGTGCTGAGGAATCGAACCCAGGGCTTCATGTATACAAGGCAAGCACTCTTGCCACTAGGCCACATTCCCAGCCCTGATCTATAGATCTTGTATAAAAGAAAGAGTTGGTTGTTGACTTCCAACCACCAGACTTCCTGGGGCCACTGGAAAACAAAAGGCTTTCTCAGAGCTCAAGGAAAATACAGTTCAAGGGTACCCTTCATGTCATCCATAGCAATCTAGGCCAGTGCAGGCATCAACAGATCAAATACTCTCTCATTCTAGTTAAGACACAAAGTGAGTCTCAAGAGGACCAAAACAAGAGTTAGATTCAGACCCAAGAATAAGACATCCATATGGAGATGTGCCAAAGTCATCTGTGAGCTGTGAGTTTTACCACAAAATTCCTGTACAGTCACCAAGTCAATGACATCCCTGGCCTAGCACCTAAAAATTGAGGAAGGGATTCTTTCAGGAGAAATTTCTAAGAGTTGTATTCAAAAATATCCTCCTCTCAACTTTAAGAAAAATGTACAAGCATCTAGCACTCCATCCATATGGCACTGTGAGAAAATAGCTGCCAAGATTATTAGGTATCAGTGGGAGCTTAGCTCAAATCAGATCAAAATGCCTCTCAATTATGGCAATGGCAGCAGACATTTCTTGTCCTCTCACAGTCAGGAAATGTGGTCTAGTAGGAATAGTCAGTCAACAATGCAGAAGACAACGCCACCCCCCCCCGCCCCTGTCACTTCATGATCATGAATCAGTACTTACAACCTTGATGGCAATAAACAAGTTTTAAACATCCTGAAGCATATGTAGGATGCACAAGTGCACATGTAATGCCACCTAGATTTCTCAGATTGCGTGCCAAAGGCAGACAAGAGGCAATTACTACCTTAGGGGCTGAAGCATCCCAAGGCTGAGGGACTCAGCTATTGTACCCATTCCTGCCAAGTTTTGCTCAACACCCTGGCCTCTGCTGAGCAATGCTACTTCCTGTAATTCAAACATATGAGAATTTAACAGGAAGTGGGATGGTGTTTATTTTCCACTGGAGAGTGTCCATATTTCAACATCTTGCAACCAACTTGGGGAACCTACTCCACTGTATTCGACCTGTGCCTACATGTCAGCTCCCATGGCACCACCCTATGGTTCTGCCAAATATACCTTGCTCCGCTTAGTTGGCATTTCCTCCCAAACTAAGCAGAGCAGCAGGGGAAAGAACTTTACAGTATGAAGTCAGATTCTATTCTTCAGTAGTTCCAGGAACCCAAAACTGCACATAAGTTGCCTTCAATAGCTATGTGTGGGAAAACTTGCTTCCTCTGGGATTACTAAGCTATTCCTGGGTCCTTACCTTAGAATCCTGCAAGCCTCTTTGCAATCTGTACACACTGGACAGGGTCCTGAAAAATGCTATAGCAGGTTTTTACTCTATACAATGTCCCAAACAGATCTTAGGCCAAATGGACAAAGGTCGTCTGACTCTGAGGTCAGAAGAGCCACAACATTACCTAGCAATAGTCTTCTGAAGGTAAGAAGTTCCATGAAACTCCTAAGTGCCCTACAGCAATATCTCAGGGCTGCCAGTAGCCATACCCCTAACAGGAAGAAAGTGAAAGGAAAATGCTAAACAAGCCCAATTTATCTCTAGTTTTAAAAAAGTCTGGGGAAAAATGAGTTAAGATATCCAGCCACATTCTCTGGCTTCTTGCCTCTACTTTTCCAAATATAAAAAAGAGGCAAAAAAAATCTGGTACCAACCAGAGGAACAGAGGTGTTCATAACACATAGGTAGGTTGATTTTCAGCTTTGATGGATTTAGGGGTGATTCTGTTTCAATGATGTCAGCAATCTCCCAAACCACCCATGTTATTTCCTAGATCACATGAAGATCTAGATACTGTGTTTCTCCATACTGTTTTTGTGAAACACTACTCTGCTTTCCAGCTTGACCTATGCCATTCCCAAGGTATGCAGTGGCCTACCATTTCTAATTAGAGAATAGAAATAGAACCTGCTCACCAGCTGAAGATGAGAGGAAGGAATAATGCAGGACAGCAAGCACAGAAAATCCAGACCTTAAGAAGGCCTAAACCCATTTGTCTCCGCAGAAATTGCTTGATCACAGATGGGCATGAGGGATGAGATTGAACCCAAGAGGTCCAAGTCAAGGGAACTGGGTCTATTTTAGGACAGCCCACCCCACTTACTTGCTCAAATAGAGTATTCAGTATATGACTTCCAAGTCAACTTCTCCAGATTCACCAGCTCTTCCTTCAACAAGGCCAAGTCTGTAGACAATTAGGATACCATGACCAAAATCCTGTAGCCCATTTTTAGGCATTTTCTGTAGAAACACAAATCTGATGGAGCCTCTCCTTTCTGGTCATCTCATCTGCCCACATTCACTCTCATGCAAGGTGGATCCTTTTGATCAATGTCCTGAACATCCTTGGTGTTCTCAACCACTGCAGTATTAAACACTATCCACCTTCAGTTTCCAATGAAATTTTGATTCTTTTTTTTTTTTTTTTTTTTTTTGGCCAGTCCTGGGGCTTGGACTCAGGGCCTGAGCACTGTCCCTGGCTTCTTCCCGCTCAAGGCTAGCACTCTGCCACTTGAGCCACAGCGCCGCTTCTGGCCGTTTTCTGTATATGTGGTGCTGGGGAATCGAACCTAGGGCCTCGTGTATCCGAGGCAGGCACTCTTGCCACTAGGCTATATCCCCAGCCCCGAAATTTTGATTCTTAAACAATTTTTGCTCCAGAAGCAAGAACGGGTTTTCATCGAGACAATACTTTCAGGTTTAACCTTTCCATCACTTACAGATTATGTCTGTCCCCTGGTAGGAAAACACAACTGAAGCTTAGATTCTGAATCCGCAAGTACACAGCTTTTGGCAGAGCTGGTCTGCAATATTACTGGAAAGAATACAAAGAGGACAGAAGCATTTAACCAAGAGGCCTCCGGTCAGGATTATACTGCATAGAGTCTGAATTCAGAGATGCCCATGAAATTTTCCAGAACTTAGCTTTAGTGACAACAGACATACAGATTAATTGTACAGGACAAATGCAAGGACACAAAAGTCCTGACACCAACAGTGTGGTGTACCTATAGCCAACCCCCACGATGGTGTCCTGAAAATACTATGGTACAGCATTTCAATAGCAGTCACCAGGGATACCTATCCCTTCAGCAATGACAGCCAACTCCTTCTGCCAGGGCACAGAATGTTGACATAGCTTTCCTGAGTGTCAGCTTTAAAATGAGGGAAATATTCATGTATGTCAGTCTCTCAAATTAACAAGGCATTCTCGATCAAGATAGTGCTTTCTCAAAATGTTTTTAGGTAAGACTGGAGAGTCTTGGGTTATTCTAAAACAAGAAGGTAAGCAGACAAACATTTCCCCATTTAATGACTATACTCCGTTGAAGTGAAGTTGCCAAAAAAGAGTCAGTTCATTATGAGCCAAGATGATTTCCTGGGATTCAGTTGTGTGAGTGGTTTGGGTTTTTCATGTCATTCCCTAAGATACAGTCACAGGTGGGGTGAGAGTCTCATAACTAGAGAACCCAAGTTTTCACACTGGCAAAGGTGGTTAAGGGTATGAATAAACAGGATGGAAGTCTCAATTCTTTGCAAAGCACCTCCACCTTCCACCGCTGCTTTGCTCAGTTCACTTCCTTGCTCTTTTTCCTGCCAATTCTGCCCAGCAGTGCAGACAGAGATGACATCCCGGAAGTCCCATCCTTCCAGCTTGTTGCCTAAGCTTTTCCTGGGTAGGATTTTGTAGCCTTGGAATTTAGTGAAGAGTCAAGTACAGGGAAATATTGTACCAAGCTAGACATGCTTTGGTGCCTATGTGGTCTACAAGGATGGATCTTTGAGAAGAGACAAGAAAGAACAGCAGCAGCACACACCCAGTTGAGTGGATACCAATGGAGAAGGACAAGTTCTCTGTCAAGGTGGCTGGGAAGGAATTTTCTCCAAGGAACTCGAGGGAGATGTGATCGAGGTGCATGGCAAGCACCTTCAGAGTGCATCCTCCCTTCCCTTAATTTACCTTTGCTTTTGACCCATTGAGGTTTTGAAATTATAGTTCCTAAGAGAAACTTTGAGAGTTTCAAGTATTATAAATTCAAAGACAGAATTGTTCTTAAGGTCACAACTAACCAACACAAACTTCTTAATGACACGGAGTGGACAGTTTGTCTGCTGAGTGTACAACACCAGACTTGGGGCAGAGAGTGGCCCAAGTGATGTGCCGAGGTTACTGTGAGTAGACTGCCCTGCTCATTAGCCAGGCTCCCACCAAGAGACAGGAGTCACCTGTGGTTCTAAATTATCTGAGGTTAGGAAACGGAATATTGTAATTCACCCAGAATAAAGACTCTCCTACAGAAAGGAAAAGCAAAGTATATCAAGCCTCCCTCCTGTCCTCCTCAAATCCATCCAAAAGACAGTCCCTCAGAGCCCTTAGCCCATTCCTTCCTTGCTGTTTGGCCGCTAGCTGAAGGGAGCCCTTTGGTACCACCTGGTGGCCATGATGTAGAACACCAGTGAAATGCAGACTGGAAGCACTTCCCTTGAAACAGAAGTTCTGTCTTTGGTGCAGGGTGATATATCAGGATCTAGTTTTAGTTTATTGCAGGTGTGGAGCCAGTTTTGCCAGCACCTTTTGTTAAAGAGACTATCTTTCTTCCATCCTTTTTTTTTTAGCTCCTTTATCAAAGATTAAGTAGGCATAGATCTGCAGGTTCATTTCTGGGTCTTCAGTTCTGTTCCATTGGTCTTCAGGCCTGTACCTGTGCCAATACTAAACTGTTTTTATTACTATAGCTTTATAATAGAGCTTGAAGTTTGGTATTTAATTCCTCCAGCATTGTTCTTTCTGCTTAGGATTGTATTTGCCATTCACGGTCTTTTACTATTCCATATGAATTTCTGGATTGCTTCCTCTATTTCGTTAAAAAATAGTGTTGGGATATTAATGGGTATTGCAATGAATTTGTAGATAGCCTTTGGCAATATTGGCATTTCAACTATATTAATCTACCCAATCCAGGAGCATAGGAGGTTTTTCCATTTTCTTAGTTCTAAATTTTGTTTATAAAGGTCTCATCATAGAGGTCTTTCACTTCTGTGGTTAAAGTTATTCCTATGTATTTTATTTTTTTCTCAGGCTATTGCAAAAGGAGTTGCTTTCTTGATTTTGGCCTCGGTCTTCTGGTCATTGGTATATAGAAAGGCCACTGGTTTTTGAGGGTTTATTTTATGTCCTGCTACTTTGCCAAAGTTTTGGGTCAGCTCTAGTAGCTTGGGAGTAGAGTCTATGGGGTTCTTTAGTTATAGGATCATGTCATCTGCGAAGAAAGAAAGTTTAGCTTCATCTTTTCCTATTTGAATCCCCTTTATGTTTTCTTCTTGTCTAATTGCTCTGGCTAGGAGTTCTAGTACTATGTTGTAGAGGAGAGGAGTGAGCAGACATCCCTGTCTTGCTCCTGATTTTAAAGGGAGTGGCTTTCTGTCTTCACATTTGGGAGGATCCTGTGGACAGGTTAGAAGTTCCTGAGAGTGGAATGTTACAGATCTGGCAGCTGAAGTTATCCTGACTCATCTGTATACTCTTCAATGGCCACTTTACCACCAGACCTCTATCTGAGCTAATTATCTTTGTGGAGGTGAAGCAGCTTTTGCAACCTAAAACCTAGTCTAGTGTACCATCTAAAATCTATAGAAGATATTTTCCCTCTGCTATAACTCACCCACTTGATGTCTCCATCACTGTACTAATGACGTCAATGGAACATTTTCAGACTAACCTGAATTCTTGTTCCCTGGCTATCAGCACTCATATTGGGCTCACAAACCCTTTCTTTGAACCAAGAGATTTATTATGCATTAACAGACCCCCAACTAGAAGACTGCTTATGGAATCTAGTAGCAATTCAACTTCAAAGCTGTTTACTCCACAGTGGAGTGGCACAGGCAGCACCCCAGTAGAAGGAAGAAACTAGAGTGCTATTGCATAGCAGCCATGCCTCATCCTCTTACAGCAGAGCCTCTTAGATCACCAGGGCCCCTCGAGCTAGGCAATGCCCTCCCTTTGCAGTCACAAGAATCCTACTACCAATTCTGCATCATTTAAAGTAATGCTTTGTGAGCTGCCTGCTAGCAATTCCACTAGACCCACCTAGTTTGCACCAGATCCACATTCCAGGAACTGGATGCAGGAAAATCCTTTCATCTGGAGGGTAAGTTTGTCTGCTTCAATACAAGGTTATAGCTACTATCAAGGGTGCCAATTTAATGGAAAGGCTGAGATATTTGTAGATCCGTCTCCTATGAGAATCCCAGATTTCTCCTTGGTGCACACATGCAGCTTTCATCATCTGCATTTTTATTCAATCAGTAGCTCCTTTTGTGAACTATCACCTATGTTACAGAGGCCTTCCTTTATTCTACCATACATTCTCCACGAACTATTGCAGTCACATGTATTGAGACAAAAATAAATTCTCAGCCAAGCAAAATTTACTTCCACACAGAAGGGTTCACACTAGCCAAAAATTGGCCACAGAGCAAGTGTTCTTCCTGATATTTGTCCCTCACACAGAAGCAGGCACTGCCCCTCTGCTCAGATTGGTTGAGCTCAGGTTTACAATCTGCTCTGCTTATGACTGGCTAGTTTAAATAGGATAAAATGTGCCTGAGGTGGATTTTCAAGTAAGATGAACAATTCACAAATAATCTCAAAATATGCCCAAGCCCTGTTATTTCTTCAAGAGTCTAGGGTGTGGCATAACTTCATCTTGAAAACCCAGTTTAACATAAAACCTTATATTTTACAAATCATTTATCCCAAACCTGTTCCAGTTTTCCTAAAGACCCAAGGCACCAAGCCAAAGCAGGAACTTTTAAGCAATATACCTTGATAGAAAAGAGGTTTTTCTCACCCATGTACATAGGTATACAGTAGGTTCTGTAGCACTTCTATGTGTTTCATCTTTATAAGCTGTTCATAGAAATTTACCTTCCAAGGCAGGAAAGAAAGGGCACCGCCCACTTTGCTAATTTTCCACGTGAGAATGTATAATAGAAATAATGTATGCTTTATTGTATATACGTATCAATTATATATTCAAAAGATGTGTGATGTCATACATGTCTTATAAGAAAAGGTTTCTCTGAATTGAGAAAGTTCATTGTATTTTTTCTAATATTTGTAAATATAGGCCACAACCAAAAATTAGATACCATATTCCCAATGTTAGTTGATCAAGAACCACCATCTGAATTCATCTGTCTCCACCCTCAAATTGAGAATCCCCTTTCCAGCCACTATTTTGAAAACAAACCTGAGAACAAGACTTGTTTTCCCTGTACAGAATCGGGCACAAGCAGCCTGAACTAGGCTCCTCACCCAGAACGAGGCTCCACCCTAAGGTGCATGGAGACAGCAGCACCGCATAGAATCTATACCATCCTCTGGCTACACAGTACTGCATCAGTCCATCCAGTGTCCAAGGTCAGAGAAAATGCCAAGTAACTGGAAATGAAGTGAAGGCTCCTGTGGCTATTTTACAGGATGCCCTTTACTGTGAGGTGCTGTGTTTGAACATTGTAGGCATGTTCAAATGGCCACCATGGGTGCTGAGAACTTCTATTTCTCTCTGAAGTCAGGAAATGCCCTGGAGTGCCATCCCACAATCATTCCTTTAGTGAACCTTTGGGCCAACACAAGAGTATAGGCTCTCGCTTGTTGCTCTTGAACAATGGATACTGAGGCTAACTGGTGTCATCTTTGGCATCTTGCTGTGAAAACTCATAGAGGTGAAACTCCACCTGCAGATCCATGTAATAGGCTCCTATGAATTCCTAGAGGCAGGGGCAGGGACTCGGACATTAGGCTAACAGACCTGCTAGACCTGTATCATGCACTCCACTGAATTCTCAAGCTCCCTGTGAACCTGTCCCTTGACCATGACCCTGTTCAGGCCACAAACAACTAGGCCACTGTTCTACTAGCAAGGGGGAAATGTGGCCCTCAATTTCCTGTGTTCTGGTCTGAGGCTCTAGTCTTCAACGTGACCAGCAATTGAAGGATGGGGAAGGGCTTGTGAACTGAAGTTCTCAAAATATGTATTTAGTAGCTCCCACAGGGTTTTAATTTCACTTGATAGGAGAATCATGACCTTCTGTAGAGAGAGAATATTTTAGTTCAAGCAGCCAAGATTGTACTGAACCACCTTTAGTCCTTGTGACAACTATATTGGCTTGGTGCCTGATTGAGCACTTTTGTGACTACTAGGAAAGATTTTTGGCCAGTACTGGGACTTGAACTGAGGGTCTGGGTTCTGTTGCTGAGCCTCTCTGTGATCAAGCTAGTGCTCTACCATTTGATCCACAGAGTTACTTCCACTTTTTTCTGTTTATGTGGTAATGGGGAATCAAACACAGGGCTTTATGCATGCTAGTCAAGTACTCAACCACTAAGCCTCACTCCAAGCTGCCAGGAAAGACTTTTTAAATGCATACTAAGCTTAGCAGATGTTTGGCCTCTATCAGGCTTAAAAGGCTGGAAATTAAGATGGCACCTGAACCTTGCAAATTTCCCTGCTTCTTTGAAGACATCTTAAATATTTTGAAAGACTTCCCTGTCTCTTAATACTTCTTGACTCCACAAGCCTACACATTTGTGAGGTCTTTTCATGGTAGGCCCACCTGGGGACCAGTTCACTCCACCCAATTTCTCAGGAGGAAAAGAAAAAAAGAAATAAAGTGTTCAGCTACTTGGCCTCCTTCTCATGGGAACAACAAGACACACTGCCAATCTCTACATGCTCTGCTTTTGCAAGTTGCTAGGCCTCTATCCACATTCACAGATACAGACTATGGGGAGGGCAAAAAAACAGAATGTCCGAAGCAGCCCTAATGGCTTTAAGGAGCCCAGGGCAGCGTTCTATGGTGACAGGTGCTGGCTGAGGCTAGGGGATTCTTAGATGGTTCAGGATCTTCTCCCTGAAACCTCATAATTCCCTCTAGTACTTGGGAATAAGAACTGGATCTAGTTCTAAAGACTTAAGCCTAAGCACATGAGCTATGGATTAGAGGCTCTTCAAGCACCAGGGCTAGGCAAGGGAGCCAAGGGCTGATGAGAACAATGAGCAGAGACCAGAGGTGTATACAAGGAGCCTGAAAGGCAGAACTCCCATTGAATGGAGACTGTCATCAGTAATGGACTCTAGCATGAACATCAGAGCAGAGCCTCCTGCAACACAGGTCACCAGAGAGCCAAGACTCCACACCATGGACACATAGGCCAGAACCCAATGTGTCCATAGCCGAGATCACACTGGCCACACAAAGTAGGACAGCACACTATGAATGTTTTTGGCTTGGTTGTGGAAGAGAATATGAAACAGAGGTTATTTGAATATTTGTCCAAACAAAGCTTTTCAATTGGGGGACTTCTGAGCCCATCCTTGTATTTGGTTAGGAAAAGCCCCTCTGGCTTCCACTCAGTGGAAGGTAATGACTATTCTACTAACACACCCAAGGGTTGTAAGTGGCTTGGGCTATGAAGGTGGAAGACCCAAGCTCGAATCCTGATTGTACCTAATGGCTTTTGAACCCATCCCAGGCCTCTAATGTAAAGAGGACCAAGAACACACAGCCAGTACCTAACCAAAAAAGTACTCAAATGGCCTGAGGGCAGAAGACTCTGACCTTCTTAGGGATGAAACATAAATACCAGCAGAGGTGGGCAAGAGCAGGACGCTAGTACCTGGATTTGGCACACTAACATGCAGTCTCTCACAGTGCATGGGACTATAGGAAAAGCTGTTGCAACCTCCCACACATGGGAGCTCAATGTCCAAAAGGAATTGAGTAGGGACAGGAACAAAATACCCCTGGTAGTAGTAGAAGAGGTTTCGAATGAACCAATATAGAATACAGGCTTAGATCTCAAAAGCCTATTAAGTAAGATACTTCATCTCCAACAGGTTAGCTCTTTGCTAAATCATGCACAGTGTCCATCTTCAGATAATACTCAGCTGCCTAGGGAGTGATCAGTTAAAGAGAGGTAAGTAACTTCAATAGGCTGTGCTTCCTTCACTGTGTGACAGTCTTGATATTGCCAGCAGTATGTTCTTAGAAGTAGATTCACTACACTAAGTGCACTCATACTCAAAAGGAGCTTACGTGGGCTACACTAAGTGCACTCATACTCAAAAGGAGCTTACGTGGGCGGCTCCTTAACCCTCAGGGAATTACAAGCCAGTGTAGCACTGTCTGCAGGTGTTGGAGCTTCACATGTTTTCCTGAGCCAATTCCACAGTGGGCTGCTCAACTGAAAAGTTTACTGAGAAGCCCCAGGAAGGATGCAGTAACCACTTCTGTCAGGACTAGGGAATATTTCCAAAAAGTAGTTAACACTAAAGTGAAATCAGACACATAGTTTTTCTTCTGCAAAATCTACAAATCTGAAAGAGGACTGGAAGTCAGCAGGAGGTAGGAGAAAATGCAGGGTGAGAGGGAGAAAATGATAAATTTGGCGCATTGAGGGGAAAAGGGTCATAAATGAATTGTACTCAGGTTAGGAAGGGGGATTCAGAATAGAATAAGAATTTCAGATACTTGAGGAATGTATAGAAATACCACAGTGAAATTACTTCCTTTGGTTACTATAGACTGAGTTTTCCAAAAAGTCACCTATTGTTTCCTCTAAGGAATTTAGAACTCAAAGGGTAATGCTTTTAGGTAGATTTATACAAGTTAGGAGTTTCCTAACCAGTCCTTCAATGAGGGCAGGCAGGAAGCCAAATAGCAGAGCTCAGCTCTTCAGTAGCATTACACTTAGAGGAGGCAATCACACCCCCCAGATTCTCAGGTATCTTTTAACCTTAATATTTTTTTTGTTATCAATGTGATGTGCAGAGGGGTTACAGTTAAGTCAGGCAAAGATTTCTTTTGAACAATGTCACCCCTTCCCTCCCTCTCTCCCTGTTTTTCCCTCTAATCCCACCCATAAGTTGTATAGTTCATTTTCAAAGTGTCCACTGAGTACCATTGCTGCATTTGTTCGCCCTCTGTCCCTCCATTTCTGTGCCTCCCTTTACCCTCCCAAAGACCTATAAACAAACATACACAACAAAAAAGAAAGAAAAAAAAACAGGAGAAAAGACAATCCTTGTTTCCATTTTCTTGAAACTAATTTTGACTCAGGTGAGTAACTCCACACCCTACCCTTTGTCTCAACTTAGATTGAATTGACCCTCCATCCAATTTAGGCTAAAGTGAGAGCTACCAAGGAGATCTTCCAAGAAAACAAAAGCCCTTGTACATGTTACTCTGGTCAGTGAGTAGACATTTTCCACCACAGGCTAGACATCCTCTATAGCAAGAGACAGGCTGTGGAGAGGCAGCCCATATCAGAGCATCTGGAGATGGAGACAGGGGCTGAGTGATTTATAACTGAGTTCATTTACAAGGAGTAAAGATGAACTGGGGAGGAGAGGGGAAATGAATTTCCAACAGCTCTGAAAGGACAGTGACAGAAAGTCTCCATACTAAACCAGCATTCCTTCCAGAGGGACCAGCCAACACAGCAAGCCTGCAGCTCCCAATGAGCAGTACCCACACCTTGCTCCCTGTTGACCTTGCTAGCACCTGGCACTGGACCGTACATGGGGGGAATGGAGAGAATCAGGTGAGAGAACAGAAAAACTTATTTCCTTGAAGCTTAGGAACATAGTGGGAGGGCTGAAAGTGAGGAAGTGGGTGGATGGACCTTGAATAAACATTCAAAACCATCTAGTTCTCCTTTCTGTTCCAACATAAAGCCTGCAAGACCAGAGATCTGTCACACAACTCTCCTCTATCTTATTGGCATGAACAGGGTCGGAGGACACGTTAGGTTGCTGTACAGCCACACATCAAGTACTCATTTTCATTACTTGATGCACTTGAGTACATTTGAAACCCATTTCCCTCTTCTAACTTGAAGCTTCATTCTCCCTAACACACCTGAAGCCAAGTTCATCACCCAATTGAGGTAACTACAGACAGCATACCCAAAGCTAGCCAGAAAGACCCTGAAATATTTGTGTCAAGAGTTGTTTTAAAGACACTTGAAGATCTAAAGCAAATCTGTGGGATGCACACACTGACAATTCCCTCACAAGAATTCACATCAGCAGCTTCAAGTTATCTAGAGCACTCTGTGCTGTGTTGGAACACATGCAGTCTTTTGCTTTGGAGTCAAGGCCTGAGTAAATGGTACTGTAGTCCTAGCAACAAACATGTGGCAAACAGTTCCAGATACTAGTTGAACAAAAGACTAGCTTTAAACTAGCATGTTAGAACTAGCTGGGCAGAAAAAAATACAGGAGACAGAACCAAGTAGACCTCAAGCATTGGAGGTCTTCAAGGTCAGATAGGGGCTCTGCAACATATAGCTGGAGACGTTTCAGAGCACTCTGGCTACAATGAGGACCTGGGTAGATGTTACAAAGCTTGTCAGGACACTAAACGCTCAGTTGAGTTGAAACTGGGAGCCAGGCAATGACTGATCTCAAGCTAAGCATGAAATTAGGACTTTTAACATGACTGGATTTGCCAAAGATGTGAACATATCAGGGCAGTTAGGAGTAGAAGGGTAACATCAAAGGTGAAGTTTCTGGCCAGTGCAATTTGAAACATGAAAACACCAGGCACTGTGAAAAGGGCCATCTCAAGGTAGTCCGCAGTAAGGGAGGAGAAGAAGACACTATCAGGTTTCAGTTGGCTCTCTGACACCTGGAAGACAGCTGGTTATGAAAAATGTCATTCAGTGGAGACAATGATATGGAGGCCTCTGTTGATTAAAGCCTTAGAGAGGGACTAGTGAACCAAAGGTTGGATGGCTACACCTGGCTCCACTACATGTGTTATCGAGCCCCACAGATGAGACAATTCAAATGAGATCACCCTCAGGACAGAGCCACAGGAATGGGCTGGCAGGCTTTCCATTTACTCTCTGTAAGCATTCTGCTATGTTTGTTTTCTTTAGGTGTAAGTAATACATTAGATGTGATTTTTTTTCTTTTACTGTTGACAGCTACACACCGTCCACAGCATCCAAACTGTGTACCCTGCAGGTGTAACTTAAGTTGAGCTGAAAGTTAAAGCCACAGAGCCCAGCATCCCACCAGAGATTTAGATATGTCTTTTGGAATCACTTCTGACATCAACTCCAACAAAGCTTTATGCACCCATATGAAGCTGATGCCTTATGTTTCCTCACCAAAGTTCTGCTCACAAGAGCAGATGTAGAAGTAGCACTTATTTTCTAACAGTCTCAGTGAAGAGGTTAAAGTTCTCATTTCTGAGTGGTGGAAAACATAACTTCCCACTCCCGCCATACATGCTTGTAGACCTATTCTCTAGTGAAGTAACCTTTTTGCTACTAGCCTCCAGTTGCAAATTCATGTTATTTCTTGAACGGGTTGTGGTCTCATCCTTTTGAGGCTCAGGGCAAAAGGCAAGTAAAATCTCAGAGAAAAGTGGGAATGCTGAGCAGAAATACAGGAAAGTGTCTAGAGGTTTCAGAGTCAAGGTTGGGAATTAGGAAAGATGACCAACTTCACTGAGAAATAAGAAGTACTTAGGAAACTTTGTATTTGTCAGGTCAGTTTTTCTGTAATACCAGTAGGCATATGTTGTGAAAATGGAGGAGAACGGAAAAGGAATAGGCCGGACTCCCATCATCAACAGGAGAGGACTGTTTATTGAGGAGCAAGGGGCAAAGACCTTCCTGCGGGACTGGAGGTTGTGCGAGGGGTGAATTGGGGACCAGGCTTATATGGGGTCTGAGCAAGGAGGCAGGTTATTGAAAGCACCACTAGGTCTAGGAAGTTGGGGCTTTTCTGTTTGGGCCACAAAGAGTTGCTTACAACTGGGCCTAGTTGTGGTGATATGTCCTGCCTGCATATCAAAGCAGGTTCCCATATTGAGATTCCTACCTGGTTGCAGTATGAGCCTGAAGCAATAGGATGGGGGCCAGTCCTTCAGGGATTAGGAAAGATGACCAACCTATCTCACTGAGAACCAGGAAGTACTTAGGAATCTTTGCATTTGTCAGGACAATTTTTGTAATACTAGGTAGGCATTAATTCATGGAGGCTCTGAAGGCAGCCACGTGTGGGGCCTTTTTGTTCCTAAGCCAGAATGAAAAAGGAGAGGTTATGCATAGAGGGCAGGCAAGTTTGACCTGACAGCCTAGGCCTACCACATAGCTCCTAAAGGACATATTAACAACTGGTTTTACCTTATTCATCCTGGACCTTATGTAGGCTTTAAGCTACAATCCACAGAACCACCAGGCCTGCCCCTTTAAGACTGAGATAAGCCAGGTAGCCCACAGGAACCATGTGACCAACAACCCAGGTGAGCCACTGGAGAGGCAGAGGGGAGGCTTTTTCCGGCAGCATTTGTAAGAGAACAAGTCAGGCACATTGGACATTCCTGAAAAATATAGTTTGAAAGTAGAGGCAATGGAATATTCTGGGCAGGATAGTGGAGGAAAGAGCGTCAGAGGCTACCCTCCCCCAGTCCACCCCAGGTTTCCTAGTTTGGGTTTCAAGTAGCCATTTGGGTAGCCAGCCACGGGTCTCTCACAGGCCTTCATTTTGGTGCCCCCTCTCCCCACACTGAAAGATGAGGTGTGCACCCCGAGCCATGGCCTGCCGAGGGAGAAGCCTCTCCTGAACCCTTGCAGCTTCCTTAGCAGCCTCCAACCCCATTCTCTTAGCACCTACGTGCCCTTTGCTTCTTGGTTCCTTTTCTCCAGAGAAAGTTTTGAGAAAGACAGAAGCCCTCACCCCCAGCAAACCCTATTTCTACAGCTTTGGCTTCTCGGGAAGGGAAGCTTGTGAGGGGGATGGAGGGGAGGATGTCCTTGTTTTTTTGCAAAAACCAGAGGCCGGCTTTGAAGATAAGTCCAGGGTCACCCACTCCATGGAAAACCCATGGCTCTGCTCCCGGAGGACACAGGGAGCTCCAGCCGCAGGAACCCAGCAGGGAGGAAGCCACTGGGGTCCTTCTGTAGCTTCTAAGCCTCTGGTACCCCTCAAATGTCAGCGGCAAAAGGAAGATACAGGGTGGGAGCGACTCAGGAGGCCCCACCAGAGGCCATGAGCTGCCTGGGCCTTTGCACTCTCAGGAGCCAAGCATCACTTCTGGGGTGTGGACAAGGTGGCCCGGGGCGGCATCTGCTCAGGCTCTAGGGCCCACAGCTGCTGGGCCTCCCGAGTTGCGCTCAGTTTTCTTTTCAAAGTAGTGGCTTGAAAGGGGATTCTAGCTGGGATGTAGCTCAGTGGCAAAGCGCTTGCCTAGCAAGTGCAACGTCCTGGGTTCGGTCCCCAGTACCAAAAAAGAACACACACACACAAAAAAAAAAAAAAAAAAAGAAAGGGGATTCTAAAGTTGAGGGTGGATATGGATGAATTCAGATAGATGGTGGTATTTGATCTATTAATAATTGAATCACGGCAACTAATTTTATGGGGTGTCTATGTTTACAAATTTTTATATAAAAATACAATGAAAACTCCTGAAAGGCAAAATTTTCCTATCATAGGACACATATAAAATCGAATAGCTGTTGAACATATACTTGATATACATACATACATACATACATATATATATATATACATATATATATGATGCTAGTGCTCTTTTGCTTACACATTATTCACAGATGGATGTTTAGGAAGGTGGCAGCGCTTTTGTTTTCCTGCTTTGGAAAGGAAATAAACTTCTCTGACCAACTTTTAAAGATGAAACATGTAGGGTATGGGAATATGGCCTAGTGGCCCTAGGTTTGATTCCTCAACACCACATATATAGAAAATGGCCAGAAGTGGCGCTGTGGCTCAGGTGGCAGAGTGATAGCCTTGAGCAAAAAGAAGCCAGGGACAGTGCCCAGGCCCTGAGTTCAAGGCCCAGCTGTGGCAAAAAAAAAAAAAAAAAAAGATGAAACATGTAGGAATTCTACTTTAGTCATATATACATGTGTAAGAAAGACCATCTCTTCTATCAAAATATGTTGCTTAAAAGTTCCTGCCTTGGCCTAGTCGCTCTGCTCTTCAGGAAAAGTGGAACTGCTTTGGGATAAAGGATTGGTAAAATGTAAGATTTCCTCTTAAACTGGCTATCCCACTGGCTGGCCCACATCACTGGCTAATGTGAGGGGGAAGTTAGTGCAAAGAACATGATCAGCTCTGTTTCTCAAGTTCTGCACAGTACTGCCAGTGGTCAGGGAACAGAACTTGGAGAAAGCAGTTTCATACACCATGCTTTCTGCCTTCCACCTCAAGCAGGATGAATTGAAAATGCTGTATCCAATCTGAAGTTTCTGAGATACTAAGGGAACAACTTTAAATCTCCTCCCATTTTATAAGGAAAACTCACTCAGTGGTGTGTGCTTCCTATGCTCAACATTCCATAGGGCAAAGCAAGTCAGAGAAAAGCCCTTTGCTGATGTCAGCTACATCACTGACTTGGAGGTTTATCACAGGTTAGTAGGATATGGGCAGACAAAAAAAAAAAAATCAGAGTTAGACACCTGCTAGAAGAATGCCTTCTGAATCCCACCCCTCTCATTCTGTCATAAAGCCTCTGGCAGTAGTGGAACCCTGCAGTTAATAGTGCAAGGACATTCTCCAGTCACTTCCCATTCCACTTGGACAAAGTGGCAGGATGCCAGCCTTCAGTCTGACCGGTCCTACTACAGTGGGAGAGACACCCCTCCTGTTTAAGGTGCACTGATCCTTCTGCAGAGTTTGACAAAGACTTGTCACCTTGTAGACTCCCTGGTTGGCAGCACAGCTGGGAGTACAGCATCGTGCCTGCTGTGCCATTCCAGAGGGACACCTCCCTCTAACCTCCACCACACAGCTTTCAAGGACAGCACCCAGGCCCTGAGTTCAAGCCCCAGTACCAACACACACACAAAGTTACAAAAATTTAAATTTAAAATATAGTATTAGCTAAATACATACAACTCATCAATAAACATGATATTACTGCATTGTACCTACATGATATTATTACTCTGGTGGGCTCTCCCAATGTTTTCACACCAGTGATACTTGCAAATATCATAAACCAGTAATTCTTCAGGGAAAAAGTACTTCCAACACTGAATTCCTAAATCGCAAAGAATGTTTCTAAAGAGACTATTACTCTACTGGAAACAGTGAATAAAGAATAGATTAGCTTTACCTCCTTTTGTTTAAACTCAGGGCTTAAACTTGGTGGGTTTAAACTCACAGCTTTGTGCTTGCCTGGTGGGAACTCTGTGCTCTGCCTCCAGTCTTCTCTGGGTGTCCTAAGCTGGTCAACAAATTGTGATTCCCAGGCCTGGGGCCTGGGGTCTGGTATCGGGGCCTGAGGCCTTGGGCGTTGAGCAAGAGGCCAAGTAAACTTAGGCCTGGGGCCTGGGGTCTAGATTCTGGGGCCTGATGGGTGTGGCCTGGGGTCTGCAGACTGGGGCCTCGGGTCTGGGGTCTGGGGCCTGGTAAACTGTGGCCTTGGCGATGGGGTCTGTGGTCTTGGCCGTGAGGCATGGGTAAACTGAGGCCTGGGGCGTGGGATCTGCAGTCTGGTTAAACTGATGCCTGTGGCCTGTTACTTGGGTTTGGGGCCTGAGACCTGGATAAACTGAGGCCTTATGCCTGGGTTCTGGGGCCTAAGGCCTGGTGTCCGGGGCCTGGGTAAACTGAGGCCTGGGGCCTGGGGTCTGCGTAAACTGAAGCCTGGGCTCTGGGGCCTGGGTATCCTGAGGCCTGGGGCCTCGGGTCTGGGGTCTTGGGCCTGAGCCTTGGGTAAACTGAGGCTTGATGTGTGTGGCCTGGGTAACCTGAGGCCAGGGCCTGGGGTCTGGGGCCTGAGGCTGGTGAATGATGGCAAGGCAACATGTGAGCATAGCCTTGTGTTGGTCGCCATTAGGCCAAAAGTGGCTTGCTGTCACCAGAAACCCTCTATGAAGCTCCATGGAAGGCAGGTCAGAATGTCCTCATTAAGAAGCAAGACTCAGAACCCAGGAGCCAGGCCTCAGTTTCTCAGTTCCCCATCCCAATGCCCCAGGCCTCAGTTTACCCAGGCCTCAGGCCCCAGACCCCAGTCCCCAGGCCACTGACCTCAGATTACCCAGGCCCCAGACCACAGGTCTCAGTTTTCCCAGGCCTCAGGCCACCGAGCCCATCCCCAGGCCTCAGTTTTCCCAGGCCCCAGACCCCAGGTCCCTTACAGTGGGGAAGAGCAGAAGTGTAAGATTGTTCTCGTGTGACAGAATGTAGGCAGCCTTGTTCTGCCTTTTCTAGCCAGGCTTGCCTTTCCGGGAATGGCTGACATTTATCAGCCTCTATCTTTCTGGACTGCTTTTGATCTTCAGAGATGGGAACTCTCTAGATTTCTGAGTGCCCATCCTCTTCTCTTTCTCTGTCCAACTTTCTTGTCTTAGTTTCCCTTCTGAATATATTTGTCCCTCTTCCTGGCAGTAAAAGACACTCTGTACTTTGTATCAGTGGACAAACAGTCTTGTTTCCTGCTTTTCTCCCTAACTTGACATGTCACCTATGATTACAAGTTATTTGGATTAGGATTGGGCATTTTATTGGGTCACTCTAGGTCTACAGCCTTCACAGGTTTCACAGGGCTATTGAACTGGTTGGTGACTAAGTGGAGTGAGGAGAGAAAGGAGTGCAGGAGGTGTTAGTGAGCTGATCCGTTAGAGATGACTCAGTCTTGAGCTTGCTGGGGCCACTGAGAAGCCATGAGCAGTGCATCTCAGAATGTCCCTCTGGGTGAAGAGTTTGGCTACTTACCCCCAACTTGGTCAGTTGCATTCCTCTTAGCTTTCCCCCTTAGTATTTCCTGGAACTGTTGAGATGGGACTCTGGAAAGGAAACAAGTAGGGAGTGAGAATGGAGTGAGAGTGACACTCCTAATAGCTCAGAAGAGGTCAAACCCACCTGACTCTGCTTTTCAGAGGGAGAGGACCTGGCCTGATACTACCTACAGGAAGGAGCTTCCTGTTTCTTTCCTATGATGGAAAGCTGCCTTCTTGGAAGAAATGTGACACAAACGTGCCCCCTATAGCCTGGTTGCAGACATATCTTTTATTCCTGTTCAGATATCAATGAAAGACCAAGTCAGATTATTTTGTGCATCGTATTTTGTGTTAGCTTGGTTACCTGACATTTTCCATTTGGAAGGTATGAGGAGGGCTTGTGTGGCCCATGACTAGAGAAGGTTCCAAGTTTCCCTCAAGGCCTGTGCCCTACAGAGACCTGGGGATAGGTTGATGTGTGAAGTTGAATTGACTGATAATGGGGCCTGGGAGCAGATCTGAGCTTTCTGTTTTGCTGTGTGGAAACTCATCCCTTGAACTCCAGAGAGTGTCTGTATTTGGGCTCTTTTCTCTTTGTATTTTTCTGTTTCCCATGAAATTCAGCTTGTTTCTAATCTATGAGTAACCTCCTTAAGACCTAAGGCTACTTTAAATGCAGCTTCTACAAAAGCCCCTTTCTCTCTGGCCAACAGCTCTTCAGGGTCTTCCTTGAATGAGTGAAGTGTGTGCACTTCCCTTGGGCACCTGAATGTCCTCTGAAGGACATGCCTCATGGTCCCTGCATTGCACAAGAAGCTTCAGTGGTTATCTGACTTGGGGTATCATGGACAGGCTCTGTCTGAATGTTCATGATCTTTTCCTTCACAGCCCCATGCTCACATTAGCCAGTGATGTGGGCCCCTACCTGGCATCTCTGCTGTGGTCTCTAGTCCAGAGACCAGGATTGTGAAACCACAATCTGGCATGTCTCTCAAAGGGAACAGTGTGAGCCAGAGTGCTTCTGTGTGGCATGAAAGCACCTGCTAGTATTGTGATCCCGCTGGAACCCTTTTAGATGCACCCCTGGAGATGTTTTCCCATAGATAGTGTGTGCTTTGCTTTCAAATAGTATCTGGCACATCAGAGTGCAAATGCTGGCCAGAAAGAATGAGCTGATGGTGCAAGGAGAGAAATGAAGAGATATTGTATGTCTTAGGCAGCCACGCCAAATGACCACTCCACAAGAGCTGGGACTCCAGGTCCCTGTGAGTCATAATCCTGCAGAAAGCTTAGCCTGTCTTGGGTGAGAAGTCACCTGCTCTTTTCATTAAAACCTGAAAATCCTGAAGGAATCCTTGTTATTGTGAGACATAGACCATCTATTCCCTGGAAGTGGTACCTTGGCTGGTGGTAGTCTCCTATGAGGAAATTATTTAGATTCCTCATTTTATATGTATAAAATGGCAAAGTAATCATTAAGAAGTTAGAAAAGCACCAGGATATTCATGATAATTGTGCTGATTCCTCTCAAATACAAAAGCACCTTTTATTCAATCTTCTTATCCTGAAATACTATGAGAATGCCACAACTAAGGTGTTTTATTTTTCTTTTCCCACATACTTTCTTCCAGGCTGCCAGTGCTATTCTCCACTCAAAGAGAAGAAACCAGTTTCTTGGGAGTCCTCCTCTTGTCAAGGCATGCAGCAGAATTTTTTTAATGCTTTACAGTCCTTTCCTCTGCCTCTCCAGGCCCCTGCCTTGGTAATTTGTTCGGTCTGTAGTCAAATCAGTGGGGTTGACCAAATGGGAGGGGGTAACCACAGGTGCTGGATTTGGGGAAGGAGTCATGCTACACTCCATCTCTCCCTCTGTGCCTGTGGAGGACCTTTCAATTACTGCTGGGCCTGGTGACAGCTTTCGGATCCCCTCTTCCTCTCCTGTGGCCCTAAAGGTGTTTTGGGCTGCTGCTGGGGATGGAGGGAGTTTGCTGCTCTTTTCCTCCTCTGTGCCCCTCCAGTGGGGCTCAGGGAGTAGGTGGATGGTAGGGTGACAAGCAATGGCTGTCTTCAGGGAGAACATTGGAGTTTTAAGAGGCTACTGGCAAGGCGGGTGATGTCATGCTCATGGTCCTTCTGCTTGAGGAGCATCCAATAAGTTCTCATGGAGGTATCAATGGTCCCGCCTGACATGGATGCCTGCACTTTCCCTGGATTAAATCCTAGGTAGCAGTATATCATATCCAGGATGGTGAGGCTTGAATTTGCTGGAGCCAGGGGTGCTGTTTCACTTGCTCCAGTGAGGGTCTCCACTCAGGATCAGCACTCATTAAACAAGCCAGAAGTTCTAGTAGCTCCGGGGAGAAGCATTTGCAAATCCAGGACTTTCCTGTTCAGTACCTGACTTTTGAGTGTCTGAACTCTCCCCTCTCTAAAAGGCACAGAGCCCATCACCTTGAGAGTCCAAACATCCTTCTTTTTTCTTTTTCTTTCTTTTTTTTTTTTTAGCCCGTCCTGGGGCTTAGACTCAGGGCATGAGTACTGTCCCTAGCTTCTTTTTGCTCAAGGCTAGTAATCTGCCACTTGAGCCACAGCGCCACTTCTGGCCATTTTCTGTATATGTGGTACTGGGGAATTGAACCCAAGACTTCATGTATACAAGGCAAGCACTCTTGCCACTAGGCCATATCTCCAGCCGCCCAAACATCCTTCTTGGGGCCCTGGAATCTCTGTTGTTCACAGATCTTGGGCCCATTGGGCTAGAGTTCTGCCTTCTCCCTCTGGTTCCTCTTCAAATGTGAATTGTGTGCTTAACCCCAACTTGGTGCCTTGACTTTGCTTCAGGTGAGTAACAATATTTTCTGCCGTGAGGTCACTGTGTGCAGTGCATCTGTTTTGATGATTGTTTCAGCAGATCCTAAGTGCTGTGAACTAAGGCCTGGCCACCACCATCACCTCCATTATCTTGTTGGAGGTGGGTCTACTAGGCCTCTTCTGTGAAGGTATTTCATCACAAAGTACAAACACTCCTCTGTCTCTGCTACCTCCACAGATGTCAAATTTTCCAGTTCCTTGGCAAAGGAAGCATTGTTCCCTCTTTTCACGTGCTTTTACAGCCACCAGGGATGCCTATGAGGAGGTGCTTGGCTAATTTGGTGAGGCTAAAGCCCCCCTCTCTGATGGTTCCCTAGCACCCAGGAGGTCCTTGTGTCAGGAGCAGGTCTCCAGGCCCTGTTTGGACCTGTCCTAACTATTCTCATAGCGGTCCTAGAGTATGCCCTGACCAGGCTCTCTGACCAAAGTTCCATGCTTTCCTCTGATGTGTTTAGCCAAAATCCATGTAAACCTAGCCCATGTCATTGGGAACCTACTCTTTGCCCACTTGCCTTGGAAGGCATGTAAACCAAGCCATGTACGCACCTTTCTCTGAGGAGAAGGTAAGCCCTTAGCCTTGAAAGTGTGGCCTTTGCTCCTCACAAACAAGTGGTATTTGCCCCCAATGGTGTTGCTTGTGCTGATGAGAGTCACAATGGCCTCCTTTGCCAGGATAATTAGTGAGGAGCATCTTCAAGTCAAATTCCACCAGGGTGCATTTGATGATGTCAAGACGTGGCCCAATAGCCCACTGCAGCTTCAGTTGCTCATGGAAATCCAGAGGTCTGCTCAGCATCAGGCACAAACACCTGTGTTCCCCCAGTCCCCCTTGGTATTTGAATTGGCCAAGCCCCACTAGCCAGAAGCCAATGCAGAACACTTTGCATCTAGTTTTCTTGTTTTAGGCTCCTCAGGAAAAATTTATAGCATGAAATTGAGGAGAAATACTAATGGCTTTTTCTTTTCTTTTAATCAAATTTTGCTTTTGCTTTTTAATTTTAATTGAAGACTAGGAGAAACCTTACTGCAATTTTTCTGTCCCACTAGTTTTCTTTAGTATTTCCTGAGATTATGCATGAATGTATGTAATTGTTTCCTTTATCTCAAATATTAATGAAAAGTATCAATTCATCATTGCCTGTACCAGAAAATGCATCTGGTTTGTTTTGTTGTCAAAGATGACACAGAATGATCACTGCATTTCTTGGGGGCATCTACTTTGTCAAATCTATGTAAGGCATCCCTCATATTGTGGTCTCTTATTCCAGAAATACTGTCTAACTTTTGCTTATAGTAATAGCTCTGGCAGACTGGTAGCAACATATTAACTGTCTCTCAGTATATGGCTTTAATATTAGCTCATTTTCTTCTATATATTGCTATAAACATAAATTGTACATCCTGGAATAGAGGATGTTAATCCCTTTAGCTATATTACCTAAGACGTGTTTTAATTCCAAATAGTGCTCAATTCCTTTTAGTATTTTATCCTCATCAAATTTATATTCTTGCTTTCTTAAAAGCGAGTTTATTCTGTTCTTTTTAAAATTTTATTTTATTGTCAAATTGACGTACAGAGAGGTTACAGTTTCATATGTTAGGCCTTGGGTACATTTCTTGTACTGTTTGTTACCTCTTCCCTCAATACCCCCTCCTCTCTCCCCCTTTCCTTCTACCCCCATGAGTTGTTCAGTTGGTTTACACCAAATGGTTTTGCAAGTATATAAAGAAATCTACCTAGAGCTCAAAAAATTACACCCCCCGTAACAACTCCTCAGAAAACAACAACACCATTAATAAGTAGACTAAAGAATTAAGAAGAGATTTCTTTCTTTTTAGGAATGTTCACACATTTATTATAACTCCAACCTGAAAAGCAGACATCAATGACAGAATCCCTAAACAGTCACACATTGCTAAATGGAATACTGTAATCGATAGCAAGTCAAGAATGTGAATTACAGCTACATGAACAACCTAAACAGCCTATGGATTAAAACAATGTTAATCAAATGGACCAAACATAAGAGATTATATATTACACTGTTACATATACATACATTTCAAGAGAAAGAGTAAAACTAAAGAATACATTGTTTAGGGTTGAATGTGATAAAGCAATAAAGAAATACAAGGAAATGGTTATCTTAAAAGTTAGAATAATGTCTCTTCCAGGGCAGAGGGAAAGGGCAAGGGCATTAGAGGGTTTCTGGGGAGCTAGCAATATTCTATTTTTTGACCTTACTAGTTTCTTTCTACATAACACTGTAGTCAATTTATGCATCTAAAATATTTGACAATAAAATATTAAAAGTAATTTGAAATACTGTAGATAATATAGAAAGGAAAGGAAGTTTTTTGCCAAATTATGTAATCTTTGAGAGTAGAAATCACTGGTATGGAAAAGTCACTGATTAGTTTCTCATAAGTACCCACTTTCAAGTGTAGGTGTGCTGAACCCTATACAAATACTGTGTGTGTGTGTGTGTGTGTGTGTGTGTGTGTGTGTGTGTGTGTGTGTGTGATATAGTTTGCAGATCTCTATCATAAGTTGACAAACTAGGTAAAGAACTGTTGCCTGAAAGTTCGGTTTCCTTTGAATTAAATAGTTGATTTGTCCTCTATATTTATAAGCAATGTAAGATTAAGAACAAGATGTAGGACAAGTTAGACATCTGTGCACTTCCTTCTCCCCAGTGACTAGTTCCAGTGGTTACCCTGAGTTAGCAGGCTGGGTGGGAGGTATGTGGATCTTGCCAGGTAAGCTTAGTACAGCTGGCAGTTCACAAGTAGGTGGCTCAGGGCTCTCCTGAGTGTCATTCTGTCCCTCAGTGTTAGGGTTCTAAGGTGGAACTACAGAAGGTTCTAATTTCAAGACATAGTTCTGAGAATTCTAGTCCTTTAAAATTTTCTTTTCCTAGAAATTTACACTTACCATCCTTTGAAAAACTCTTGTGGGGCATACTTTTTGGAATAGTTTACTGGGTGACACAGCTCTGCTAGGTGCAATCTTTTCATTTCAAACTCACAAAGTTAAACTATGTGATGCTCAGCTTCAGAAAAGTCTAAATTTGTGTCTTACTCCTTTAATTTCTCCTCAGTCAAAACAGGAACAAAATTTGAAGACTTTCAAAAGCAAAACCAAAGGGAAAAAAGATTCTTTTGCCATTGACTGTTGATCTGATTCCCTGTGAATATAATTTGGGATGATGGTCACATCCAGAGAATGGAGTCTAGGGCAATTAAGGCAGAATGCTCAGCCTGGCTCTTGGAACTTTAGGTGTAAGGTAATATAGAGTCAGGGGCAATTTTTGGCAGCATCCTTCTCCTCTCCCTTTCCACATTTCCTGCAGCATTTTAATTTTTTTTAAGTTGTTAAATTACTCATTAGACATTTCCCTGACCTAATGCTTGCACATGTGTGGTGGTGGGATTGCAGAAACCCCAAGTTTCCCGACTTTGTCTCTTAGACACTGGTTTCTATTCCCCTACCTCAAGTGGAGACACGCACTGTCCACTATGGCAGCTTTCAGCCGCAGAGCTGGGGAATCTGCTCTTGTTCCCCTTCTTGCTGCTGCTTTAGTCCCATGCTCACACTACTCAGCAGGGTGGGGGGTCAACACAAAATTTTGAGGGCTGTAGTCCTTTCAAAATATCTAGTCCTAGAAGACTAGATAACATTGCATAAGATTTTTTTAAAACTGGAATTTAGTTGTCAGGGCAGCAACATCACTAGTAAATTTGCAAACTGTAAACATATTTCACAAGTAGTTTAGTCAGGCCTGGTGATGCTGCAATCAAGCTGCACCCATTTCCTTTCCTGGCTAGGGGGTTGGGGGGCCCTCACATCTCTCACCTTTGCCATGTGCTTGCACCTCCATCATTTCCATGCTCCCCTAGTGCCATTCCAAGGAGGCATTCATTCATTCACTTACTCAGTCATTCATTCATTAGCCAAATGTCTGCTCAGATGACACCAAGGGTTCCGCTGCTATGTCCCCCTGCACCGGCCTGGGCAGTGAGGCAACTTCTCCCTCAGTCTGGCATTAAGAGGTCCTGGTGGTGGCCGGATGGCTCAACTCAAGGTGGTGTGCTTGGCCCCCACCTGCCCCAGAGGATACCACCGGCCACTGAGCAAGCTCTCCCTGCCTTCCTCGGGTCACGGGCTAGGGTGGGCAACGACTCTGCTGAGCTTCTCCCCATCCTCTCTTCATTTCTGAAGAGGCTCTGGAGGAGGTGATAGCAGAAGCAGCAGTAGCAGCAATGAGGTGGTGGCAGCTGCTTCCAGTGGCCACAGAGGATTTCTCTGGAGAGAAAATAAGAGTATGCAGTAGACACATGAAGAAATGTTTGACATCTCTGGCTATAAAACAAATGAAAATCAAGACTACATTGAGATTCCACTCAGTTAGAAGGACCCTTATGAAAAATACAAATAATAACATGCTGGCAGGGGTGTGGCCAAAGGGAAAGCTCCTACACTGTTGGTGGGAGTACGAACTCGTTCAAGTACTCTGGAAAGCACTATGGAGTTTCCTCAAAAGGCTAAACAGAAAGCTCCCCTGTAACCCAACAACCCAACTCCTGGGCATTTACCCAAATGATCACAAACGGCTATGTTCACTGCAGCATTATTTACCATAGCATTACCAAAACATGGAACCAACCTAGATTCTCCTCAGTGGATGATGAATGGATCAAGCAATTGTGGCATGTATTCACAATGGAACTCTATGCTTCCATCAGAAAGAATTATGTTTCCCCATTCATAAGGAAATGGAAAGACTTGGGAAAAAAATCTTATTAAGTGAAGTAGGCCAGAACCAAAGAAAGTCTCCATGGCTTCCTTCTATTGTAATGATTGGTATATGCCTAGGATAGTCCTAGCAGAGGATCACAATAGCTCAATAGCTATGTCCCTATGACCACATAAAATGATGCTAATTGAAATGAGCTCCAAGATTAGAAACAAGGAGCATTTTTGGTGCTGTGGTTTAGGGACTGTGTGAAGTAATGTCTATGTCCTTTCATCACAAGGGGACAAAGAAACTAGAGCTCCCTCTGTCCCCCTCACCGGCCCAAGGGAACAAAAGAGCCCCATATCTTATGGCTCTAGGCCCCTACAGCTCCTGGGAGAAAACAGGAGCTAGCAGCTGAGGAGCAGCGCCCAACAAAGTGGCCAGACACACCTTAGGCCAACATCCCCTAAAGTTCCAGCTGGGGCACCTGAATCTGTCCACACCATTCCCCCAACAGGGACTCGTGCACTGGTAGGCATTTGACTAACACTTGAGGTGCCCTGGTCAGCATGGACTTTTTGAACAATGGTGACAGGCTTGCTGGTGTGCAATACCAGCCCAGCAGGGTCAACTGGACCCGAGCACACGTCCCTCTCACACTGGAGGCACAGAGAGTCTGCGGCCACCAACCCACGCCCAAACACTTCAACCTGCTGTGGACCATGCATGCCAACCCACAGTAGATTTTCCAAAGGGCACAAGCACCCTCTAACAATCCGGGGCAGTGCACCCCCCAAAAGAAGCACAAGAGCTCACACAAACGCACCTCCCAGAGGGCCTGAGTGGGTCAGCGTTCTAGCCCTCCAACAGGAGGGTCCCACAACCACTCCCCCACGGGAGCTCTCAGGTGGGCAAGCTGCCCCTCAGCGGCAATGATCGCTCTGATAGGCGCACTCCGCAGAGGTGGGAGAGCCGCCCCTGAATGGCAGTACTCAATCTGAGAGGCGAGCTCTCTTGACCTACAGCAACTAATGGGGAAAGACTCAAAGAAGAGAAAATTCTCCATGCCATGCTGAATAAGTGAACTGGGATCACCCAACAGGGGCCCACAAGGGTCAGCACAACACGGTGGCAGAGCCCACAGAGAAAGCCACAGAACCTACCCACCCTAACTGCAGTGAGGGTAACTGCCTTGGCAAAAACCGAGACGGTCACACTCACCCATAGGGGAGTGAGGTTCAACAGCCAAACTCAAACCCGGAGCCAGGATACAAACAAGTCCCCACTGGTGGACCAGCGGGAACCAGCACAAAGCCAGGCCAAGATGGCCACCTACATGCCCCTGAAAGGAAGTGCAGGAACTGCAGGTGCGTAAATCACAAAGAAATATTACAAATTTTATGAAAGGTCAAACCACCTCTCCAGCTCCAAAAAGCAGTGCTACCAAAGAGGAGATGGAGAATTAAAAAAAGATTAAAAAAAAAAAAAAAGCTGAGGCTGATAGCAGAAATGATCGAAAGCCTCAGTAATGAATTCAGGAACAATTCCAGGAGTGTAGAATGGAAGTCTCAAAGGACCTTCAGGAAGTCGAGAAAGAAATGGAAACAAATAAATACAGTCTACTCCTCCGTTAAGGAAGACCTTAACATCCTGAGAAATGAAATGCAAGAAGAAATAGATTCACAACTCATTAAAAGAACTTACCACAAGTACCTAGAAAATGGCCAGAAGTGGCTCTGTCGCTCAAATGGCAGAGTGCTAGCCTTGAGCAAAAGGAAGCCAGGGACAGTGCTCAGGCCCTGAGCTCAAGGCCCATGACTGGCAAAAAAAAAAAAAAAAAAAAAAAAAAAAAAAAAGAACTTACCACAATGAGAGCTGATCTGGCAACCATAAAGAGCTCACTTGCCTCAATGCAATCCACACTCAAAGCCACATCACAAAGAATTGATCATCTTGAATCTTGAGTCTCTCTTTTGGATGATGATTCAGCTGATAAGGACCAGAAGAATACCACACTGCAAGAAACTGTCAAACTCCAGGGCAGACTAATCCAGGAGATAGTGAACAGGGAGAAGAAATATAATCTGCGTATAATCAGAATAGATGAAGGAGGGAAGTACCAGAGCAGAGGTATACAACACATAGTCAATAGAATTATTACAGAGAATTTCCCCAATCTCAAAAGGGAAAACCTCACCCAAATAACAGAAGCATATAAAACACCTGGCAGACCGGACCCAAGAAGAACCACCCCCAGACACAATTATAATCAAGGCCTCAGATTTCAACAATAAGGAGCAAATTTTGAATGCAGTCAAAACAAAGAAAGAACTATATTACAACGGAAGAAAAAAATCAGAATCACGGTAGACTTCATCACACAAACTTACAATGCACAAAGATCTTGGAAGAACACAATCCAAGTCCTCCAGGCCAACAACTGCCAACCCAGAATTAGATACCCAGCAAAATTATAATTTACTTTCCAGGGAACATCCAGACCTTTCCACAGCAAAGAGGAACTAAAGGAATATGTGAATTAAAAAACAAACAAACAAACAAAAAAAACCTAAAATGGGAACCCCACCCAACAGAAAATGTACAGGAACTCCAGACAGAAACAGAAAGAAACTACAATAGCCAGAGCCCAACAGGAAGAACAGGAAGATGGGAGAGGAAACACAGCCTAATTGGAAAATGGAAGGGGAAAAAAAAAACCCACACCTATCCATGATCTCTCTGAATATTAAAGGATTAAATTCTCTAAAAGAGAGGAGACAACTAGCAGAGTGGATCCTCAAGAAAAACATTGCTATCTGTATTCTTCAAGAGAAAAAAACCCACACCTATCCATGATCTCTCTGAATATTAATGGAGTAAATTATCTGATAAAGAGGAGACGACTAGCAGAGTGGATCCCCAAGCAAAACATTGCTATCTGTTGTCTTGAAGAGATAGACCCATTGTTGGACCTGGGTAACTGCAACCATAGTCAGGACACGGGGGATGCATGGGAGTGGATCAATGCACACTTTATTTCAGGAGGGCCATGGTT
Organism: Perognathus longimembris pacificus; assembly: GCF_023159225.1. NCBI lineage: Eukaryota > Metazoa > Chordata > Mammalia > Rodentia > Heteromyidae > Perognathus > Perognathus longimembris. Next base: position 61,775,131 of record NC_063165.1, read on the forward strand.
TATATATGGTTAGAAATCAACTCACAACTTCAAGGGTAAAAGTTAATACAGCATGATATCCATCTCAAATACAGAAATTGAGAATGCTACAACTGGGAGGAAGGAAACTAATACAAAAGTTTACCTACTACAAAAGGTTGCTACTTCAAAGAGTGTTTACTATTAAGGGCTGAGCTACATCTAAGATTGTTGACAGAGGAATAAACCAGTCAAGAAAAAACTTTACCAACTAGCTACTATTTGCTCAAGACTTTGACTAAGACTCTTTTAACTGTGAAGAGACTTTCCCTAATGGCAGCTGGTCAAGCAAGTCTCCCAAGGGAGGCTTGGTACAGAGAAAGGGGAGATTCTCATAACAAAGGTGGCTTCCTTTGGCCATCAAACACAGGAGACCCTGAATGGAGATGTTTCCCCATAGGCCTATTAGTGTGCTAATATGGCATCAGAACTTCTGTGCCAAGGCTGTTTCCCACTGATCAGAGAAGTTATCCTCCCACAACCCATCTTATAGCAAGGGACAAAAACAGGCTCTGAATGAAAGGATAGAGCAAGATGTAAAAGATAAAGAAGGACACTACATTTTAATACAAGGAAAAGTCTAGCATCAAGATATCACGGTGATAAATTTATACTCACAGAACAAAAAAGGCCCTAAATATGCCAAACAGATTCTTTCAGCACTACAGAACAAGATAGACCCAAATACAATCATAGTGGGAGATTTTAATACTCCACTCTCTCCAAGAGACTGATCCAACACACAGAGAATTAGCAAGGGAGCCAAAGACCTAAGGAACACCATATCCCACATGGATCTGACAGATCTATACAGAGTTTTTCACCTTACAGAGACCCAATGCACATTCTTCTCAGCAGCCCATGGAACCTACTCCAAAATAGATCATGTCATAGTTCACACAAAGGACCTCAACAATTAGAAGAGTATTGACATTATCCCATGTATTCTATCTGAGCACAGTGGAATTAAGATAACCCTCAATAAGAAAGGATACCACAGAAACTACCCAAGTACTTGGAGGCTAAAGCCCTCACTGTTATCTAACACTTGGGTCACAGAGCAAATTAAGGGCAAAAATAACGAATTCATAAACCACAATGACAATGAAAATACATCACAAAGAAACCTATGGGATACAGCAAAGGCAGTGCCGAGGGGCAAGATCATTGCCCTCAGTGCACACATTAAAAGAATGTGATCAGAACAGGTACATAACCTCATGATGCAGCTAAAATGCCTGGAGAAGCAAGAAAAAATGGAATCTACAACAACTAGGAGGAGAGAAATCACAAAGATTAAAGAAGAGATAAGTCTGATTGAGAATAGAAAGACCATTCAACAAATAAATAAAACTAAAAGCTGGTTCTTGGAGAAAATAAATGAAATTGACAGACACCTTGCAAGACTTACAAAAGAAGAAGAAGAAGGAGAAGAAGAGAAGAAGAAGAAGAAGAACAAGAAGAACAAGAAGAAGAAGAACAAGAAGAAGAAGAACAAGAAGAAGAAGAACAAGAAGAACAAGAAGAACAAGAACAAGAAGAACAAGAAGAAGAAGAAGAAGCAAAGAGAAAAGAAAAGAAGATATGAATCTGTAAGCTCAGGAATTCGACCGGAAAATTTACAACAAATACACAGGATATTCAAACAATCATAAGGAACTATTTCCAGAACTTTTACTCACTAAAGAATGAAAATTTTACATAAATGGATCAAATCATAGAGAAGTATAAACTGTCCAAACTGAATCAAAAAGAAATAAATCAACTAGATAAACCAGTTACTTACAGCGAGATACAGGAGGTAATCAAGAGCCTCCCAACAAAGAAAAGCCCAGGCTCGGATGGATTCACCTATGAATTCTATAAAACCTTCAGTAAGGAGCTAATACCAATACTCCTCAAACTCTTCCATGAAATGGAAACAGAGAGCGAAATCCCAAACTCATTCTATGAGGCTAATATCATACTCATCCCCAAATAAGGCAAAGAGAACCCAACAAAAAAATAGAATTACAGACCAATATCACTATAAAACACAGTTGCAAAGCTCCTCAACAAACTATTAGCTAACAGGATCCAGAAACTGATCAAGAAAATTATACATCATGATCAAGTAGGCTTCCGCCCACAGACACAAGGATGGTTCAACAACTGCAAATCAATAAACGTAATTCATCACATCAACAGAGCTAAGACCAAGAACCATATCATCATCTTAGCGGATGCCCAAAAAGCCTTTGGCAAAATACCACACCCATACATGTTATGAGCCCTGGAGAAAACAGGAATAGAGGGAACATCCTGTAAACAATAAAAGCCATATACAACAGACCAAATGCTGATATCATATTAAATGGGGAGAAACTAACACTATTTCCCCTAAACTCAGGCAGAAGACAAGGATATCCACTCTTCCCACTTCTGTTCAACATAGTGCTGGAATCCCTACCCATAGCAATAAGGCAAGAGGAGGACATCAAAAGGATCCACATTGGCAAAGAAGAAATCAAACTATCCCTATTCGCAGATGACATGATTTTATATCTGAAGGACCCAAAAACCTCAGTCCCCAAAGTCCTAGACCTAATAAACCATTTTGGCAAAGTAGCCAGATACAAAATCAACCCACAAAAATCAGCAGCTTTTCTGTACAATAGCAATGTACAAGCAGAAAAGGAAATTATGGAAAAGTGCCATTTACAATAGCTTAAAAAAAGAATAAATTGCCTAGGGATTAACCTAACTAAAGATGTGAATGACCTATTTAATGAGAACTATAAAAATCTAAAAAGGGAAATCAAAGAGGACACAAAGAGATGGAAACATGTCCCATGCTCATGGATAGGCGGAATAAATATAGTGAAAATGGCCATATTGTCCCAAATCTTATACAAATTCAATGCAATCCCCATCAAGATCCCAGCTACATTCTTCACTGAAATAGAGAAGACAACCCGTAAATTCATATGGAACAGCAAAGGACCTAGAATAGCCGAAGCAAATCTAGGCAAAAGAAGCAGTGCAGGAGGAATCACAATGCCAGACTTCAAGGTCTATTATAGAGCCATCATAACAAAAACAGCCTGGTACTGGTATAAAAACAGACCTGAAGACCAATGGAATAGAATAGACAATCCAGAAATAAAGCCCCATTCTTACAGTCAGCTGATACTCGACAAAGGAGCTAAAGACATACAATGGAAAAAACAGCCTCTTCAACTACTGGTGCTGGGAACACTGAGCAGCCAAATGGAGAAAACTCAAAGTAGACCCTAGCCTATCACCATGCACCAAGATCAACTCAAAATGGATTAAGGACCTCGACATCAGACCTGAATCCTTGAAACTACTGAAGGACAGAGTAGGAGAGATGCTAGAACTTATAGGCACACGTAGAAACTTTCTGAATAGAGTCCCAGGGCCACAACAGATAGGGGAGAGTCTTGACAAATGGGATTACTACAAAACAAAAACTTTCTGCACAGCTAAAGACATAGCCACCAAACTAGAAAGACAGCCAACCATACAGGAAAGGATGTTCACCAGCACAGCAACAGACAAAGGCCTAATATCCATCACCTGCAGAAAACTCAAAAAACTAACCCCCCCAAGCCCAGTAAACCAATTATTAAATGGGCAAAGAGCTAAAGAGAGACTTCATGGGAGAAGAGATAAAAATGGCAAAGAAACATAGGAGGAAATGTTCAACATCCCTGGCAGTAAAGAAAATGCAAATCAAAACAACCCTGAGATACCACCTCACTCCAGTTAGAATGGCCTATAATCTGAACTCAGCCAACAACAAATGCAGGAGGGGATGCGGGGAAAGAGGGTTCCTTCTCCACTGTTGGTGGGAGTGCAAATTAGTACAACCACTTTGGAGAACAGTAAGGGGGTTCCTCAAAAAGCTGAGCATAGACATACCCTATGACCCAGCCATAACTCTCCTAGGCATCTATTCTGTAAAACAGGTCTCGGGATATCATAAAGACATCTGTACATCCATGTTTGTTGCTGCACAATTCACAATAGCCAAACTATGGAAACAACCCAGATGCCCCTCTATAGATGAATAGATACAAAAAATGTGGTACCTATACACAATGGAAACTACATAGCGATTAGAAATGATAAAATATTGGTATTCACAGGGAAATGGTCAGAACTTGAACAAATAATGTTGAGCAAGACAAGCCTAGAACACAGAGAACAAAGGGGCATGGTCTCCTTGATATGTGACTATTAGGGTGGGGGGTGGGGTGAAGGAACAGTAGAGACCAGGTCTGAGAAACAAAAAACTTCTTTTCACATGGTATTTCCACAGGTTTGGGTCAGCGACCTTACATTATGTATCTAAAACCAAACAACTACTAAACATATAAAGGCCTAGAATAGACCTATCAGTGGATCACAATAGCTCAACAGCTATGTACATATGATCATATAAGACGAGGATAAGCAAAAACGACTCCAACAGAAGGACACAGGAGGATTCTATTGTTGACGTTACATTTAATGTTCTAGGTAAATTTCCTTTGGCGTACGCCATGTGGTTACTGTATATGATTTTGCTACACTGGGTATTGTATATATGCCTACCTGATCTAGGGAAGGGAAGAAAAATGAGGGTGTAAGATATTACAAGAAATTCACTTACTGCCTTATTATGTAACTGTACCCCTTTTGCACAACACCTTGTCAACAAAATTTAATTAATAAAAAAACTAAGTAAATAACTAAATTAATAAATAATGTAAAAACATTTTGTAAAAAAATAGTTGGGGAAGCGAGGGTGCATGTAGGAAGAACCACGTTTATTCTAACTAAGGGATTGTATGTTAAATCTATTCTCTACACAAGTTTCATCTTCATTTGAGATTGAAGTTGTAAGAGAGGAGAGCTTTCTTTATCTAGTATTTTGTGATGATTCTGGCTTAGAACACACTGCCATATAAGTATCCACAGAAAACCCATGTAAGCTGGGAAGCAACACAAGTGTTGGTAGTTTCTTTGTTTTAATCAGTTCAGGAATTCTTAAACCGCTACCCAGCAGTAGCATCTGAAGTGAGATGTGTCCTATCTGAAAGGATCTATGATCCTTGAGGGTCATATATTGAAATTATATCAAGTCATCTGAAAATAAAGTCTATTGGATTACTCTGTAGACTTCAGTACCTAAAAGAATGACAACATAAAGCAGACCATTCAAAAAAGAAGGAACAAAGGAAAGGAGCTAATATTTCTCAAGTATCAGACACTATGGTAAGCGATTTACATATTTTATCTTGTTTAATCCTCACAGTAACACTACTGAGTGGATATTACTATTTTTTTGTTTAAGAAGAAGGTGAATACTTAATTAAAAACATGAAGTAAGAAAAGGAAAAAAGAATAATCACATAGTAGGAAATACTTTCAAATTCAAGCCAAACTAAAAGTGCATTTCAAATTATTATCATGTATTATAATCATATAATGTATTACAATCCTATTTCCCTTCTAAGAATCCCTATTAAGAATTAGCAAGAATCTTTATGCAAGAATTATAAGCACTAGAATTAAAAACCAAGGATCCAGACTTATTATATTTCCTTAAAAAATACATAAAAAGTTCAAAATAGCATGGAAATTAAATTACATCATACAGATAAGCTTTTTAACCCTCTTTTTAAGGCTTTTCCAATTTGTAATACATCCCTGCGGGCAGTTTTAGAAATACTGAACAAATCATCACACTGCCCATTTTACCCTCAGGTTTCCAATGTCCATCAGCAAGGAACAGACAAAGATAGGCTTCCACTGGCCTGTCCTACAAAATAGGCATATACACATCTGACTCCTTCAGGCTCCATGAACTGCCTTTGTGACAGCTTACTCTTTTTCCACCACGTGTGCACTCGCCCCTGGGGCCTGCCTCACCATGCAAGGAATAGTTAAGCTGCACCTTTGCCAGTTTCACCCCTCAACCCCGAAGATAGGCACACAGGTCCATCCTAAATTTTCCTGTCCTTTCCTTTTGATCTCTCACTGAGAAACCTGAAGCAGTTCTTTAACAGTGATAAACATTAATATACAAATTTCTGACATTTAGCTTCAAATTAGTAAACAGTGGAGGGAAATAAATTTCAAATTCCCCATGCCTTGTGCTAAACCAGATAACTTGATTACAGTGCAAACAGCCTAATACAATAAGATACCAATATTTTGCGACTGAAAATTAAAGATATTTTTGATTAAACCACAATTCCTCTTTAAGGCAATGCAAACATCCTTTAAAACATTTGTCAGCACCCAAACCTGATGACCTTTTTGGAGTTTGAACGGAAATTCAATCATTTTTACATCAGACTGACAGTTTTAATCTTGAAGTTGTTCACACTCACACACACACACACACACACACACACACATTTGCACAAAAGATCCTAAAGCGAGCAAAGTAAATATGGGCCGTACGTTTTCCAGTGGCATTTTTTTGTTTTGTTGCCAATCTTGCAAATCACCAAGATTTAAGACAAAAACCTTTTACACAAATGACTTTGGCATTCTAAGGCCTCATTTACAAGGGCTGGCTTCTGTAGCAAGGCATTTTAGGACACCAAATAGTTTTTGGTTGAAGAAGGCTAGGTTGCGGTCCTCTGGAGCTAAATTGAGCCCACCCAGTACTTGACTTGAGTCTGTAGGTCAATTTTGACAAGAGCATTTTAAATTCTCACTTTACCTTTTGAATACCTTCAGCTGCGGAAAGAAGGTAGATATCTCATCTCTTAGCCAACCAGGAGGCCTGACTGACTTTTGACAATTTAAGCCAGGAGTACTTTACAAATTCAATTTATTCCGAAACTGAGATTTGCCATGGGTTGGAACCAGGCCCTAAGCTGCATGTATCCTTACAATGGCCCCATTATAGAAGGGTCTTCCTGGTCCATTGACATGAATAAAATGATCATTAGCCACTTGAGTTGGACTAAAGAGACTTCTCTATCTGCTGCTGTTATATCATTTTAAAATACTGTATTTTCATTTGACTTGTCATATTTTGAAGGTCAGAAGGCAACTCCCCAAATATACATCACTTTTGCACAAGGATACTTGGAGTTGAATTGAAATAAAATCACACTTCAGAGAGCTGTATGGGCTGGGAGTGTAAATTAATGGCAGAATTGGTGCCTGTTAATCCCAAAGGCCTGGATCCTTCAACGCTGAAGAGAGGGCACAGCTTTAGGAAAGGAAGAATGGAAGGGGAATGAAAGTAGTGATGACATAGAGAAAAGGAGGGGAGGAGAAGAAGTAGGATCAAAGACAAGCTGCAAGTCAGAGCAAGGAATTAGCTCAGGGGTAGAGCACTTGCATAGAATTCCTAAGGTTCAGGGTTTGAATCCTAAGATAGAGCTGGAGATAGGCTAGGGCTAGAACTAGGACAGAAAAGGGTAGAGGTAAGACAGGGTAGAGGTAGGAGAGAGTAGGGCAGGGTAGAAGTAGGAGAGGGCCAAGAGGATCCAACCATGTCACTCATGACCTAGTCCTTTTGTCTAAGGAGTCTTATTCAGAGCCGTGTCTTCAGTCAAACACCTCTTTGGTTTTCATTCTAAGCACGGATATACTCTCACTTAGGAAATTTCCTCTTCCCCAAACACTGGCAACACATGGTAAAGAATAATGGAACTAGGGGCTGGGGATATGGCCTAGTGGCAAGAATGCTTGCCTCCTATACATGAGGCCCTGGGTTCAATTCCCCAGCACCACATATACAGAAAACGGCCAGAAGTGGCGCTGTGGCTCAAGTGGCAGAGTGCTAGCCTTGAGCAAAAAGAAGCCAGGGACAGTGCTCAGGCCCTGAGTCCAAGGCCCTGGACTGGCCAAAAAAAAGAATGGAACTAGGAGCCATGGTTCATATTGTAATCTCTTCAGAAGACAAACCAGGAAGATCTCAGTTTGAGGCCAACCTAGGAATAAAGACCCTATCTCAATCAATAGTTGCCTGCAGTGATATACACTTGTCATCTCCGCTATCTGGAAAGCTGAGATCAAAGCCAGTTAACTAACTTCAAGCCAACCTGGGTTTGTAAGACTCACCAACTCAACAGATAAAGATGAGTGTGGTGTGGTAATCACCAGCCATTGACCTAGAGCAGTAAACAAAAAATGGGATGGTACTCCAAACCAATATATGCAAAAAAAAACAAAAAAAAAAAACACACTTACCCCATCCCCACCATAATCTTAAATAAACTGAGCAAAAAGACTGGAGGCAGAGCTCAGAGTTCCCACCAGGCAAGCACAAAGCTGTGAGTTTAAACCCCAGTTTAAGCCCTGAGTTTAAACAAAAGGAGGTAAAGCTAATCTATTCTTTATTCACTGTTTCCAGTAGAGTAATAGTCTCTTTAGAAACATTCTTTGCGATTTAAGAATTCAGTATTGGAAGTACTTTTTCCCTGAAGAATTACTGGTTTATGATATTTGCAAGTATCACTGGTGTGAAAACATTGGGAGAGCCCACCAGAGTAATAATATCATGTAGGTACAATGCAGTAATATCATGTTTATTGATGAGTTGTATTTAGCTAATACTATATTTTAAATTTTTGTAACTTTGTGTGTGTGTTGGTGGGGGCTTGAACTCAGGGCCTGGGCGCTGTCCTTGAATTTCTTTTGCTCAAGGCTAGCATTCTACCACTTTTACCACAGTTTTATTTCTGGATTTTTGCTGGTTAATTGTAGATAAAGAGTCTTACTCACTTTCCTGCCTGCACTGGCTTTGAACTATGATCCTCAGATCTCAGCCTCCTAAGTAACTAGGATTACAGGAGAGAAACTGATGCAATATTTAAAAGTTTTAAATAAAGTTGAGAAAATAAAATTTCCTTTGTTTTTCTAAGTTGAATTGATTTATGTGTATTTTCCTTGGCTGTTTTATCATATGTGATTTGATATTGTTCTTACTTTGCTCCTAGCACATGGAAGCTGTTTGCCCTTCATAAAGACAGCAATAGGCAGGAAAGGACTGCCCCTCCTTTTCTCTGCAGAGAATTAAAATTGAACAGATTTGGGCAAGAAGGGAACTCCTCAGTTATCATGTAGGAGGGCATAGTATCGATGTGAACCATTGTCTGTTGGATGCTTGCTTTATATGCCAGGCCTTGCTTTAGAAATTCCCCTTAAAGTACAAATAATAAACAGAAAAAGAATTTTAAATAGTAGGAGGATATGGTAGAATAAGGATAAAATAGAAATCTGAGCCTCTGGAGTACCTAGGATTACAGGCATGAACCACTGTAGCAGGTTTGCAATATAAGCTTTCAAAACTACAAACTTCCCTCTCAAGAACTCATTTAAGGGTTTAGCATGGTGTCTGACACCCGTAATAGAAAGTACTTGGGTGATAGAGACAGGAAGAATGACGTTCCAGGCCAATCTCACAAAGCGCCTCACACCTGTACTCAATCCGAACAGCTCGGAAGACCCAGTAAAGAGGATTGTCGCTATAAGCCTGGGCCAGGGAAATACAAGATCCTATCAGAAAAATAAAATGAAAGGGCTGGAGGGATGGCTGAAGTGGTAGAGGGTTTAGCCAGCTAGCACAAGGCCTTACATTCAAAATCCCAGTACTGTCAAAACCAAACAAAACCCAAAAGGTCACTTTGGCTGTATTTCACAGAACTTAGTATGTAGTTATTTTCATTTCTATTCAGGTCCAAATATCCATTATTTTTACATGAGGCATTGGTTATTTAGAATGGTGTTGATTTCTAAATGATGTGTTTCTTTATATTTATTTTCAAAATCTGTCCTAAGGTCAGAGAATGTCTTTGCCTAGATGCAGATACTTTTAAATTTGGTAAGATTCACATAACCTGCACGGAGTCAATTTTTGTGGCTTCTGATCACAGAACACTGCTTCATGAATGCAAGTCGACCCAATCTGCTAGTTGTTTTAGTATTATTCCTGTTTTCTGCATCATTACTGAACTTTTCTGGTGGACCGTTCATGTATGAATGATCAAGCATACTTTTTTAAAGCCTTGATTCAGATGGAAGACTGTGTTTGTGGGTGGATTTGCTGTCCTTACAATGCTGCCAAGTTTTTCCTCCCCTCTTTTCAGGTTGTGTTTGGTGGATGTGGTGAGAACTGCTGTATCTCCTGTGGGGATCCTCGTCATTTTATCCACGTTGTTTTATTTGTTTCAGGGCCTGAGCACTGTCCTTAGCTTCTTTTTGCCCAAGGCCAGCACTCTTCCACTTGAGTCACAGCGCCACTTCCGGCTCTTTCTATATATGTGGTGCTGAGCAATCGAACCCGGGGCTTCACTTATATGAAGCGAGCACTAGGCCATATTCCTAGCCCTTTATCCACAATGTGACATTTTATGCAACCAGTTTATTTTGGTTGCTGTGTATCTATTATGATCTTTTTCTCTTGGGTTTCCTCCTTCTTTAAGTCCTGGGCACATTCATTATAGACAACAGAGAACTGGATTTTGTTTCTATCAGGCATGGACATTACTAACACTTTTCTTTATACAAACAGGATTCTAGATGATCTGAAAAATGAAGTTTGGTATAAAAAATGTCATGATCCTGTATGTAAAGAAGTAAACTTCAAATCTGAGTGTGAGTTAATTTTTACATTTACCACAAAGTAATCAATGAGATAATTAGATGTCTACATAAAATAGTTTGTTTCTCTCTGATTTATATTTTTCATTGCCTGCTGATGTCAGTCTCCGGTTCCATCTCAAAGAAGTAAGTGCCAATTTTTGTCTTTCTGTGCCAACTTCATTTCTGGCAAAGTAGCATACATGAGCTATGAGCAAGATGCAGCTGTGTCTACTTTAAATAACATCTGGCTATGAAGTTCAAGCTGACATCTAATTAATGATGCACTTGCCTCAGCCTCCTCAATGCTGCAACTTCAGGCTTGCACTACGACACTTGACCAGGAACATCTAAAGAGTACTGACTGTTTTTACTTACAGGAGTGATGCTCCTGTCTCAGCTCATGTCTGACAATGTGCAGCTTGCTCTTTTCACTGCTGCATGAGAAATTGTATCATCAATGGAACTGGTCCCAAAATTTAGGACGTTTCTCCCTTTTTCCTTTACAAAGTAAAGTAAAACACCCATCTTTATCTTTCTGAACAACTGAAGTATGCATGTCTAAAAGTAGAACTGTAGGAGGGCTGGGGATTTGGCCTAGTGGCAAGAATGCTTGCCTCCTATACATGAAGCCCTGGGTTCAATTCCCCAGCACCACATAAAAAGAAAACAGCCAGAAGTGGCGCTGTGGCTCAAGTGGCAGAGTGCTAGCTTTGAGCAAAAAGAAGCCAGGGACAGTGCTCAGGCCCTGAGTCAAAGCCCAGGACTGGCAAAACAAACAAATAAATAAATAAAAATAAAAATAAAAGTAGAACTGTGTCAAAGGGAACATGTAACTTAAGTTCTGGCAGGTATTACTCAACAGTTAACTTTTCTCTTAAAGAGTTTTATGCATGTCATATTGGAAATATATATATATTTGCCAGGCCTGGGGCTTGGACTCAGGGCCTAAGTACTATCGCTGGCTTCACTTGAGCCCCAGCGCCAGTTCCGGCTTTTTCTATATATGTGGTGCTGAGGAATGGAATCCAGGCCTTCATGTATATGAGGAGAGTACATTACCACTAGGTTATATTCTCAGCCCTTAAAGTGTTTTATTTACTCAACTTACAAATATTCTTGCAGGAAAAAGGCAACAGAAAATTCATGAGAAAATTGAAAAAATCTTGCTCTCTCATAATTTGGCCAAAATATCAAATTTTTAGCACATATCCTCCATAATTTATATGTATGTTTGTGTACTGTTAAAGTCATAATGCATATGCTATTTGCTTCATATTTTCCCTTAAAGTATGACAAATACTTTAGCAGTACCTATTAACTGAATTGCTTTCCATAGAAATGACAGGAAATGACCTTTTCATCTCTACTGAGCAAAAAGGCAAGTGACATTTAACTTGTTTTACTTTGCATTTGTTTATTTATGAACTCTTTGTGGGTTTACCACCTATATTTCTATTATGACCTATCTCTGTCTATTTTTATATGATTTTACTAACATTTTGTAAGATTTTAGTAATGTTCTATGTTATCCTATTTTCAGACTTCATTTTATACCGTCCCATCATTTTTTGAGCTTTTTTTCTAACATGTTATACTTAGAATAAGCTACCAGCTACAAGATGACAAAATTTAAGATTATATTCTAGAAAACTCAATCTAGTGTGTATTCAGTCTGATTTTTAAAATGTCTCCTGTAACTGGTAGCCATCTTCTTACTAAACTTCTAGGTTGAAAAATGCTTAGAAGTAACAGAACTGCTCAGCACTTCTCAATCATACCTGTAATTCTATCTACTGAGGAAGTCAAGATTGGGAAGATTGTGGTTTGAGGCCAGCCTGGGCAGAAAATTTTGCAAGACTATCTCAGTGGAGAGCTGGATAGGGGGTGCACCTGTTATTGTAGCTACTTTGTAAGTTAGAGAATTAAGCCTATTGTCAAGCTAGCAAATGTCTTATCCGGACTGAGGTTTCAAAACCTCAGTCTATGTTTGCTCTAGCCCATGTAGTGATGCCTTCCTGGGACCTCTTTCCTGTCTTTCTGGGGCCTCTTCACTGTGTAATACCCACACGGCGGCACATCAGTAAGTGGGGTCTAGGCTGGAGAGAGATTCCCCCGGCTTTTCATGTACCTAGCATCCACAGGCCTCTGGGGTTTGATTTCTAGCACTATAAAAGTGAATGAATGAGTGAAATGGAAAAGAGAGTTGATTTCACACACACACACACACACACACACACACACACACACACACACACACACAAAAGAGTTATTTTCCTGTCAAATAACAATTTCAAATGTGGAATTTCATGCTGCCTGCTTGGCAGACAGTATTCATCTAGAATATTCATTTCAGTGTAAACTGTTGTGGTGTGTACGGTAAACTCACTGACTACCCTTTATCTTCCTATCCTGCTGGCTCCCTCCCCCTTCCTCACTGAAATAAAGGAAGAAGAGGTAATAGCAGATGGTGTGAGTCCTCATGAAGCACCACCCTGCAAGCCATCACCAGGTGCATCTTTGAGTGCTGACTGGGGCAGTTGCAGCGACGATGCTTGCTTGTTACAAGCAGCTGAGGATGCTGAACTAGCTGACACTGCAGAGAACGGTCTTCTCAGTTACAACGGTACAGGGGACGAAATTCCTGATGAACTCATTGTGGAAGTCTTACAAGAGTAGCATACTACACATACTACTTCCATAATCAGACTGCCATTTGCCTGAATTATGTGCTTTGTAATAACATGATCAATTAGGGCTGGGATTTGAGCTCAGTGGTACAGAACTTGCTGAGCATTTACAAGGCCCTGGGTTCAATACCTAGGACTGTAAAGAATTACACTAGCTCATTAGTAAATCTGATTATATCAATGAAGCTTTATTACTTTGTTTTGCAGTGTTTCTTACTTAAACCAGTTTACTTTAAAATTAGCTTCAGTGAACTTAAATTCCGCAGAAATCTCCAATTTAACTAAAATTTGTCTACATTTACATAGATTTATTTTGCATGTTTGTAAGTTAAAACTCTTGGGGGGATAGTTAAGATTAGGTGTCAGCTGGGCACCCATGGTACCTATAATCCTAAATACTTAGCAAGCATCGCCCCCCCCCCACACACACACGCTGGGAGTAGAGCTGAGGCTCAAGAGGTAGAGCATTAGCCTTGAGTGAAAGAATCTTAGGAAAAGTGCCCAAACCTTGAGTTCAAGTCCCACGACAGTACCAAATAAGAAAAAAATATAAAGATTAGATATTAACAATATTAAAGTTTATTACTTAAGACACTAATCAGAAAAGATGACTATAGCTTCTACAATGTTTAGATATTTGAACTGCTGTTACTTAGCTTGCATGAGAATAAAGTATGAATTCTCGTGATTAGACTATACATTTAGAAAGCAGCTGAGTTTCAGAAGGTAGCAGGCAGTACCATGAGCCCTTGCTCCATATGCACATTTCAGTCACTGGCTGTCCAATTCTGGTCCAGGAGCATCTCTAACTGCTAGTTGATACTTTTCAGATGGTTTTCTGCTGCCAAAATGGTTTTTGCTTTGAATAACAGAGCTGGAAGGCTGGACGAATCATACTGTTAATGAAAGAAAATGACACATTCTCAAGTATCAAAATTTTTATAGGCCTGTAATTTTATAACTCAAATCTTTGACTAGTGTAAATTTTGACAGAGCTTTCCATTAAGTATGCCATTCATTTTTAATAGGAGATCATTATGAAAATTGATTTAAACTCATTTTCTTGGGTGATATTTGACAATATAAACTTACAAAGTTTCCAATGTTCTCTTTACTCCCAAAGAACAGTTGTTTGAAAAACTGTGGCATATGAATTATTTAAAACAGAAAACCATGTGTGGGACAGGTCAGGGGCCTGCTTGATCTCACATCTATTTTAGCATGCAGAAATGCTAAGGAAGGTGACTTCACTGCAAGAAGTGATGAAATACGCAATAAATGCCAGGCCTATAAAGGTTCTTAACTAGAAAACCCATCAACTAGAAAAGATACTAGACAACAAAATGTCCCAAGGTTTCCAAATCCTCAATTATTTTATTCTTTTTTTTTTTTTTTTTGCCAGTCATGGAACTTGAACTCTTGTCCTAGGCACTGTCCCTGAGCTTTTGTGCTCAAAGCTAGCACTCTGCCATTTGAGGCACAGCTTCACGTCTGGTATTTTTTCCCCCTGTAATTCACTGGAAATAAAAAGTCTCCCAGAATTTCCTGCCAGGCTGGCTTCAAACTGCTCAGTCTGTTGAGTACTTAGGATTACAGGCCTGAGCCACCAGCACCTGGGTCATCATGTTCTTAACCATTAAAGACAAAATTAGAACAGAAACCCAACAGACAAAACAATTCTTATTTTTTAAATAATTAACAAAAATGAAATTTCTTGTTGCAGACTGAGGGAGATATAGTTTAAATTTTCCTTACAGAGCAATTTTTGCTATTTTTTTAAAATTTTGTTCCAGTTCCAGGGCTTACACTCAGGGCCTCAAGCTCTCACTTGGCTTCTTTGGGCATGGCTGGCATTCTATTACTTGAACTATACATTCAGTCTAGCATTTTGCTGCTGACTAGTTAGAAAGTCTCATGGACTTTTCTGTATAAGCCGGCTTTGAACTGTAATCCTCAGATCTTAGTTTTCTGAGTACCTAGGTTTAAAGGTGTGAACTACCAACACCCAGCTGTTTTTGTTTCTTTGGCAATACTAGGGTTTGAGCTAGTCTTTTGTTCTTACTAGGTAGGCACTCCACTTAAAACTTAAAACTATGACCACAGACCTTCCTTACAGAATTGTATTATGCTTTTCATAGTTTGCTATTTAATGTTTTTAATGCAGTTTCTTAAGTAATGAAAGTTAAGCAAAATGGCTATTGAAGTATGGCTACCACCCACATATTAAGGGAATTTTTCTGCCATATACCTAACCATGTTACTACAAAAAATCAGTTTAAATGTTTTAAGATGCTATGGTCCTCAAAGCAGAGTAGATGGGAAAAATTCCTACTTGGTGCTGCATGTTTCATTCAGGAAAAGGAATACATATATACACAAATACATACATCCTAAGGCAAAAAGGATAATGTTACAATAGAATTACAAAAGCACTGAAGGTATGAAAAGAACTACATTTGGGAAAGTAGCTACTAAATTTAGATTTTATGGCTGAGGGTTCAGCTCAGTGATAGAGCGCTTTCCTAGCTTGTACCAGTCACAGCAAACACGCACATGCACACAACATCTTGGCTTTTAACTGAAGTGATTATTGTTCAAATTGAATCAATGCTACTATTAATTTCACCAAATTTAGTAACCAGGTCCCAACTCCAAATATGCTTTTAACTAGTTAGGTACATAAGTACCTTAAAAATATTCTTTCTGGAGGGCACCACCTAAGCATAAACTAGAGAATATCCCTGTCAGATCAGATCAGTGGAGAGGACAGCTTTATCACAATGGCAGCTTCCTTTCTTCCTATCAACTTTGAGTCATAACAGACAAGTAAATTGCATAAATGTTCCCTGTTATGACATGAACTGACATGATTAATTTGAAGCGACTTTCATGTGTGTAAATGGAAAAAAATATACTGGTAGAACATAGGTAATGGAAAGCATCTACCCAGGGGACCTCTCAATGTCTCTGCGGGGCCCAGATGTCAGGTGTCCCTGTGTCCTCAAGAAAGTAGGATTTAGTTGAGGGACTGTGCTAATGTTTTCTACTCCATTATAAAGGGTAAGTTTTAATAAGAGGAAACAACCATGATTTTTTATACAGATGTACATTGAATCTGTTTTTTATTATTATTAAATTTTATTGTTAAGATGATGTGCAGAGAGGGTACAGTTACATAATAAGGTAGTGAGTACATTTCTTGTCATATTTGTTACACTCTCCTTCATTGAACCTGTTTTAAAGTGTTTCTAAAACTATATGTAATTAAATAAGGAGATTAGCCGTTATCAAACTACTTCAGAGGTTAGTCTTAAGAAGAGGCAGATGATTAAATCAAGACTAGTGAAATGAATGTGACAAATTGAGACACTGACTTCTTTCACAGCAGAAAAAGAAATTCAAATGCACTTCTTAGGAAGCAAGTTTTATAGTGTCCCTTGTAATAGTTCCCACTGAGTCAGAATCAAATGACTTGAGTCTGTTCTATGAATTGGAAAACTATCACTATGAAGACATTATTGAATTTTATAAATATTGTTTAATCAATTTGTACTGATTTATATCAATTTGATTACATATTTCTTCTCTCTTTTCTTTGTGCCAATCTGGGGCTTGAATTCAGGGCCTTGAAATTGTCCCTGAGCTTTTTTTTTATACAGATATGCATTGAATCTGTTTTAAAATGTTTTTAAAACTACATGTAATCAAATAAGGAGATTAGCCGTTATCAAAATACTTCAGAGGTTAGTCTTAAGAAGAGGCAAATGATTAAATCAAGACTAGTGAAATGAATGTGACAAATTGAGACACTGACTTCTTTCACAGCAGAAAAAGAAATTCAAATGCACTTCTTAGGAAGCAAGTGTTATAGTGTCTTTTGTAATAGTTCCCACTGAGTCAGAATCAAATGACTTGAATCAGTCTATGGGTAGGAAAACTATCACTATGAAGACATTATTGAATTTTATAAATAATGTTTAATCAATTTGTACTGATTTATATCAATTTGATTGCATATTTCTTCTCTCTTTTTTTGTGCCAATCTGGGGCTTGAATTCAGGGCTTTGGAATTGTCCATGAGCTTTTCTGCTAAAGTCTTATTATGCTAGGCTACTTGAACCACTCCTCCTCTTCCAGCCTTTTCTTTTGTTGGTTAACTGGTGATAAGAGTCTCTCAGACTTTTTTTTTGCCTGGGCTGGTTTTGAACCTCAATCCTCAAATCTCACCCTCCTGAGCAGCTAGGATTACAGGGTCATCAGAATCTGGTTTGTTTATGTATTTCTTATTATACCAAATAGCAGAATATTACTAGATAACTTAATCGTTTGAAAGGTTTAAATGTTTACTACTGAGCCCTGCAAGGGAGTTTGTTGTCTCCTCTAGTACATATGGAGGTAGGTTTCATTAAAGCACAGTTTATGTTTTTCTAATGGTAATGATAAGAAAATAATTTGGGAAAGAATCTAGATCCAAATTTTAACTCCATTACCTAATAAATTTGTCATTTGTGTAAAAGATAGTTTTTCTGAAATTCTAATATACAAATAGATATTTGAGTCACAGAATTACTAAGATCAGTGTCAAAACTAAAACAACTTATTAGTGAAAAGCACAAATCTGACCATGATATTCACAAACTAACATACTTTTTCCATTGTGCTATATTTTGTTCTCAGTCTCTGAAAAAACCTATGCATATGGGATAAGATTTTGTTTTTCAAATTCAAAATATACTATGAACAAAAAGGTTGGTCTTTAGAACATATGCAAGTATCTGTTGATGTGGATGCAATGTTCAAGATAGAAGAGCGTGGTGGTTCAGTGACTGGAACACAGAGCACACACTTGTGAGGAACTTCACTTCCTTTCAAACAGTCCATGATTTCGGATTTTTAGCTCCTTACGCTTTCACTATGTAGATAAAAATGTGATGAGATAATACATTTCAATGATTTATAGGGACACTGTTCCTCTTTTTCAAAGCTACTGTCCTTTTAGTACACAAACTCCCTCTCACCTTCTGAAGCACAGTAAGAAGAGTAAACCAGACTTACTGTTTTTTGTATGTTTGGTTCTTTCTCCTTAACATCTGAATAGTCTTGATAAAGCCATTTTAAATTAGGTATGAAGCACATCACTTTGCCAAGGGATGACTTTCTCTCCTTAAGTTCTCTCCTTAAGTTCAACATGTTTTGTTTGTAGTTGTTTCAGCTGTGGCTCTAACCTAGAATGAAATCAATTTCCCTTAAAATAAATGGCATATAACAACAGCATGTGAACATGCATGTGAAAGCACAGAGGACCAAGTAGAGGATCTCTTTGGCTCTGACCTGAAGTCTGTGGAAGTGTTGAAATGATCACTTGGAACACTCCCAAAAGGACATACTTTCCAACTGTCAAACTTTATCGTCAGTCAAGCTTTGAGAACTACTGAATTACATTATGAGGCTGGTTAACATTTTTAATCTCAGCTAGGCACTGCAATTTAAACACAGAAAGAAGTCTTCCCCTTCTTATGAAAATCTCACTTAGTCCTGAGGTCTAACAAACCTGCTGGAAAAAATACTTCAGTCTTGGGCTTAACTGCTTCATCTCTTGGTAACTTAACTCACTCAGGTATAAAATCAAAGAAGACAACTTGGATATTATGGCCAGTAAAAAAATAAGAAAGGCTGTGAATTTTTATTGTTCCAAGTAAAGATAAAAAAACAACTACCTCTGGAAAAGAACTTTATGAAAGTCCTTTAAATAGTTCTTCACATTGAATGCCTGTAATTTTAGTTCAGAGCACTCACTAGGGAGCTGGCAGGGAAGCAGGGTTGGAGTCAGTCAACAGAGGGCTGACTCCCATCCCTTCCTGCTCCTCTCCTAGGGGAGGGCACCTAGGGATGAATGAGCTACCCCCTGTACTTTAGGATCTTTCCATGCCAAGTTGAAGTCATCATATACTACATTTTTTTCTTATTATATCTATTCAAAACACACTTCTCCAACTTCTAAAAATATATCTAGGAAAGAAATAACCGTTCAGGCTTGTCTGCGGGCCTCACACTAATGACAAGCCTAACAAAGCTGTAACAACCCATCCCACAAGACTATTATGATGACTGGTGTGCTCATGGATGGAGTACTGAGGGAAGTGGTCTGCATCAAAAGAAGCTCTTCCATGTAACAACCATTATTTAGATACTTTTAATATTTTCATACTGACATGGACCAACGAAACACTGGAAGAAGTAACTTGTCAAAGGCTTTCCAGCCAGAAAGTAGCAAGCAGAGGCCTTTTCAAACCCAGGCATTATAATTGCAGAGTTTATGCATTAAGTCATTAATCAGGCTGTGGCCAGTGAGGAAGTGAACTGGCATATATCAGTTCCGATTTCTCTTGAGCTGATGAATTCTGAAAACCCTGCCATCACCAGGTGCCCAAGTGCAAAAACAGCAAAAAGCACTTCTTCATTGGACAAACTGTTCTGTCCTTTTAGGTGAGCTCTCAAACAGGATTTATTTCTTTTTTAAAAATTATCTTTAGTTGAAACATGGACTCTATGGTCTCCCTTATTGGGAATAATTAGCACAGGTTTAGGCAAGTCACAACAGAGGATCACAAGAGCCCAATAGCTATACCCTTATGATCCCATAAGATGATGCTAAGTGAAATGAACTCCATTTTATGAAAATGATTGTTATATCAGAGTTGTAACTACTTTCAACATCCCATGTGTATCTGTAGTTTCTACTGTTGATGATGTTCGTGTATCACCTTCTTGTGATTGTATCTACACTATCTCTGTAATCTTATCTGAGTGTATGGGAAACAGTGTGTACTGGTATTAGAATTAGGAAATTCAAAGGGAATACCAAAATTGAGAGACAAAGGGTAAAATACGAGAAACAACAACAAAAGCAATACTTGCAAAACTGTTTGGTGTAAGTGAACTGAACACCTCAGGGGGGGACAGGGGGAGGGGGGAGGGGGTATGAGGGACAAGGTAACAAAGAGTACAAGAAATGTATCCAATGCCTAACGTGTGAAACGGTAACCTCTCTGTACATCAGTTTTATAATAAAAACTTTAAAAAATTATCTTTAGTTGTATGAGGGAGGTGTTGTTTAACAAAGCAGTACAATGCATCTTGATCTCTGTCACCGCCCCCCCATCCCTTCCCCATTCGATCCACCCCTTCCATTATTTGGTGGTAGTTACAATTCTTTTTTTTTTTTTTTAACTTTTATCAGTTGTTTCATTTATTGCCACAATTGAAAAAATTCATTTCCAGTAATTTTCCATGGTTCCAGTTATGCTTAAAATCATGATTTTTATCACATCTCATTTGAACTGCAATTTAAATAAGCAAAGTCTTGCTCTTTTCTGGCTGAATTCAATATGCATAAAGAATTTTATGGCTTGGATCCTATGGCTCAAAAAGGTTTGGAGAATATAGCAAGCAGAATTTATTTTTAAAAAATTCTAGGGTTGCAAACTATTATAAATTAACTTTGTACAGACTGAAGACATTAAAAAGACAAAACAAACAAACAACAAACAAGTGATAAGACTCAACTGCAACTGCATGACCATCTACTTATACCAGGATGCAATGAAATCTATTTTTATAAAGCTCTGCAGATATTACACCTTCTCACCAACTAATGTCATGGAAATGCTCTCTTTTCCCCTCATATACGGGGGTTATTTTTTATTGTGAAAATACTTGATGGCCTTTTGATGAATGTCTTCCATAGTGAACCAAGAAAACTTAGTGACTTAATTTAGGATACAAGTTAACAAGACAGTGTTTCTGAAATTGTAACAAAATCCACAGATGTGATTTACAGGTACAAAGAATAAAAATAAAGGTAACTTTACCTTTCTTAAGTATTTACAATTCTCGATTGCATCCTCCCCTCCCTCCCTCTCCCTTTCATTGTCTACCCCCTCTCCTGTCCCTCCCCTTGCAAGTACCCATTTCTTGGTACTTATTATGTTGGGCTTTGACTTCATCTTCCTAAAAAATTGTACTATTTGAATTTTCCATAGTGTCTTGTAATTAGTTAATTCATTTGGAACTGCTTGCATACTACCCAGTGTTTACTTACAGATTGTAGCTACCACTAGTGAGAGAAACTGTGCAAACTTTGTTTTTTGGGTATGGCTTACTTCACTTAATACAACTCCTTCCAAGACTTTCCATTTCCTTACAAGTGGTAGAGTATCATTCTTTTCTAATAGATGAATACAATTCCATTGTTTATCTATCTATATATATATATGTATGCATATATATATACATATATATGTATATATATACCATATTTTCTTAATCCATTTGTTATTAAGGGGCATCTGGGCATCTGATTCCACATCTTGGCTATGGTAAGCAGTGCTGAAATTAACAGGGGTTGTACTGTAGCCTTGTTTATGTTCTACTGGGTAGATTCCCAGGAGTGGAATAGCTGGATTATAGGGTAGTTGTATGTTTACTTTTTTTTAGGAATTTCCACACTGCTTTCCAGAGTGATTGAACACGCCTACATTTGCAGGCATTTTATATCTTACCAAAGCAATTCATCCCAGACTTCAGTCATATGCTGTCTTTTCCTTTCAATGTCGGCGATCACCTATGTAATACAATTTCTGGGTTAAATTCATAATACACTGCTAGGTACTGGAAGTGCAGAGGGAAATAAAATCAACTAGGTAGGAATTAGAAGGCATTCTGTAGCATTCTGTCAGTCATGTGGAGGTAAGCCTTTGAAGGCAACTGTGGGACCCTAGCCCCACCTAGTTCTCTTCTGTTCCCTGGTACATGATGTTGAGAGTTTTTTTTTCTTCTTTTTTGTTTTTCTTGACACACACTACCCTCATGATGTGCTGCTTTGCCAATAGCATGAAAGCAATGGGGCCAACTACTCATGGACTGGGACCATCAAAGCTCTGAACCAAAACAAACGCTTTCTCTCATATGTTGATTTCCTCAAGTATTTTGGTATAGTGATTGGAAAGCTAGCAAACAGATCCTCATTCCTTAGCTTGCATTAATGTTACACACCTGACGAATGACAAGGGCAATAAAAGTCCAACTAAAAAGTTAAAAATATTTAATACAAACTCTAAAGGTTAGAAACCCCGAAGTCGAGTCATTTATGTAACTTCACATGTTAGTATTGCAAATCACCAAATGATTCTCTAAGTGACCAACCTTAGCATTCTTCCTTTTCAGAGTTTTCAACATCTGGACTTCTTTGAGCTGCACAAAACGTAAATAGACGTTATTTTCCAAAATTAAATGCTGATTCAATTCATATATAGTTTTTCTGAATTTTTTTCTTTATTCAAATTTTTATTATCAAACTGATGTACAGAGAGGTTACAGTTTCATACGTTAGGCATTGGATACATTTCTTGTACTGTTTGTTACCTTGTCCCTCATACCCCACTCCTTCCTCCCCCTTTCCCTTTCCCCCCTGAGGTGTTCAGTTCACTTTCACCAAACAGTTTTGCAAGTATTGCTTTTGTAGTTGTTTGTCTATTTTTACCCTGTGTCTCTCAATTTTGGTATTCCCTTTCAATTTCCTACTTCTAATACCAGTATACACGGTTTTCAATATACTCAGATAAGATTACAGAGATAGTGTAGGTACAACCACAGGAAGGTGATACAAGAACATCATCAATAATAGAAGCTACAGAAACACATGGGACGTTGAAAGTAGTTACAACTGTGAAATAACAATCGTTTCCATAACATGGAGTCCATTTCACTTAGCATCATCTTATGTGTTCATAACGGTATAGCTATTGGGCCTTGTGATGCTCTGCTATGACTTGCCTAAACCTGTCCTAATTATTCCCAATAAGGGAGACCATAGAGTCCATGTTTCTTTGGGTCTGGCTCACTTCACTTAGTATAATTTTTTCCAAGTCCTTCCATTTCCTTCCAAATGTGGCAATGTCATTCTTTCTGATAGAGGCATAAAATTCCATTGTGTTTATGTACCACATTTTCCTGATCCATTCGTCTAGGGAGGGGCATCTGGGTTGGTTTCAGATTCTCGCTATGACAAATTGTGCTGCGATGAACATTGTTGTGCTGGTGGCATTACTGTGATTTTGTTTGTGTTCTTTTGGATAGATACCCAAAAGTGGGGCTGCTGGGTCATAGGGGAGTTCTATATTTAGCCTTCTGAGGAATCTCCATACTGCTTGCCAGAGTGGCTGAACCAGTTTACATTCCCACCAACAATGAAGTAGGGTTCCCTTTTGGCCACATCCCCTCCAACAATTGTTATTGTTAGTTTTCTTGATATATGACATTCTTACTGGGGTGAGATGGAATCTCAGTATTGTTTTGATTTGCATTTCTTTTATGGCCAGTGATGTAGAGCACTTTTTCATATTTCTCTTGGCCATTCTCATTTCCTCATCAGAGAAGTCTCTTCGTAAGTCTTTAGACCACTTGATGAGGGGGCTATTGGTTCATTGTGGTTTTGTTTTGGAAAAAGGTAATTTTTTTTAGTTATGCATATATTTTAGAGATGAGGCCTTTGTCCGTTGAATGGCCGGTAAAGATCTTCTCCCAGTCTGTGGGCTTTCTGTTTATCTTGCGAGCTATGTCCTTTGCCATGCAGTTTGATGCAGTCCCATTTCTCCAACCTTTCTTTGAATTGTAGCCTTTCTGGGTCATTGTTAAGCAAGTTCCGTCCTGCGCCAAGGAGCCCAATGTTTCTCCTACTCCTTCCTTTAGTGTTTTCAGGGTGTCTGTTTTGATTTCAAGGTCTTTAATCCATTTGGAATTGATTTTGGGGCAGGGTGATATATAAGGATCCAGTTTTAGTTTGTTGCTTGTGTTGAGCCAGTTTTGCCAGCACCATTTGTTAAAAAGGTTATCTTTCTTCCAAACTATTGTTTTAGCTCCTTTATCAAAGATTAAGTAGGCGTAGTTCTGTGGGTTCATTTCTGGGTCTTCAATTCTGTTCCATTGGTGTTCAGGACTGTTACGGTGCCAATACCAAGCTGTTTTTTATTACTATAGCTTTATAATACAGCTTGAAGTTGGGTATTGTAATTCCTCCAGCACTGTTCTTTCTGCTTAGGAGTGTTTTTGCTATTCTAGGTCTTTTATTTTTCCATATGAATTTCTGGATTGCTTCCTCTGTTTCATTAAAAAATGGTGTTGGGATATTAATGGGTATTGCATTGAATTTGTAGATAGCCTTTGGCAATATTGCCATTTTGATTATATTAATCCTCCCAATCCAGGAACATGGGAGGTTTTTCCATTTCCTTAGTTCTGACATTTCATTTTTCAAGCTTTTAAAATTCTCCTCAAAGAGGTCTTTCACTTCTTTAGTTAAGGTTATTCCTAGGTATTTTATGTTTTGGGGGGCTATTGCAAAAGGAGTTGCTTTCCTTATTTCCGCCTCGGTCTTCGGGTAGTTGGCATAGAGAAAGGCCGTTGATTTTTGAGGGTTTATTTTATATCCTGCAACTTTGCCAAAGTTTTGGATCAGCTCTAGTAGCTTAGGGGTAGAGTTTATGGGATTCTTTAGGTATAGGATTATGTCATCTGCGAAGAGAGAATGTTTAATTTCATCTTTTTCTATTTGGATCCCCTTTATATTCTCTTCTTGCCTGATTGCTCTGGCTAGGAATTCGAGTACTATGTTGAAGAGCAGGGGAGAGAGTGGACATCCCTGCCTTATACCTGATTTTAAAGGGAATGGCTTTAGTTTTTCACCATTTAGAGTTATGCTTGCAGTTGGTTTGTCATAAACTGCCTTGATTATATTCAGGAGTGTTCCCTGGAATCCCAGTTTTTCCAGGGCTTTTAGCATAAATGGGTGCTGGATTTTATCGATTGCTTTTTCCACATCCAGAGATAAAACCATGTGGTTCTTTAGCTTGCTCCGGTTGATGTGGTGGATTACATTAATTGACTTGCGTATATTAAACCAACTTTGCATCCCTGGGATGAATCCAGTTTGATCGTGGTGTATGATTTTTTTGATGACCTGTTGAAGTCGATTGGCCAGAATTTTGTTGAGAATTTTTGCATCTATGTTCATCAGGGAAATCCGTCTATAGTCCTCTTTCCGTGATGAGTCCCTGCCTTGTTTTCGGATGAGGGTTATGCTAGCTTCATAGAATGAGTCTGGTAGTGAACGTTCTCTTTCAATTTCATTGAAGAGTTTGAGAAATATTGGTGTGAGTTCTGTTTTGAAGGCCTTGTAGAATTCTGCAGTGAATCCGTCTGGACCTGGGCTTTTCTTGGAAGGGAGATCATTTATTGCCGTTTCTATTTCAATACTGTATATGGGTCTGTTTAGAAGGTTTAAATCTTCATGGTTAAGTTTGGTGATATGAATTATTTCTAGGAAATCATCCATTTCTTCCAAGTTCTCGAATTTGTTGGCATAAAGGTTTGCAAAATAGTCCCTTATTATTTTCTGAATTTTGGTTATTTCTGTGGTGTTGTTACCTGTTTCATCTCTTATCTTGTTTATTTGAGTGTGCTGCCTTCGTGTTTTGGTCAGGTTTGTGAGGGGGTCTATCTTGTTGCTTTTTTCAAAGAACCAACTCTTTGTTTTGTTGATTCTTTCGATTTTTTTTCATCTCTAACTGATTTAATTCTTATTTGATTTTAGTTATTTGCTTCTGTCTATTGACTTGGGGTTTGGCTTGTTGTTCTCTCTCAAGGAAATTAAGCTGCTTCCTTAAATTATTGAGTTGTTGTTTCTCCAGTTTGTTGATGTATGCACTCAGAGAAATAAATTTTCCTCTGAGTACTGCCTTTGCTGTGTCCCAAAGGAGCTGGTACTTTGTGTCCTCATCTTGGTTGAATTCCATAAACATTTGAATTTCCGTTTTAATTTCTTTGATGACCCAGTGATGTTTCAGCGGTGTGTTGTTTAGTCTCCATGAATTGTAGGATTTTCTGTGGTGGCTGAATGAGTTGAGCTCTAATTTTATTCTGTTCTGGTCTGAGAGAATGCAGGGAATGGTTTTGATACTTCTGAATTTGTACAGATATTCTTAGTGCCCTAAGATAGGATCTATTTTGGAGAATGTTCCATGTGCTGCGGAGAAGAATGTGTATTCTGTTGTTGCTGGGTGGAATATTCTGTAGATGTTGGTTAAGTCTAGTTGGTCTATGCAATTATTTAGTTCTGTGGTTTCTTTGTTCAGTTTTTGGTGTGTTGATCTTTCCAGAGGTGATAGTGGAGTGTTAAAGTCCCCCACTATCATTGTGTTTGGGTCTATGAGTGTTTTTAGAGTCAGTAGTGTTTGTTTGATGAAGTTGGGTGCTCCTGCATTTGGGGTGTAGATATTTAGAATGGTTATATCTTTCTGTAGGAGAGATCCATTTACTAGTATGTAGTAACCTTCTTTGTCTCTTCTTACCTTTTTTAAATTGAAGTCAATTTTGTCTGATACTAGGATTGCAACTCCAGCCTGCTATGGGGGCCATTTGCTTGACAGATTTGATTCCAGCCTGTCACTTTTAGAAGATGCTTACTTTTGCTGGATAGATGTGTCTCTTGGAGGCAGCAGAAAGATGGATCTTGATTTTTGATCCAACTTATGAGCCTATGTTGTTTGATTGGAGAATTAAGTCCATTAATGTTGAGAGGATTGAGAGATGATCGTTTGTTCCTTTCATTATCACTATCTTGTTTAAAGCTCTGTCTTCCCATTTCTTGATCTGATGTTTACTATTTAGGGTTCATTTCTCTGTCTGTATTGTAATCTTGACTATTTTCCCGGTATAGTACATCTTTGAAGATTTTCTGTAAAGCTGGTTTGGTGGAGATATATTCTTTCAGTTTTTCCTTACTGTGGAAGACTTTTATTTGACCTTCGGCTATGAATGAGAGTTTGGCTGGGTACAGAATTCTTGGTTGGTAGTTATTTTTATTTAGTGTTTGGTATACTTCATTCCAGGCTCTCCTTGCTTTCATGGTCTATGCTGAGAAGTCTGGGGTAATTTTGATTGCTTTTCCTTTATATGTGATTGTTTTCTTCTCCCTAACAGCTTTAAGGATTCTTTCCTTGTACTCTACTGATCCTGTTTTGATCACAATGTGTCAGTGGGATGTCCTATTCTTGTCTGGTCGGTTCTAAATGCTTCTTGTATCTGTATAGGCCTTTCCTTCTTGATATTTGGGAAGTTCTCAGTTAATATTCTGTTAAATAGGTTGCCTATCCCATTAACCTCTTTCTCCAAGTTTTCCTCAATACCTATTATCCTTAAATTGGGCTTCCTGATCGTGTCTTGAATCTCCTGTAGCGATCTGTTTTGTTGATTGGACTGGTTTTGTATTGATTTTTTTTCTTTCTCCAAAGAATCTAAGGAATCTTCAGCTCCTGAAATTCGATCCTCTGCTTCAGTTAGTCGGGACTGTAGGCTAGATACTTGATTTTGAATCTCTTTTTTTCTGACTGGTCTTTCCTGATGATTTCCATGTCATTTCTTAGGTCTTGTATGGACTTCTTTACTTCATTACTTTGGTTTTGAGTGTTGTCTCTCAAAGCTTTAAGCTGGTAAGCTGGTTATCTTTTCATTTGACTCTTGAAGTTCATTTATCTTTCTATTGTGGATGCCATGAAATTCTCCATTAATTTTTGCTTTGCCTCCTTACGGTCTAGAATAAGTGACTGAAGAGATTCAAACTTTTCATTTATCATGTTTATCAGTAGACTTTTAGAGCATTTTGGGGGTTCTCTTTTATGTCTTTGATTGCCTGCTCTGCTTCCTGCTTGTTTTGAGTGGAGAATAAGACTTCATTGTTTGCCATCTTTCTTGTGTTCCTTCTGCCCATTTGAATTGAGAATGCCAGCTAACCAGCACCTGTGAGCACCGTTTAAGACCCAAAGCAGCCCTTACCAAGCACTGTTGTATAAATCTTACATGTTCACAATTATATACAGATCCCCTGTATACCTGTCTATAAAATTAGATTTGGTGTTCCTAAAGAATACAATTTCAATATAACAACCGATCCTGGGCCCTGTATTCAGTAGTTACTTATTTACTGTTACAACCCTATAAGCAATTCTTGTTTTTATGTTAAGTTCTTTTAGGACTGGCTTTCTCTATGAACCCCTTTGATTCACTCATATTAAGCTGGGATACCCTCTATCCAATAACCAGGAGTCAATGGAAACTGGAGGTCCAGGCAGTAAGTCAGGAGGGTACTTTGGAGGTAGTAAACATAATAGAGTAAAATGTATTAGGGGAGGGGGGGTGGTGATTTTGGTTTAGTTTCAGTGACATGGAAATGTGGAGAAGAGTAGAATCAGTAGAAAGAACAGGTTAAAATTATGGACAATGGAGATTTAGCAGAAAAGAGTGGAGGTGTTCTTCATAGGAAAGTAATTTTTAAAGAAAGAGAATGCAAAGAGAGAAATAAAGTAAAAAAGTGGAAGACAGATGCACAAAACAGAGAAAAATTGTTTAAAAAAGAAAAAAAAAGATAAAGGAAAAAACCAGAAAAGGAACTACCCAAACAAACAGAAAAGAAAAAAACTTAACACAAACAGGTAAAAATGGAAAACAAAATAAAAACCGACGACGTTTCAGAAGTGAAAAAAAAATTTTTTTTAAAGTTTAAAAATGTTTGAAAGGAAAAAAGAAAAAAAATGGAGTCCTCCTTGTTTGGGTGGTCTTTCCCCAGTCTTTGGTTTCCTTGCGATGGTCTGCAGTCTATTTTCCTGATTGGCTGGGTTTGACTTGTTTTCAGTTTGCAGGGGGTGGTTCTGTTCTGACCCTTCTCCCCTGTTGGTGCAATCCTGTGTCTTTGTGGCTTGCACAGCTTGCAGGTAGGCCTTGGGCGTCCTCTTTAGATGGGGACTTGAGCAGTCTCGGGAACCGTGGCTCCTCTGTCTGTTGTGGGGCCTCTGCCTTTAACACCTGGCTTTGAATAGGCTGTGGACTCAGGTGGGCTGGGCGCCTCTGGCCTGTTTTACCCGGCTGCGAGTTGCTTGCCTGGGGGAGGCTCCTCCCTCCTGGGCAGGGCAGCCTCCTTGGTGGAGGTGGCTATGGAATGCAGCTCCGTTTCGGGGTGGGAATTGGGCTTCCTCTGTGACAGGACCGTTTAACTTTCTCAGGAACTGTTTGTTTCCCTGTCTGGTGTTTCTGTGCTGCCTGGAGCTGCTGTCCGCTTTTGCTTTAAATTTAAAAATTCCAGTGGGCAGGGTGGGGTACCTCTGGCAAAGCGGAGGCCCAGGACATGCCTCCCACCTGGGCAGGGGGCGTTCTCCTGGGTGGAGCTGGCTCTCACTGGTCGGTCCCTCTTGGCCTTTTCAAAGATGGCTCCTTTGACTTCGCTTTCCCCAGGCCCGCTTTAGTTCCAATCTGGTCTGACCCTATGGCAGTGGCAAAGATGGCTCTCTGCTCTTGCAGTGGGGGAAGGGCTAGCATCCAGAAGCTGCTCTGTGGGCGCAAGTGAGAATATCTTTCCTGGGGTACTCACCCTTTCTCTGCGATTTCAGGTCATCCGTGCTCAGTCACCGTCTGGAGGATTTCTCCCTGGTCTACGCTGTGTGCTTTAGCTGCACGGAGTGAGGGTTGCTGTGCCGGGTGCTGTGCCGGCACCGGCACTGGTGCGGCGGTGGGATACCGCCTGGAGCTCAGATCTGTGTTTTCAGATGAGCAAAGTGGATTTTTCCTTCCTGCCCTGAATCCCTGTACTGTTAGAACTTACTCTGTCTGTCTTTCTAGGAGTAAATGTTTCTATGGGGTGAGAAAACTGCGATGTTGGAGGGAGCTCAGCTAGTGCTCTGCAGCTCCTCCGCTGTCTTCCTGGAACTGTACCCTTTTTGCACAACACCTTGTCAAAAAATTTGTGTTCAATTAATAAATAAATTTTAAAAAAAACCAAGCCTGTGGGCTGGGAATGTGGTCTAGTGGTAGATTGCTCGCTTGGTATACATGAAGCCCTGGATTCGATTCCTCAGGACCACACATATGGATAAAATCCAGAAGTGTCACTGAGGCTCAAGTGGTAGAGTGCTAGCCTTGAGCAAAATGAAGTCTGTGAATGTTGGCTTTATGGCTATGTATAGATCTCAAAACTTATCAAACTGGGCTGGGGATATAGCCTAGTGGCAAGAGTGCCTGCCTCGGATACACGAGGTCCTAGGTTCGATTCCCCAGCACCACATATACAGAAAACGGCCAGAAGCGGCGCTGTGGCTCAAGTGGCAGAGTGCTAGCCTTGAGCGGGAAGAAGCCAGGGACAGTGCTCAGGCCCGGAGTCCAATGCCCAGGACTGGCCAAAAAAAACAAAAAACAAAAAACAAAAAAAACCTTATCAAACTGTACTCTTTAAGTATGCACTGTTAATCTTGTTTCAAGTTCATCTGTGCTTGTGTGCAGAAAAAGAAAAGTCAGGGACAGTGTTCAGGCCCTGATTTGAAGCCCCAGGACTGGCAAAAAATTTTAAAAAAAAGAGAAAATCCCCAAATTTGTTTCTCATCTTTGTTTACTAAACATTTGTGTTGCAACAAAAAAAAAGAAGTAACTATGTGATCAGCGTTGAGTCTAATGCTGGAACTCCTGGGATAAAAGGAGAAAGATGAGTTAGACAGGTTTGGAAGGGTATCATTAATAAGAGATTGTTATGTATGTTTCATAGGGTTTTATATCACAGCTATAGTCATAACATCTAACTTATTTAGGTGAAAGAGATTTGACATTAGTTCCAGTTTGAAATCCTGGCTCCATTATGCAGTGATATCTAAATAGACTGCTAAATTCTCTTAAGAATCATTTTATTCCTTTTATAAGAAGAATTGAATAATAAAGCTATCATATAGGATTGTCATGTGTATGATTAGAATTATACAAAGGATGTTTTTCCATTTGGAGGAAAAGGCAGATTACTTTTTTCCACATTGACTATACTGGTAAATTGAACTATTCTGTTTGATTCATTATAAAACTTCTTTGCAGAGATGGAAAGTGCATTTCTACATGGTCTTTATTGGTCCACTATTATATAATTCATTTCTTAATGAGCTTCCCAAGTAGATAATAATAACTGATGTTCTCTTTCATTCTTTTCATGATACATATTTAAAGCTAATTCAATTGTTAAACATTTCACTGTTGGGCATCACACATACGCAGCCGGTATATTAAAGTATGCTTATAACTTACATGTACTTCCTAGATTGATAAAAATGGTAGATATAGGCCCAAATTATCCAACCCTGTCCAGTACCTGTGTTTAAATCTTGCTATTATTTTAGTTGAGAACCAAGGGAACTAAAGTAAATACTCCTTATAGAAAATCAGGCAGGGTCTCTGCCGCACAGAGGGGTCAGAGAGGTGGAACACTGAGCCCAGGTAGCCCGTCAGGAGCCCCCAGGCTGGCTCCTGTCCAGCCCACAAGCAGCCCACCATCGCCAGCAAAGGCCTTGATAATGCAGTCAGCAGTGCTGGGCACAGGTGGCTCACACCAGCAATCCTAGCTACTCGGGAGGCTTAGATCTGAGGGTTGTGATTCAACACCAGCCTGGACAGGAAAGTCTGTGAGACGCTTACCTCCAGTTCACCACCAAAAAGCCAGAAATTGAGTCTTGGTTCAAAGTGTTAGAGCACTAGCCTTGAGCATAAAAGCTCAGGACAAAATTAGAAAATTGTTTTGAGACTGCAGACACGGTCAGGCAAGAGGTGGATGGATCTGTGGAAAGTAGCAATGGAAATGTGTATTTGATTCTGAAATTAGGGATAACAATGTTTGCTTAGAGATAACCACAAGATATAAGAAAAACAGGAGTAATGGGTGTTTCTATGAAAAACATTGCTTTTGCTATTACCAGGCAAATACAGATGTCACAATTTAAAGAGATTTTATTCCCTTCAAAATTAAAACTTTTATTGTATACCTACAGGCATCACTATTTCTTTTTCTAAGGCGTAATCTTGATACCAACAAGGCATAAAGATTGTAACATGGGTTTGGGTTCTGACTGTGTAGCAATGGGGTGTATGGGGTGCCTCTCCTTGGAATCTTAAGCTTCCTCTCCACATAATCAAATGTCAAATAGTCCGAGTCTGGTGGCTATTACATCCTCTACATATATTCCAGTATGCTCCCAAATTGTGTTATGTTGGACAATAAATTGTACAACCCACCAACTTACACAAAGTTGTTTTCCCTCAGAAGTTAACTAGCTGGACATGATGTCCCACACATGTAATACTGGTTACCAAGACAGGCTGGGATTGAGAGGACCTAAGTTCTTAGCCAGTGTAGGGAAAACTGTTTGTTAGGCCCTCATCTCAACAGAAAGAGTGTGGTGGCATGCACCTGTCAATCTAGCTATAGCAAGAAGCCTAAAGGAGAATGGCCATGGCCCAGCAGTTGTCAGGGCTTAAAGAAGATTCTACACAAAATTAGTGAAAAAAAGTCAGAAGATGTGGTTCAACAAGAAGGAGGCCCTGAGTTTAAATCCCAGTTCCACAAAAATTTAGCCTAAACATAGTTAATTTCCATAGAGTACACAGATTTTTTTTTAAATTGCACTTTGTTTCTATTTGCTTATTCTTCTATCAACAAAGATATGATTACTATAGTTATATGGCACATTTTAATTGATTAGTAAGACTCAATTGTTGTACTTTTCCCATCTAAAATTTCTTGACTGTTACTTAGCATGTTTTAAAAATTGGCACTGGGTCCAATTTATGGTTATATAGAAGGAATCATGGTGCCCTCTGACACAATTGGGTAGCTAAAGTTCAAAGAAGCTTAGATTTCAAAATACCTGGCAGAACTTGAATGTTCCCAGAAAACAATAAATTCAAGTATTAATTACTTTGATTTTGTCATTACAAATAGTGTACATGTATCAACTCAGAATCAATTTGCCCATAAATGTGTATAAATATCATGTGCTAATTGTCACTATCCTTTTAGAATTTCCACTTCAATTTTTCTTCAGTATCTTTTGATTAATTTGGGGGGAACTGTTATTTTATTTTTATTTTTTTTACCAAATCAGGTATTTCTGTAGTTCTTAAGCTTCCTCTGTGGATCTGTAGTACTTATGAGCTAGACACTGCTGAGTTTGTCTCTCTCCAGGAGTTATTTTCTTTCCATCCTAGCTAGATTCCATGCTTTCACAAACTGCCCCATCTCACAGGGTCCTTAACTGATTCAGATTCCACTTTCATCCCACCCCAGCTGAGGGGTGTTGATCTTTTCTATTTTACCTTAAATTAGTCATTCTCGCAGAACAAATTAGGAGACATGATAAAATATGCTTGTATTATGCCTTGCAATCTTTTTATACTCCTAGTGAACAGAAGGTACATTTTCATTTACGCTCCTTAAAGGAAAACTAGCCAAACTATCAAATGGTTCCTTTGAATTCAAAGTAAATCAGAGACGATAAACACCAGGAATGGAAAGCTAAACATGTTTGTCCTGTAAATAGCAGGCTAATTTCCACAATATAATATATGACAGTTGAATATTCATGAAGGTATAAATGTACTCACATTGGGTGGCACCTTGCTGAGTTTATTCTATTTGAACATGAGAGAGCCCCAGTGAATAACTGGGCATTTTGCTGTTTCTTTGTTCTTCTGTGTTAGGACACAATTGAAATTCCTTTGCTTTCTGTTTTATTCATGTAAAAATAAGACTAATACATGAAAATTACAAACACCAACTTTAGTTTTCATTTACTCTGTTAGACTGGTTTGTGTTTCTTTGATTACTCTTAAAGTTTATGTAAATGGGATTAAGACATAGGTCAGCAGGGTCTATGAGGAGAAAATGCAGATCTGCTTTCTGAGAAATAAATACTCATTTTCTCTCTCTAAAAAAGGCAGGACTCCAGGGAAGTGAAATGACAAAGCAGGTGTCCTAACAGCAAGGCATCTTGACCTTTGAAAAGGTATATATCCGTGCATGCATGTCATTGTATTATCTGACTGCCAGGAAAATGTTGTCAAGCTGTGCTTTCTAAACTATATATTACAGCAAACAAAAATATACTGAATATGCCTTTTTTCCAAACCATTTGGTTGATTTAGGATCGCAATTTATTGTGTAGTATGTAGTTTTTGAACAGCCCTGCAGATGTTATAGCTTTAAAATTCTCTAGGGTACTAAAATAACAAGACAGAAACTATAATGGTGAATGTACTGGGCAGAGATGAGCTTAAGGACCTCAGTCTGTGAAGAGGAAGTAGGGTCAGACAGCAAGTCATTAACTGAGGCAGTGCAAGAATTGGGAAAAACAGCAGAGAGAAGGACCTGCTTAAATAATGGGCAGCATAGTGGTCAGGCATCAAAGTTTGAGGACTATGGCAAGAGCCCAATAAATAATTGCTGGGAAAACCTTCACATCAGTTGCTCTGGAGGTGAATTTCTACTTGCATTCAATGGAGATTTGATTCTACTTGCATTCAATGGCCTATTAGATTCCCATGAAAAGAGATGAAGCAAGAGCTAGTGTAGGTACAAGCAATATAGTGATTCAGCAACCAGACCAAAGGAGAAAGTGTTCTGCCACACATCCTACTCAGTGGATTGACCCAGTGCATTTTGGTTAAGGAGTGCTCCCTCTCAGAGTAGGAGATACAAATATGCACATGAATCCAGAAGCTTCTAACTAACGGTAGCTAGTTGATACTTTAAGATATCTGCTCATATCTGCCACACCCTAAGTCTGAGCAGAAGAACAAATTGCTAGCCTCATACACAAGATTGTAGATGGATGAAGACAATGTGTTAGGTTCATTATACAAATTCCTTACTTGGAAATTTTCAATATCTTAGAATCTTCCACAGATTGACCTTAAACTGACTGTTCTCCTGCCCCCAGTACCCTGAGTCCTGGGATTAAAGGCATGCCTTACCGTGCATGGCTTCCGATTACTCTTTAAGCATCTGATTTATATTTCCTTTTGCAACAACATTTTTCTAATGGCAGCTACTATATAGAGCAGATATACTTGGACTTTAGGAGCTATTAATTGCTTTTATAAGCATAAAAGGACTTATAAGTTGAAATTTACCATTATTCTTCCTAGGTCCATTATTCTCCCTCCTATATACTCTCAAAATATCCTAAAATCTTACACATATATTCCTTTATGTCTAGACATAAACATAATGGGGTCCATATATAATGTAGTTTTAGGTATTTATTAACATTTCTAAATATTTATTAGTTTGTATTTATAAAAATCATTTATATCATTTATTGTGTATATTATTTAACATCATATTTCAACCAACATTATGTTTTAAGTCCTACCATTTTGATACATACTAGTTTATTTATTTGAATCCTATTATAAATAGAAATATTACTATTATATGTTTGTCTGCTAAAGAATATTTAGATCACAATCCCCTCAGCCTTAACACTATTGACCTTCTGAAACAAATAGCCAGGTGGTGGGACTGTCCTGGGGAATGAATATATTTAGCACCTTTTTGGCCACTGTCACACAGAGCCACTTATACCAACCATGGCAGTCAAATTATGTGTTCAAGCTTTTCCAAAATTTCTTACAGAGAAACCCACTGAATACTTTTCAAATCTCTTGTTTATATTATCTCTAATATTTTACTATGATGAGCAAGGATATGATATGCTTCTATTGCACATGAGCATTTATTTGTAGGTAAAGCCTTAGATGCAGAATTAGAGGTTTTAATGTTTCTATATTTGTTTAAAAATTTAAAATTATCTTTAAGTAGTTGTACAAACGACTTTCAATTCAATATAATTTATGAGTATGATGCATCTTGATCATTACATATTCTTTGGAAATTTTATTTATAGTTATTTGAAAGATGATGTATGGAAAGGTTACAGCTCCATCATTGAGATGATAAGTACATTTCATTTTGAACAGTGTTATCTCTTCCCTCATTTTTTCCTCACCCAATTTCCCCACCCCATGTTATACAGCTCATTTTCAACAGTGTTTAGTGAGTATCACTGGTGCATTTATTCACCCTTTGTCCTTCCATTTCTGTTCTTCCCCTAAGTACATATTCTTAACTTGTTTTTCAAAATCATATAAACAACATAAAGCCATTAGTTTAACCATTCATGCTATTTATTGGCATCACATCTAATAGAACAAACTCCACATAACAAATCAAATATCTAATTGCATACATTTGCTTATCTCCTGTCAGGCTTCCTTTAGAAAAATAAAAAGGTTACAACTAGAAAAGCCAACAAGAAATAGGAGGTAGTTTTACTTTATAAAAGGGAAAATGAGCAAAGCTCAGAAAAATGAGATGGGTTTTCTCCTTCCTATTCACACCGTAAATTGAAGATTGAGGCAATATGTTATGGAAACTGAAAATAGTTAAAAATATACATGTGGAGAGAGGACAGGCACACACAAAGTTAAAGAACATACTATGGAAGTAAAACACAGAGTTAATCATGCTTTTGTCACAAGGCAGAGTAAAGTTACTAGCTGAAGCACATGTATAGAAGCAACTTGTGATAGGAATCTAGGAGAGGGAGACATCCTCTTTTGAGATGAGGGAATCCTTTTCATAGTGGGATTTTGAGATGGATCTGTTTATCTCATTAAGATTTTGACTGGCTTGGAGTTGTAGACATACAGGGGTAGATGTGGAAAGGTAGGAAAATGTGAGGTGTACTGCAGAGATGACTTGTTGGAGAAAAAAGAAAATTGTAGTACAAGAAAGAAGGAAACATGGGCTGGGAATATGGCCAAGTGGCAAGAATGCTTGCCTCACATACATGACGCCCTAGGTTCGATTCCTCAGCACCACATATATAGAAAATGGTCAGAAGTGGCACTGTGGCTCAAGTGGCAGAGTGCTAGCCTTCAGCTTAAAGAAGCTAGGGACAGTGCTCAGGCCCTGAGTTCAAGGTCCAGGACTGGCAAAAAAAAAATAAAACAAAAGAAAGAAGGAAACAGAAAAAGACAAAGGATATCAGATCTAACATAGAATATTGGCTGTGGAAATGACAGTCTAGTCCATGTTTTATGATCACTGTCCCAGAAGTTGAAAAGCATTTAATTAAAGATGATGAGAATAGAGACAGGACAGAAGGCTGGATGAGCAGAAAAGTCTGGAAAAGCAAATTTTTGAGTAGTTATGAGTATTAGGAAAGAAATGCGATTAACAAATATATTTTGTGGTTGTGCAGAGATGCAAAGTATGCACTGAGCCTATCTGTACCCACAGAGTATCTATCGGAGTTGATGAGAAGCCAGACACTGGCTCTGCCTAAGGAAGTGAGAGGCAAATTTTTGGCAAGGCATGTGGGAAATAAGTTGAATCATGTTTACTGCACTAAATGCCCTTTGCTTATTATCTCCTTTGAGGCTCTCTTTAGAAAAATAAAAAGTTACAACTGGAGAAGCCAACAAGAACTGAGAGGTAGTTGTACTCTATAAGGACAAAATGAGCAAGGCAAAGATAGGTTTCCTCATTTACTTGCTAATCTTGGTCACTTTCTTAGTTTACTTTAATGTGATTTTCTTACCTATATAATAAACCTTGTTAGTTTCTGGATTTCATGGTGGCTTCCAGCTTGAAAATGAGGTAGTTATGTTTAAGGAACTCTTTGAAAATGATTGTCATCTTGACAGTTGACTTAGTTACTGCAGATAATCACAGGGCAGAGAAAAGAAATATCACAAAAAGATTCAGCATATTAATCAATCAAAATGATAAGAAGAAGGGGAAGAAAACCATTTTAAACTATGTCAGAGCCATTAAGTGACAACATACATCTATGTCAGGGCCAGGCAAGGGGACTCACTATGGGGAGGGGACACTGAGCCCAGAACCAGAACATTCAGGAAAGGAAACATTTACTTTAAGTTAAAAAAGTAAC
The DNA here is from genome assembly GCF_023159225.1 of Perognathus longimembris pacificus. Taxonomy (NCBI): domain Eukaryota; kingdom Metazoa; phylum Chordata; class Mammalia; order Rodentia; family Heteromyidae; genus Perognathus; species Perognathus longimembris. The sequence continues at coordinate 61,813,304 of NC_063165.1, forward strand.
TAGCCTTATTCCTTAATTCAGTGACTTTTATTGTTCCCTTGCTGCTTTTTTGCCAAAGGGCACAGGCAAAGCAAAGAGCAGTGAGGCTTTCAGAGGGCCTTGGAACAGAGGCCACTACTTGTGGTCACAGCTTGACACCAAGGAGGAGCAAGGAGCAATTTACCTTAAATCTGTCAACAGCAACTGATGCTTCTAAAAGGGACTTCACTGAGAATGGTGTAACTTTCAAAGCAAAAGTCATGGAGTTAAAGACAGTCACAACCGTGAAAGCCTTAAAATTGGAAAAGAAGAGAAAATGAGCCTGAAATCACTCACCAATTTCCTTTCAGGTAGCAGAAAGACTGCAAACTTAAATAGCAAATGTAACTACATTTCAGATACATTCTTTAAAGGGTAGTGTTTATAAGACCTTCAACTAAAATTGTCAGTATATCTGAACCGTAGATTGTATTGTGGTTGATTTGTATTTCCAAAAATTTAAACCCCCAAACCTCAGATCAAATAGATGTAGCCCATACACTTATGCACAAGAGTTGGTTCCCTGGTCTTCTTCATCTCAGCTTCATCACTTACATACACAAATAAATACAGTTCTTGGGAGAACCTTGAAATGCAGTAAACAAGAGGACCAGAATACCTCCTTATATGGTATTTTTAAAACTTCCCTTTCCTGAGGGTTCTCTAACCTGTGCTGCTGTCACATCGTAGCCCAAAGTCATGTGAATGGTGAATGTCACTACACTGGTAGTCACCACTATTATGGGAGCCACGCCAACAGTGATGCTCTGAAAGTACCCAACCTTTTCCAATATCTGACGCTCTTCCTCTCAGATATCTATCAAAAGAAAGGAAGCCTCAAAGAGAGTCAAAATAAATCTTGGGACAATGCTCTTCCACCATCAAGTAAGACTTACTCTAGCCACAATTATGTTTTAAAATGGCCCTTTAATACCTCTGATGCAAACTCAAGGTTTATGTGTGTGTGGAAAGGGGGGTGTCAATTGAGTGGTGAGGGGGTGGGTATTGAGGCTTAGACTCAGGGCCTGATTATTTTTTCTCTTAAGTATTTGCTAATTCAAACTCTTGTTGAGGAAGTGTGTGAGGGAAGGAGGAAACAAGGTAAAGAGCTGAATTATTCGAACTAGTTATCTTGGAAAACTGAGTGATTTCCTAGGTCCTAAAGTTCCACATCTGTAAGATGGAGTGATGAGTTCAAATCTTTAAGACTTCTTTTGAACATAAAATTTTTTTGATGCTAGAAATGTAGAACTAAGCAGTCTGAGTATAATGTGCTCAGGAAGCAAAGTATGGGAATGAGCAAACCCAAAGAATCAAGAATCCTACACACACACACACACACACACACACACACACACACACTTCTTTTTTCTTTTTTTCTTTTTTTTTTCAGTCTGCCTTGAGGCATGAACTCAGGGCCTGGGCACTGTACCTGAGCTCTTCAGCTCAAGACTAGCACTCTACCACTTGAGCCACAGCACCACAACCAGTTTTCTGGTGATTAACTGGAGATAAGAGTCTCATAGACTTTCCTGCCTGGGCTGGCTTTGAATCATGACCCTCAGATCTCAGCCTCCTGAGCAGCTAGAATAACAGGCATGAGCAACTGCTATTTTTCTTTTTTCTTTTTTTTTTTTTTTTTTGCCAGTCCTGGGCTTAAGCTCAAGGCCTGAGCACTGTCCCTGGTTTCTTTTTGCTCAAGGCTAGCACTCTGCCACTTGAGTTACAGTGCTACTTCTGGCTGTTTTCTATATATGGGGTGCTGAGGAATTGAACCTAGGGCTTCATGTATTTGAGGCAAGCCCTCTTGCCACTAGACCATATTCCCAGCACCACAGAATATTTCTTTTTCTTTTTTTTTTTTTTGCCAGTCCTGGGCCTTGGACTCAGGGCCTGAGCACTGTCCCTGGCTTCCTTTTTGCTCAAGGCTAGCACTCTGCCACTTGAGCCACAGCGCCACTTCTGGCTGTTTTCCATATATGTGGTACTGGGGAATTGAACCCAGGGCTTCATGCATACGAGGCAGGCTCTCTTGCCACTAGGCCATATTCCCAGCCCCACAGAATATTTTTTAAACTCACTTTGAACGTTCTATGAAAATCCTTTGATGCAGGCATACATTTTAATAAATTTAATATAGGTGAGAACTTCAATCATCTTCTGGACAGAGTTATCTGTGGCAGTCACACTTTTTCTCCTGAAGCCATGACAGAAATATCTGAAAGGAAAAGCCAGATAAGATCTCATTCAAAATGGACTGCCTGACCTGCTGGAAATCACTCTGTGAGCATATAATTCTGTTTTCTAGAACAGGCTGGCTCTTATGTAGTTGTATTCTTTTTTCTTTAATAAAAGGGACTTCATTATAATCAAGAATTATTTAATTCTTCTCTGGTAAGGCAGTGATGACAAAGTACTATTTATTCTCACTATGATTGCAGATTTTGAGGGGCAGGAGGACTGAAAATACCAACTGGAGGTGAAGTAACTCAGACACTACTATGTTATCCAGGGCAACATTCACCTGCTAGCTTTCTCCTTCACTCAGACTCCTCTTTTGTAATGTTACTAGGAGCCACTGCCACTTGCTTTTTGCAAGTGGTAACGTCTTCCCCACAAGTGAGTACCCATATGGGACTATACTGCCTAGTTCTGGACTTCTCCAAACCAAGGAGCTGCTTTGGGGAAGTTTCCAATCAGAGGATGAGGTCTACTATAATTCCCTTGAAGGTATTAGTTTCCCAAAGAGGAATTGCTGTCCTAATACAGCTAGAAGGATTACTCACCATTGCTGGATAAAAGAAGATGTAAACAGCCGAGCATAGTAAGCTTGTTGGTCCCAGGATGATCACATTATAAACCATGCCCAACATGGCAACAGCAGGTCCTCCTGCCAACAGCAGCTGCCTCAAACATCCTCTGCCCATCGTTGGAGCAAATATTGATGAGCTAAAGGTACAAAGAGCAGTGAGGATACCTTTTGAGAACACAGGCTACTGCCACTTGTCTCAGGAGGATCTCAGCAAAAAGTGACCCCAGGGGAAAGGAGTCCTCACCAAGAGGGCTTTGTGTAGGGCATACTCACCTCACCCAGGGACTTCTCTTTAATGTTCTTTACCTTAAGGATCTTCTTGAATGCCATGGTTAGGATAGCCCTCTGTAAGTGGACACCAGTTCGGTAATTCAATGCCCAAGTCAGTGCAAGTGACCAAGTTCTGTCAGAAGGAGGCCTAGTACTAACAGCAATCTGTACCACAGATTAGACTCTGTTGCCTGGGTATACTCCAAGAGGTATTTCACCACAAAGGCCTAAAGGGAGAAATATACATAGCTGTCAATATCCCCACAGCAATGACACCCAATGTCACAGTGCTATGTTAGGATAGAAAGAGTAGTCTGCTTCACACCAAAGTCATCAGGGTTCAAGCAATGGAAAAAATCTTACTTGGAAGACCAAATGTTACAGACACTCTGCTCACTATAACTGACCCAGGATATTGCACAGGCCAGATTAGAAACTTTTTCCTTAAGGACACCATCATGACCATTAGTCTTTCTAATGTAACATAGACCTGTCTATGAGCTGAAATTCATGCTAAATACATGTTCATTCAAAAGTATATATGTAGTTTTCTTGATATAGGACATTCTTACTGGGGTGAGATGGAATCTCAATGTTGTTTTGATTTACATTTCTTTTATGGCCAGTGAAGTAGAGCACTTTTTCATATGTCTCTTGGCCATTCTCATTTCCTCATCAGAAAAGTCTCTTTTTAAGTCTCTAGCCCACTTGATGAGGGGGCTATTTGTTTTTTGTGATTTTGTTTTGGATGAAGGTAATTTTTTTTGTTATGCATATATTTTAGAGATGAAGCCTTTGTCCGTTGAATGGCTGGTAAAGATCTTCTCCCAATCTGTGGACTTTCTGTTTATCTTGTGAGCTATGTCCTTTGCCCTGCAGAAACTCTGTAGTTTGATGTAGTCCCATTTGTCCAACCATTCTTTGATTTGTAGTAAAGGAAGTTCCGTCCGGTGCCAAGGAGCCCAAGTGTTTCTCCTACTCCTTCCTTTAGTGTTTTCAGGGTATCTGTTTTGATTTCGAGGTCTTTGATCCATCAACTGTTGGAGGGGATGTGGCCAAAAGGGAACTCTGCTTCATTGTTGGTGGGAATGTAAACTGGTTCAGCCACTCTGGCAAGCAGTATGGAGATTCCTCAGAAGGCTAAAAATAGAACTCCCCTATGACCCAGCAGCCCCACTATCCAAAACACCACAAACATAATCACACTAAAGCCACTAGCACAACAATGTTCATCACAGCACAATTTGTCATAGCTAGAATCTGGAACCAATGCAGATGTCCCTCAGTAGATGAGTAGATCAGGAAAATGTGGTACATATACCCAATGGAATTTTATGCCTCTATCAGAAATAATGACATTGCCCCATTTGGAAGGAAATGGAAGGACTTGGAAAAAGTTATACTAAGTGAAGTGAGCCAGACCCAAAGAAACATGGACTATATGGTCTCCCTTATAGGTTTAGGAAAGTCACAGCAGAGGATCACAGGAGCCCAATAGCTATACCCTTATGAACATATAAGATAATGCTAAGTGAAATGAACTCCATGTTATGGAAACGATTGTTATATCACAGTTGTAACTACTTTCAACATGCCATATGTAACTGTAGCCTCTATTATTGATGATATTCCTGTATCACCTTCCTGTGGTTTTACCTACACTATCTCTGTATCTTATCTGAGTATGTTGGAAACTGGGTATACTGGTATTAGATCTAGGAAATTGGAAGGGAATACCAAAATTGAGAGACACAGGGTAAAAAAAGACAAACAACTACAAAAGCAATACTTACAAACTGTTTGATGAAAATGAACTGAACAACTGAATAACTCATGGGGAGGGAAGGGAAAGGGGGAGGGGGGAGGGGGGAATGAGGGATGAGGTAAAGAACAGTACAAGAAATGTATCCAATGGCTAATGTATGAAACTGTAACCTCCCTGTAATTCAGTTTGATAATAAAAATACTAAAAAATTATATATTTGACCTAATTCCAGTATCTCCACACATGGAAACATTTCTTTAAATGAAATTAAGACCCTTCTTTGTATCGTTTCAAACGTGCTTATTTGATGAAAAGGAACAGTGTACCTACAGTAAGTAGTACTGTAGTAGTAAATACCACATGCCTTGATATATAAAATATCCTTCCACTTGATCTCTACTCCTGAAGTTGTAAACTGATGTCTTATGATCCTATTTCTGAAATGGTATAAAAACCTTGGCCTTCCTAAAATAAAATATGCATTTTGTTCATTTGCCTGGCATCGCCCGTGTCCTGACTTTCAGCTTCAGTTACCCAGGTCCAACAGTATCCTATCAAACATGTTTATTTGATAAAAAGGAACAGTGTATGTACAGTTGTACTGGGGAAGAGTAAGAAGTGCATTTGTAAAACATTCCTGAAAATAAACATCAGCAGTTTAATAGTACAGAAGGTAGCAATCAAAGCAGACCAAAACAACTCTAGAGACCCTCCCTCGGGCCTTCCCTACACCCACTCCCTCCCAAGAACAAAAACATGTTACCTCAGGTAGCATATGTCTAACACTAACTGCAGGGAGAGAACGGCCAGCCCCCAAGAACCACCAAGGACCACCTCCAGCTCTGAGGTCCTGCAACGGTGGGGCACACACTCACACATGCACATTCAACAACAGTATTAAATACCAAGAGGTGGAGATAATGTGCTTTTATTGAAAATGAAAGAAAAAATATATAAAGGTACCATCTTCAAAGACCATCTCCAAAGACAAACACTGTACAATAGCAAGAGCATTGTAGTAACATACAGAGTTCAGTTACAGAGGGCTAGCATCTAACGGGTCATCTGGTCTCCAGCTGTTGTCACAACTACACACATTGGAAATACAAAACAGAAGCAATATGTTTCCTGAGTCCAAAGCAGTTCATCAGGATGATGACACTCAGCTGTTAGAGGTCCTGAAGCTGCAGTGATTCTCCACGGGAGTAGAATCTCTAGGAATAAAGACCTTGCTGCTAAGGAAAGAGAATTAAAACACAAAAAAATCCTAAAAAGTCCCTAAAGAGGCACTCTGGTTATAATTGCTGGTGCTGTTGGTACACGAAGCTATGTGGAAGCTATGTTTGTTTATGATGGAATATAAAATTCTAGGCATGAAGAAAAAGGGCTGGCATCCTTTGGAGTCTTTTCAAGTCCTTGTAGCTAAAGCTAAGGTTGAGGTTGGAAAAAATGAAGCAAAACATACCACAGAAAAGAAAGCCAAACCAATCCCCCATCCTAAGGAAGAAAAAGAGTAAACTCACAGCCCACCCACCCACCCATCTACCCTCTTTTCTTACAGCAAAGTTTAACACGGCTATTATCCAGCACTGAACCACAGACAGAAACAGGGGCAGATCTTCAGAAGCCAGACTCTCAGCTAATTTGTAATTTTCTGTTTTCCCAAAAGTAGCTTAAAATATCACGTGTCTCCTAGGCCCTAGGAGATTCTCATTAATGAGACTTATGTCATGCTCTATAACTCGATCTATAGAGGAGTTCTGATTCTGAGAACTACTATATTCTATCTCTGCTCTCCCTCCAATTTTTATTTTTAGGTTTAAATGCAATGTTTGGTTCCCCATTGCACACTTGCATGGGTTGCTGGTTTACTACCAAGAAGATTGGCTTCCTTTCCAGTATGCATGCAAAATATGGACCTGAGCACAGAGCCCTTCCTCCTCCCCTGAAGCACTCTGGAGATGGCGCCAGATGAAGCCCTTTCTCACACAACAAGGCACTGTGGAGCAGTCTCCAGGAAAGGCTTGCAAGGACAGCAGGCTGTTGTTTGGGCTCCTACCTTCCCATCCCTTTACAGTGGCCCTTTCAGCACTGAGTAAGTCACCAGCCTCTCCCAGAGGGGAGGGACAGGGAAGGCAAAAGACATAACCAATATTAACACTATGTAAAACTTTAAAGGGAGGGAAAGAGGAAACAGTAGATTAAAGAACTTCCAACTCAGGGTTTTAACAAAAGTAATGACAATGGATATAACTGTATGCGAGAAGAAAATAAAGGTTTGTATGGAAAAATCCAAATAGAATTCAGTTTAAAAAAAGTTACACATTTATCACTTAAGTCTAACCAAACTGGGAGAAAACTTGAGGTTATCAGCATAGCTGTCTGGCTGTGGAAAGCATTCCCAGTGAATAAACATTACCATAACTGAACTCTTGGTGAGAGATTCTGCCCAGCTGACTCTCTCATTCTGAGCACAGAATACAGCCATCCTGAAAATTCTAAAGAACAGCTTCTGTTACTGGTTCCACTACAGAGAGACTCCCCCCAAGTCCAGATCCTGACAGCACCAAGCAAGCTGCAGATGGAGAAAAGTATGGAGGGTGAGAACTTACCTACTCAAACGTTTTTCACTGTCTTTTCCCCCAAGGCCCTGTGGCAGTTCACATTCACCAAGAGACAGTGCTGCTGGAGGCATCTTTCTCTTGTGGATGGATCTAAGGCAGATGCCAACTGTACAGAGACATATAGGAAAGGCCTGGGTTTTTCAGAACTATCAGAGTCTAAAAGGACCCTAAAATGTCTCTGTTAGTTTTGTAAGTTTTGGCTCTTCATCTCTAACTAGACAGATTCCGGTACTCTGCTCACTGTGATTATGTAAACACTGTACATGGGTCACTGACTCCCTTGCATAGCCCGACCCTTGGATCATCCTGATGCAGGAATACCCAGCATCAGATGGCCAGTGAATTTAAACACACACACACACACACAAAGCACAGGCTTTGTTGTGCTTTATTTGGTCTGTTTGGTTAACAGGTCACAATGACAGCTACAAGGAAACAAGAAATGATTTGGAAAGCTTGTAATCTGGGGAAGGTGTTCTTATGTAAGAACAGGCTAAGCCAGTTTGAAATCATGCCAGCTTAGAAAATCTGCAAAAATTCGTTTTTTTTTTTTTGTTAAATTTTTATTGTCAAACTGAGACTAAGATAGAAGAAATGATCGAAAGCCTCAGGACTGAATTGAGAAAACAGATACAGAAGCTTAGAATGAAGTCTTGAAAAATCTACAGGAAATCAAGAAAGAAACAAGCAAAAATGGATACAGTGTACTCCTCCGTTAAAGAAGACCTTAACATCCTGAGAACAAAATGCAAAACAAAAAAGAAAGAAAAGAAAATCTGCAAAAATTTAAAATGAAAGTTCCTGTAGGATCCAAGTCTGCTCACAAGAAATTTGCTCACCGTTGGTACTAATCTCAAACCGGCCTAATTATTTTATTTGCAGTCAAAAAGAAAAGAGGTCTCAAAAAGACATCTGCAGCAATAACTTTTGAATTATTATTATAATAGATGTGTCCATTGCTTTTCCAGTTGTTTCATGATTGAACCACTGAGGTACATATCCAGAAAGGCAGAGAGAAGAGTACTGCCTTTTCTTATTAAAGGAAGGCACTCAGCTTTCCCTGGCATCTACAAGATTTTTCTAGAATTGTGCATCCCTGTGTGCTACATCATAAATGAAAGATTAAGGGCTACATAGATGCTCAAGGGAGTGACCTTAAAAGCCACCAAGTTGAACATGCATACGTAACAATTTTTTTTCAAGGAAAGAAATTAGCAATCTTAACAACCTATGGATTTTTTTTTTTTTTGAGGAGAGTGGAATCAAGAAAGCCTGTCTCCATGCCATGCTATCCAGATGAAAGAATTTTATTACAGATCAGAGCAGCCACCAGCTCTGTAGTGAAACAAAGACAGAAGCTCTTCTTGGAAAAGATGGCTCTAAGAAAATGCTTCCCATTTTGATCAGTAACAACATAAAATAATATCTCAGTTACAAGGTCTCATTTACATAAAACTTATACAAAAGTGTGTTAGTTGGTCAATTAATATAAAACCCCAGAAATATCAGAAAAGTAGTGTTCTCTGCTTCAGAAAAAGAGATCAAAACTTTTTAAAAGGCATCAAACTTTGGGAAGAGGGGTAAACAGAAAAGAAAGAAAAGAAAAATCAAAACTATAAATTAGTTCTACCTAGTCACCATGCATCTTAAACATATACTTACCCAAACCATGAACCTCCAGCTTACCCAAACATGGAAAATGCACAGTATAATCAGTACTACTGCTCTGATGCCTCAAGGCAAATATGTAGAGAATAAATTTAATAAAAATTTCAATGTAAGGCAACACAGAAGGTATAAGAAACAGGTGCCCAGATCAACTCAAAATGGATCAAGGACCTCAACATCAGACCTGAATCTTTGAAACTACTGAAGGACAGAGTAGGAAAGATGCTAGAACTTATAGGCACAGGAAGGAACTTCCTGAATAGAGTCCCAGGGCCACAACAGATAGGGGAGAGACTTGACAAATGGGACTACCACAAAATAAAGTTTCTGCACAGCTAAAGACATAGCCACCAACCTAGAAAGACAGACAACCATACAGGAAAGGATCTTCACCAGCACAGCAACAAAGGATATTATATCCATCATCTACAGAGAACTAAAAATCTAATCCCCTCCAAGCCCAGTAAACCAATTATTAAATGGGCAAAGGAGCTAAAGAGAGACTTCATGGGAGAAGAGATAAAAATGGCAAAGAAACATAGGAGGAAATGTTCAACATCCCTGGCAGTAAAAGAAATGCAAATGAAAACAACCCTGAGATACCACCTCACTCCAGTTAGAATGGCTAAACTCTAAACTCAGGCAACAACAAATGCTGGAGGGGATGCAGGGAAAGAGGAACCTTTCTCCACTGTTGGTGGGAGTGCAAATCAGTACAACCACTTTAGAGAACAGTATGGGGGTCCTAAAAAATCTCAGCATAGACCTACCCTATGACCCAGCCATACCACTCCTAGGCATCTACCCTGAACAACAGGTCTCAGAATATCAAAAAGACATCTGCACATCCATGTTTATTGCTGCATAATTCACAATAGCCAAAATATGGAACCAACCCAGACGCCCCTCTACAGATGAATGAATCCAAAAAATGTGGTACCTATACACAATGGAATACATAGTGATTAGAAATGATAAAATATTGGTATTCACAGGGAAATGGTCAGAACTTGAACAAATAATGTTGAGCGAGACAAGCCTAGAACACAGAGAAAAAAGGGGCATGGTCTCCTTGATATATGACTGTTAAGGTGGGGGGGGGGGGCGACAGTAGAGACCAGGTCTGAGAAACAAAAAACTTCTTGTCAAATGCTAATTCCACAGGTTTGGGTCAGCAACCTTACATTATGTTTCTAAAACCAAACAACTACTAAACATAAAATGGTCTAAAATAGACCTCTCAGTGGATCACAATAGCACAACAGCTATGTATGTATGATCATATAAGACAAGGATAAGCAAACTGTATTGTTGACATTATATTTAAAGTTCTATGTGAATTTCCTTTGGCGTATGCCACGTGGCTACTGTATGATTTAGGTACACTGGGTATTGTATATATACCTACCTGATCTAGGGAAAGGAAAGAAAACCAAGGGTGTAAGATATCACAAGAAATGTACTCACTGCCCTATTATGTAATAGTACCCCTTTTGCACAACAAATTGTCAAAAAAAATTAATAAAAACAAAATGAAACAGGTGCCCAGAAAACTGTCAAAGACTCCCTTACCTACTCTGCTTCTGTTAGACTAGGAAAATACCAAGATTAACACCCCAACACTTGCCATAGCTTACTCTATACACTAAAGCTTGAAATGGACTCCAAGTCAAACTCTGAAAACCTTGACAGTCCTCTAGCTCCTTTAGGGTTCATTTGCCATAGGACTGTTAATCATGGTACTCTGCTTCCAGGCATTTGGTACGTTACCATGCTGGCTCACAGTTCATACAAAGTAAGACTATGTTCACAATACTGCCATGACACACCTGCCCAGATCCAGATTGTTATTTCACGTCAACATACAACCAAGAAGCATAGTCCTCTGCAGAACCAAGATCAGTTCAGTTTCACTCCCACCCTAGGAGTGCAAATTAGCTCTTTCTTCTCTCTCAGTACAGCCCATCATCATTTCAGTGGTTGACAAGCCACCATTACTCCCAAATCTACTGACCCATTCCAACAGAGATGGAGGCATCTCTAAAGCTGCTAACTACCCCAAATTGAGCATAACCCCAGTAACTGAGCAAGAGAGTTAAGAGGTGCCCATGACCGGGCTTCTGGAGACCATCAGAAAGGACGGTTAGAATTTACTGGTCCACGGAAGCCTGCCAGCTACATGGTCATCAGGCACATGATGGACAGGATGAGCCTGGTGCGGCAGAAGATCCACACAAACCTTCTCAGGGAGGCAGCATCTGACCCAACTTCATTCAGCTCTTCTTGCAGCAGTCTCTCTAGTTTTAACAAGGCACATGTCTTCCTGTTACACATCTCCTTAGAGAAAAACACACATCCTAGGTTCCCTCCCATAGTTTCTTTGTCTTCAGGCTCTGAAATAGCACATACAAGTCACTCCTTTAAAATTATACACATAGTATTTACCTTCTAGAGAAAAAGTCCTTTCCTGTGTATGTGCCTATTTATTCCAGATAGGCAGCATTCCAAGGTACAGAAAATTATGAGAACAAGAGCCCTTCCTGCCACCTCCAAAAGGTCTACCCCTGAATAAATCTAGGGATAGGTTGGGGATATGGCCTAGTGGCAAGAGTGCTTGCCTCCTATACATGAGGCCCTGGGTTCAATTCCCCAGCACCACATATACAGAAAATGGCCAGAAGTGGCGCTGTGGCTCAAGTGGCAGAGTGCTAGCCTTGAGCAAAAAGAAGCCAGGGACAGTGCTCAAGCCCTGAGTCCAAGCCCAGGACTGGCCAAAAAAAAAAAAAAATCTAGGGATAACTTCCTTTGTTAGGACCCCCACCCTTTCTGAAGGATCCTGTGGTAAAAAGCAAAGTAGCAAACTAGATTTTAATAATACAATCAGCTACCACAAAAATGTATTCTGTCACAAGGCAGCCACATAATCTCCCTTCAGACTCAGGAAGAGAAGCAGGGCTGAGAGAGAGAGAGAGAGAAAGCCCATGCTTAAAATAGGATTAGAGTGAAATAGGAACTAAAGCAGAAGAGCAAATGGGAAGCCACCAGTAGGAGACCCCCCACCCAAGGACAGCTGCAGAATTCACACCCTCCTATCTTAGGCCTAGCATCCAGTATGTGGAAACCAGGATGGACCAGAGACACCTACCTTCTGCAGTTCACATCAGAACACTCATACTTGGAGAAAGGCCACACATCCTCCATTAAGAGCCCCCCCCCTTCTTGTGGGCCATGTGGGACAGAGGAGAAAGCCATGAAAATGTCATACAAGGAAAAGAGGCCAGCATTGTCCACCAGGTGCTGGTGTCTGTAAAGAGAAACCGTCACAAAGCTTCAACATACACCAAGAAGACAATATTTAAAATATACTTCAGTAAGCAGTTCTCTTGATTAAAAGTACAACTCCCCAACTACCTCATCTCAGTCCAAATTTTCAAAAATGCTTTTGGTGCTTTGCTGATGACTCATGAACCTTCAGAGCTTCTTACTTGGAAGTGGTCTGGATGGGCTTCAAAACACTTAAGCCATGATGGTACTTCCCCTTGGGATGTTCCTCATCCAGAATTTTGAGCTGAGACTGTATAGACACATCCAGGGAAAGACCCTCAGCTTGGGCTGCTGTTTCCAAGGCATCCTGGCAATCCAGCTGCTCCACAGAAAGGGAAATAGACATGAGTACTTAACAAATATTACACACACAGAAGAGGCAAGTCCAAGTGACAACAGCTCAACCACACATTACCTCACCCAAATTGAGAAATCGCAACAATGGTCAGGGGACCATTAGGTTCACTCTTGGTGTTGTATAATATAATGTTTGTTTGTTTGCTTTTGCCAGTCTTGCTGCTTGAATTCTGGGCAGGGGTGATGTTGCTGAGCTCCTTTTGCTCGAGGCAAGAACTTGAGCCATAGCACACTTCTGGCTTTTTGGTGGTTAACTGGAAACCAGGCTGGCTTTGAACCACAATCTTCACATCTCAGCCTCCTTAATAGCTAGAATTACAGGCCTGAGCCACTGGTGCTCAGCCGAGTCTCTTTTTATAGACTATTGTCTTTCCACAACAACCGTAAGGGTAGAAAGTGTGCACATGGTCCCCGGCTTGCCTGCTGCACCCATCAAACAAAAGCTTTGGTTCACAGCAGTTATGCAACTTCAGAAACACCTGAGTGGACCTGTGAGTACACTGCTCTGTGTTCACACTCATTCCTTCCATTACAAACAAGGTAGGTTTCAAGAGGAAACAGCAGTGACCCAATGCTAGGAAAAGAATTCCGTCTTATATAAATTCTCATGTATAAGTGGACACAATTTAATTGCTAGGGATTACAGTACAAAATAGTGAAGTAGAGAGACTGCTGAGACCAGAATTCAACATGGCTTCTTCTTACCTTTAATCTGCTCATAATCACAGAAAAAAGAAAAAACAAAACATTGGATCCATAAAGAAAGATATACAAAAAAGTACAAGACACTTACTAGATCTTAGTTGATACTGGGACTCTACAGAGTAGGTACAAAAAATTACAGGACCATTGTGATCTGCATACCCCAAGCTCAGTAGACACTTCTTCAAGTGTGCAATGCACAGCTGCCAAGATGTGCTACATGCTGATAGAAAGCAAACTTCAACATATTTCTAGAATGACACTTTGGAACTTAATTAGGACTCTGAATAAAAGGTCACAGGAATTTTCTACATGTTTAAAAGTTATATAACACACTGTTTTGGTCCAAGATCAGAACTCTAACTCAGTACCTCACTAACACTTTTGCTCATTGGGTAGCTCTACCAATTTCTAAATAATATGGCTTAAAGAAGACATGACATAGAAATTAGAAAATGTTTTTAGCTAAATGGTATGAAACTATAATACATCAAAATTCATAGGATGTAACTACAGGTGATACAAAGTAAAATTTTGATTGCTTAAAGATCAGTGCTTTAAGCTAGGGATTGATATTTTCTGTAAAGGATTAGATAATAAATATTTTTAGACTTTTGTGGAGCAAGAGACCAAAAAATAAAGGATTTTATACAGGTATTTTGATGATAAAGTAAAATAGATCATTACAAAACATTTATTAAAATTCAGGTTATAGCAATAGTTCATTTTTTTGTCATATAGTTCTACTAATGAGGAAATATTTCACTTAATTAGGGTTTAAAATATTTTCCCCTTTCACTAAATCTTGCAAATCTTCATGCACCAATGTTGATTTGAATAAAAGTCTGCAACTTCATTTTGAGAATACCTTCACAAAGAAAGGTAATGCTCAAATATTTAAGTTGATCCAGGAGCCTGTGGTCTGAACTGGCCATACTCATCTCTCAGAAGGCATGGTGGGATTCTACTGCTTTCTCTCCTGCTTTATTAGTTCATGTTCTCTCTCTCTCTCTCTTTCTCTCTCTGTCTGTCTGTCTGTCTGTCTCTCTCTTCCTCTCTCTTTCTTTCCCCTTTCTTTATTCAGCACTAGGGATTGAACCAGACCTTTGCATTTAGTATACAATCACTTTACTACTAGGCTACTAATCCAGCCCAGTGGATTTTAAAATGTAGAAATCTTCTCTACATCAATGAGATTCAAAAAGCACTGTTAGAGCCCTTATCTGAATCAGAAAATACATCCACTACAAATGTCTATTGGAAGAGTTTTTAACTTTTGACAGCACAGAAGTTTAGAAAGTAGTTTAATATTTTTTATGATTCAAACATTAGTTGTAATAAAATTACTTTTCCATAGTATCATTTTATATCCTACTAGCAATGTACATAGTTTTTCTACATCCTTGTCAGCACTTGGTGGTGACATTAGTTTTCTTTTAATTTCTTTTTAACAGGAAGGGTGTATTTGTGCTACTCTAATGGAGTGCTATTTGACTTCTGTGGTTCCTTTCTCCCACACACTCTTTTTGGCAAATCTTCTTCTCTATTTTTTGCTTTAGTTATTTTATGGTTAAAATCTCATGTTTCTTCCCTGGGCTGGCTTCAGGATCAGACCACACCTTCCTACCCAAGGCCTCTCACATAGTTGGGATGACAGGCATGCTCCACCCAAGCCCCATTGGTTGAAATGGGTCTCCACAATTTTTTGTTCAGGTTGGCCTCAAATCTAACCTCTCTACCTTCCAAGTAGCTAGGATGTAAGAATAAGCCACCAGGTGCAACTTTTGAGTCTTTTATCTATTTCCTAACAGGATTTTCAGCATTGAATTCACATAGTCCTTTATGTCTACTAGATTCAAATCATTTATCAGCTAAGATATTTGCAAATATTTTCTCCCAAGTTTTTGCTGTCTTCATAGAGCCACTGATAGAGTAAAAGTTTATAGCGATTTATTTTATTTTTACTGTGTGTGTGTGTGTGTGTGTGTGTGTGTGTGTGTGTGTGTGTGTGTGTATGTTACTGGGGTTTGCATTTGCTTGAGCTTGCTAGACAGATGCTCTATCACTTGACCATGAACCCACCCCTTTTTCTATAATAGATTTTTTTAGACAGGGTTTTGCTCCCAGCACTAGCCTCAAACTTATGATTCTCTTATTTATGCCTCATACACAGTTGGGATTACAGGCCCGTGCTACTACACCCAGTCTACTATTTGAAACAAGGCTTACTGATATTTTTACCTGAGCTGACCTTGAACCATGATCAATCCATCTTTCCTTCCTGTATAGCTGGGATTGTCACCATGCCTAGAAAAAGATTGTAATTCTGATAAAGTCTAATTTATTTATTTTGTTCCTTTTATGGATTATGTGATAAGCATCCCGTCTAAGAATGCTTCTCTACCCCTAAGTCAAGAAGGTTTTCCTTATATGTTTTCTTCCAAAAGCTTTATAGTTTAACATTTTACATTTACATCTATCATAAATTTTTAGTTAATTTTTCTGTAACCCAGAAAAAATAGGAGTGGAGTTTAGGTAAAAGTTTTGTTTCCTTGCTTATGCTTTTCCTATTGTCCTAGTCTAATTTATTAAGAAGACATTGGCATGGAGGTACAGTTCCAGTGGAAGAGGGTTTGCCTCACAAGCTCAAGGCTTTGAATTCGAACTCCAATTCTGCCAAAAAAAAATAATAAAATGCCTCAATTTTTCATCAAATTGCTTTTGTGTATATGTGAAAAAGTTGGCCAAACCTGTGTGAGTCTGTGTCCAGAGTCTACTACATTGATCTCTCTCTCCATGAGTATACTGGCACTGCTGACTTGGTTCCCAAGCTATAAATTAAATCTCAAAATTGGGTAGTATGATACTTGGAATTTTATTCTTTTTCAAAAAAGATTTAGAGGGGCTGGGGATATGGCCTAGTGGCAAGAGTGCCTGCCTCATATACATGAGGCCCTGGGTTCGATTCCCCAGCACCACATATACAGAAAATGGCCAGAAGTGGCGCTGTGGCTCAAGTGGCAGAGTGCTAGCCTTGAGCAAAAAGAAGCCAGGGACAGTGCTCAGGCCCTGAGTCCAAGCCCCAGGACTGGCCAAAAAAAAAAGTGATTTAGTTGTACTAGTTTTTTACCTTTCCAAGTGAACAAAGCTCAAAAGTTAGAGAGTTTTTATCAACAATCTGTGGCATTAGGGCATCAGAAAAGGAAAACCTGGTATGCCACCCATTAATTAGTATGTTTACATAAAAGTGACATGTTAGTAATGGGAAGAGTCTTTACAAGTTTCATTCTCAAAACAATGTACAGAGCACCTTTTATGTGCAAAACTGTTCCCAATAGTGGGAATAAGAACAAGACATGGATAGCACACTAATATCTCCCTGTGTGTGTGTGTGTGTGTGTGTGTGTGTGTGTGTATGCGTGCCCAAGCAAATGTGTGTGAGGGCACCAGCATGTGCTACTCCGAGGCACTGTCTTCAGCTTTTCTCTCTTTTTTCCCCTGAAATCTGTGCTCTACCACAACTCCACTTTCTGGCTTTTTGGTGGCTCATTGAAAATAAAGAGTCTCACAGACTTTCTTGCCTGGACTGGCTTCAAATTGCGATCCTCTGTTCTTAGCCTTCTGGGTAGCTAATATTATAGGCATGAGCCACTGGTGCCTGGCCACTAATTTCATTTTTGTCATCTCCAAAATGCCCAGTGACTGTTTGCAAAAAGTTTACTAATGGACTTAACACAGTTTTCCCTCGCTATATATATCACAGTTCACTTATTGCAGCTTCATTGTATTGTGGGTTTATTTTTAAATAGGTAAATAGTGATCTCTCACCTACCACAGGAGCTATGTTCCAGAGAGCCCCACAATAGGTGAAAATCTGCAAAGTAGCAGTGTTAGATAGTTGTCCCTTGCTATACTAGAGTCCATTTATTGCTACTTCACAGATTTTTCAGTGCTCTGGAATGTAACTCCCACAATAGGCAAGAGCATCCTATTTGTAAGTCATACCATGTTTCTGTCATTAGTTCTCATAGTGTCCCAAATCATCAGGACTTCCTGCTTCAGGAAAATGCAATCTTTGAAGAAGAAATGAGCATCTGATACAAGATCCTCTCTTTAAAGGAAACAGTCCTGTTCCATTTCTGCTCCCAGCTCCTTCAAACAAAGATTTCTCAATAATCACCAGAGAGTTAGGTGTTGGTGGCTCATATCTATAATACTAGTTACTCAGGAGGAAGGATTGCAGTTCAAAGCCATCCCAGGCAGGGAAGTTCCTATCACCAATTAGATTTCTACCTCCAATTAACCACCAAAAAAGCCAGAAGTGAACTTGTGGCTTAAATGGCACAATGCTAGTCTTGAGCATAAAAGCTCAGGGACAGTGGCCAGAGCCTTGAGTTCAAGCCCCAGAACTGGCACAAAATAACAACAACCCAGCAGATATTTAGCTGCTAGTACAAACTCTCAAATGCTAATATTAGAACAAATAGACAAATATTAAAACAAATAGACAAAAATTCAAAAGAATTCTTATACTCCAAAAACCCATTATCTCTTTGCATTAAACTATTTAGTACTATGTCTGTAGTTAGAATTCTCCCTTAGCTGGAGACAAAAGTGAAGTGTGTAGATTTCAAAAGATAAACAGGGTCTGAATGCTCATTCTGCCATCAGCCTTCAGCTACTGAAGCTTCAGTTCATTCACAACTACTTGGTGCATGTACCTGGCACACAGTATTGAAAGGAATTAAAGGGATAATGAAAAATACAGTGAAAACACTTCATACATACTAACAATACCACCCTGGGCTGCCCTGATAAACGGTACAGCCCATCTCAACTACTTTCTCTTTCATCTAACTGGCCCATCTCTAGGGTCACCTCATTCCCCTTCCCATTGAGTCTTCTCACCCCTATATCTCTGCAACAGGATACTTCCAGCAGGAACACTTGGAGGGCAAGATGTCCCACTCATCTGCATCCCTGACTCCTTGCACAGTACAGAGTCAATGGAAATACTTTTATGTTGCTCTGCACACTGTGTATGTGTACTTAGCATTTTAATACTGAATCACTAACCACGAGGTCTTAACCATTCACTTCTGTTAAGACATTCTAGTTATTTTTTTCTTATTGAGTATAATAAATAATTAGTTCATTTTTCTCTTTCTGGATTACATGGATACACTCCTCCACTAGTAAGAGAATTGTAGAGCTGACTCTATCGTGATTAGGGAAACATGGTTGGAAATGTTGGGGGGAATAGAGCTGACTCCATCTTGTTTATTAGGTCAACCTGACCCCAAAATACTGCTTCTGTAAATGGCTTGCTTGTTATTTGCTCTACCCCCTGCATCAACCTCCTACATCTATGCCATGCGAGCTTCACTTGTTGTTTGCTGTAACCCTGCATCAAGCCCCTATATCTGTGCTACGCTTTTACCTTTACAAACACCAATTAGAGGACTGCTTGTGGTCACGATGGCATCTCCCGAGTCCGTGCTGCGTCCCTGCCTGGTCAGTTTGCTTTATGCTTCCCCAATAAATCTATATTTTTGCCTGAGACTGTCTCTGAACAGTGGACTCTTGGAGGGATGGGGAATCCCCTCCTTCGAACTCTGTAATATTCCTTAGCCCCATAACAAGAATAAGATTAGGACTATGGGTCCTAGAGCATGAGCAGGGGCAGGGGTGTAATTTAGAGCACTTGCCTAACGTGTGAGTCAATTGGGTTCAAATACCAATACTACAAGGGGAATGGAAAAACAACACCTACTAGAAACTTACCAAGTTTTCCTCAATAGATTTATTATAAAATATTAGAATATGTGTTCTAGTATTATTGCAAAATGAACTGCTATTAAGCTTTGATATTTCAGTTCTACTTTGTTGACCTGAAGCTGCCTCTATCCAACTTTCCCTGGGACACTGGACAGAAAGAGAGGAAGCAAGGGCAATTCCATAGCTAAAGCTCATGACTAGCATGTATGTATAATAGCAAACTGTTTATTTGAACATGAGAAGAAAATTTGTGCCAATTTCTTTTAAAAAACAAACAAACAAACAGCTGGGTGTTGATGGCTCATGCCTGTAATCCTAGCTACTCAGGTGGCTGAGATCTGAGGATCACAGTTCAAAGCCAGACTGGCCAGGAAAGTCTGTGAGACTCTTATCTCCAATTAACTATGAGAAAACCAGAAGTGGCACTGTGGCTCAAATGAAAGAGCACTAGCCTTGAGCTAAAGAGCTCAGGGACAGCGCTCAGGCCCAAAGTTCAAGCCCCATGACTGAGGGGAAAAAAACAACCAAGAATCATTATGTATCCTAGGCTGTCCTTGAACTCGATCTTTCTGTCTCAGCTTCCTGAGGGCTAGAGTCAACCATCACACCTGGTTTTGCAGCTATTACTTCAAAACAAACCAACATAGCAGTTACTGGATCCCACACTGTCTTAACTGCTTTAAAGACATTAACTTGGTGACCCTTGTACCAACCCTGTATATTATGCCTCTTTTACAGCTGGAAGAAATGTAGTCAAATAGGTATTAGATGGAAGTACATATTTGAATCCATGCTTAAGTTGCTCTAAATCACTACACATATGCTTTTCAAAAAAGAAGGAAAGCTGGGCACTGGTGGCTCACGCCTGTTGTCCTCCCTGCTCTGGAGGCTGAGATCTGAGAATTGCAGTTCAAAGCCAGAACGGGCAGGAAAGTCCATGAACTTCTATCTCCAATTTATCACCAAAAAAACAAAAGTGGCACTGTGCCTCAAGTGGTAAAGTGCTAGCTTTGAGCTGAAGAGCTCAGGGGCAGCGCCCAGGCCACCCAGGCCCCACGACTGACAAAAAAAAAAAAAGCAAATAAATTCTAATTACCCAACATATACCTTCATAAAGAGCTTCCTTCTCTTCCCCAGAGGAAGTACTGGATTTAAATAAATTTTAACTGATTCTCCTAACTAGCCTCATTATAAGCAAATGGAAATTGCCAAAGTCTATCACAGTTCTGCACTTAACACAGTAGAATGTAAAAGCATTTTACTTAATTGTAAAAATGCCCATCCTAAATTGTTTTTAAACCAAAGATGAGCTAGAGGACGCTAGAGGATATATTAAAGACTCATGTTTAAACATAACATTAAAGCATCTATCAACCTGCCAGTAACTGCATAGATGTCTTGTATTTGTAACTATGTGCTTCCTATCTTTAACTTCTTTTTCCTTCTAGCCTTCCTAAAAGTGCTTTTAAGACCAAGCACAGCAGGAGGAAAAAAAGAGCCTGTTTAAAGGTAAAAATACTTATATACTACCACACTCAACACTTTGCAAAATGAGTTATAAACACTGGCAATGAACCAAATGAAAAAATTTAATATATCCAAGCTAGTTGAGGTACTATGTGAACACATACATAACATGGCAGGGTATAATATGTGAGTTAGTGAGAACTGCGAGAAAAACAATACCAGCTTATGAATGAACTGAGACCCACATTTCATACTGTACAAAAATCCATCTGGAACTAACCCTTAAAAAATTACATAAGTGATGAAATAAGTAGAAGAAAACTGAATAGCACAATTAGGGAAAGGAGCTAGCTTCCATTTCCTCTAAAAGGCAAAAACTTATCAAAGACGAATGGTTACAAATAGAAAAGGAAAACTTATTGCATAATGAAATTAGTGTTAAAGAAGAGGATAAAGTTAAAGAATTAATCAGGTATCTCATATATTTCAAACCTTATGCTTTTATTGAGATAATATTTCTTAATCCATTCATTGAAGGTCTATAATGTGCAGACACTGTTCTAGGGGACAGTGTGGCACAGTACAGTAGGAAACAAACATATAATATCAACAATCAAAAAACATAACTTCAATATTAAGATATAATTATATACTTTAGTAAAGAGAGACAAAATCCAATATGGGAAAGAAGGAAATGTAAACAAACATACACTGTAAGAACACCAAACTGATTCTGTACCATCAGTAGGAGAATAGCTGACATCATATGCATACCATGTCTCTAATTTTACTGTATTGAAAAAGGATAATATACAAAAAAAGAATTATCTAAACCCAATGGTTAGCCAGGCATGGAGTATGCACCTATCATCTCAGCACTCAAGAGACTGAGTCAGGAAGAGTGGTCTACACAGTGAGAACTCGTCACAAACAATCAACATTGGCTCAAAGGGCTCTAAATGCCTAATACAGGAGCAATGGACGAATTACATACTGATATCAACACAAATTCAGTGCCTCGGGCTGGGGATATGGCCTAGTGGCAAGAGGGCTTTCCTCTTATACATGAAGCCCTGGGTTCAATTCCCTAGCACCACATATACAGAAAATAGCCAGAAGTGGCGCTGTGGCTCAAGTGGTAGAGTGCTAGCCTTGAGCAAAAAGAAGCCAGGTACAGTGCTCTGGCCCTGAGTCCAAGCTCCAGGACTGGCAAAACAAAGAAAGCAAGAAACAAATTCATTGCCAGCCCACTGAAATGTAATGCAAGGGGCTAGGGATGAAGCATGATGATAGTGTACTGTCTACCTGTCTAGGATACACAAAGCTCTGGGTTAGACCCTAGCACCAGATCAGTCAACTAACCAAAGCAAAGAAATAATGAAAGCTATACAATATAATTTAAAATTTTCTAGGATCTACATTTTTTTTTGTTTTTTTTGTTTTTTTTTTGGCCAGTCCTGGGCCTTGGACTCAGGGCCTGAGCACTGTCCCTGGCTTCTTTTTGCTCAAGGCTAGCACTCTGCCACTTGAGCCACAGCACCACTTCTGGCCGTTTTCTGTATATGTGGTGCTGGGGAATCGAACCTAGGGCCTCGTGTATCCGAGGCAGGCACTCTTGCCACTAGGCTATATCCCCAGCCCTAGGATCTACATTTTAAAATAAAATTTAGGATTTCAATTTAACACTAAAACACTTTTACATTAAAAGTTGGGTTTTCTGTTGTTTTTTGTGTGTTTGCTACACTGGGTCTTTCATGAGCTAGGCAAAAGCTCTACCACTGAGCTATATCTCCAGCCCTGCAAAAGTTGTATTTCTCACTGGGCACTGGTGGCCCATGCCAATAGCCCTAGCTACATAGGAGGCTTAGATCTGAGGATTGCAGTTTGAAGCCAGTCTAGGCAACAAAGTGCATGGGAGTCTTATCCCCAATAAACTATTTAGAAAAAAACCAGAAGTGACCCTGTGGCTCAAGTTGTTGAGCTTTGAGTAAAAGAATCTCAGGGACAGCACCAATTCCCTGAGTTCAAGCTCCAGGGCCATTGTGCCATTGTGCAGAGGTGTGCATGCATTTTCAGCGCAGGAAATATTTATTAAAATAAAAATTGAGGGCTGGGAATATGGGTAGTGGTAAATTGCTTGCCTTGTATATATGAAGCAATAGGGTCGATTCCTCAGCACCACATATATAGAAAAAGCTAGAAGTAGGTGCCGTGGCTCAAGTGGTAGAGTGCTAGCCTTGAGGAAAAAGAAGCCAAGACAGTGCTCAAACCGTGAGTTCAAGCCTCACGACTGGCAAAAAACAAAACAAAACAAAAAATTGGCGACATTAACTCTTAGCAAAAAGTACCATTTTAAGCTCATAATCATTATAAGATTATTGAGGTTTTTTTTTGTTTTTGTTTTTGTTTTTTGTATTTTGTTTCCTTGGTCATGGGGCTTGAACTGGGCCTGGGCACTGTCCCTGAGCTCTTTTCAGCTCAAGGCTAGCACTCTACCACTTGAGCCACAGCCCCACTTCTGGTTTATTTTTCTGGTGGTTAATTGGAGATAAGAGTTTCACAGAGTTCCCTGCACAGGCTGGCTTTGAACCTTGATCCTCAGATCTCAGCCTCCTGAGTAGTTAGGATTATAGGCATGAGCCATTGGTGCCTGGCTGATTATTGAGTTATTTAACAAATGAAGTATTTGGTTTACATTTAGTCTTTGAAATCTAACATGTGTTTTATGAATTAAGCATAATTTCAATTCAGACTAGCTACAGTTCAAGTGCTCAATAACCATGTCTGGCAGTCTACCTGACGATTTCCAGGTGAGGGATAGCTTACTTGCCAGGAGGCAATTGGAAACACTTCTGGTTGTCACCACTGGAGGTGTGCTAGCAGCTCCAGAGACAATGCTCAAGACCTACAAATGAAGAGCCTTACAACATAAAATTATCTGGCCCAAAATATCTGTAGTGCTAAGGTAACCTTGCCTATTAAACAGCTGCTTCAGTACTTGATTATGCTGTTCTAGGGAAATGTACTGTATGAGGCCATTTGCTTTTTACTTTATGATACCTTAAATTCTTTCCTGAAGTAACTTGTTAAGGTTTCTCCAGGGATGAGAAAAGGGCACCCATGGTTCTTTAAGTCTTTTAAGGAGTACAACTATGTGAAAGGCTGTCTCAGTGGCCATATGGCCCAACAAAAAGAGAGGCATGGAAGCAGTGTTGTTCCAAGGGAAAAGTCCTGCTTGGTCCAGAAAAAAAAAACAAACAAGAAAATACTGTCACTTATGCCTTCCCACTGACTATGTGGCTAGAAGATACTGAGCTATTTTTTTCCCCACCTACCAAGATAGTGGTGATGAAGAAGGAGTAGGGGCACTAGAGAGCTTAAAAGGAACCATGAGACATCAATTCAGCCAAGGCCCAAACAAAAGTCAGAAACACATGCATACAGTCATCTGAGGAGGATTAATACACAAGCAAAGACAGCCACTTGCACAAGAGACCCCCTCCTCTGTGGGCACTGATGCCATCCATATCTTTGTGTCTGTAATAATTAATGCACCTATCACATCACATAGCTACTGCTTATCCAAGTTCCCATTTCATTTTAGGCTGCCAGAGTGGAATGTCTGCTGACAGGGTAATCATGGGCTTTCCCTTTTCACTAAGGCCCTTGCACAAGGTATCTGGGCCTAGAAATTACTCCCCAGGCTGAACAATCCAATCCCTTCCTGACAGCAGCATAACAACAGGGGAGAGCTCCTAAGCTCTGGGGCTGAGGGGGCATCCAAGTTGTTCCTGAATGCAGAAATGGCAACAGACTGAAAATGCAGAAGCACCACTTGGCTTTGGGGTGGGGGTGGGGGATGAAGGGCTTCAATACTTTCTGTAGTTATCCTCCTTCTTCTTCCCCCACCCCCCATACCCCCCTCCCCCCTCCCCCCCATCCCCAACAGTGGTTCTGGAGCATGGTCAGAAGTGACAAAACCTCTCAGTCTCTATAGCATAGTCTTCCACTCTTCTTCATAATTCACAAGATCCTAGGACAAACACAAAACAAGCAACTTATTCCTACACAATCTTCCAGCCCAGCTCAAGAAAGAAAAGCTTTTGTGTAGACATCCCAGTCCATTGCTTCCTTTACAACAAACATCTGGAAAAACAGACTTTCAAGGAAAACCTCTTGTACCAGAGATAGTACTCAAGACAGTATTAAAAGTTCAATTTAAAGGGGGTAAAAAGTATGACAAGAAATGTACTCACTACCTAACATATGTACCTGTAACCCCTCTGTACATCACCTTGAAAATAAAATTTTAAAATGTTTAATTTGGGAGGGGAAAATTAAAATTTGCTTATAAGTAAAAACTCAGTTTTTTAAACATCCAATGTTCTCCTAGGATCAGCTAATTTCAGGTTTTCCTCCCTCAACTACCTCCACCTGCTTAAAGAAACCTACCAAAGACATTTTCTCTCCCAATCATTCCCAACTTTCCTCACCCACTGTGTGTGAACATGATCCTGACCATGTCAAACTCTACCTTTAAGAACTTCCAAATAGCAGCCACTAGAGCCAAGGAGGTTAGCAAACCAAGCTTGGTATGGTTTAGATGTAAAGTATGCTTTCTTCCTTCCTGCCACCCTCAATCCCCCACCCCCAAACAAATGCTCATGTGTTAAAAGGCTTGGTCCCTAGCTGGTAGATCTAATCATTGAGACTGGCTTAAAAGGGCTCTGACTTAATAGATTAATCTGATAATTCATAATTTTTTTCGGCTAGTCCTGGTGCTTAATTGGATATATAAGTTTTACATATTTTCCTGCCCAGCCTGGCTTCATGAACTACAATCTTCAGATCTCTGCCTCTGAAAAGCTAGATTACATGCATGAGCCACTGGCACCCAAGTGAGTTCATGCTTTGAGTAGAATATTAGGAAGTGGTAGAAAGTTTCAGGAGTACAGCTGGGTTGAATAGTTCCCTAGGGGCAAGTTCTTAGGCACCATTTCCTGTCTTGTGCTCCTTCTTATGCAGTTCTTGGCAGCTGTCAGTTGAACAAGTCTGCTCTACTATACCATCTCCACCATGATGTTCTGCCTTTCCACAGGCCCACAGTGATGGAATCAGACAACTATGAACTGAAACATGAGCCAAAAGAAGCTTACTTCTTTAAAGTGCTTTTCTTACCCTTTTGTCACAGAAAAAAAAAGTTTAACACAAAACTTTTGGAGAGAATTGGAGGACCCATTAATCTTGGCCCTACCATTTGGCATTTACATGCTGGGAAAAAGAACTACTGTAGGTATCAGCTCACTGGTCTATAGTTGTGCTGTTCTATTCTCATATTGATGACCATCTATTAATCCAATTCACAAGCACAAAGACATAAAGCCAATGGCTACAACAAGAACATCACTGAAGTAAAAGAGGAATTTTTCTGTAAATCATGTCTAGTATTTATCCCATAATCAGAAGGAATTTGGGGACATTCAGATGTTTCATAGACTTAATTCCAAGCATCACATTCAAAGTTCCTCTTATACTGGTGGCTTGAGATTAGAATAATGTGGTTAGGTTTCAAAGGATTAAATTTACAATGAAACACAGGGTGGGGAAATATTTGTTAAGGGAACAATGGTTGAGGGAACAGAGACCTAAGGCAGAAGTGACCAGCAATAGCTACATGTTAGAACTACCAGAGAAGCAACTTTAATATGCAGTCTGGCCAAAAACTATTGACTTAGAAGTAGAACTTGTGAATGTTGTTCTCTTGCACTCGACCAAACTCTGTCAATAAGATAGCTTAGGCTACGTCAACCCCAATATTTCTAACTCTTACTGGGCAACTGAGATGTTTTCTACCATGAGACACAACATTTAAGAAAACTAAGGTGTACCCACTGCCTTATGTATGAAACAGTAACCCCTCTGTATATCACTTTGACAATAAAGAAGTAATTATTTAAAAAGAAAAAGAAAACTAAAGGACTACTTGATAGCTCTGTACAATACCAAGTAAGAGTACACAGAAGGTTGTAAAGTGTATAGGATTCTTAAAACACCTACAACTACAACCGTTTATTGCAATCCTTTCTGTAGCTTACTCTCAAAGTCTGAATGTATCTATGTCCATGACACAGAACACACATGAATTCCCCTTGGCAAGATTGGCTTTAGAAGACAAACATATCTTGAACTCCATGTTAGGTAGAGTTGTCAAGATTGTTGGCAATGCCTGGCTATTCCATCTTACAACCAACACTACACCACAAGAGTGGGCAATTAATACTTTGAAGGGAAGCCAAGAGCTCTGTTCTGAATTATCTAACTCCAGAAATAACAGCACTGGCACCTGAAGCTATGTAAGAATTGGTAGGATAGCCTTTACAGTCATACTATCCACCTTTTAAAGTACATAAATTCATAAATGAGTCTTGCTGTCTGCCTCCACATGCAAGCTTTGTCAGAGAAAGTTTTCATCTGATATCTACTAACAGAATTAAATTGATTTTTTAACTAATTCAGAACATAATCTCAGAAAATAATCTTTAATAATTTAAACATATGTAACCCCTTAAAGAAGGAGGAAGGGAAATGCCAGGCAAGTTTAATTCTACTAAGTAGTAGAACAGTCTACAAAATTAACTTCACATTAGTTGAAAGTGTGAAACTAACCAGCTAGACCACAACAAAGATTTTCAGAGACCCTATTTCTTATACTTAGCCTTGTTACTTTTGATTAAAAGAGATGGAAACATGGCTAAGACATGAAAGAAAGTATCAGCAGAAGGCTACCTGAAAACAGAAAGCAGTTTCATTGAAAAAGTTTTTTCGCTGGCCATTTGGAACTTTCAAGTTTCTAAAGAGAACAGACTTGGGCAAGGTAGCTAGTTCCAACAGTTTTTTTCTCTCTTGACAAGAGAGCTATTTAACACATGCCAGCAGGCTGTAAATATTTCACTTCAGTAGGGTTTCCTTGTAGGCAGCGGCAGTCATGCTGCAGTGATGGTATGGTGAGCTCAGGACAAGGCAGCAGGCTAACATCAATCTCCAGTACACTTCAAATATAGATGCAATCACATGCCCAGCAGCAGAGCCACCTAGACTCTATATCAATAACAGCACTGCTGTCATCTCTACCACAGAGATGTATTCTCCACCAGCTCTGGGCTGCCACTAGAGAACAAGAACTGGTTCAGGTCAGAAACCCTATCATACCCAGTGCCTAGGAGACCACTGAGGCTTACGAAGCTTTAATGATGCCTTCTTACAGAGTCACTGGAAAAAAATAAGGCAGAGCAACAAAATAATTTCCTTCATCCTTCCCTCCTTCCTAACAGCAGCAGATTTACAGGCAATACTCTGCATGCATAAACAAAAGCATAAACAAATTCACATAACTTTTTTCTGAAAAGCTTCAGGGTCTAATACTCTAAAAGCATAATTATTAAAAAAAATGGGTAAAAGCAGTAAGAATTTTTTCATTTTTGGCTATTGTTAGAAATGGCTCTGGATGACACATCCTCCTATGTGTCACATAGGAATAAGGATACCAACTCAAAAGGAACTCAAGGCAAGAAACTCTGCAGAAGGGTGCTCCAGAGCCAAAAATCTAGCAAGCAGAGCAGAACAGGCAGGCTGCTCCCTTTCACCCTTAATCCAGCAGGCTCTGTCCCTCTGATCATATTCACAACCTGCAGAATGATGTTGCTTAATTATTGGGATATAATTTAATTAATATTTAAGGAGCTTCTATTAGGATTTTTGTTTGCCAGTCCTGGAGCTTGAAATCAGGTCCTGAGCACTGGCTCTGAGCTTCTTTTGCTCAAAGCTAGCACTCTACCACTAGAGCCATAGCACCACTTCTGGCCTTTTCTTTTCTTTTCTTTCTTTTTTTTTGCCAGTCCTGGGGCTTGAACTCAGTGCCTGAGCATTGTCCCTGGCTTCTATATGCTCAAGTCTAGCACTCTGCCAACTTGAGCCACAGTGCCACTTCTGGCCTTTTTCTATATATGTGTTGCTGAGGAATCAATCACAGGGCTTCATATATATGAGGCAAGCAATCTTGCCACTAGGCCATATTCCCAAACCCACTTCTGGCCTTTTCTGTTTATGTGGTACTGAGGAATCAAACCCAGGGTTTCATGCATGCTAGGCACACACTCTATGAGTAAGCTACATTCCCAGCCATAATAAGAGTTCTAAAGTGCAGCATGAAATGGATGAAACTAAAATGTAATGAGCAAGGGCCAATACAATGGATGAACAAATGAAGCAGTGGTACTCAGTAGACACTATGTTGAAAATGAGCATGTGGGTGGGGATGGGAAGGAAAATCTCGGAAAGAACAGCGAAAGTGTGACAGTGTCCAAAAAGAAATGTATTCTTTACCTGGCTTACTTAACTGTAACCCTTTTGAACACTACCTCTATAATAACAATGAAAAATTAAATTAAAAAATGAATAATGCTAGGCAATGATGGCTCATGCCTGTAATTGTAGCTACTCAGAAGGCTGAGATCTAAGAATCTCAGTTCAAACCCAGCCCAAGCACGAAAGTCCGACAGACTCCTATGTCCAATTAACCACGAGAAACCCTGATGTGGTGCTGTGGCTCAAGTGGTAGTGCACTAACCTTGAGCTGAAGAGCTTAGGGACAGCAGCCAGGCCCAGAGTTCAAGACCCATGACTGACAAAAAAAACAAGCAAACAAACAAACAAACAAACAAAAAAAACAGGTGCCAAAGCAGGAACTTTTCAAAAAAACAAGTCTCACAAGATTTACAGAAAGGAAGTAAACTACTTTGACAGAAAAGAGGCTTTTCTCACACTGATCTGAGATACATTGGGCACTTTCTATAATGAGCTTAAGTCCCAGAATACACCTTAAAGTCATTTCTGGTAAGAGATTATACCTGCATCCTTAATCCCTAAAACCTTATCCTTAATCCTTAAATCAGCTCACTATAGTATGTCAAATAGCTAATTATGAAATCTCCAACTAAGGCTACAGAGCCAGTATAACAGAGAACTAAAAAAATGTTAAGTAAAAATCACTGGATTTATGAATACCTATTTTTTTGCCTTTCTTAGATACAGAATGTTCTAACTTGGAGGAAAATTCTACCAGTAATACTTTTGGAAGAAGAAAAAAAATACAGTCATAATGACATTAAACTTCAGTTGACTTCTTATTTTCCATGCTCCCTCCTTTTCTAAATCAGTGGAAAAACAAGTTACTCTTAGCTTTGGCATACTATCATTAAGAAAAAGAACCACCACACAATCCCAAAGATTTCTGATTGTTTTGCTTTTGCCTAAATATTGACTTATTCAAGAACACCCACAACCCCTCTGTATCTGTGACTTTGTGTACTTTATGCCTAAAGCCACTAGGGCTTCAGCATGCCTATTCACAACTCTTGGTTTTACCTAGAATGCTCTTCATTTCTCCAAATCCTACCTATTCCTTAAATTGCATCCAGCTAAATGGCCTCCTGAATCTTTGCCTGAGACAAAGGAATCTTGTTGTTTTTCACAGCACCTAAATTACAGTAATCCAAGTGCATGTCTCTGAGTTTAAGCCAGGGTGGAAGGCAGGCAAGTCTAGCATCAGTCCTTAGTTGAACCAGATCACTTTGTTCTACACTATGTACCTTAGAGAGTGCCAAATTAAAAAATGAACAGTGCTGGGTGCCAGTGACTCATGTCTGTAATTCTAGCTACTAAGTAGGCTGAGATCTGAGGATCATGGGTCAAAGACAGCCTGGGCAGGAAAGTCTAGGACTCTTAGCTCCAATTAACCACCAGAAAACCTAAAGTGGCACTGTGGCTCAAGTGGTAGAGCTCTATTCTTGAGCACAAGAGCTCAGGAATGGTACCCAGGCCCAGACTTCAAGCCCGATGACAAAAAAAAAAGTCTTTAAAAAACAAACAAATAATGTATGAAACTGTAACCTCTCTGTAATTCAGTTTGATAATTTAAAAAATATATAAACAAACAAACAAACAAAAAAACCAGGGGGCTGAGAATATTACTTAGTGGTAGAGTACTTGTCACCTATACATGAAACCCTGGATTCTATTCCTCAGCAGCACATATGTAGAAAAAGCCAGATATTGCATATATATATATATCTACCTGACCTAGGGAAGGGAAAGAAAAACAGGGTGTAAGATATCACAAGAAATGTACACACTGCCCTACTATGTAATGGTACACTTTTTGCACAACACCTTGTCAAAAAAATTTGTTTAATTAATAAATAAATTACAAAAAAAAAAAAGCCAGAAATGGTGCTGTGGTTCATGTGATAGAGTGCTAGCCTTGAGCAAAAAGAAGCCAGGGACAGTACTCAGGTCCCAGGACTGGCAAAAACAAAAACAAACAAACAAAAAAACAATTGGGGGTGGGGGAGGGGGGCTGGAGGTCAGTGTTACAGTAGGGCATGGGTAAAAACCCTACCTGTAATCCTAGCTACCTCAAGGCTGAGATCTGAGAATCTCTGTTGGAAGCCAGCCTGGGCAGCAAAATCTGTGAGATGTGAGGCTCTTATCTCCACCAAAAAAGCTGGGAGAGAAGCTGTGGCTCAAGTGGTGGAGTGTTTGTCTTGAGCAAAAGAAGCTCAGGGCCAATGCCTAGGCCCTGAGTTCAAGTCCTAGGACCACATCCACCCCCACCTCCACCACCAAAAAAGAAACATGCTGTAAGAAAAGAAGCTCTGGGCCAGGTGCCAGTGGCTCATACCTGTAATCTTAGCTACTCAGGAGGCTGAGATCTGAGGATCATAGTTCAAAGCCAGCCTAGGCAAGAATGTCTGTGAGACTCTTATCTCCAATTAACTACCAGAAAACTGGAAGTAGAGCTATGGGTCAAAGTGGTAGAGCATGAGCTGAAGAGCTCAGGGACAGCACCCAGGCCCAGAGTTCAAGCCCCATGACCGACAAAAAAGAGAGAAAAAAAAAAGAGAAGCTGTGGATGCTGTGGTCTCACATTGAGTTGAAATAATGCCAGCCTTAATACCAGTCAAAGTTGTTGTTCTTAAGCCCATCTGTTTGGCCCACTTTCACATTTCCATTTTAACTAGACCTCTCAAATGCCAATAGTGGTAAATGGCTATAGAGAAATATTGTTTGACATTTCTTAAGGGTGGCAGGCATTACCTGGCATCTGAGAGGTCCTACTCTACATTTCTGACAAGTAATACAGAAATGATG
Source organism: Perognathus longimembris pacificus (assembly GCF_023159225.1). Classification (NCBI taxonomy): domain Eukaryota; kingdom Metazoa; phylum Chordata; class Mammalia; order Rodentia; family Heteromyidae; genus Perognathus; species Perognathus longimembris. The sequence goes on from NC_063165.1 coordinate 61,845,297, forward strand.
GTTATGATGATGTGACTTGAGAATGTATAAATTAGGTATTTACTTTTTTTTTTAAAAGCCTTGTATGCTTATACAGGCATTCTGCCACTAAACTTCAACTCTCCACTTTTAATGCCATCTCAGCTAGAGTTCTGTCATCATGCTGGTTCCCTCTGTGAGAAAACTTTTTACAGGAGGCAAACTCAAAATAAATATATCTAAGTAATCACTCTTTTTGATAGGTGGTATTAAAGAAGACTCTAGATGATATGTTAGGTTTTAAAATACTTAATAGCTCATTTAGATATGCAAACAAAATAGGTTGAATAAACATATTATATTATTGGTTAGGTCAAGTCTGAGTAATCATGAATAAATGAAAGAAATACTAAAAGAAATTTTAAACACAAAATATTTGGAGATTATAAGACTATGATATCAATCAAGAACAACACAGCACTCAAATTTAAGTTCAAGAAAATTCAGCCAGAGGTCAGGAAGAATTTAGCTGCTAGCTGGGCTCCCAACACCCAATGACAATGTGCAGCAAAAAGAACATTGGCTTATGAAGCAAGAGCACAGCAACCATGTTACTGAGACCTCATTACAGCTAAACTATAAACAAACCTGGCACCTGCCAGTGTCCCCACTGTGGAGCTGAAGCTGCAGATCAGAGGAAAGCTTCTTGTTACTCAACCACAGAAGCCCATCCTCTCCTCCAGAAGTTCCCTGGCCTCACTCATTATTGGGAAGATGAAGATTGGTACTAGCCAGGAGGGTGAGGAGTTTGAAAAAGAGGAGGCCAAAGTAAATTGTTCACAATCCCAAACTTCACCTCAAGAAGAATAAGCTTCTTAACTATCCAAGAACACATGAGAGCTGCTTTCTCTCAGCCACTTTATTTCAAAGGATGATGAAGAAACTGTCAAGTATATGAGCAGAGTGGCAGCAACTTTCCTATTAAAACAGAAGTAATTTCTGTTTTGTGTCTATTGTGGCTGGTACAACAAGGTACAGTCATTAGCAACTTATCGTAAACTAACCTATCCTAACAACTTATCCTAAACTACCTTATCCTAAGAGAGTAATTATCAAACATAGGAAGTTTTCCATATCTTGAACACTCTTTTCCCTTAATTTCCTTGAAAAAATAAGCACAGTCAGGAGAGGAAGAAGGCCTGAGTAGACACCATGTTCCTGTCTCTGGCTTTGGCCATAAGGAGGACACCATAGTCTCAGGGATATGAACAAGGCACCCCACTCAAGTTCAGCTAGCACTAGTAGCTGGACAGATTTAGGTCAGAAAAAAAAAGACCCCGCAGCAAGAAACTAAGAAAGGATCATTAAGCCAGACTTTTTGGGGGTAAGAGGGAGGAGATACTATTTGTTTCCCTATTTTCTTGTGCTTCCTCCTAGGTTTGATGTGAAGTCTTTTAAATGACTAATACTTAATGGGGCTGGGGATATAGCTCAAGGGATAGAGCATCTGTCTACCAAAGTCAGTAGCAGAATACAACCAAGTGAGGAAAACCCAAAGAAGCATCCATACCCCAAAATACTATACTTCACTTGGTCAGCTGCCTTTTGTGCCAAGACTCTTATTCCCAGTAATAAAAGGATAGTCATTCACCCCAAACAAGACAGACTTAAAAACCACATTGGGGAGGGGAGTTGCCTAGGATTAGAGGACTAACTAGCCTGACTTATCATCACACATTCCCAAAAGGATTTCCAGTACCTCTGGAACCTGCCCCAGGATTCGACCCTCAGGTAGGAGGAAGCAGGGAAGCTAAAAGGTGAGATTTACTAGCCCTCCCCCCTGGCACATTCCACTTGGGTCTCCAGGATCCCTTACTTGTCACTTACACCAGACACTTTCCCATACCTATCCATTTTCTCCTCCCTCATCTTAGGGAGGCGCTGTTCCCTGGCTGCCTTGCCTGGGTGGCCCAGATGCCAGTTGCCCTGGCCTTGAGGCATTCCCATGCCAGTTCTGGCCTGGCCACAACAGGCAACTGCGACCCACCCCCACAGACCGCGGGAGCGACGCCACCTGGCGGCCACATCCCGAGTGCAGCCAGCCCCTTCCCCCCTTTCAGCCCTACCTGCTCACCTAGGACACAAGAATCCCACCTCCAGCCCGCTGGGCCACAGCCCATGGAAGGAGCAGAGAGAGCCGGCATGGAGGCCAGGCCTTGCCTCTCTATTCTCCCATTTCCCCTGAACTGCTTGTATCTCCAGGCCACAGCCCACCAGGCCCTGAAGAAACAACAGAGTGACTCCCATGACACATGAAAGGCACAGTTGGGGAAAGATAGGCGCAGTCTCCTTACCTGTGCCCGGACTCCAAGAGAGTAGCACTGGCCACTTGAGCCTGGAGCATCAGCATCGTTTTCCTTATAGCCACCCTGGGCTCTGAATGGCCTCTAAAAACTACATTTCCCAGAAGCCACACGGGTGCACCGGAGGAAAGGGGGTGTGGGGCACTCTACTTCCCACCGGGATGTCCAGTCTCCCCAGCTAGAGGGTCTGGGATGTTGTCTGTGGTCCAGGGTCCAATGGGACACCTGGAGGGCGGCCTGGGGCTCTGTGCTGACAGCCCTACATGTAGGGCTGCCCAAGCGTGCCCAACCATTCAGGTGGCAGAAAGCAGGAAGCTCTTCATAGCCTGCTTTTGCTGAGGGCAGCTGTGGTCTGGCGCCAGCCCTGTATCTTATCTGCTGTATTTGCTTGCTGGTCATCTCTCCCTGCATTCTGCGCTGATAGCACCTTTCTCACTTTAATCCCACATAGTGTGGTGCTGCCTCATTCCTGAAAGCATAGGTATCGGCCATCCCAGAGGACCATACAGAGATAAGCACAGACAGGAGAAGAAGGTTCATAAGGACATTTATTAGTTGGGCCATAGTTCCCATGGGAGAGGGAGCTACATGGCATCTGCACCTTATCCAGGTAGCAGCTTCTCTCTGGGGGTAAAGGGGAAGTAGTTAGGTAGTGAGTAGGAGTGGCTCATTAGGTATGGGTGGATCTGGGGGCTAGTGGGAGGAGCTGAGGACCTGAGGCTAGGGAAATGCTAACATTCCCCCATTTGTTGTTTATTAATAACAGAGGAGGGGTACCAGGCCAGGAGTATGGGCGGAAGTTGTTTCTTCTGCAACTACTTCCTGCTGAAAAGGGGCGAAGTAGTCAGGGGTCCCTGATTCATCATTTGGCCTGGTACCATCCAGTTTGGTTGGTAAAAGTCCTCATCATTTCCATGAAAATGGTTATCAGGGCCAATGGATGTCATTGTCTCCTCTGGCTACCTCCTGAAGCTTGGGCACATCAAGGAGTCCCTGGGGTTGGGGTCTTCAGGGTCCAGATGTGCACTGGGCACAGCAGTGTAGTAAGCGGATGGCCTTGAACTGCAAGTTCCCAGGTGGCGTCCTGGGTAAGGGATGTTATCCTGTTAAAAGAGACTTTTGAAAAGGTCAGGCAAAAGGCTGACAAGTTCACAGGACCAGTTAACATGAACAACATGGGAGAACACACTCTTGGCATACGCCAGAAAAGTTCCATTTGGAACATAAACCCAATTGTGGCCCATTACAAGGAAGGAGGACTAACTGGACTGGGGGCAGGAAGAAAGTGTTTAGGGATAGTAGACTGGTTGGGAGTAATCAGTCAGAGGTTATATAGATATATATACAAATAGCAAGTAACAAAGGCAAGAATACAAGTTTCTGTCCAGATGGAAAATTGACAGGTATGGACATTTGGTGGGTAAACAACTATTCCTCTTGATCTCCCGGCTCTGATTAATTTTGAAAGGGCAAGTTTAAATTGACTCCATTTAAGATGAGACTTCATCTCCTCTTACTCGTCTCCATAGTTCCTTGTTGTCAGGATAGACCTCATCCTGAAGGTCTAGGTGCTCATTGCTTGGATAGCTTGTCCCAGTTGGCATTAATGGGATTTGAACTCAAGGCCTTGGAACTGTCTCTGAGCACTTCTGCTCGGGGCTAGTGGTGTACCACTTGAGCCACAGTGTCGCTTTCAGCATTTGGTTGGTTCTCTTGAGCCAAGCTTCCAGTCTGGCTCTTTGCTGGTTAGTTGGGAGATGGAGTTTTAGAGGGATTTTTTTTTCTGCCCAGGCTGGCTTCGAACTGCAATCCAAGGAGTCTTAGCCATAAAAGCCCTTTTTATTTCCAATTAAAGCAGCAGGAGAACAATAGGAGTAGAGCTTACCTGTAACTTGTTGAGAATTGACCAACAAGTACTTGGCAGAGTTCTGAGGTAACACTTAGAAAAGAGCAGACTGAATAAGATCCATGGGCCATCAAATCAAATCATCATTTAACCTTACTGGCAGGTGGATGAGAGCACAAATGAATTAATAATCAAGAGGGAAAAGGGTTAAGACAATGTAAAACTCTCAGCTTCAGTTGATCCGAAGTGGCTGTGTCTTCCATCTCAAATCAGCAGGCTTTGTTATTCAGGTGTGATGGAGGCAGGCAAGAGAGATGGGTTGGATCTGGGCAAGGCTGTAGTGGCATCTCTCAGAGTCCCCTGGATAGATTGTCATTGCTGGGTTGCCTGAAAATTTCTACACAGACTGGTTAAAGACATTTGAAATCTCCCAGTATACCCTGGTTGCTTAATCTGAGTACTATGGCTTTTGTAGGCTGGTACCCTACTGGTTTAAGCAGGGGGACAACTTTAAAATATTTTAGAAGGCTTGGGCCTCTAACCATCTTCCTAGTCACAAAATCCTCACAGACCAAAGGCCAACCAAGTCTGCTCTCTGCAGCAGCCACAACAGTTTCTGAGACATGGAGGGGGAAGACACCAATGCTACCCCAATGCAACCCTGTGGCCACCAAACACAACTCTAATGTTTTTAACCTTGGAGGAAGTCTCAGTTGCAACTCTGTCATCATAGGCCTGCTATAAATGCAACTCTAACCTGGGGGAGGTGGGGTCTAGAGCCAGGGCAGGAGCACTCTGGGCCTGTCAAAATCTTCACAGGAAGATCACCAGTGACTCCTAGATTCCCTGAGCAGTTTTTCAAGAGGGAGAGAGAATAAGGAATCACTAGTAGTGAAACCAGGCAGTTTGGGAGAAGACTGTGGTGGCAGCTTCCTGTAGCCATGGGCTGCCACAGTCCACGCAGCTAGCATACATGTCGACCTGCATCCTATAAAGCAAAATATCAATCCTGGGTCAGGAAAATCAAGGTGAGCAGCCACATTTGCACACTCATTCCAAAATGACTCTGGTCCCTTGATCTTAAAGACTTTATGAGAGCACAGGAGAGAAAAAAATGAAGAAGCAAAATCTTAGTCTATACCAAAGAATTGTCAGGATCAGATGTACACTTGACTTTTAGCGTAGATGGACATAAAGAATAACACACTGGTTTTACATCTTAGACACATTTGCTTGCACCTGTTTGCTTGTATCAGTTTGGGTTTAAACCTGTTTTTTTTTTTTTCCCCCTTTGGCTTGGAGTCTGGTGATAAGAGTCAGGACTGCTGTTCACTGTGACTCCACCCCCAGGCTGCAAAGAACAGTTTAACACAAAAATTAAAGTAAGTTAAAATAGTAGTCAAAAAGCAAGTAATTTTGAAACCATGATGCCAGATTTTACATGTTTTTCCAACAAACAGGCAGACATACAGACACTTGTGGACAAGCTTTGAGGCACGCTTAGAATTTTTTTTTTTAAATTGGCCATGTAAGTTTTCTGGAATTCCAGTGGCAAAATTATATTATTGTGCCCATATTTTAGAACCACGTGGTCGTTATGAAACAAAAAAACTTTTCCTAGGAAACAAAATTTTTCACAGTTTATCTGGGGAGGAAATGAAGAAGCCACATTTTGAGAAACCAGTTTAGCATTTTAATTGCAATTTAGGGTGGGGGGCAGGGTTACCAGGATCTTGAGTTTCCCAAGTCCCTGCCCTGCCTCGAGGAATTTTGCATGCCCTTTACCTGGGGGATAGGTGGGACTCCACCTCCAAGAGTTTTTAGAACTTTGATGGAACCAAGATTGCACTTGCTAAAATGAATTCTATTGTCCACATGGTCAATGCTAGAGAAAACAGTATTTAGCCAACAACAAGCAGAATTTAACCAAATCTCCAAGCTTAACAAACATCAATCAAAGCAGATGTTAAACAAATATTGGTACCTTTGGAAGCTAGTAAAAGCCCATCACAGGCAGGCAGGCAGAGTTTAGAGAAGAAAGAGAGAGAGAAAGAGAGAGAGAGAGAGAGAGAGAGAGAGAGAGAGAGAGAGAGAGAGAGAAAGAACTCCATCTGCCCGAGCACTCATTGAAGTTATGTAAGTCCAAATTTGTAAGATTGTGAGCAGCTTTAGACTGTTCCCCACTTGATGAGTGACCAGCAGAGATGAACTAGAGAAAATCCAAGCTCCTGGATAATGGTCACTCACCCTGGTTGAAGTTTCAAATCTGTTGTGGTGGATGATTGTGCCCCTCTCATGGTAAGTGATTAACAGAGCTGAGGAGTTAATACCAAACATCCTCGGTATTAGTCTGGTCAGCTGAAATGTGAGAGACAATCAGCAATGGAATCGTCACCCCAATCACTGTGTCTCGGACCGAGCACAGAGTGTGGCCCTGTGGCCCTATGCTACGGTCATTGAGTGGGGCTCGGAACTTGGCGCCAAGATTTTTGGTGTGGCCCAGAAGCCATGGCCCTGTGGCCCTACGGTAAATCAGAAAATCGGATCCGAGCCCTCGGTTAGATTATCACTTACCATGGGTGTGAGGGCGAATTTGTAGATTGTTGTGGTGGATGGAAGTAGAGCACTCAGTCAGGAGAAGTTATCTCGGTGGTCATCTGGGTGGGCTTAGGACAGCAGAATAGGTCCCGGAAGCAGCTTGGATCCCCCCAGAAAAGGGGGAGCAAATCCACCGGGGAAACTATCCTGGGTTTCGGCACCAATGAAAGCATAGGTATCCGCCATCCCAGAGGAACATGCAGAGATAATCACAGACAGGAGAAGAAGGGTCATAAGGAGGTTTATTAGTGGAGCCATAGTTCCCACGAGAGAGGGAGCTACATGGTATCTGCACCTTATCCAGGTAGCAGCTTCTCTCTCTGGGGTAAAGTAAAGGGGAAGTAGTTAGGTCGTGAGTAGGAGTGGCACATTAGGTATGGGTGGATCTGGGTGCTAGTGGGAGGAGCTGAGGACCTGAAGCTAAGGAAATTCCAACAATTCCTAGATAATGAAATGCCAGTTCACAGTCGCCACAGGAATGGTATACTAACTCATCTCTTTCTTTTTATACATCGAAATGAGGCTCCCAGTGATGTTGATCATATTGTTTTTGTTAAATCTCACCCATATCTCTGTAAGGGCCACTCTGTTGAGTGACCCTCCATTCTTTATTGAGGGCTTTATATGCAAGACTTGTTTCTTTCGAATTTTCAATCACTGTTATGTGAGTGATGAAATGAGGAGTTATTTGGGGGAGGGAGCGTAATTTTTCCCAACTTTCAGACAAAGATCTACAGAATCTATACTACAATGTAGAATTGCATGTATTTAATATTCCGTTTGTAAATCATACTAAAAGTAGTTCATTCAATATTTATTGGATATACAATGGAACTAAAGCCCTGAAGGACTGAGTCCCAAATATACTTCAAGTAAAAGTTAAATGTTAACCATTATAAGTATCAAAAAGGAAAGTATGTGCCCCAACTGAGAAAATAGTAGTAGTGTGCAATAACTCTGGATACACTTTATGGTTTAATGTTCTAAGAAAGGTATTCACTCCATCTTTGTGTGGCCAGTTAAAGCACAATCAAATCTGTCTTATCTTGTTTCTCAAAAGGCAAGTTCTAATTTCAGAGAGCTCCTTATCTTGATTTCATTCTTAGATGCAGTTTAAAAAATATTGTCTTATGATTTAAAAATCTATGTAATAATACCCTAAATTAATATTTACACATATGATTTTTGGGCATTCACCAATCAAATAGTGCACAAAGGCTTTGCTTGCCACTAGAATTTAATAGAAAACAACTATTATGCCGAATTTTCACTTTTGAGCTCAATATTTATCCATGAAAAAGTAAATAAACTAAAACTTACCATGCACCTGTATATATGTAAACATTTTAACTGGTTTAATACATAATGTTGCTAAAACTGTTATCAGTTAAAGGTTGGACATCGAATCACCACCAGATTTAATTAAAATGTAGTCTTTCAGAAACTAAATGTGGAGAGAAAGGGGGTATAGGGTGAAATTTTAAACTCAAGTGTCAAGCAAGGTTTTGAGATTTGGTTATTGACAGGGTATAGATTTTTTAACAAGTAGGTTTACTAACTTTTGATGAAAATACCAGTATGAAACTACTTTTCTTTCTAGAAACAGAGTATTTTACTTTCTTTGAAATCAATATAATATTGAATTCAGTTTTTAAAAGATATGTCAAAGCACCAACAAAAGAATGACAGGAGGACATATGGAGGATATGCTTTTTAAAGGATTGATAACTTTTAAAAAGATTAAAATGTATCTTAACTGGTTGCCTAACAAAATTAAAGCATACCTCAGAATGTTCAAGAAAATAACAGAACTTATTAGTACATTTTCAAATAGAGATTAGACAGAACCTACAAATTTTTTAAATGTGATTAGATTGGTTGCAATTTAAATGATTATAAGTTTTTCTAAAGTCAAGATTGATACAATGAAGCAAAACTAGCCACCAATTCTTTTCAATAATGATGATGCTGTCTTAAGGATATTCTAAAACTTACTTAGAAAATATTACTTACCAAAGTAATTCCTGTGTACCTTTGGATAGCATGTGAAGCTATTGACCACCAGAAAAACTGTCTTTACTCAAAATTCAATCACGTGTCCATCTGAAAGTCTTTTAATTCTCGTCTTAAAACTATGATGTGAATAGTTGCTGTCTGCATATTTCAGTTCTCCAAGTAGGAAACACTTATAGGATACAAAACTGTTGTACAGGATACCACGTAGGTACCCTCTAAATTGATGATTCTGCACCAATCAAGCTTTTGTCCATATGCCCCTAATTGTACTGACAAAGGTTACTGACAACTAAAATGATGTCAACAGGGCTGGGGATATAGCCTAGTGGCAAGAGTGCCTGCCTCGGATACACGAGGCCCTAGGTTCGATTCCCCAGCACCACATATACAGAAAAAAAAACAAAAACAAAAACAAAAACAAAAACGGCCAGAAGCAGCGCTGTGGCTCAAGTGGCAGAGTGCTAGCCTTGAGCGGGAAGAAGCCAGGGACAGTGCTCAGGCCCTGAGTCCAAGGCCCAGGACTGGCCAAAAAAATAAAATAAAATAAAATGATGTCAACAAGAATGAGTATCCTAAAGTGTTACATGTATTTTGTTGCTCTTTTAAATTTAGCCATGCTACTGTTGTTTTTTGTTGTTGTTGCTGTTGTTGTTTTTTCGGGGGGGGGTGCCATTGCAGATTAAGTCTTCTGGTGAATTTGCAGTCAGGCTGACAGAGGATGTTTCTGACAAGGAATTATCTGTCAAAGTTAGCTTAATAGGTTCAAGGTAATACCAGCTGGAATTTATTTCTATTAATCTCACTGTTACTGAAATGTGTCCAATTTTATTGGCACAGACTCTTTCCCAATTGACTTATGTGCATACTCACTCCATCATAGGAGATATCTCATCACAACAAAAATACTAACTAGGCTCAGGAACAAAGGAGATCAATTGTAACAAAATTTATCCTGTGGAAAAGGGACCACACAGAGCCATCTGAAAAAAATAGCTGTTCAGATAAGAAGAGATGCTGTATGATTTTACATGGAGTCACTGGTAAATGCCCTTTAAAAGTTAACTAATGTTGAGAGCTCAAGAAAAAGAATTCATAAGCACTGCTACCTGATCCTTATGCTTATTGATGCCCCCAATGGGAATGGGAACTTGGACTCTTGCCATTCTGTCACCTGCTATTTCTACAGCTCCAGGAAAATCCCAGATACTCCTTTAAATATATAGGCTACCAACTTGAAATAACATCAAGCCCAGAGTAAAAAAATAAAAGAATTTCTTTCTTTGGCTCTAGCCTATAAAACCATGTTGTTAGAATAGTCAGTGACTTAGCCCAAACCATTATAAATCTACAGAACAGATTGACTCCCCAGCAGCAATGATCTCAAAAAACAAAGAAGAGTTCAAGTACAGAAAGAGGACACAGGAGAAGGACTTGTACCATGCCCACTCAAGACTGTTGTTTTGAGGATGTCAGAACAGATAGAGTTCAAACTAACAACCACAATAATCCTCAAGACTTGTCAATTTAAGACGGTAAGCTACTGAAGGATGGCTCTCAGCGGAGATATCTGGTGCTAGTTATCTTAATACTACTTTTCCTGAGACCCTCACAGTAATTCTGACAATATTTGTCACCTCTATCCTTGATCTGATTGTTAAGTTTGTTTCTTCTAGACCAGAGTCCATCAAGGGACAAATTGCTATAAAAAGATGGTTCATGGAAACTGTCCTTTGCAGTGTTACTGTAGTTCATTGGAACAGCACATACACTGCATGCTCCATGCCCAAAAGACCCTTCTTCTTAGAGGATCCCCAACTACCCTCCTCCACTCTGCACTCACAGCAGAAAGTAGCCTGGACCAGTCATGGCCACTATTCTTTAAGAGCAAGTTAAGATTTCCAACAAAGAGGGTGGATGAGAGAGAAAGGGAAATAGAACTTTGCCCTCTTGCCTTAGCATGTGTGGGAATGAGCCAAGAAGTCCTAAAAAGATGCTTATTCTGGAAAAAGTGACTCCACTGGGCACAAAAATTGTTTATACTGTATATTGAGGATACACATCTGTCTGAAGGGAACATGTGGCAGAATCCTTCCTTAGTTTAAAAGAAAGTCCAGATATTAATAATCCAAATTTAGTAGGACAGCCTGGAAATCTCTCAGCTCAGTGATGAAGCAATGTAATGTGCTAGGATAAGAAGAAAGAAAATTACTTTAGGTGAAGGTGATGTTTTCTGTTTTGTTCCAGAACTAGGGCTTGCACCAAGGCCTGGGTGCTGTCTGTTAGCTGTTCTTTGTTGTTGTTCAAGTACTAGGGCTTGCACCAAGGCCTGGGTGCTGTCTGTTACCTTCTTTGCTCAAGGCTGGTGTAAGCACCCATCCCTGAAGACAGCACAGAGTGGTTTGTTGTCAGCAGGGGCTGAAAGGCTAGCTCTCTTGGAATGGAGAGGAGCAGCCTGTCCTTGAGAAGGAGGTTTAATTATACAGTGCTGGGGAGGTGAGTGTTTTTGCTGAAATCAGGAAGTACTCCGCAGCTGGGCAGACTTGTGTGGACAGCACTCCACTGCTGCAGCTGGAGGCTAGTGGTACATGTAGTTTTGGGACTGGGGTGGAGGTTAACAATTGCGGCCAGGCCTGGCCTGGTCACCTGATTTCAGGGAAAAGGCAGAGGACCTAAGATAGAGGCAGTGAACCCAAAATGCGGGAGGACGTGCTAACAGCTGGCACTCTTCCACTTGAGCCATACCTCCACTGAGGATCAAGGTTTGAAGTCAACCAGAGCAGAAAAGTCTGTGAGATTCTCATCTCTAATTACCACAAGCCAGGATTGGGGGTATGGTTCAAGTGGTAGAGTGCTAGCTGGAGAAGAAAAAGTTAAGAGCAGGAGGCCTTGAATTCAAGCCCCAGTACTGGCACACCAAAAGGAAAAAAACAAAACAAAAATGTGATCTTCTGGAAGGCAGCTATTTTATCAGTTACTTTAGCAGTTACTCTACTGCTTTATTTTAATTTTTTTCCAGTCGTGGGCCTTGGACTCAGGGCCTGAGCACTGTCCCTGGCTTACTTTTGCTCAAGGCTAGCACTCTGCCACTTGAGCCAGAGCACTACTTCTGGCTTTTTCTATATATGTGGTGCTGAGGAATCAAACCCAGGGCTTCAAGTATATAAGGCAAGCATTTTACCACTAGGCCATATTCCCAGCCCCCAGCCATGTCCTTTTTTATTTTAAAACCACAAGTGTTACTCTGCTGTAAATCTTTATAAATCTTTGGCTTTGAATAGAAAAACACAATGCCTATGTCCATTTGATCACATAAAATAATATTTATTAAAATGGACTCCAGGAAATGGAAACAGATTTTTTTCTTCATTGTTGTTTTTGTTTTCTTTTCTTTTTGTCTTGTTTGTTCATTTATCTGTATTTGGCAGGATAAAAGAGGACACAGAAATGGAAGGACAAAGGGTGAACAGATGCAGCAATAGTACTTACTACACACTATGTTGATAATGAACTAGACAACTTGTGGGTGGGGATGGGGGAAAAAAGAGAGAGCAAAAGAAGGGGTGACATTATTCAAAAAGTAATCTACTCTTTACCTGACTTATGTAAATTAAATACATTTAATTACAAAGTAATTATTTAAATAAATTAAAAAAATACTTTGGTATCAACAGACTTTTCATGCCATGAGGAAACTTGGTGACTGGTCCCACTAAGTCACAGCCATAGGCTGGGAGTCTTAAGAGCAGGAGCCAGGATTGCCTGAGTGGTAACATCTTTCCTTTAAGTTTCAGGTTTCTGATACAATTTTTGTTTTTAACTGAGTGAAATACTAACTTGTTCAGTCCTTTTTTACACTTTCAATTAAGGTTGCAATAATAGATACTAATAAATAGGTGTTTCACAATTTTAAAAGTCCCTTGAGCTCCCATTCCTCAAATCTACACTTCTCAATTCATTCAATCTGATGAAGATGATACATTTTAACTTTTTCAAAAACTACCTCTAAATTAGATGTTAGGAAATGAATATTACTACCAACAACTCCAGGTATAATTTGACATTCTTTGGCTCAGCTCAAAAGCAGTTTCAGCTTGGCGGTGTTTCTTATAGCTTTTGGAGTTTTCAAGTCCACTCACACCTAACCATGGCCTAAATAAAGCCCTAGCGAAGCAAAGCCTTGGGACTCTTGAGCCATCTTGTGGGGGACTGCTGTTGGGGCCTCTCAGGAGTGGACTTGGGGGTCTCTGTCATCTAGAGATTTTTTAAAACTACACTCACTCCTACACTCAATCCGTATCCATCAGTGGCAGGCAGGCAGGCAACTTTTTGTGTAAAAGGAAGTACTACGTAATGAAAAATAGATTTGTACATGAGATCATGAGGTAAAGAATATTCCAGTACAAAGGAAGGGGAGAAACAGGATGACATGAAAACCACAAGAATCAAGAAAAAGTTATGTTTTTGTTAATTATAGAGAAGATTTAAATTTTAAAGAAAAATGGTAATTAGCACAGAACAAACTAAACTCAAAGGATGAGAGATTAGATGATTTTTCTTAGCTTGCCATCAAAGGACAATTGAAAATTTAGTGAAAACAAGATGGAAGTTTACCAAAAATTGTGCTAGTAAAATATGGCTAAAATATTGAACTATTAACAAAAAAATGTTAATGTTAAAAACTAAAATGTAGATATAAGCCTTAAACTTCTTAATCAAAAGCAAATACATAAAATGTATCTTGTTTTTAGCAACTAAAATTCTGCAATTTGGATGTCAGAAGTGGCCATGATCAAGTGTAAATCAATTAGTGGCTTTTTAAGAAATTTATTTAAAGTCTTTTCTTTGGTGTTAAGGTTTATAAAACAAAAAATATGAGAAATAGTAATTTTAACAAAGAAAAGATGAGTGACTAGACTTAAAGTGCCAATGTATAAAGTCATTTTCTTTTCTCTTCTCCAAGACTGAAGACGATAAGGAACAACTAAACAAATTTCTTGAAATAAAAGCATGTCTAACCAAATAAAAAGACTAACGACTGCAAAAGCAATACTTGCAAAACCATTTGGTGTAAACCAACTGAACAACTCATGGGAAGAGAGGGAAAAGGAGAGGAGGGAGGGGGATATGGGAGGAAGTAACAAATAGTATAAGAAATGTACCCATGGCCTTACGTATGAAACTGTAACCCCTCTGTACATCACTTTTACAATAAATAAGTGATTATTCTTCTAAAAAATCCAGCAACTGGAGAAAAAAAAGCATGTCTAAAACATTGTTTGGAAAAAAAAAAGAAAGGAAAATGCTAAGTTAGAAAAAGAGCAGCTGGGCTGGGGATATAGCCTAGTGGCAAGAGTGCCTGCCTCGGATACATGAGGTCCTAGGTTCAATTCCCCAGCACCACATATACAGAAAACGGCCAGAAGCGGCGCTGTAGCTCAAGTGTCAGAGTGCTAGCCTTGAGCAGGAAGAAGCCAGGGACAGTGCTCAGGCCCTGAGTCCAAGGCCCAGGACTGGCCAAAAAAAAAAAAAGAAAAATAGCAGCTGGATAAGATTTTAATATTTCAACTTTTTCAACCATTCATTGGTTGCTTAAACTCCAATTTTACTAAAACCAAAACACAAACTCACTGTGTATCTGCATTTTCATAAATAAAAATTATTTTATTTCTTTTCCTTTTTGGTGCCTGTGGGGCTTGGACACTTAGCTCACATTAGTTGTACACGTGATTTGGGCCAAATCCTATGGCTTAAATGTTTATTTAAAAACGTTTCTGGATAAACTCAGTGCAATTGGAAACATTTCGGTTCAATGAGTAGTGATTTCAAGTTTGGCATATAATGTCAACTGCACTATTCTTAATCTATCCTGAATTTTTATTTCTGAACATTCTTCTGTTTCTTTTGTTGGAGTCATTCCCTTTAACATTCCAACATATTAATATATGAAAGCCTATCTGAATAATTTTTTAAATTATGATATACTCACTTTTTTAATTTATGTAGTATGGAAGAATCAAACCCAGGGCCTCATACATGCTAGGTAAGTACTCTACCATGAAGCCACAATCCCAGCCCCCTGTGTCATTCCTTAATAACAGCTCATGCTTTCTTCTGCCTTTTTCTTTTCTTCAGTTGTAAAATATGTCATAGTGATATACTCATTTTCAATGGATATCATCCCTGTGCCCATGAAGCATACACATTGTTAAATTTGTTTCTTTTAAAAGCATGCATGCACGTAATATACCATCATCCCTTGGTAGCTGCAGGCTTGGTTCCATAGTTGTCATAGTCACTTACACTTTGTACAGTACTTCCACAAAACCCACTCATCTACCTATGTACTTTAAATTACTTTTAGATGACTTATAAAATCTCATAAAGTAATGGTAGGTAAAAAAATGTCATACAGTCTTGTCTAGAAAATAGTATCAAGAAGTATTTTTGAAAAAAAAAAAAAGAAGTAATGTTTGGGTTGGGAATGTGGCTTAGTGATAGCGTGCTTGACTAGCATGCATGAGGCCCTGGATTCAATTCCCCAGTACCACATAAACAACAACAACAAAAAACAATAAAATTCTTTAAAAAAATAAATAATGTTTGCACATGTTCAATTTAGATGCACTTGTTTTCTTTCTTTTCTTTTCTTTTCTTTTTCCAGTCCTGGAGCTGAACTCAGAGACTAGGTACTGTCCCTGAGCCTCTTTGTACTCAAGGTTGCTCTCTACCTTTTGCACACAGCATCACTTCCAACATTTTCTGAGTCGTTTATTGGAGATAAGAGTCTCACAGACTTTTCTTCCCAGGCTGGCTTTGAACCATGATCCTCAGATCTCAGCCTCCTCAGTAGCTAGGATTAGAGGCATGAACCACTGGCGCCTGGCTGATAAACTTGTTTTCTCCAAGTATTTTCCACCCACAGTTAGTAGATCCTTGGAGGCAGAAACCACAAATAGAAGGATGACTGTATATGTGCCTCACATGTGCAAAAATATGAATGACTTGAAGATGAAGAATGAAACAAGACAGAAAAGTAGAATGTTTTCCAGATTATTTGTAATCTAATCCACTCGTGGCTGCTTTCTTTGTCTATTTATTTGATGAGTATTTATGTTTGTTCTCTGATTCTAATTTTTTTTTAATTCTTTAACCGGTTTTCTGTTCAAAGTTTTCTACCTCTTTCAACATAAGGCTTGCAAAGATTTCTATTCTTTTAAATGACTTTTAAGTCTTTGTTTCCTTTCTTCTAAAATTTTGCTTGTCTACATTTCTCCCTCCCAAGAAATCCCTAAGATATTTTCCCCTGTCACTGTTTCTATTTTGAATAAACTCCTTGATGTTCCTTTGTGATGCAATTGAACCTAGCCCTCATACATGCAAGATATGTCACCTACAACTGTGCTACCCCAGTTCTCTTTTATATATTGTTCCTCTTGAACACCTTGGAAAAGTAACACCAAAGTGAACTTTCACAACTTTTTTTTTCTTTTTTTTTTGGTTGTTGATGGAGCTTTAATTCTGGGCCTGGATCTGTCCCTGAGCTCAAGGCTAGCGCTCCACCACTTTGAGCCACAGCAGAGCCACCTCTGGTTTTCAGGTGATTAGGAGATAAGAGTCTCACAGACTTTCCTGGCCAGCTCCTCAAATCTCAGCCACCTGAGTAGCTAGGATTACAGGCATGAGCATCAAGCACCTGGCAACTTTCATAACTTTTTAAAGCATTCACATATAAATAAAACATTTTTTCTTACTGAACTGTGGAATACAGCTAGTACATAATGATAAATTGATATTTTAAATAGCCATAATAAAATAGTTACTAATTATTAAAATTTGTATATGGTTACCATATTAACTTTATATATAAAGTTTATATGGTAACCATATACAAACATATATATATATATATATATATATATATATATATATATATAATAGTACTGTGCACTCTTCATATTTTTTTAACTGAGGTTATCCTTCCATTAAAATAAGCTTTCAAATACTTTGAAAAAGATGAAAGTGGGAGATTGGGAGAAGATGGCGGAGGAGCAACAGTGCCCTAGCTGAGCTCCCTCCAACAGTGCAGTTTTCCCACCACAGAGAAACGTTTACCACTAGATAGACAGCTCAAATAAGTTCTAACAGTGCAGGGATTCTGGCCAGGAAGGAAAAATCAACTTAGCTGGTCTGAAATCACAGATTCAAGCTCTGGGCAGAGTCTCAACACCACACTAGTGCGGGCACTGGCACCGCGCTGCGCACCCCGCGCAGCTCAACGGAGACCAGGGAGAAATTCTCCAAACGGCAGCATACTTACAGATCGCAGGCTGAGCACAGACGGGCTGAAATCGCAGCAACAGCGTGAGTACTCCCACGAAAGACAGTCTCACTCACGCCTGAAAAGCAGCTCCTTCCCCAACCTCGAGAGCAAAGCGCCATCTTTGACACTGGCAAAGCGTCAGACCAGACTGGAGCTAAAACCTGCCTGGGGAAAGCGAGGACAAAGCGGCCATCTTTGAGAAAGGCAAGAGGGACCAATTAGTGAGAGCCAGCTCCACCCAGGATAATGCCCCCTGCCCAGGTGGGAGGCATGTCCTGGGCCTCAGCCCAGCTAGAGGTGCCCGCCCTGCTCGCTGGAATTCCTAAATTAAAAAGCAAAAGCGGCGAACAGCTATGGGCGGTATGGAACTGCCAAATGGGAGAACAAACTTCCTGAGACAGATAAATGGTCCCATTTAGATGCCCAATTCCCAGCTCAAAACAGAGCTGAATTCCATACCCAGCTCTTCCCAGAAAGCCGCCCCACCCAGGAGGGTGCAACATCCCCAAGGCAAGTGACTCAGCCCAGTAAACAAGGCCAGAGTTGCCTCGCCCTGCTGAGTCTGCAGCCTATTCAAAGCCAGGCATTAAAGGTAGTGGCCCCACAGCAGATGGGAGGAGCCACGGCTTCCAAGACAGCTCAAGTCCTCACCTACAGAGCATGCCCAACCCTTACCTGCAAGCTGTGGGAACCACAGAGACCCAGGATTGCACCAACAGGGGAGGAGGGTCAGAACAGATCCACCCCTGCAAACTGAAGGCAAGTGGCAGAATAGACAGCAGACCATCACAAGGAAACCATAGACTGTAGAAAGTTCATCCAAACAATGAAAACAAGGAAGACTTTTTTTTTGTTTCAAAAGATTTTCAAGCTTTCACTTTTAATTTTTTTTCTTATATTTTCATTTCTGAAACATCATTGGTTTGTTTTTGTTTCCCATTTTCACCTGTTGGTTCTATCATTTTGTTGTTGTTGTTGTTGTTGTTGTAGTTGATCATTTTTTTTTCTTTTTTCTTTTTCTGGGTTTTTGATTTTCCTTTTTATTTTATTTTATTTTATTTTTATTTTATTTTATTTTTTGGCCAGTCCTGGGCCTTGGACTCAGGGCCTGAGCACTGTCCCTGGCTTCTTCCCGCTCAAGGCTAGCACTCTGCCACTTGAGCCACAGCGCCGCTTCTGGCCGTGTTCTGTATATGTGGTGCTGGGGAATCGAACCTAGGGCCTCGTGTATCCGAGGCAGGCACAATTGCCACTAGGCTATATCCCCAGCCCCTTTTTATTTTATTTTTTAAAATAACTTTTCTCAGTTATGTGCATCTGTCTTCCAGTATTCTTTCTTTATTTCTCTCTATATATTCTCTTTCTTTAAAAATTACTTTCCTATCAATAACATCTCCACTCTTTACTGCTAATTCTACACTGTCTATCATTTTAACCTTGTTGTTTCTACTGATTCTACTCTACTCCACATTTCCATGTCACTGAAACTAAACCAAATTCATCACCCCCCCCCCCATACATTTTACTCTAGTCTCTTTATTACCTCTAACTTACCCTCCTGACTTACTACTTGGTCCTCCAGATCCCATTATGCCTGGTTATTGGATAGAGGGTATCCCTGCTTAATTCGAGTGAAACAAAGAGGTTCATAGAGAAAACAAGTCCAAAAGGAACTTAATATAAGAACAAGAATTGCTCATGAGGTTGTAACAGTAAATAAGTAACTACTGAATACAGGGCTCATGATTGGTTGTTATATTGAAATTGTATTGTTTAGGAATGCCAAATCTAATTTTATATACAGGTATAAAAGGTATGTGTGTTTAATTGTGAACTTCAAAGATTTACACAACAGTGCTTGGTAAGGTCTGCTTTGGGTCTTAAATGGTGCTCACAGGTGCTGGTAGACTGGCATTCCCAATCCAAATGGGCAGAAGGAACACAAGAAAGATGGCAAACAATGAAGTCTTATCCCCCACTCAAAACAAGCAGCAAGCAGAGCAGTCAATCAAAGACATAAAAGAGAACCCCCAAAATGCTCTACAAAGTCTACTGATAAACATGATAAATGAAAAGTTTGAATCTCTTCAGTCAATTATTCTAGAGCGTGAGGAGGCAAAGCAAAAATTAATGGAGAATTTCATGGCATCCACAAATAGAAAGATAAATGAACTTCAAGAGTCAAATGAAAAGATAGCTACCCAGCTTAAAAATTGGAGAGACAACACTCAAAACCAAATTAATGAAGTTAATGAAGTAAAGAAGTCCATACAGGACCTAAGAAATGACATGGAGATTATCAGGAAAGACCAGTCAGAAGGAAAAGAGATTCAAAATCAAGTAGCTAGCCTACAGTCCCGACTAACTGAAGCAGAGGATCGAATCTCAGGAGCTGAAGATTCCCTAGAATCTATGGAGAAAGATCAAAAATCAATACAAGTCCAGTCCAATAAAAAAAAACAAATTACTACAGGAGATTCAAGACACCATCAGGAAGCCCAATTTAAGAATAATAGGTATTGAGGAAAAATTGGAGAAAGAAGTTAATGGGATAGGCAACCTATTTAGCAGAATATTAGCTGAGAACGTCCCAAATATCCAGAAGGAAAGGCCTATACAGATACAAAAAGCATTTAGAACCCCAAACCAACCAGAACAGAATAGGACATCCCACTGACACATTGTGATCAAAACAGGATCAGTAGAGTCCAAGGAAAGAATCCTTAAAGCTGTTAGGGAGAAGAAAACAATCACATATAAAGGAAAAGCAATCAGAATTACCCCAGACTTCTCAGCAGAGACCATGAAACCAAGGATAGCCTGGAATGAGGTATACCAAACACTAAATAAAAATAACTATCAACCAAGAATACTGTACCCAGCCAAACTCTCATTCATAGCCGAAGGTCAAATAAAAGTCTTCCATAGTAAGGAAAAACTGAAACAATATATCTCCACCAAACCAGCTTTACAAAAAATCCTCAAAGATGTACTATACAGGGAAAATAATCAAGATTACTATACAGACAGAGAAATGAACCCTAAATAGTAAACATCAGATCAAGAAATGGGAAGACACAGCTTTTAACAAGATAGTGACAATGAAAGGAACAAACGATTATCTCTCAATCCTAACTCTCAACATTAATGGACTTAATTCTCCAAACAACATAGGCTCATAAGTTGGATCAAAAATCAAGATCCATCTTTCTGCTTCCTCCAAGAGAAACATCTATCCAGCAAAAGTAAACATCGTCTAAAAGTGAAAGGCTGGAATCAAGTCTATCAAGCAAATGGCCCCCATAAGCAGGCTGGAGTTGCAATCCTAGTATCAGAAAAAATTGTCTTCAAATTAAAAAAGGTAAGAAGAGACAAAGAAGGTTACTACATACTAGTAATGGGATCTCTCCTACAGGAAGATATAACCATTCTAAGTATCTACACACCAAATGCAGGAACACCCAACTTCATCAAACAAACACTACTGACTCTAAAAACACTCATATACCCAAACACATTGATAGTTGGGGACTTTAACACTCCACTATCACCTCTGGAAAGATCAACATGCCAAAAACTGAACAAAGAAGCCACAGACCAACTAGACTTAACCTACATCTACACAATATTCCACCCAGCAACAACAGAATACACATTGTTTTTAGCAGCACATGGAACATTCTCCAAAATAGATCACATCTTAGAGCACAAGGAAAATCTGTACAAATGCAGAAGTATCAAAACCATTCCCTGCATTCTCTCAGACCACAATGCAATAAAATTAGAGCTCAACTCAAACAGACACCACAGAACACCCCACAATTAATGGAGACTAAACAACACACTGCTGAACCATCAGTGTGTCATCGAAGAAATTAAAATGGAAATTCAAATGTTTATGGAATTCAACCAAGATGAGGACACAAAGTACCAGCTCCTTTGGGACACAGCAAAGGCAGTACTCAGAGGAAAATTTATATCTCTGAGCGCATACACAAACTGGAGAAACAGCAACTCAATAATTTAAGGAAGCACTTTAATTTCCTAGAAAGAGAACAACAAGAAAAACCCCAAGTCAATAGACAGAAGCAAATAATTAAAATCAAATCAGAATTAAATCAATTTGAGAAAATAATAAGAACTATTTTGCAAACCTTTATGCCAAGAAATTCGAGAACTTGGAAGAAATGGATGATTTCCTAGAAAAATTCATATCCCCAAACTCAACTATGAGGATTTAAACCTTCTAAACAGACCCATATCCAGTATTGAAATAGAAACGGCAATAAATGATCTCCCATCCAAGAAAAGCCCTGGTCCAGACGGATTCACTACAGATTCTACAAGGCCTTCAAAACAGAACTCACACCAATATTTCTCAAACTCTTCAATGAAATTGAAAGAGATCATTCACTACCAGACTCATTCTATGAAGCTAGCATAACCCTCATCCCAAAACCAGACAAGGACTCATCACAGAAAGAAGACTATAGACCGATTTCCCTGATGAACATAGATGCAAAAATTCTCAACAAAATTCTGGCCAATCGACGTCCAGACGTCATCAAAAAATCAAACACCACGATCAAACTGGATTCATCCCAGGGATGCAAAGTTGGTTTAATATACGCAAGTCAATTAGTGTAATCCACCACATCAACCGGAGCAAGGTAAAGAACCACATGGTTTTATCTCTGGATACGGAAAAAGCATTTCACAAAATCCAGCACCCATTCATTTATGCTAAAAGCCCTGGAAAAACTGGGATTCCAGGGAACATTCCTGAATATAATCAAGGCAGGTTATGACAAACCAACAGCAAGTATAACTCTAAATGGTGAAAAACTAAAGCCATTCCCTTTAAAATCAGGAACAAGGTAGGGATGCCCACTCTCGCCCCGGCTCTTCAACATAGTACTCGAATTCCTAGCCAGAGCAATTAGGCAAGAAAAAATTATAAAGGGGATCCAAATAGGAAAAGATGAAGTTAAACTTTCTCTCTTCACAGATGACATGATCCTATACCTGAAGAATCCCATAGACTCTGCCCCCAAGCTACTAGAGCTGATCCATAACTTTGGCAAAGTTGCAGGATATAAAATAAAACCTCAAAAAACAGTGGCCTTTCTCTATGCTAACGACCCGAAGACCGAGGCTGAAATCAGGAAAGCAACTCCTTTTGCAATAGCCCCCCAAAACATAAAATACCCAGGAATAACCTTAACCAAAGAAGTGAAATACCTCTTCGATGAGAACTTTAAAAGCTTGAAAAATGAAATTAAGTCAGAACTAAGGAAATGGAAAAACCTCCCATGCTCCTGGATTGGGAGGATTAATATAATCAAAATAGCAATATTGTCAAAGGCTATCTACAAATTCAGTGCAATACCCATTAATATCCCAACACCATTTTTTAATGAAATAGAGGAAGAAATCCAGAAATTCATATGGAACAATAAAAGACCTACAATAGCAAAAACAATCCTAAGCAGAAAGAACATTGCTGGAGGAATTACAATACCCAACTTCAAGCTATATTATAAAGCTATAGTAAAGAAACAGCTTGGTATTGGCAACGGAACAGACCTGAGGACCAATGGAACAGAATTGAAGACCCAGAAATGAACCCACAGAACTAAGCCTACTTAATCTTTGATAAAGGAGCGAAAACAATAGCTTGGAAGAAAGATAGCCTCTTTAACAAATGTTGCTCGCAAAACTGGTTCAACACATGCAACAAACTAAACCTAGATCCTTATATATCAACCTTCACCAAAATCAACTCCAAATGGATTAAAGACCTCAAAATCACAACAGACACCCTGAAAACACTAAAGGAAGGAGTAGGAGAAACACTTGGGCTCCTTGGCACAGGATGAAACTTCCTTAACAAAGACCCAGAAAGGCTACAAAGCAAAGAAAGCCTGGACAAATGGGACTGCATCAAACTGCAGAGCTTCTGAATGGCAAGGAACATAGCTCACAAGATAGAAAGCCCACAGACTGAGAGAAGATCTTTACTGGACATTCAATGGACAAAGGCCTCATATCTAAAATATATGCAGAAGTAAAATAATTACCTTCCTCCAAAACAAAACCGCAAAGTACCAATAGCCTCCTCATCAAGTGGGCTAAAGACTTACAAAGAAACTTCTCTGATGAGGAAATGAGAATGGCCAAGAGACATATGAAAAAGTGCTCTACATCACTCTCCATAAAAGAAATGCAAATGAAACAACATTGAGATTCCATCTCACCCCAGTAAGAATGTCATATATCAAGAAAACTAACAATAACAATTGTTGGAGGGGATGTGGCCAAAAGGGAACCCCACTTCATTGTTGGTGGGAATGTAAACTGGTTCAGCCACTCTGGCAAGCAGTATGGAGATTCCTCAGAAGGCTAAATATAGAACTCCCCTATGACTCAGCAGCCCCACTTTTGGGTATCTATCCAAAAGAACACAAACAAGATCACAGTAATGCCACCAGCACAACAATGTTCATCGCAGCACAATTTGTCATAGTGAGAATCTGGAACCAACCCAGATGCCCCTCAGTAGACGAATGGATCAGGAAAATGTGGTACATATACACAATGGAATATTATGTCTCTATCAGAAAGAATGACATTACCCCATTTGTTAGGAAATGGAAGGACTCAGAAAAAATTATACTTAGTGAAGTGAGCCAGACCCAAAGAAACATGGACTCCTATTGTCTCCCTTATTGGGAATAATTAGTACAGGTTTAGGCAAGTCACAGCAGTGAATCACAAGAGCCCAATAGCTATACCCTTATGAATACATAAGATGATGCTAAGTGAAATGAACTCCATGTTATGGAAACGACTGTTATATCACAGTTGTAACTACTTTCAACATCCCATGAGTATCTGTAGCTTCTATTATTGATGATGTTCTTGTATCACCTTCCTGTTTTCGTACCTACACTATCTCTGTAATCTTATCTGAGTATATTGGAAACCATGTATACTGGTATTAGAACTAGGAAATTGGAAGGGAATACCAAAATTGAGATACACAGGGTAAAAAAAGAAAAACAACTACAAAAGCAATACTTGCAATCTGTTTGGTCTAAGTGAACTGAACACCTCATGGGGGGAAAGGGAAAGGGGGAGGAGGGAGGGGGATATGAGGGACAAGGTAACAAACAGTACAAGTAATGTATCCAATGCCTAAAGTATGAAACTGTAACCTCTCTGTACATCAGTTTGATAATAAAATTTTGAAAAAAAAAAGATGAAAGTAGATCATAATTTATAGATTCAGTTCATTTACATGCAAACCATAGAATGCATTTGAACAGGAGTTTAATATCTCTTTAAAATACTTCATTTTCTCATTTTGTACATTCTTGCAGATTCAAAAAACTCTTTGAGGAAAGTGGGACAAGATGGGAGATTGAAAACCTTGATAATTCTTGCTCTGTAAATAAGAAAATCCAGTGACATAAAAGCCAGCAGATTGTGAGGAGGAAAAAAGGGAAGAAAGGTGAAAGGACAAGGAATTAATGAACAGCCTGGAAAGTATATCGAAGCCAGCAAAGCAAAAGAAGATCAGGAAAGGGTTTGGTACTGCCATCCTGCCCCCCTGGCTGGGGGCAGGGAGTCACCACAATCCAAGTTAAAATGAGATGGTTCAATTGAGAGATTGCCAAATTTGGCTTTGGGAAAACACACACATCCCACAAACCTTACTGGCAGCCCAGACATTCTGTATCTTCCATATCCCAAGTGTGACAGGGCTGCCCTTTTGAGAAGAGATCTCTAGGAGCCCCAGGACAAGAACCTACCACAGCTTAGCAACACACAGGACATTATCATGGAGCAGTGTACAAATCTGTTACAAATGGCATTGGAAGGAAGGGCAGACCAGTCAAGAGGGAACTCTAAGCTATGGGACACTTGGTTGAAGCCAAGAAAGCAGAGGCTACAGGAGCCTTGTCAGCTTCCATACTGAAGGATGAGGCATCTGGGCAGTGGCTGAGGGTCCCACCACAGAAAATGCTGCAGGACCCCTTCCCTCTCCCCAGAGTCCTGCAGGTGGATCCATGAGTTGGCCCAGCCTTCATTATGTACAGGAAGCTGAGCTACATCTGCAGGCTAGGCAGCCTTAGGACTCCCTGCTGAGCCAAAGAGCTATCTACCATCAGCTTGAAATCAGAAGGGCCTTCCCCCAGGTCAGGTCTTCTGGAGGGTAGCAAAACCCTCACACACAGGCCCAGAATAAACTTTCACCACCTACAAAGAAGTCAATACATAAATAGAGAGAGAGAGACAGACATATAAGAACAACAAAAAAATCATATTTGTCCTATATGTCTGTTTTTGTTCCTCAGATCTCAGCCTCCTGAGTAGGATTACAAATGTAAGTCAGCAGCGCCTAGAAGTTTGAACTATTTTCCAAAAGGTCATTATTTTTGAAATATGCTATTTTTAGTGAAAAAAACTTTAAAGTATAAACAAGTTTAAGAGAAATACTATTTTAAGAAAAAGGAGTGAGTCACTAGACTTTAAAATAATTTCCCTTTAGTTTTTTTCAAATTGTGGAAATGATAAAGGACTACCTAAAAACCTTGCTGAGTTATAAAAAAAAATGATGAAATGTACTTTGGAGAAAGAAAGCAAAAAAAATACTGAGATAGAAAAAGAGCTGGTGAGGTAAGATTTGAATACTTAAAAATATGTCAACCACTCAACGTTTGAGTTAACTATATTTTTACTAAAATGAAAAACAAATTTACTGTACATCTGCATTTTTATAACTAAACAAAATGTTTTGTTTTCTGACTTTTTAGTCACAACCCAATATAAAACTTCCTTAAATGCCAAAATGTTGCATTACTCCTTGACGACTGTAAAAACAATAAACCAATGTATCTGCCATATACTGTCAGGGTCTTGTTGGTCTATGTCGAATCTTGATCTCTGAACATATTGGGTTCTCTTTTCTTTAGGCTATTCTTTGTTTTTCCCTTCAGAATTTTACCATTTTAACATATAAATCTGTGCCCCTCATTCCCAACGCTAAGAAGCCCAGGCTGGCCTTGAACCTCCCTATCCTGATTTCCACTTACCAGTAGCTAGGACTGAAAGGCTGGAGCCACTGTCACTGGTTTATTTATTACCCTTTTGTCTCCTCTTGTAAATTATACTAATGGCTATACAATTTTGTTGTGATTTAAATAATTAATGTTCAAATAGTTAGGTTAAACATGCGCCCCTAAGGCAGCACCTCCCCCTCAGGCTCTGGCCTTTCTCCAAGTCCAGGCCCCGCACACTGGCCAAGGCCAGACCCTGGTGTCTGTTGCCCAAATCAGGGTGGAGAGCTGCGGGAGCACCAGGAGACAGAAGGGGAAGGGGAGCTGAGGTGAGCAGTGGCCTGGAGAGATGAGTCACCCAGGACCCCCGTGGGGGGGGGGGGCGGGGTGAGGTTGTCTGGACGCGAGGACCCAAGGTACAGCTGAGGCGGGTAGGTGCCCCATTAGACAGAAGACCGCCCCTTTCTGTGATCGTGCCCAGGACCAGGCGAGCAAGGGCCAGGGAAGGAAGAGGAGGGAGGTGCAGGAGTTGGAGCAGCTCTGCGCACAACCCCAGACCCCCCCCCCCCCCCACCCCCCCTTGCTTTAGGGCTCTAGATGGGCCAGGAACAACACGCTCTCCGCTCTCCGCTCTCCTCTCTGCCACAGACCGCCCACAGGGCCGCTGGGGGAGGCCGAGGGGGGGCGGGGTGTGGAGCCGGAGGCGGTGGTTTGCATGTGCTCAGCCTGGCTGAGAAGGGGAGGCCAAGGCAAGCTCTCACCTGCCCAAGTCCCAAGGGCTTGCAGCCTGGCGCAGTCCACTTGGCAGGACTGGAGCCGCAGGTCCCCATAGCCTTGTGGATTGCTAACCAGCTGGAGGCTGGAAGAGGAGGTGACATGCCCTGCCCCTGGCGGCCACGTCCTTGGTCTCTGAAAGGGTGTGTGGAGACCTGGCTGCCTGGTGGGCCTTAGGGATCCTCTGCCTGAGTCACCGCCAAGTTGGCCTGCCGGCCTGCCTTCAAGTAGGAAGAGATGGAAGCAGCAGCCCTGCCAGTTCATCCACAGCTCTGTACACAGACAGGAGGCCGTGGGGATGGAGTCCACGGGCCTGGCTAGGCTCATTCTGGCAGAGGCACATCCACTCCATCACCCCACAGTTGCTGTCTAACTGTGCTCGCGCCTCAGGCCATCTGCAGCCCAGTAGGTGCGAAGTGGGGAGCCCGTGGTGGCCATCTAGCAAAGAAGAACCAACACCCAAGTGGTCCGAAGCCAGAGCCTTTCCAGAGGCCTGGTTGCATCTCTCTTCTCTCCCCAGCCCCATTCACCAGCCCCCAATGATGTCCACCTGGAGAGAAAGTCCTGGCCGGCACAGCTACCTCGGGTTCCCTGGAGTGTCCGTGATGGCCTTGGAGAGCTAGAACTATCCAGAGCAAGGAAAGCCACTGCCGAGTATCCCCAAGCTCAGCCAGCTCAGGCCTGTTACTCCCACACTCCACTTGCAAGAAAGCAGCAGGGTCGCAGACTCTTCCCAGAGCAGAGTTCAATGTCTCCCAAACCACCTGTGAATCTCGGGGCCCTGGTTCCTACTTGGTGCAGGACAGGAGTTGAATTTTTTTTCCCCTTGAATTGCTGGCTGTTGGTGGCTTTGGCCTGTCACCTCAGCTACTCCAAAGGCTGAGACCTGAGAATCTCAAGTGGAAGCCAGTCAAGGAAGAAAAGTTCATGAGACCCTTGTCTCCTGTTAACAAAAGGATAGAGAAAAAAATAAGCAAATAAGGGAGACCCTGGACTTGAGCTCAAGCCCCAGTATTGTTACTATAAATAAATAAACAAACAAACAAATAGTCCTGAGGAGAATAATAGCCAATGCCTGTACTTTGCAAAGCGCTTCTCAGTCACAAGCACCAGCCATGCCTCCTCGCATGTCCTTAGGGTCAGGCAGGAATGGCCACAATTCCAGTATCTAATTCAGTGTGGGAAGGAGCTCTCTCAGATTCTGGAGCTTATACCAGCTCTGACACTTTCTTCAAGAAAGCTTTCATGGCCTACACCTGTGGCCACTAGAACAGGCTGAAGGAAGCTATGTTTCGCTCCTGGCATTCTCTTCTGACCCCACAATAGTTTAGGCTAATGGATGCAAGGAATCACTTGGCAGGGCAGGAGGAGGCATCCCCTTCCTTCTTGGGCCTCTGCTGCCCAGACCTCCTGTACCCTGGTCTAGAGCCAATTTTCTGTGCAAGGTTTTACTCTCCCATTGCAAACTCCAAGACTAGGTTGTGTTTCTTAATTCTTTAGACAGGGCAGATGGGACCACCTGCCAGTGACTGAAGATTCAGGATGGGAACAGAGATGCAGCCAAGTCCATGAGTCACCTTTGCCTACTTAAGAGGCCTCTCCCACGTTAGCATCATTAGGGTAATAGGACCCATGGGAGATACATGCCACACCATGCCACACCACTGGTTATAGAAATTGTGCCGGTAGACTGGACACAGATGCGAAGTGTGCTGGAGAGGGACAGATGGCACGACCTGGACCATGCAGGTGGAGCCACTTTGGGTGGGTGGACTGAGATTTGGTGTGAAAAATGCTGCTCTTCATTTCCTGCCATGGGCTCCTTTGGGTTACTCGGGTATGGAACAAAGTCCAGAAACTCTCACAGGCTCATACTGCATCCTCGGCTTCCTGAGCTCCAGCCCTGACCATTGCATTCCAAAATTGGCCTGGACACAGTGGTCACCCAAGGGACAGGTGACCCAGTCCCTTCTCCCGGGCCCTGTTCAGGAGTGGTGCTACCACTGCCTGGGCTCCTTCTGATCCCAGAGGGGGAAGAAGGGCACAGCACATCCAGCCACTACGTTTTGTGCCAATATCACTCAGTTTAACTATGGAACCTCCTGTGTATCACCATCTCCCTAGGGGAACAGCCAGAGCAGGAAGGATTCAGATGAGACCAGGGGTGGAGCACCAGATGGAGGTGGCCAGGATGCTGTGGCAGGGGCTTCTGTGGGCCATAGTCAGAGCCCTGCATGGCCGCCAGGCCCCTCCTTTCCACACTGCCTGGGCATGTACAGCCCACTTCCTCCCTTGATGTGGCCTGAAGTCACTGCCAAACCCCTGGGACTGCCCAGTGTCCATCTTATCAGGAGAGGCTCAGCCCCCGGGGTCAAGAGGGGAGGCAAGGTGATAGGACCTTCACCCAGAGCTCACAGCACCCTCATCCCCAGAATCAGATGTCCTGAAGAACTCCTCCTGTGCAATCCCCTCTGCTCCTCAGAGCAAGGCCATCCAGTGCCTGAAGAGGATGTGGAAAGGGGCTGCAGGTGGGTGGTGCTCCTACCTCTCTCCTCAGGAGCTGTGAGCACACAGCATTGGCATGGTCCCTTAGTGAGCCTTTGCAGGAGGGCAGGGGCTCCAGGCCTGCATAACTCAGTCTACATGATCGCTTCAACTGTGGCTGTGCTTAGTTTTCTGCATGCCAGACAGGAGACAGAGACACAGGAGACTCTGGTATTCTTTCAGTGTAGCCACAGACCTCTCTGAAAGGAAATCAAAACAAAATGTGGGTTGGAAATGGAAGAAAGGGGCTGTTGTACAGGCATAGAGATCCTGCACCAGACCTGTGTGCTCATCCTTAGGCCTCATGTTGTGTTGTTGATTTACAATTTTCTTCTCTAGGCAGTTTGGAGTTTAGTTTGGGGAGCTAGAAGACAATGGATTCATACCCATAGACATCCTGAGTGTCAGCTCTCTGTCCTTCCTGCAGGGGCAGCCTTCAGATATTCCAGAAACTGTGTATGCTTTTCTGTCAGAACAACTACTTCCACCTCAGAGACCTGCTCATCAAGGTAGGGAGAAGACAGCAACAGATGGAGGATGGCAAGGGCATATTGTCATCTGACTGGAAGTGATTTTGAAGAAGAAAAAACAAAAAACAGTCTTATCAAATCCAGATAGAGAAGGGGATCTATTTGGCCCTTGGGAACGTCAGGGAGGGGGATGTCAGACAACAGGAGCCTCTGATAATTGAATGTAGTGGATGCAGACAAGGTGTGTGAAGAAAGTGGATAATCAAAGAGGATTAAGGAGTCACAATTTCTTTCCAGGATTCAGCATCAGTCTAAGTGGTAAGTTGGTGGGAGGAGGAGCCCTCCACTGTAAACCAGCTCAGCCAGATGGCCGCTGCAGGCAGGGTTGGCAATTCTTTCCCTCTGGTGGTGAACATGAGTAGGAGAGGAAAGCCCAGTCCCCTAAAGTCATTCAGCATGTGGTGCCAGCAAGACCTCAGCAGAATCAGGAGAATCTTTTTTTTTCCAGTCCTGAGCCTTGGACTCAGGGCCTGAGCACTGTCCCTGGCTTCTTTTTGCTCAAGGCTAGCACTCTGCCACTTGAGCCACAGTGCCATTTCTGGCTGTTTTCTGTATATATGTGGTGCTGAGAAATTGAACCCAGGGCCTCATGTATACGAGGCAAGCACTCTTGTCACTAGGCCATATCCCCAGCCCCAATAAAATTATATTTAATAAAATTGTATTTAAAAAGGTAGCAAGAAGCCAGGGACCAGTGGCTCACTCCTGTAATCCTAGCTACTCAGGAGGCTGAGATCTAAGGATTATGGTTTGATGACAGCCCAGGAAGAAAAGTTCCTATGAGAATTATCTCTCCAATAAACTAACTACTCCAAAAATCTGGAAACAGTGCTGTGGCTGATGTGGTAGATTACTACCCTTGAGGACAAATCGGCTCAGGGATAATACCCAGACCCTGAGTTCAAGCCTAAGAAACAGAAAAACAAAAAAAGTAGAAATTAAACAACACATTCTTAAACAATGTAGATCATATGGGAAATAAGAAAAAGTCCCAAGACTATGACAAAATGTACTAAATATAAAATGTGCATTGGGATTCCAAACTCTTCCCAGAGTGAAAGTTATACCTCTTGATAACTGTAATTAAAAAAGAAAGATTAGATCTCATAGCATCAAGCAAACTCTACTCCCTAAGGACAAACAACTTTGAAATTGAAACCCAAAGCTAGCTTTTGTGAGGACCTTTGTTTTCTTTTCCTTGTATTCCTCTTTTCTGGTGTGGAGATTATCTCTTCAGTCTTGTGCATGGTACACACACCCCACACACTAGTACTATGCTACATCTCGCCCTCCCCCACTGTACTCATACAGAAGAAATCATTGCTGGAGGTGCTGGAGCTGGATCCCCAGGTGCCTGAACATGTTAGGCAAGTGCTATAGCACTGAAACTTTAATTTCTCCCATCCCTGAGATTTTAATTTCCTAGACAGAGAATGCTTGAGGTACCTCTTAAGGAGCCCTTGTAGAAGGACCTGTCTGTACTTGGCATCTCCCTGCACAAGTCCACTTGCAGGCCACTACTGATGCTGGCTACTTTGCAATATAAATGAAGGCTGAGAGACAGGAGTGAGGACTCTAGGAAAATGGGGAGACTCAGGAGGCTGCGGGGAAGAGGATGCTCTGGAATGGGCTCCACCGTTTAATAAAAAAGCCTACCTAAAGTTATGGAGAACTGATTGCCCCAGTTTTAGGGTTGTTGTTTTTTTCTTTATAAGGTTGAAATTTTGCTAAGATTTTGATGACTTAATCAAGGGATGTACCTCCTTGGTAGACCATGCATTCACCACATCTGGATGCAAGTGCTAACAGAAAAACTTTCAGTGATCAGAAAAGGAGTCTATGTGCAAAAAGCCCTCTAACTTGATGTATCTGCCTAGACTATTTCTATCTTTTGTATTTTATTTGTTTGCTTTTTTGCCAGTCCTGGGACTTGGGACTCAGGGCATGAGCACTGTCCCTGTCTTCTTTGTGCTCAAGGCTAGTACTGTACCTTTTGAGCCACAGCACCACTTCAGGCTTTTTCTATTTATGTGATGCTGAGGAATTCAACCTAGGGCTGGTTACAAAGTGTTAAGACATAAGAAAAATGTCTCAACTTTCCTGAATATACTTGGAGGGTTTTTCTCTGACTTACTGTACAACTTGTCATTGTTGGGACAATTTTCTCAGAGCTGGTATAAGCTCCAGAATCTGAGAGAGAGCTGCTTCCAACTCTGAATTAGATACTGGAATTGTGGCCATTCATGCCTGACTCTAAGGATGTGCGAGGAGGCATGGCAGGTGCTTGTGCCTGAGAAGGGCTTTGCAAAGTACAGGCATTGGCTATTATTCTCCTACCACCTTGCCTCCCCTCTTGGCCCCTGGGGCTGAGCCTCTCCTGATGAGATGGACACTGGGCAGTTCCAGGAGTTTGGCAGTGACTTCGGCCACATCAAGGGAGGAAGTGGGCTGTACATGCCCAGGCAGTGTGGAAAGGAGGGGCCTGGCGGCCATGCAGGGCTCTGACTATGGCCCACAGAAGCCCCTGCCAAAGCATCCTGGCCATCTCCATCCGGTGCTCCACCACCTGAAAGTGTCTCATTATAAATAGCAAAAGACAAACAGATCACCCAGGAAATTCTGAGAACTTTAGGATCTCTGTTCCAGAAATCAAGGACAAAGATCAAATATATTTCTTCTTATACTTCATATGTATCATTGAGCACTAAGTTAACCCATGACTCCATAAAGTGGGTGCCATTGGTATACACATACGATAGGCTAAGTGATTATCAGAAGCACTAGATGATTTGCTTATAAACATAAAATTCATGGGTAGTACAACATAGATTTTTAATTTAATCAATCTGGCTTTGGAAAAAATCTGTAAAGTCACTATCATGATATCTATATCTATCAATGGCTGTCATTGGAAAATGTCTTCTTCCCTTGATGAGTCTGGCACTGCTCCCTCCTGTTCCTGCACAAGGTCTTCTTTTCCTCATCCTCTAACCCACAGAATGAACAGGATGAGTTTTGCTCTGGCTGTCATGTCTACAGGGTGGTCTAACATCTCCATTCAAAGTCACTTCCAGAAGACCTTTCTATGTTTGTTTTGTTACAAGTGGATATATTTGCACGTATGAGTCTCTACCTATTTGTTCAGATGGACCAAATGTGGTCTTTAAAAAGGTTTGGAGAAGTTGACAGCAGCCTTTTTAATCATAGGCACAGATCCAGAAACCGAAAGAATCTTCGGGAGATTCTGGTGGGCACATGTCATTCTACTGGTTCTTGGGTGACACCAGCCCAACTGTCTAGGCCACCAAATATTGCACCTGCTGTCATCTAGGGCTTCTAGTTGGACCCCAAGCATTTAGGGCTTGATGTTGCACTTGTGTTGCACCAGACTGTTCTTGCTGCACCTGTCATTTGGAGCCTCTGCTGCCTTCTCCATCTCCTTCTTTGTCCCAGTCCTGGGGCTTGAACTCAGCACCTTCCTGAGCTTCAATTTTGATCAAGGATAGCACTCTACCACTTCTGAGCCACAGTCCCACATATGGCTTTTTCTGAATAGTTTTTTAGGGTTAAGAGTCTCATAGACTTTTCTGCCCTGGCTGGCTTGGAATTTCAACCCTCAGATCTCAGCCTCCTAAGTAACTAGGACTACAGGTGTGAGCCACTAGTCGCCAGCTCCACCCAGAGCTTCTGGTTGCACACAGCAATACCCGGAGCTTAGCATTGTGTTCCAGTATGAGAAAAAGTCTTTTCTATCCAAATACAGAACTTTGCTTCCTTTCTGTTAATCTTGGAAGAATTTGGATGGGTTTCTGCCTTACCCAGCTGGCTTGGGCTTTGTTAATTATATTTTAGTTACATCCTTTTCCTGAGCACATTAAGACATACTGTTAGACATTCCTTGAATTTTAAGTACATCCTGTTAATTAGACCACATCTTTTAGCAGATCTCCAGAGAACCTGAGCTCAGCCAGTGTGAGCAGAGGGCCGGGGCCTGCTGGGTTAGGGGCAGAAGACTGCTTGCTCCCCAGCTTTTGGGCAGAAGTAAACTTTGCCGAGTTCCTTTCGAGTTGGTGTCCTTATTCCCATGTGACACCCCAACATCCAGTTATTTCTAACACCAGTTATCTGGGACTTCTGCTGCCATCCAGGGCTTCTCATTGCACTCTACTCATCGGGGACTTCGTGTGCATTGGCCACCTCTGGCATCCCACTGGCACCATCCGGGGCTTCGCGGCGCATCTGCTGTCATCCTGAGCTTCTTGTGGTATCTACCCATCACCATCTGGGACTTCGCCTTGCACCCACCATCATGGGGCCTCACGTGGCACCGGCCATCATCTGGGACTTTGCTCACCATCCAAGACTTTTAGGGCCTGTACATCCCCTTGGTTGCAGCTGAAGCCTCTTCTTCTGGGCCAGGGAGTTCAGCCCAAGGCCACGTGTCAGCGAACTCCAAGGCCAAGAATGCCAGTGAGTTTCCTAAGCCGCCAGCCTTCTCTGTCCCCCATCTCTGAAGTCCTCTTCCATTCTTCTTGCCTTGCTGCGCCAGGCCTGCAGCAGCCCAAAGATGCCATGTTCTTGACAGCCCAGCTGGGCGGGGCCTTTCCCTAGGCTGGCAAGGTGAAGGCCAGGTTGGAGAGACCATCGCAGCCATCAAGTCACTGCAGTGCGGTGTGGGGATTCAAGGAGTTCCCCTGGCACAGCCAGGGCTCCTGCATCTGCCACACAAAGGCTTTGGCCTGCCCCTGCAGCTCCAGGTCACCCTACTCAGTCCTGTCCAAGTGTTACCCTGCTGAAGGCCTGTCCAATGGTCCCAAGGGTCGGATCCCTGATTCACCCTTGGGCTCCTCCTCAGTCCCTCTGCTGTGGCCCATCTCTGAGTCCCTGGCTTAGAGTCCCAGGAACCCCTGGTTACCTTCGCAGGTCTTTTCCCATGTTTCTGTATTTATCCTGGTTTCCCGGCTTATCCAGAGGCCAGAGCAGCCTGGTGCCAAGGGCTCCACTGGAGCAGATCTTCCTCATCCCCTCAGTCCTGAACCATCTCACCCTGATGTTGTTTCTTAGTATATAGACAAGCTTTTTGACTGCTGATGTTTATCCTTCTATGTTGCCAAAAATGGTTATAAGATGCAGGGGCATTTTGGTGGACTATTTATGGCTTTTAAGGCTTACCATATCATCTTCTAATAGAGATAATTTGAGTTCTTCCTTTCCTATTTGATTTTTTTAAATTTCTATTGCTTTATTGCTTTGCTTAAGAATTCCAATACTGTATTGAATAAGAGTAGTTAGAGCAGTTTCATTTTCTCATCTGATTTCTAGGGGAAATTATTTAAGTGTTTCCCCGTTTAGAATGATGTTGGCTGCAACTCTAACTGTGTTATATAGCTTTTCTGTTCAGGTAATTTCTTTCTTTTTATGATATTTTAGATATGTTTCACACATGATAAGGCTCTCAATTGCTTTCCATTCCCTCTCTTTCTCAATCTCCTCAGCTTTCACTGAGGTTTCTTATGCTGTCATTTTACACAGTTGTACTTTATCACAAAATTATTTTTTATCTTTCTATTTCCTTATGAAAAATTATATTAAGTGAAGTAAGCCAGATCCAAAGAAACACAGCCTGCATGGTTTCCATCACTTGTAATAATTAGGATGTGCCAATAAATATACAAGTAAACCCAATGGATAGTGAAGGATAAATAATTACACCTGGGCATGATTTAATTAAACAGCAGTTTAAATATTCAGACAGGGGAATATTCTTAGGATTGCAAGGGCTCAATAGCTAAGTGCATATGATCATATGAAACTAAACTCCAAGAAATGGAAGTAAGATTTTTCTTTTTTTTTTTTTTGGCCAGTCCTGGGCCTTGGACTCAGGGCCTGAGCACTGTCCCTGGCTTCTTCCCGCTCAAGGCTAGCACTCTGCCACCTGAGCCACAGCGCCCCTTCTGGCCGTTTTCCATATATGTGGTGCTGGGGAATCGAACCTAGGGCCTCGTGTATCCGAGGCAGGCACTCTTGCCACTAGGCTATATCCCCAGCCCAAGATTTTTCTTTTTTTATTATGTTGTTTGCGGTTCTTTCTGTTTTCTTTTCTTCTATCCACCTTTCTTCGGTTTATTCCCTTCTGTTGCTTTTTTTAAAATTTCTGTACCTTTTGTCTTGTACATAAGTTTATCTGATTTGGCAAGGTGAAGAGGAGGACAGAAATGGTGGGAAAAAGGGTGAAGCAATTCAGCAGAGAAACCCATAGATGCTATGTTGGAAATGAACTATACAACTTGGGGAGGGGAGATAAACAAAACCAAACCAAAATTATTCATGATCTTTTTTTCTTTTACCTCCCTTTCTGCTTATCCTTCTACATAGTTAGAATTGTGTTCTAAGTGTATAGATATGTATATGCATATCTATATGGACAAAAATTATGTAATATTGTTTTTTTCAGCTTGGCTTATCTGGCTCAAAATGATGTTCTCCAATTCCATCCATTTTTTCACCCAAATAGCACTTAATTTTTCTTTATGGGTCTGCAATATTCCATGGTACAATGTCTTTTGTATAAATTCAGAGGATTTAGTCATTTGGCTGTTGTGAATAAGACTTACAGTTGGTTTTCTTGATTTACACTCCTTCAGATATAAGCCTAGTGTGGTTTGGCCGAGTTAGAAGATAGTTCTATTTTTACTTTCTTGAGGGGCCTCCATATTGATTTCCATAGTGGCTCCACTAGCTAATATTCCCACCTTGAATGTACAAGGGTTTTTCCCCCACTGAATTCTCACCAGCGTTTGTTGTTTGCTTTTTTGATGGTTGTCATTGTGACTGTAGTAGATGGAACCTTTGAAATTTCCTTTGAGAGAATTTTTGACTCATATTTCCTTATGGCTATGGATTTAGAATGCTTCTTAATTAGATTTATTAATCTGAAAATGGTTTAGTTTTCCTACCCATTAAATACTTGAATTATTTATTCCTTTTCTGTTCAGTTTTTCAGAGCTTTGTATATGCTAGACATTTACTGATTCTTTTAACTGTCGAATAATATCTTGTGAATACTTTCATTCAGTGGATTGTTCTGGTTGTTTCTTTTGCTGTACATAAACTTTTTAATTTGATATACTCCTACTTGTTATTGTTTTCTGGGTAATTGGAATCTGATTCAGAAAAGAATTAATCTGTGCCTATATCATCCCAGGAAATCTCTTGGTTCTCCTGTAGTAGATTTAGAATTTTAGGTCATATGCTGAGATTTTTGGGTTATTTGGAGTTAATTTTTAGACAGAGTGAGATTAAGAGTCGACTTTCAGTGTCCTTAAGTGGCTAGCCAGTTTTTGTAGCACTATTTGTTGAGGTGTCTATTGCTTCTCTATTGTATGTTTTTGGCTTCCTTGTTGAAAATTAGGTGATTGTAGTTGTGTGGTTTTGTTCCATGGTCTTTTTATTAAGGTTTATTAGTATTTGGGTCTGTTTTTGTGCCAGTACCAATCTGGTTTTGTACTATGTTTCTGCGTTTTTTTGTT
The DNA here is from genome assembly GCF_023159225.1 of Perognathus longimembris pacificus. NCBI lineage: Eukaryota > Metazoa > Chordata > Mammalia > Rodentia > Heteromyidae > Perognathus > Perognathus longimembris. The sequence goes on from NC_063165.1 coordinate 61,882,837, forward strand.
TGTTTGTTTGTTTTTTTCTAATTTATTGTCAAAGTGATGTACAGAGAGGTTACAGTTTCATAAGTTAGGCCTTGGGTACATTTCTTGTTTTTTGCCAGTCCTGGGACTTGAACTCAGGGCCTGAGCACTGTCCCTGGCTTGTTTTTGCTCAAGGCTAGCACTCTACCACTTGAGCCACAGTGCCACTTCTGGCTTTTTTTTATATATGTGGTGCTGAGGAATTGAACCCAGAGCTTCATAATATACGAGGTGAGCACTTTACCACTGGGCCATATTTCCAGCCCCTTGTACTATATTTCTGTAGAATAATTTGAAGTGTTGTTTCCTGATGCCTCTATAGAGCATTCTTCTTAAAAATTTAGGATTACTTTTGCTATTTGAATGTCTTTAATGTTCCCTATGCATGTTGGACTGTTTCTATTTCCATGAAGAATTGGGATTTGGATAAGTATTCTATTGAACCTATAGCTTGCTTTTTGGCAGTATTTTCATGACATTAGTTCTGACAGTCTCTGAGCATGGAATGTTATTCATCTCCCAATGGCTCCTTCATTTCTTCTAAATTTTTAGCAAAAGTAAGATGTATCTTGAGAGATATATCTTGAGCACCTATTGATGCAGGTCAGATTAACCTTAGGTATCTGTGAAGAACAATGATGTCTCAGGGTGTTATTGCATATTTTGCCATAAACTCTTAAGTGTAAAATGTAAGATCATTACAAGAGGTAGATAAGGAGAGGAGTGCCCATCAAAGCCCTATAGAGAAGTTTAAGCTTCAGAGAATTTCTCTAGCTGCTAACACTAGTGGCTGTTCAAGATGCCTGCAGCAGTGTGTTATACAGCTCCATTCCTTGCAGAGGCCACTGTAGTCACCCTCAGAAGTGAGTGGGGATAGCTCAATAGCCCTGCAGAGGTACTATTATTGGAAGCAGAGATGCTGAAGGCTTGTGTACTACAGTAGTCACTGGCCCTTTCCTTCCTTACCTGGAGTGACTTCCTGTGCCTAAAGACAAGATCAGACAATGGATGATTCTGCAGCTAGCAAAGTACTCAGCCTCAAGGCCCTGCCATTTGGATCTGTGTGCTGACTTCTGAGAAGGTTAAAGTTCTCACATCCAGGCCCAGCAAACTTAATCATGAGACACTATAGCCTCTTGCAATATATATAACAAAGCCTTTTCTTAAGTGTACACAGCAACATGTACACTTGTAACTTTTAAAACTGAGTATAATCTTTCCAATGAAAAAAAAGAAAAAGTTAAAAATAAATGAGGAGCTGGGATGTTTGCCTTGTATACATGAAGCCCTGGCTTTGATTCCTCAGCACCACATATATAGAAAAAGCCAGAAGTGCCACTGTGACTCAAGTGGTAGGGTGCTAGCCTTGAGCAAAAATGAAGTCAGGGACAGTGCTCATTCCCTGAGTTCAAGCCCCAGGACTGGCAGAAACAAAACAAAACCACCACCCCCAAACAAAATTGCAATAGAAAATGTCAATTCTGAATAAAATCCTATGGGGTCTGCTGATTCTCCTGTAGTGACAGGGCTCAAGCAACCAATAGGACCCTCTAGTAATCAATAGGGCCCTCTTAAATTGCAAGGATATCTATCAAACATCACAGTTACACGTGCCAAAGAAGAAACTATGTTGTCAAAATGCCCATAACCCATCCAAACATCTCAAACCCACACTTTGCTGACCTTTTACAGTCCTAATTTAATTTTTTCTTTTTTATAATACCTTTTTAAGTTTTTTCTTGTTTATTTTTAAACAAGAGAAAGACAGATGCACGTTGGTAATGTTAATGGTCCATATACACATAGAATCATAGTGTAACCTCTGAGTCCAGTACAAAAAGAAAGGAGGAAAAAGCTCAAATCTGTGCACTTCTATACAGGGCCTGGTGCCTATAGCAGAGTAAAGAAACTAGAGGGTTTTTTGTTCCACCAGAGCACAGTGGACAGAAAGGGATAAGAATGAATTTAGAACAGAAAGGTGTGGAGATTCTTTTCCCACTCTATTCTGACCAAGGTATTTTCTCTCAAATAAGTTGAAAATCATGGGTGTTGTGAAGAGACCTCAAGAACAGGGTGACAGCACAGAAAGGAAAAGCCTGCATACAACCTGCTCCAGGATCTGGAGATTTTTTTTTTTTAAGGAGGTTTGGAATCCATCAGTGTTTTCTATTAGACATCTTCTCCTTCATCCTCCTCTCTTTCATCATCTTCCTCTTCTATTTCATCCTCATCTTCTTCATCAGTATCTTCTATTCTTTCTCCCTCACCCTCCTCTTGCCCTCCCACCTCCACTTCTTCACCTCCTTCTTCTTCCTCATCCTCAGAAACCTGACAGTACCATAGTGGACTTAGCCAAACATCATCTTCCATGGCCTCTTCCAACTCATGTGTGAGAAAGGTCAGTACACCAGGAGAAGCTCCCTGCTCCATCCTGCTGCGTCTTCCTGTTGGCTTTATTCTGTTTGGCAGAGCAGTTTCTCAAATCCTCTCCACATTTTCCATTTTCTTTCAGTGGAGTTGGAAGCTGTATTACAGCCGCTCTCACTCAAGATGAAAATCTTTGCAGAGAACTATATTTTCGAAGTAAGGATTTTCATTTCAAAATGCGTTCTGTAACCTGATTTTCTATCTTCACATTGTCACTGGTCAGGTTATGCAGCGACTCCATGGCTCCTCCCACAGCACAGACAAGGGTGGCTGGCAAATGTTCTCAGGATGAGATTTGGCTGGTCCATTCCGACCTCTTCTGCACCCAGTGGCTGGTGGAGCTGATTATATTCCTGTTCTGCTTTCCTCCTCACTGGCTGCGCCTTCAGTCGATTTCATTTTGTACTTCCTGGATGCGTTCAGCTGCTCCTTGTGGTTCTTCTGAGGTCCCACCGCTCCGCGGTGATCTCGAGTCAGCTCCTTTTATGCCACAGGCGCCAGCGCAGTGGGCGGGCGGAGGCGGGGAGGGTAGTTGGAGGAGCGCGCGGAGGGGGCGCGGAGGGGGCACGGGGTGGGACGCGGGGGTGAGGGGTAGCTGAGGGGATTCAGAGCAGCGGGGACTCAGAGCAGCGGCGGGGACTCGGAGTGGCGGCGGAGGCGGCGGCGGATGAAAGGTAATTTCACCATGTCAGCAGCATAGTCCTCCGGCAGAGCTCCTTCCCAGGGCTCAGTCGTTCTCCCTCCCCTTGCTCGCCGCTTCCACTACCTGCCGCGGCTGCTGATTGGGGCCTGAGCCGCAGGAAGGCGCGCCCTGCTGGCCTGGGCTGCCCTTCACTCTCTCAGAGCCTCCCTGCCAGCTGAGGCTCCCTTCCTCTTCCCTCCTCCTCGGCCCCAGTTCCTCACCTCACCCTCCCCTTCTCCTCACTCCCCCATCCCCTTCTCCTGGAAGGCTTCTTATTCACAAGTCTTCTTATTAGTAATAATGTCACTCTGTCTCTATCATATCTCTGTGTGTGTGTCTGCCTGCCTGGTCCGTCTACTTTCTTCGTATCTGCCTGTACTGGATATGACCCTTTCTTTTGGGAAGTCCCTTTGCAGAACCTGCCGTCTATGGACTTAGCTGAAACTTCCAGATGCAAGTTCTTCTTTATAGCTAATGCCCAGGGTTCAGAGTGCAGGGTTTACAGTGCTGGGGAGCCCACCAATCTGGTCTATGACCTCATTTTTTGTTTCAGTTTTAGAAGCTGCCTTGATTCCTCTATCCCGGGCTATTTTACTAGCCATCATCTTCACATTTATACCTCATAGTCAGTATCTGGTTATTTTGGAAGCTACCACATAATACTTCAAAAATTCCTTTTTTAAAAACTGTCTGGGATCTTCCCCACCCCTCTCCCCGCACCTAAAAAATGCCAAAGAGTAGGAAACTCTTAATTACATCCAGAAATTGGAATATCTAATTTCTCATAATAGAATACTGAGTTATAGCTAGATTTTCCTCAATTTCAAGGAGGTTAGGATTTTGAATTTTTAAGATAACCTTGTCAAGTGTATATATTGACACATTATGAATATAGTAGCAATATCCATGGGACATATAGCTATGGAATATTGGGGAACTCAGTTAATTCGTTGGTGGGATATGTGTGTGTGTATGAAGTATTATGTGTGCATGTGTATATAGACACATAGATGGCCTCTAATGTGAAAGAGTTGGTTTTCCCCTGCATTTGAAGGTCTTCCACTTTAAGCATATCCAGAATCTTTGGACTTCAGTTCTTAATTTCTGAATTCTCAGTTTCAGTAACTACAAAATGCATAATAATTAAACCTTCAAAGAGTTATAAAAGAAGCAAATTTTTGCTCTTCTTCTTCTGAGAGTTTTAAGTTCATATGATGCTTCAATAGGCCAGTAACAGCACAGATAGTTGTTGGAATGATTTGGATGAAGGGGCACTGGGTGCTCAGGCTCATACCTAGTTACAAATTAGCTCTTTCCAAGATTATAACTTGCTAAGTCTGTCTATTATAGCTTATTAATTCAAGAAAGAAATTTCTTAAATCCTATTAATAGAGTGTATGAGTGTGATAACTTTTTCTGTAGCTTTTTAAAAACTCAGGTAAGATTGAAGATGAAAACTGGACATAATTGTTTGCAAAGTCATTGTAAGATATAAAGTCAGTAAATTTTAAACATTTTTGAATACTTTCTTGTACAACACAGCAAGTTGCAGAAACATAAATATCCAGAGTATTTTAGTGTTGTGTAGTATTATGTCCAACTTATATATGGTACAGACAAGGAAAAACAGAGATAGATAAGAAACAAGCCTAAGGTTGTGTGGCTAGCCTTAAAAATTTTCAGTGTTAGATCTGAGACTAGAAACTTATGCTTATCATACTTTCAGCAATATTGTGGTTAAGATGGTGGTTCTGTTGATCATTGTGGAGATCCAGAGTGTCCAATGACAGACCATCAGTTTGACCATCAGTTCTTGTGCCTTGTAATTTTTGCTAAGATATATATTTATTAAGATTCCAGAAAAAAAATTCAGAGTTTTTTTTTTGTTTGTTTTGTTTTTGTTGGTTGGCCATGGGTTTTGAACTCAGAATCTGGGACTGTACCTGAGCTTTTTTCCCTCCAGTTTATAGTGCTACCATTTTGAGAACAGCTCTACTTCCGGTTTTCTGGTGGTTAATTGGAGAAAAGAATCTCATAAACTTTCCAGGCTGACTTTGAACCAAGGTCCTCGAATCTAAAGCTATGAGCCACCTCTGCCTGGCTCAGGGAGCTTTTTATTAGTATCCACAAGAGGGATTTTGTTTATTTGTTTTGTTTTTGTTGCCAGTTCTGGGTCATGGACTCTGGGCCTGAGCACTGTCCCTGGCTTCTTTATGCTCAAGGCTAGCACTCTACCTCTTGAGCCACAGAGGCACTTCCGGCTTTTTTCTATATATGTGGTACTGAGGAATCGAATCTAGGGCTTCATGTATACTAGGCGAGCACTTTACCACTATTCCCAGCCACAAGAGGGATTTTATTGTGACACTTCTATACATGTATACAATGTGTCCCAATCATAATCTCATCCTAAAAGAAATAATTATCAAAAATAGAAGTCCCAAGTGACTTTGGTACACTGGGTATTATATGCACGTTTATCAGAACTAGGGAAGGGGAACATCAAAATGGAGAGACAAAGGATAAAAGGAGAACCAATGCAACAGCAACACTTATTAGACAATATGCTGTGGAGTGGGAACCCAGGAGGGGGGAGGGGGGAGAAAAACAAAGGAGTGGTAAAAGTTTGATAAGAAATGTACTCACTGCGTTATATATTAAATTGTAACCTCTCTGTACATTACTTTGACAATAAAAAATAATAAAAAGTAGAATTAAGTACTTTGATGCTAAAGGCATAATTTATAATAGTCCTTAGGTTTAGATTTAGGCTTTGAGTTTCTAAACTTTGTGTCCATTAATGCTGTTTGAAAATGTCTGATTCAAGGTCTTTTCTTTTTTAAAAATTGATTGAAATGTTCTTGTAGAGCAGAATGGTGAGGTCATTTAACCTGTGTTCTGATTAAGAGGCCATTATTACCCAGGCACTGGTGGTCTCTGCTTTAATCATAGCTACTTGGGAGGCTGAAGTCTCATGATTGTAGTTCTGTGCCAGCATGACTAGGAAAATCCATGAAACTCTTATCTCCATTAACTATGAAAAAGTTGGAAGTGCAGCTGTGGCTTAAGTGGCAGAGCACTAAGTTTGAGCAAAAAAGCTGATAGTGCCCAGGCTCTGATTTCAAGCCTCATGAATGGTACATTCATGTGCGCGCACGCACACACACACACACACACACACACACACACACACACAGAGCCATTATTGCTCTTTCAAGGTGTTTGACATATGTAGTGTAGTCCTATCTTCTTGACTGGTAGATTTTGATATAACATTTTATAGTACATTGAATAATCCTGACATTTATGTAAATGTGGCTAAAGCAGAAAAGCAAATGTTCAACATTATAATGGCTTATTAAGGGGTAATTTATCAGAAAACAGTGATAGGCTCTGAGAATAATACCAGATGGAGTCCCATGGAAAATGAGTTCAGAAATGCCTGCGTGGATATACTGTTAATTAAGATTCAGTTGATATAATTTCTTAAACATTCTCTGCCTCCTGCATTTCACTATTATCTCTTTTCAATTTTTGGCTGCTCTTTCATTTTCTGCCTTGATGTGCTAATACTTACTTTTTCTCCAGTGAGAAGCTATTGGATTGCCTTTTAAACAACAACAACAAAAAGGTGGTTTTGTATAGGTTTTAAATTTCATATCCTAAAGTTTCCAGTTCTCTGTAATTACAGAATAATCATAATTAAATATTCAAAATAATTATTTTGAATAATAAAAAGTACTGTTCACACTTATAGTTATTGAATTTCTAATACTTTCAGGTATATTTCCTAGCAGAAGAGGGGTAGTTTTGAATACTCAACAGAATTGTCTTTGCTCTGAGAACTTTTCCCCAGTGTTATTAATTTCATCTAGTTTGGATTATGTCAGGGACATTTCTTGGTTACAGGAAATGAACATGACTTATGAATTTGTGTTAATTAAAGACAAAGTAACAAATAGGAATAGCAGTGAAGGAAGGTAAAAGTAAGTGGATATTTTCAACTGTCAAAAAACTTTAAATCATATTATATATAAAATATTTTCAGCAAATGTTGTTCTTTAACATGCTAGTTACCTCCATTGCTCTATTGTAGTTTGGATATTATGGGGTAGGAGAATTTATAGAAACAATACTCTGAAATAAGGTTGCTAGCCCCCCTCCCCCCCCTTTTTTTCTTATCCTGGGGTTTGAGCTCAGGCCAGGCAGTATCCCTTAGTTTCTTTTGCACAAGGCTCTCATTCTATCACTTGAGTCACAGCTTCACTTCCAGTGTTTTTTTGGTAGTTTATTGGACTTTCTTCCTTGGACTGTCTTCAAACCATGATCCTCAGATCTTCAGCTCCTGAGTAGCTATGATTATAGATTATAGGCCACCACTGTCCTGTGCAAGATTGCTAACTCCTTTTAAAACAATTTGTTTTTAAATCTTTTTTAAAATAAGGAAACTTTAAAAAAATAGTCACCATTACATAGGCAGGAAAAGTAGAGTTATTGGCTACTTCTACAGGTTATGGTAGTGGAGAGGCCAAGCCTGACTTGCTTGGGCTGCCTGTACTGACTCTCCCCAGTCCTGGATTCCCTGGCTTCATTTTAGTACAACATATTTAAAATATTGGATTCTTATTGAGAAAATATAGATTTGTATTTAATGTATGCTGAGATTCTCTCCTAATTAGAGTAAAAATCCTCAATTTTAGACCTTCCTAGATAAAAGGATATTATGAACAGGGCATACTTTATAAGTAGATTGAGTGCATTCATTTATGATTACATTTGGTAGGAATCAAAGTCCCTAGTAAAATCATCCCTGGGAAAAATATTTCCTTTACAAGTTTAGAGGTCACACTTGAAAGAGAATTTCAAAAGGATTTTTGGTCGAAGCTGCTAATATATTAGCAGGGAATTCAATCCAGTTAAACATGAATGTGTTGCATGTCTATGGTATACAATGCACAGAGTTATCTCTAAAAAATACAAAAAATGAATAAAACAGATTTTTTACTCACAGAGTTTATGGTTTCATAGCAGAAATCAATTTAATAAAATGTGTGATAATATAGTTCATCTTTTTTGTCAGGGGAAATTTTATTCTTGTATAGTTTTCCCAGGAGCACTCAGATGGTTATAATACAGACACAGAAAAAGTTAATTCTTAGCTTCTTTTTTACTTTATTCTACATGTGAAACAAATTGAAGTGGCCTTTTCCCTCTTTTTTTTTTTTTTCTTTTGTGGTGCTGGAGATTGAACGTAGGGCCTTGAACATACGAAGCAAGTACTATGCCAGTGAACCACAATTATTTTTTTGTTAGTCCTGGGGCTTGAACTCAGGGCCTGAGCACTGTCTGTGCCTTCATTTTGCTCAAGGCTAGCACTCTGCCACTTGAGCCACAGCACCACTTCTGGCCTTTTCTGTCTATGTGGTGCTGAGTAATCAAACCCAGGGATTCATATATACAAGGCAAGCACTCTTGCCAGTAGGCCATATTCCAAGCGCTGAAGTACAATTTTTTTTATAATAAAATTGAACATTCATGCAGAAATAGAATCCATTAGTGACCCACTCTATATCTCTCCTCAAACTATGAGGAAGATTCTGTTCTGTTCTCTTACCTTACACACTAGATGATATTGAAGCAAATCCTAGACATGTTCCTTTACATGGAAAGCTTCGCTATGCAAGGAGTCTTTACAAAAAATAGTATAGTTATTACTCTTCACAACTAACAGCAACTTAATAATGCCATTTAACATGCTGGCATTTTTATTAGAAATGACATAAATACACCCCAATAATTGCTTAATGCCTTTTAAGTTTAACCCTCTGCATCTCTTTTCCTTTCTAATTTTTTTTGTCTTTGAGAATTTTCCATGACCAGATTGTTCTCTATGAGTGTCCTCTTATTGTTTCATGGTATAGTTTAGTAAGTTCCTCTGCCTTTTTTATTTTCTGAAAATTGATAATTAAGTATTCAAGGTTTTATCCAATTTGTTAGACTATTTTGGATTAGGATATGGTCCTCCATCTTCAATACAAGACAAGAAAGATACAGATTTATAATGTGTGCTTCTGTGTTTGACATTCTGATTCTCTGTCTCCATCTTTCTGAAATGAGAAACAAATGATGATCAATGCTTGCATACATTAGTTCATTTAGAGCTGCTCAATGCTGAGTGTCTAGAATGCTTTTATAAAGAGAAAAATGCAGTTTGCTTAAAACATGATTGAAATTTGTGTAGCAAAAGGAGGGCTAATATCTAATTTTTACCTTTTATGTATACATTTTTGGAATGATGTATTTATTATTCTTCAAGAGAGAAAGTAAGGGTTGACCACTTCTCCTTAGTTATTATGGCTAATTGTATGCATCAACTTGAGTGGGCTAAGGATTTCCAGATAGCTGGCAAAGCTATTTTTGGGTGAGTATAAGGATGTTCCTAGAAGAGATAGTATTTTGATAAATAGATTGAGCAAATATCTCCCTTATCAATGTTGATATCTACCTTGGACCACTCCTAACTTTACTAGCAATATTTTAAGAGCTTAATGTTAGGTGTTATCATATTTATTTTAATATATTTCAGTGTAACTCTACTCTGCCAGAAATAAACTTAGTATATATATGCTTGTGGGGCACTAGCTTGCAGATTTAAGAGGCTGTCCTAGCAGGCCTGCCTCTTCTCCAGCCCTGGGGCCATGTGGCTCCTAGCACCGCCTGCCTTCTCCAGGTCCAGAACGGGAAAGGTGGCTCTAACCAGCCCCACCTCCTGCCTCAGACCTCGTATGGGCCAAGATGGGCATGAGTGATGAACCCAGAGGCAGTCCTGGGGGGCCGTGATGACTGCCCTTAGGGGAAGTCCCATGATGCCACTCTTGGAGGACAGCCTAACTAGCCTATCATCATGCCTAGCTAGCAGCTCCAAATCCCTCCCCTTCCTGCTGTCATTACTGCTATATAAATCCAATCCCAGAATAAAGGCCTCCGATGTTTGCTTGACTTCTCCCCGAATCACCTGTGTGTCCTATGTCCTACCTTAAATGTAAGGAGGGCTTGGGGTGGGCAGTTTCACAGCTCTTTACCTCTTCTCAGTTCTACCCCCCTGGGATATGCTCCCTGCTTCCCCTGTGGTACAGGAGAAGCACTCGGAGCCGAGTTTCCCTGACATAATTGGAGCCTGAACATGCTGCAAACGAATGTGGGGCTTAGAAGCTCTACCAGCGAGCCAAGTAACCTTTCCTGGAGGTGAGAGTATCCCCATTATCCCTGTTAAAAACAGATGAGAAAAACTCAAAGTCAGCGGAGTGACCCACCTTTCAAGGTTTTGAGGTTCACGCTCCAAAATACCAGATTGGATATTTCAGATTCTTGTGCCATACAGATTTGGGAGACCCTGACCCATGCTTGTTGGGGATTCATCTTGGCCTTAAGGGGGGAAGGGCGAGGAGAGTGCTTCCCAGAAGCCACCCTTCCCCTAGCCCTGGGGCAGTGTGGAAGTGAGCCACACCTATCTCCTTCTGTGTCCGGAACCAGAAGGGATAGCTTTGAGACCATCCCCCACCTTGCGCCAGCCAGCACATGTGCTCTCCTTTCTCAGGCTTTGCCCAGAGGGCGGTACTATGGGAAGTGACGTTAGCCCATGAGGGAGGTCCTTGCAAACTACTCTTGGATGGACAAGCTAGCCAGCCTATCGCCAGCTCATGCTCAATCCTTGTCATCACTATTATATTACTGTGAGCCCCTCCCGATTAAATTAGATTGCTCTCCAAAGCATCTCGGAGATCCGTCTGTGCCTGGCTTCCTTGGTGGATAAGGAGGGAGGAAAAGGGGATCTTGTTTGGCCACATGCACCTTAGGCTAGCCCGTGTCCCTTTGCTCCACCTTGGCTGCCTACTGATCGGGTGCCCAGGGAAAAGGGTGAAAAGGGGAGCACTGATAAGGGAGTAAACTTAGCATCCCCACACCAGGGGAGGTAAATCTAGCCCGGCAATTAGTGGCCCGAACGTGGGGCTTGAGCCCGTGGGAGGGAGTCCGGCAGCTACAGGCAAGCCCTAAGGGAATTGGAGTAGAGTCTCTGGGACACGTAGTTCTCCCATCAGGTCAGCAAAGACAATGGGACAGATTCAGAGTAGGTGGAATCATTCGCCCCTTATTGATTAGGGCGAGAACTGGAAGGCGGAGAGAACTGGAAGGAAGTGGAGTTGGGAGAGGAACTCCCCCTTGTGACCTTCCAAGCTATCAAGACCCTTAAGGCCTGCTTTTCCTTGGACCCAGGGGAGAGTCCCTGGACTCAGGAGAGGGCAGCAGGGGGGAATTTTGATTTGGAGAGGGCGATGCCCCACTCCGAGGGGCCCAGGGAAGAGCGTGAGTCTGATCTCCAAGACCCCGGACTAGCTGCCATGGCCCCGAGGCACGTGGTGGGAGAACAATGTGCTCAGGGGCCCCTGCTGGCTCGCTACCCCTCCCCCACAGAAGGCCCGGCTAAGCTCCATACATATGCAGATTTAAGGAGCCCGGCTGAGAGGCATCAGCAGCCCAGTGGCTGCAGCAGCATGCATTCACCGAGCTCAGACCAGCAAATCTCAACCTGGTAGCCATCTCAGCCTCTTGGCAGCCCCAGGAGATACAAGATTTCAGAGAATTCAGGAAAATAGTCATCGAGGGAGGGGGACCGAACACCCACTGGGGGGAGAGCCTACTCGAGGGTGTGGCTCACCGGTTTTCTACCGCTCAGGAGTGGAGAAGCCTGGCCCGGTCACTGCTTGATAGAACAATGTATGAGGAGTGGTGTTCCCTTTTCAGATATGAGTGCTATGCTCAGGCAGAGAGAAATCAGGCCACCAATCCACCAATCCCCATAACCTTTGGCATGCTATTTGGATCCACCCGCCCCCAACAGGCTGCCTTCCCTGCCCCCTACTGGGAGCAGATACAGGCTGTGGGACTGGCTGCCGCATGGCATGGCTTGGAAGAGGGGTCCCTAGAGACCCCGGCAGTAAAAGCTACCCAAGGGACCAATGAGAGTCTTGCAGCCTTTGTTGGCCGAGTGAGGGACAATCTCCACCGACAGTTTCCTGGGTCCCAGGTAAATCAATTTCTAAGGACCCTGGTGTGGGAAGGTATGACATCAGAATGCAGATTGGCTTGTGCAGGAGTAAAGGAGAGATCTGTGGACAGCTGGATTTATGCTTGTTGGGGCATCAGCGCATGAGCCCGCCAGGCAGAGCCGCTGACCACTCTGCTTACTAAAGAGCCTGCCCCTGCCCCCACCAGTGAGGTAAGCAGGGAGCGCTGTTACCAATGTGGTGGCTGGGGCCACTTCAAGAGGGAGTGTCCTTCTGGTCTTGTAAGATCTGGTGCCTCGAGAGGACAGCCCTCTGGCTGGGCCAAGGAGCTACCCACAAAACCTTGCCCTGCTGGAAAAAGGGATTACATTGGCAAAAGGATTGCAAGTCCAGATTTTGATACTAAGGGGAGGCCTTTAAACTAGTAGTGGGGCACCCTCCAGCCCCGTCACCCAAAGGAGGCGATCAGTCCAGTGATCAGCCCAGTGATGGGCTTAATGACCAGCCTGAGGCGCTCTGGGCAGTCCCAACAGTTCCGAAAACGAGGCTAAAGACAGAAATTATTATATCTGGAAAGAGGCTCCGATTCTTAATTGATACAGGAGCAGATCAGACTATATTAAAGAAGGAGGGGGTGCCTCCGTGGTGGGACTTAATCCCCGGACCACAGACCTTGGGGGTGGGAGGCATAGCTGAGAGTGAGACAACCAGGGACTGGCTTCCCTGGGATGACATGAACGGTGGCAAGGGAATAGTGCGTCCCCTGATAATGACAGGCTTACCAGATAACCAGCTAGGATGGGATATCTTGGGGAAAGTTGAGGCCTCGATCATCACAAGCTAGGGCCTGTCAGGTGGCCCTAGTGGCTATCAGAGACTGACTCCTTCCAAGGCCTCAGGGCAGGAGGCTCCTGTTTCTTCTACAGGGCCTCACCTCCAATTCTATAGGCCACTGTTCCTACAGTCCCTGCCATTCGATGGCTTCCAGGTCCCCCGGTGTGGGTGGAACAGTGGCCACTTCCCTCAAACAAGCTAGAAAGATTAAAGGATAATATCAGAACAACTGTCCCTAGGGCATATTAGACCTTCTCTGAGCCCTTGGAACAGCCCTGTACTTGTTGTACAAAAGGCCTCAGGAAAATGGAGGATGGTACAGGACCTAAGAAAAATTAATGAGCAGATAATCCCTGCTCGCACCCCTTTACTGGGGCTGCCATGGATCCCTTCCATTCCTTGGGATCGGAATTTCATTATAATTGACATCAAGGACTGTTTCTTTTCCATTCCCCTTGACCCCCAGGACTGTGAAAAGTTTGCTTTCTCTGTGCCGTCGGTTAACTACCAGGGACCAGACCAGAGGTATGAGTGGGTAGTCTTACCTCAGGGCATGGTTAATAGTCCTGCCTTCTGCCAACATTATGTGTCACAAGTTCTTCAACCTCTTAGGAGCCAGTCAGATATTATTTTATATGTCTATATGGATGACATCGTTATTGGAGCAGCAGATATCCAAGTGCTAGACGCTGCCTATAGCAAGCTACAAACACTCCTACAAAGAGGAGGACTGCTTATAGCCAGTGACAAGGTTCAGAAAGTATACCCCTTTAAGATCTTGGGGGCAGAACTTAAACTAGACTCTGTGTGCCCCCTTAAGCCCCAGTTATCCTTCCAGTCATCTTATACTCTGGTGGAGATGCAAAGACTGTTGGGGGAGATTCACTGGTTAAAACCCTGGCTTCACCTGCCTACAGAGGAGCTGCTTCCACTCCATGACTCTTTGAAGGGCAAAGCGCCCACTGATGTTATTACAATAACTCCATCACTCCAAGCAATATTCCAAAAAATCCAAATGGCCCTAAATATGGCACGGTTGGCCCACTACAAGCCTGAGTGCCCACTTTGCCTTTGGATCCTTCCCGGGTCTGAGCTTTCCTCAGCCGCTATTACTCAGTCAGGCGAGCCTCTCCAATGGGTCCATGTATCAGTGGGAGGAGCTCCCAGGGTTTATTCCCAACTAGACCAGCTAGCTGACTTGATAATCAAGGGCAGGGATACTTCCCTGAGACATTATGGGCGAGATCCTGATGTGCTAACCATTTCCTACCAGCTGTCAGATTTTGAATGGGTCAGAAGAAATAATGAACGGGTGTTCAGTGCCCTGGAGGGTTTTATGGGAAAGGTAGATTGGCATTATGGCACCTCGAGGTGGGTGACCTCATTTTCCAGGCTACAATGGACCTCTCCTGTACTTTTCTCTACCAGGCCTCTTGTCAAGGCTGCCAATGTGTTTACAGATGGGGGAAGAGCGGGGTCTGCCATGGTGGTATGCTGTGCCTCCCCTCCTGCCGATGGTAAAGAAAACACCCATTACTTTGAGGCAGTTACTGGATCTGCACAGTTTAAGAAACTGTACACAGTCGCCCTGGCACTGACCCATGTCAAACAGCCAATGAACCTGTTTTCTGACAGTTTGTATGTGGTTAATTTGCTACCAAACCTGGTGTCCTCATATATTAAATTAGATGAAAACCCAATCACCCCTCTGATGATCCAAGTCAGGTCTCTGTTAAAAGAGCGGGCTGAGCCTATATTCTTACAGCACCTTTGCGGACACCAAGGACTGCCGGGGGACCTGACACAAGGTAATCATATAGCCACTAATGGGACTATTGTAGCTATGGTTATTGTACAACCTCAAAATCTTCAAATGGCCCAAGGACTCCATGAGCGTACACACTTAAGTTGGAGAGGGTTGCATCAGAGATTTCCTTCAATTCCTATAAAAGACTTAAAAAAGATTATTAGGACTTGCAAGTCATGCCCTTTCTGCAAGTCCCTCCTCTGCATTATCCTGGGGTTAACCCCAGAGGCCTAAAGCCTAATGTTATCTGGCTGACTGATGTAACCCACTATGCTCCTTTCGGATGGTTGAAATATATATTTATGTCCATAGATACCCATTCTCATGTTTGCTGGGCCACGGCCCATTCAGGGGAAAGAGCACGGCAGGCTGAGAGCCACTTTCTACAATGTTTTGCTATCCTAGGGCTCCCATTACAGGTAAAGATAGATAATGGACCTTGTTTCATCAGCAAGCCTTTACAGGCCTTTTTCCAAAAGTGGAATATTAAACATACCACTGGAATACCATACAACCCAAAGGGTCAGGCCATAATTGAGAGGCATAATAAGACCCTGAAGGATCAATTATTAAAACAAAAATGGGGGAAGCCCCCCTGACCAGTTGAGGACAGCGATGTTTACACTGAATATTTTAAACTTCTCTAAGGACCAAGCTCTGTCGGCTTTCCAGAGACATTGGTCAACGCAGACACCTTACTTAAAGGTGGAAGTCCGTTGGAAGGACCCCCTTACAGGAGCATGGCAAGGCCCAGACCCACTGATCACTGCGGGAAGAGGCTTTGCATGCGTTTTCACAACTGGGGAACTGAATCCAATTTGGATAACAGCTAGAGACTTAAAATATTGTTCATCAGAATGACCACCCAAGGGCACCTGCCCTTGAGGGATGTCTCTCCTTGTTTTCTCTTGAGGAAAACAAAGACCATGGTGGATTTCTCCATGGAGAAATGGGAAAGCCTGCCTGTACCAGTGATGGACCCAGTGTCGGCCCTGTTTCTTCCCTGGACCTTGCCTGGCGCCTTCTGGCGTAATGTTTGCTGTGGCAGCATGGCCCACAGCGTTGCACAAGAATTAAAGGGAAATTTTGCACACTGTTGTTCCTTCCTTCACTCCCCACTTTGCTGCTTATCTTAGGGGCCCCCATTGGAGGGAAATAGGAGCTAAAGGGTTTGGACACCTTAATGTTTTATGATAAATGTTTACAATAAGCAAGGGATTGGTACCTTGCTGCAATGTTTTCTATAAAGTGTTTACTAACTTCAATCGTTAAGTTACCAGCACCCTGGCTGCCAAGTCACCAGGACCTGAACCTGCCTCTACCTCACCCTCGAGGGAAGGGAGAGCCATCTGCACTACCTTGAGTGACACTGAAATGGACCAGGACTCCTCTATCTCCTATGGCCTGAGCCAGATAAGAGACCCTCTATTGCATTGTGCCTGTGTTATAATTGCTCATGTGTTGCAGTTGCTCATGTTGCATTTGCCTTGTGTTATGATTGCTTATGCTCATGTCTGCTTGATGCTTCCATTTGCATTATGTTTGCATTGTCCTGTGCTAGACAAATTGGTCTCTTATATTGTGAGCAAAAAGCCAGAGCTGTCCAGACAACAAGTGGCCTTTGGCCTTTAGCCATTTAGGAACTCCATGAGGTTGGTCACACGCCCATTAGGACCCGCTGCTCACTGAGGTCTGCTAGCATGAGAAAAAATTAACAAGGCTTTCTTTCAAGTGCCAATTCCACTCTCCCCAAGTCCCCTTATCGGGCTGGCCAGCCCCGCAGGCAGGTTGGCCTGAAGTGCTAGTGCGTTAGCCAAAGACGGGTAAGATCCCCCATGGGGCTGGGGGGCAACCTAAGACATGGCGCGCCCTCAAGTAAGGCGCCTCCTGCTGTTCAAAAAGAAAACAAAAAAAGGGGCAGATGTTGGGGATTCATCTTGGCCTTAAGGGGGGAAGGGCGAGGAGAGCGCTTCTGAGAAGCCGCCCTTGCCCCAGCCCTGGGGCAGTGTGGAAGTGAGCCACACCTATCTCCTTCTGTGTCCGGAACCAGAAGGGGTAACTTTGAGACCATCCCCCACCTTGCGCCAGCCAGCATGTGTGCTCTCCTTTCGAGGGCTTTGCCCAGAGGGCGGTACTATGGGAAGTGATGTTAGCCCATGAGGGAGGTCCTTGCAAACTACTCTTGGATGGACAAGCTAGCCAGCCTATCGCCAGCTCATGCTCAATCCTCATCATCACTACTATATTACTGTGAGCATCTCCCGATTAAATTAGATTGCTCTCCAAAGTGTCTCCGAGATCCGTCTGTGCCTGGCTTCCTTGGTGGGTAAGGAGGGAGGAAAAGGGGATCTCATTTGGCCACGTGCACCTTAGGCTAGCCAGTGTCCTTTCGCTCCACCTTGGTGGCCGCCTGCTGGTCGGGCGCCCAGGGGAGAGGGTGAAAAGGGGAGCACTGATAAGGGAGTAAGCTTAGCATCCCTGCACCAGGGGAGGTAAATCTAGCCCGGCAATGCTGTCCTGTGGTTGATTAACCACTTTCGTGGGAGATATGGGACCAGCTGGGGCAGAACTGGAAGACAGCAGACCTGACTTGGGAGAGGACCTCCCTCTTGTGGTCTTCCCAATCCTCAAGCCCCTTAAGCCCTGCTTTTCCTCAGACTCATTAGAAGAGAAACTATGGGCTTGGGAAAAGGCTGCAAAGGAGAGTCCTGGAGGGGAGGGAGACGGCTCTCCTGCTGACCAGCAGGAGGGGGGCTTGATGCCCCATTCCGATGGGTCCACAGATGACTATGGGCCTGATCCCAATTATCGGCCTGGTCCCAGGGTCCCGAACTAGATGCTCCAGTCCCAAGACACGTGGCGGACGAGCGGGGTGGAGGGGGGCCTCTGCAGTCTCTCCACTCTTCCCCCACCTAACGCTCTGCTCGGCCTCGTGCGGACCCGAGAAGGCCCGCCGAGCCGCTGCTCTGCAGCCACCATGGCACTCACTCACCAAGCATGGGCACCCCAGCAGATGTTGACCTGGGATGCATCCCAACCCGTTGGCAATCCTGGGAGACCCAGGACTTTCAAGAACTTAGAAAAGCAGTTGCTGATGGGGGGACCGAATTCTCCCTGGGCTGAGACCCTCCTCTGTGGCCTGGCTCATTGATTTTCCACCACCCAAGATTGGAGGAGGTTAACCCAGACCATGCTTTCTAGAACACTGTACATAAACTAGTATGCCTTTTTTAGACATGCGTGCTATGCTCAGGCTGAGAGAAATCAAGCTACCGATCCCCCAATCCCCATAACCTTTGAAATGTTGTTTGGGTTCACTGATCTGCACGCTACAAGCCTCCAACAGGCTGCTTTTCCTGCCCCCCTATCGAGATCAGGCATGGGCCCTGGGATTGGCAGCATGGAAAAGCTTAGGGAGGGGCCCCTCGAAGACCCCGATACCAGGAATTACTCAAGGGGCTATGGAGGACCTTGCCACCTTTATTGACAGGGTGGAGAGAAGTCTCCAGGAGAACGCTTCTGAGTCCCAGCTGGACTAGCTTGTCAGGGCCCTTGTGTGGGACAGAATGACCTCAAACCACAAACTGGCTTGTGCAGGAATGAAGGACAGATCTATGGAAAGGTGGGTATTTGCCAGCCAGGATGTCAGAGCTCAGGCCTGCTGGACACAGTCGTTGATTGCTTTGCTTACTGAGGCATCCACCCCTGCCCCCACCAGCGAGGCAAGCAAGGGGCCTTGTTGTGGGTATGGCGAGGCAAGTAATGGGCTCTGTTATGAATGTGGCGGCCAGGGCCACTTTAAGAGAGAGTGTCCTTCAGGCCCCATAAAATCTGGTGCCTCACAAGAACAACCCTCAGGCCAGGCTAAAGCGCTGCCTAAGACACCTTACCCCCGGTGCAAGAAGGGATTTCATTGGCAAAGGGATTGCAAGTCCAGGTTTGATGCTAGGGGGAAGCCTTTAAACTAGTAGTGGGGTGCCCTCCATCACCCAAAGGAGGCGACCAGTCTAACGGCCATCCCAGTGACCAGCCTGGGGCTCACTGGGCAGTCCCAACAGTCCCGGGAATTAGGCCAAAAATAGAAATTATTATAGCAGGGAAAAAGTTCCAATGTTTAATTGACACCGGAGCAGACCAGACTATACTAAGAAAGGAGGAGGTTCCCCCACAGTGGCAGCTGATCCCCAGGCCTCTGTTGTCGGGGGTGGGGGGTGATGCTAGTTGTGAGATAACCAGGGACTGGCTTGCCTGGAGTGATATAGACAGTAGCAAGGGAGAAGTGCACCCCCTGGTGGTGACTGGCCTAACAGTAATCTGCTAGGACTGGATATTTTGGGGGAAGCTGAGGCGTTGATCACCACAGGTCATGGCCTGTCAGGTGATCCTAGTGACTATCAGGGAGTGTCCCCTTTCAAGGTCTCGGGGCAGGAGGCTCCCGTCCCTCTTACAGGGCCTTGCCCCCAATTCTAGTGGCCACTGTTCCTGCCATCCCTGCCATCTGATGACTCCCGGGGCCCCCCAATGTGGGTGGAACAGTGGCCACTCCCCCTAAACAACTTAGAAAGATTAAAGGAAATAATATCAGAACAACTAGCCCTAGGACATTAGACCCTTCTTAAGTCCTTGGAACAGCCCTGTATTCGTTATACAAAAGGCCTCAGGTGAGTGGAGAATGTTACAGGATCTAAGAAAATTAATGAGCGGATAATTCCCCCAGAGACCCCTTTGTGAGGGCTGCTGTGGATCCCCTCCATTCCTCGGGATCAGGTTTTTATTGTAATATACATCAAGGACTGTTTCTTTTCCATTCCTCTTGACCCACAGGACTGTGAGAAGTTTGCCTTCTCCTTCCCCTTGGTTAATTACCAGGGGCCAGACCAAAGGTATGAGTGGGTAGTTCTACCCCAGGGCATGGCTAACAGTCCGGCCTTCTGTCAACATTATGTGTCACAGGTCCTCCAACCTCTTCAGACCAGGCCAGATATTATTTTGTATGTCTACATGGATGACATCATTATTGGGGTGGCAGATGCCCAAGTGCTGGAAGCTGCCTATAGGAGGCTATGGATACTCCTACAAAGGGGAGGATTCAGACTGTATATCCCTTTAAGGTTTTGGGGGGCTGAACTTAGATTCTGTTTGCCCCCTTAAGCCCCAATTATCCTTCCAGTCATCCTATACCTTGATGGAGTTGCAAAAACTGTTAGGTGAGATTAATTGGCTAAGACCTTGGCTTCACCTGCCTACCGAAGAGGAAGAGCTGCTTCTGCTTTTTGACACTCTAAAGGATAAAGCCCCCACTGGTGTTATTACAATAACTCCGTCACTTCAAGAAATATTTCTGGGGGCTGGGGATATAGCCTAGTGGCAAGAGTGCCTGCCTCAGATACACGAGGCTCTAGGATCGATTCCCCAGCACCACATATACAGAAAATGGCCAGAAGCAGCGCTGTGGCTCAAGTGGCAGAGTGCTAGCCTTGAGCGGGAAGAAGCCAGGGACAGTGCTCAGGCCCTGAGTCCAAGGCCCAAAACTGGCCAAAAAAAAAAAAAAAAAAAAAAAAAAAGAAATATTTCTGAAAATCCAAACGGCCCTAAATATGGCACAGTTGGCTCGTTATAGGCCCGAATGCCCCCTTTGTCTTTGGATCCTTCCTGGCTCAGAGCTTTCCTCAGCTGTTATTACCCAGTTAGGCGAGCCTCTCCAATTGGTGCATACATCAGTAGGAGGAGCTCCCAGGGTTTATTCACAGCTAGACCACCTAGCTGACCTGGTAATTAAGGGCAGGGACACCTCCCTGAGGCATTATGGGTGGGATCCTGATGTGTTAGTTATTGCCTACCGGCTGTCAGAGTTTGAGTGGGTTAGAAGAAACCACAACTTGGTGTCTAGCACCTTGGAGGGTTTCATGGGGAAGTTAGATTGCCATTATGGCACTTCAAGGTGAGTGACCTCATTTTCAAGGCTACAGTGGACTCCCCCCTCCCCATACTTTTATCTACCAGACCTCTTATCAAATCTGTAAGTGTTTTTACAGATGGAGGAAAGGCAGGGTCTGTCGTGGTGGTATACTCCGCCTCCTCCCCTGTCAATAGGAAAGAAAACACCCACTACTTTGAGCCGGTTACAGGGTCTGCACAGTTTAAGGAGCTGTATGCAGTTTCCCTGGCACTAACCCATGTTCAACAGCCGATGAACCTATTTTCTGACAGTTTGTATGTAGTCAATTTGTTACCAACCCTAGTATCCTCATATATTAAATTAGATAGAAATTCAATTAGTCCTCTGATGATCCAAGTCAGGTATTTACTAAAACAATGGGCTGAGCCTATATTCTTGCAGCACCTTCATGGACAACGAGGACTACCTGGGAACCTGGCACAAGGTAACCAAATGGCTGATCATCTGGCCACTAATGGGACTATTATAGCTACAGCCATTACACAGCCTCAAAATCTTCAAATGGCTCAAGGACTCCATGAGTCTATGCATTTAAATTGGAGAGAGTTACATCAAAGATTCCTTTTAGTTCCTGTGAAGGACTTGAAAAGATCATAAGGACATGCAGATCATGTATGCCATTTCTGCAGGTCCCAGCTCTGCAGTCTCCTGGAGTTAACCCCAGAGTCCTTAAGCCTAATGTTATCTGGCAAACTGATGTAACCCACTATGCTCCCTTTGGGAAGTTAAAATATATATTTATGTCCATAGACACCCATTCACATGTGTGCTGGGTAACTGCCCATTCGGGTGAAAGGGCCCGGCATGCTGAAAGCCACTTTCTACAATGTTTTGCTATCCTGGGGCTTCCTCTACAGGTAAAGACAGATAATGGACCTTGCTTCATTAGCAAACCATTGCAGACATTTTTCCAAATATGGAACATTAAACATACCACTGGAATACCATACATCTCGAGGGGTCAGGCCATAATTGAGAGGCATAATAAGACCCTAAAGGACCAATTATTAAAACAAAAGTGGGGGGGAGCAGTCCCCATGACCAGTTAAGGACAGCTATGTTTACATTAAATACTTTAAATCTTTCCAAAGACCATCCTCTGTTGGCTTTTCAGAGGCATTGGTCAAACCAGACACCTTATTTAAAGGTGGAAGTCTGTTGGAAGAACCCCCTCACTGGAGCATGGCGAGGTCTGGACCCACTTATCAGTGTGGGAAGGGGCTTTGCATGTGTCTTCCTGATTGGGGATCCAAGCCCAATTTGGATACCAGCTAGAGACTTAAAGTATTGTTCATCAGAACAACCACCCAAGAGCACTCGCTCTTGAGGAATGTCTTCTCCTTGTTCTCTCAAGGAACAAACAAAGACCATGGTGGATTTCCTCCTGCTCCTCCATGGAAATACGGGAAGCCTGCCTGTGTGCATCAGTGGTGGATGACATCGGAGGCAGCCAGCCTCCCTTCCTCCCAGTGCCCGGTCCTGCTTGCTTCCTGGACTCTGCCTTGGCATCTTTCGTGGCACAATATTTTTGCTGTGGCGATATTGCCTGCAGCTTTGCACAAAAACTGGAACGGAGTATTGCACTATTGTTTCCCTTTTGCCTTTCCCCTGCTGCTGAGCTTAGGGGTTACCGTTGGAGGGAAATAGGCGTTGATGGTTTGGCACCTTGCTTCAATGTTTATGATAAAATGTTTACTAACCACATGCATTAAGTTACCAGCACCTTGGCTGCCGTGGACCTCCAGAGTCACCAGAGCCTGAACCTGCTTCTACCTCACTGCCAGAGAAGGAGAATCCTGCCTGTGTTACCTTGAGTGGCGCAGAAACAGACTAAAAACTCCCATTTTCCCTGGACTGAGCCAGATGGGTAGCTCTCTCATCTACTACCCTTTCTGGGAGAGGCCCCCATTTGCCTTATGTTTACATTTGCCTTATGTTTACACCTGCCTTATGTTTACATCTGCCTTATGTTTACATTTGCCTTATGTTCACATTTGCCTTATGTCTACATTTGCCTTATGTTTACATTGCCTCCTGCTAGGACAAATAGATCTCCCATATTTCTTAAGCAATAAGCTAGGGCTGTCCAGCCAATGGTGGTCCTTTGCTTTTAGCCATCTGGAAACCCTATGAGGTTGGTCACATCACCCACCAGGACGCGCAGCCTACCGGGGTGTACAGGCATGAGGCAGAAATAACAGGGCTTTCTCTTGAGTGCCAATCCCACTCTCCCCACTCTTCCACTGGGCTGGCAGGCCCTGCAGGTAGGTTTGCCTGAAGAGCTAGGGTGTTAGCCAATGATGGGTATGACCTCCCATGGTGGGGGGGTGTTGAACCTGGGTAACTGCAGTCGAAATCAGGACACGGGGGATGCAAGGCGAGTGAACCAATGCATACTTTATTCCAAGAGGGCCAGGGTTTATATAGGGTTAGAAACCAATTTTACAATTACAGGGTAAAAGATCAATACAGCATGACATATGTCTCAAATACAGAAGTGGAGGAAATTTCCTACTGTGAGGGCAGGAACTTGATACAAATGCCTTTCTAATAACAGGAGGTAGTGACTACAAAGATTATTGATATCAAAACAAGGAACTGTATACAACAGAGGTAGAACTAATTATCTCCTAGCTACTATCTCCTTAAGGCTAGATAACATCAATCTTGACTTCTCCAAATACTTGTGAAATAACAGTGAGGAGACTTTCCTGTTTATAGTGAGAATCTAGTGAGGAGACTTTCCTGTTTACAGAGAGAATCTAACACTAAAGGCAGCTGGTCTAGCAAGTCTCCTAAGGGAGACTTGCTAAGTAGGGGGAAAGAGGAGATTCTCACAACAACTGGTGGCTTCCTTTGGCCCACAAACACCAGAAACTCCTTTCTGGGAATGTGTTCCCAAGGGCCTATTAGTGTGCTAATGAGGCATCAGAGTAACCGTGCCGGGGCTAAACTTTTCCACTGGTTGGAGACTTTAATTCTCCAACAATTCCCCCTTTTTTATTAATTTTCCACAGCCGCTTCTCTAGAAAGTTTAAGGGCAGTGAGTAAAACATCAGAGGAATTATTCCTAGTGTAACGCTTCATTATAGCTAAGATAGAACAATATCCTAAGAAAAAGACACATATCATAAGTATTAAGGCAATAGAAGCACTTCCAACACTATGGGTAATACTTTGCCACCACCCCCTAGGGTCTAGTCCTTCTAAGGTCTGAGCTAGTCCTTGGGCTATGTCATCAATAGAGGAGGCATCTGGCAATTCCTTTTGAAAAGCTTAAAAAACCTCCCTGTACAAGCTTTGTTCACTTAACGTACCATTTAGTAGGGCTCCATCTATAAGCATTTGTATATCATTCCATTCATATTCAGAGGCATTATATTTATAAGGTGTTACACAGACATGACTAGAATTCCAATCGCAAGTCAAAAACAATCGTTGCTGTAAAGCCAGATATTTCTGTCCAAGCCAAAACACTCCTCCTTTAACAGCTTCTATCTCATCTTGAAGGTGGGCATTTACTTCCAGCTGGTGCTGCCACAGATTGTGGGAGTCCTGGTGCCACTGCACCATAAAGTCATGAGTTTGTACAGATTGTCGCAATGCGGCTCCGGATACTGCTGCAGTTGTAGCAATGGCAATCAGTCCAACAAGTCCTGCAATAATCAGTCCAATGGCACAACGACTCCTCCTCAGAAGCCGCTTGAAAAACTGCATTACCAATCCTTGTACAGGTCCTCCAGCCCAGGGACGATGCATGCAAACAGGAACCCAAAGGGAGTTACGCTGGGTTAAAATCATGATCCTATCTTGACTAAAATTAAAGGTGACATTGTTATTCAAGCAAGTATACAATTTACAATTTATGCTGGTAATGGCATTCTTAGTTATGTTTATGGGGCCGACCATCAGTACTTGTGGAAAATGAACACAAGCAGAGATATTGTAGGTCTTTACAACTGTGAATTTGTAGGAGGCCGAGGATCCTTTAGTTCCTGAGTAAGTTCCATTGGCCAGCAATACAGGAGCCAGAGAAGCTGCTAATTTCCAGAGATGACGTTGTGGAGGAAATAGCCTGTTTCCATGGGCGAGAGCAGGCCAGGGGTCACTAAAGCCTGCTCCAAACCACCCTAAAAGCTGTTTAGCAGACATGGCATTGGACATGTTCATAGATAAAGTAGGGTCACAAGATGAGTTATATTCAGTGCAGTTTTTCAACCACACACCAAAAGGTCCCCAATCATACCAAGTATGCTGGGATGTATTCCAAATACTTGGAAAAATTCCTCGACAACTTTCCCAATGTCTTTCAGTAGGTATGAGATCCCACAGACCAGGAAGACAGTCTAATCAGCCGAGTTCTACTGGAGTTATATGAACCTCCATGCTGAATCCAATATTGATATCTAAAAGGGTAACATGGGGAACGGCCTTGACAGATAGCTTTAGAGAACTGAGAATAAGAGAAGTTAAATGATCTTTTCTCTTCCATAGGAAAGACTGGAATGCCAGACCCATAGGGGGAGAGAGTAAATTAGGAATAGATGTAAAAACAGAGACAGGGGCTTTTGTCCATAAATATGGACGTAATAAAGGAGGGTTAGAAAATATAGGCCCAATACATTACCTCTGATGTAGCCCCTACAGGTTACCAGTGCACACCTGTCCATTTGAATGGCCTTATCACTTGAATGAGAATGTCTCACCCCCTTGATGGACAGAGGGGTGTTTGTTGCTGGATCCACTGGAGCAGGTGCTAGAAAGATGGGCTGTCTTCTGTAGAAACATAAGCATACCCTCGCCCCTGGGTTAACTCCCCGGGACCCAATCTAGCCCAACCCCTAGCCCAACCCCCAATCTATTCCAAACTGGCTGGGGTTTGTTTTGCATAGGCAGAGCTAGGAAGTGTTGCTCAGCTCTTGCTAAAACATCTCCTTGAGGCAAATTTAAAAAGTTAAGGACAAATAGTGCTTCTGCAATAGCAGCTCGGGCTGTTTTATAAATACTTTTCATAGAAGTTGCATATCCCTCAGTACTATCCATACTCCCCCTCTTTAGTTTTTTAATTTGCGTTTTTAATGTATAATGAGCTCTTTCTACTATACCTTGACCTTGAGGATTGTATTTAATTTCTGTAACATGAAGAATGTTATGAAATTCTAAAAATTTTCGTACCTGTTTACTGGAATAAGCTGGTGCATCGTCAGTTTTTATTTGAGAATGAATCCCCATGACTGCGAATGTTTCTAGTAAATGTTGAATGACATGAGTCCCTTTTTCCCCTGGTAGAGGTGTTGCCCAAATAAAAGAAGAATGTGTATCAATGGATACATGCACATATTGTAAGCGGCCAAATTCAGGGATGTGTGTTACATCCATTTGCCATATTTTATTAGGAGCCAATCCTTGAGGATTCGCACCGTGGGGAAGAGTTCGCAGATGCAAGGGTCTGCAAGTAGGACAGTTAGCAATGATTTGTTTAGCTTGTTTAAAGGGAATTTTATAAGTAACATGTAAATGACCTGCATTAGAGTGCCGGGCAGCATGATCTTCTGCTGAGGCAAAAGAGACTAAAGCATCTACTTTAGCATTACCATATGCCATAGGACCTGGCAAATTAGAATGAGCTCGAATATGGACTGCATACAAAGAGTGTTGCCTCTGGCGCAACAGGTTCTGTAATTGTTTAAATAGTGAACTTAGTGGGGGTTTTATTTGAGAAATAACAGCAGAGTATATATTGCATAAAACATGTGCTGCATAAGCAGAGTCAGTAATTAAATTAAAAGGTATCAAGAAATTTCCCAGAGCATATATAATATGCCTGTAACTCATTTTGTTGTGCTGATTGCCAAGGGGTAAAGAAAACTTGATATTTATCTTCTGTCCAGAAAGCACATTTGTTATTTTTAGTACCATCTACAAAAACATTGGGAGCATTTAGAATGGGCTCAGAGAGTAAAATATTATCAATAACATAAGTTTGTCTTTGAAAAAATTGCCAAAGAGGACTAGAAGGTAAATAGTATAAAATTTCCCCTGTAAAGCCATTTAAAGCCAGAGGGAGAAGATCAGAGGTTTGTAACATAAACTCAAACTGCTGTTTAGGTATAGGGGTGATAATGAAGTAGGCGTCTTGCCCACTGATTTGCAGGCATCTCTTACGGCCTTGCATGATAATGAAACTGATCATCTCTGGATAGGTGGATAACGTTTTGGAGAAAGTGTGTTTGGTATATATCCATTCCAAAGGCTTATTGTACTGAGCTAGCACCCCTGTAGGGTAGTCTTTGGTAAGTAAAATTAGCAACCCAATAGGGGCAGATAGGTCTACCCAAGCTAAGGAATTTTGAGCCAGGGCCTTTTCCACTAGAAGTAGCTCCTGACGTGCCTCATCAGTTAATTCACGGGGGCTTTTTAAGTCCGAATCTCCTTGAAGGATGGAAAATAGATTATGCAGCGCATATGTGGGAATTCCTAAGGAAGGGCGAAGCCAATTGATGTCCCCTAATAACTTTTGAAAGTCATTGAGAGTTTTTAACTCTTCAGTACGGATTTTTATTAATTGGGGGGTAATTACTTGTCTTCTAAATATCCCAGACTTAAATGGTTCTTCTGTTTAAATGAATTTTATCAGGGGCAATTATTAAATTATACTGTTGAAAGTCTAAGGCAAAATTTGTAACAATTTTGATACAATATTTTTATTAGGTGCAGCAAATAATAAATCATTTTATTGAAAACCTGTAAAACAAACTGGAGTAGTAATTAAACAATCATCTTGATAGCCATCGTTTTCCTATATCCAACTTAAAACAAACATTTTAAATTTTATATCTCAGAATACATTTTTGATCTCAAGTCTTTTACCAAGCCTGGCTGTATTAAAAGAAATCTGGAGCCTAGGTATCACCCATTGCTTCATGCTGCTTGTTTTTCACTTCCAAATTTCTTATCTAGAAAGGCATTCTAAAACCTTTTAAAGTAGAGGCTTTCACACCTTTACCTCAGCCTGTATTTGCATAGAAAAACTGAAGCCCAGGGGGCACATTGCCTCCTGGTTGTCTGCTTTAAAAGAGCCATTTTCCTATATACAGAGAGTTAATGAAAGTTGTGTACTTCTATCCCCCATTAGTTTATATACTTTAAAATATTTACCTGATTATATGTGACTTAAGATAGTTAATCTTACTGTTACAGTACAGTTTACACTTAAAAAATTTAGTACCTGATTTGTTAGAGTGATACCCAAAACAATTGTAACAAGAGTACACTTAGCAGTGTGCCCCAGAATTATAACCATGAGATTTCAGAGTTAGCATATTTGCCTTTTTAATACATCCAAATTGCAAACCTGTACAGAAATCGAGTTATATCAGGTAAATAAACTTTTAACTCTCCTTTAAGATATTCCAATTTTAATCCATCCTAAGGGGCAGTTTTAGAAGTATCAGTCAAATCATACATTTTACCCTGAGGTTTCCAATGTTTATACCTGAAAACAAAAGAAATAAAAGAAAGGCCTCCATTGGCCTGTCCTATAGAATGGGCCTATCTCCATCCTACTCCTTAGAGCTTGATGAACTGCCTTGGGGCCAGCTTGCCCTCTCCCACTATGAATGGACGCCACCCTACGGCTGTCCCATCACGTGGATCGGCTAAACTGTACTTTTGTCAGTTTACCCCTCACTACTGAGGATAGGTTAAAGGGCCCATGCTAAGTTCTTATTTATTTATTTATTTATTTATTTTTAACCATGAATTAAAGAATTTTTAACTATAGTTTCTTTTAAAATAAATAATCCTTTAAAGCTTTTGGTAATGCCCAAATTCGATGATCTTTTGAAGTTTAAAGTTAAACTAACCTATTTTTACATCATACATTTTTAATCTTGAACACATTCACACCCACATACATCTGTGCGCACGCACACACACATACATACATTCACATATGTAGGTATTAATGTAAACAGAACTTAAAAGCAGTCCAAACAACTATCAGCCGTACATTTTTTAGTGGCAAAAGGTATATTTTCCAATCTTACTCTTGTAATGACCAAAACTTAAAACAAAACCTTTAATGAATGATTTTAGCATTGTTTAGTCTTATTCGCTAGGGCCTATTAGTTTTAGCAAAGTATCTTAGCATACTAAACACTGAAGATAACTGGGTTGGGGTCCCCTGGAGTATTACTGAGTCCACCTAGCACTTGACTCTTAGTGTTTACTCTCAGGCTAAGATTAGCCTAGCCGGCTGTTTGAACTCAGCTCTTAGCAGCCTGCACTTTTTCTGTCTTCTAGCAGAAGGAGACACAGTACCTAGTAAATGTTTTGCCCATAGACATGTAAATGGACAACAGAAATAAGGGAAACAAAAGTTTATGTTTAAATCTGGTACCAATCTCAAAGACAAAACTAGTCAAGACAAAACAGGACATAGAAACAGAGGCTTTTACGCCTTGGATGGCATGTCCAGCGTCCACAAGCTGCCAGCCAGAGTGATGGAAAGTCCATAGGGCCCTGAAAATTTTCAGGGGGATCCTCCCCAGTGGAGATTTCCATCCCCTGGCAATCAACCTGCCGAGGCCGCCCACCAGAGGACTTTTTTCCCAATTTAGCACTCCACACGAAACACAACTAATCAAACAAGGACAAAGACACATGAAACATGTAGCGCAGGCGCAAATTAAAAGTGCAATTGCAGTAAAAATTCTCTTGAGAAGTAAAAGAAAAATCACTAGTCCTTCCCCAATTCCAGGCTGATGGACTAAAACAGGGAGTGTCAGCTCCCCTGCTAGTGCCTGGTTGTAAAGAAAAGATGATGGGGAAGCCTCCTTCACTGGAAGGGAGCCATGAGACGGCCCCGTATTACAGCTGTCCTAAGTTAAGTGACCCTGGTCAATATCTTGTTAATGAGGGGGCTGTGCTACACCTCCGGTTGGAGGGGGTTGAATGACAGGAAAAGTTTGATAGCAAGAGAGAGAAGCAGAACCATAGGACTTAGATTAATTAAAGTAAAAGTGGGCTCCGCGGCCACAATTATTTGTTCTTTACTTTCACCTTCCTGACTGCCCCTGGCAGATCGAAAGAGCATCTGTAGCACTTTGACTGCACTGCTGAGCTGCCTAAATTAGCATCATTCTCTGAAGGAGCATAGGTAGAGGCTGAAGGCTTATTTGATGTTAATTTTTCTTTAACAAAACTGACAGGAGATAGTTCAGGTGTTGCCATGTCTTTTAGCTCCTGCCCAATTTGAGTTTTTACCTCCCCGGACAAATTATAAGCCTTCATAGCTTTTTCCACGTCAGCCTCTGGCTCAGCAGCTGATGTTATGATAGCGTCAGGAGACATCATGCTCACGGCTGCATGTATTAATGCCCAAACAGACCAAAATGTAACTGGAACCTTGTCTCCACACCGATATTCATTTTCCATATTATTCTCTACTCGTTCCCAGACTTCTAAATCTAAAGTATCTCCCTCTGAGAACCATACATTATACTCCACTACCTGTACACACTCATCTCTTTGTGAACACGAGACCATAGCTCCGTCCCGTTTCAATACATGGTGGATAAAATTAGAAAATGGAGTTGGTTTAGCTTGTCCCATAACCCCGTAATTTTTTAAGAATAGGAGCTCACCACACAGATCCCTTGTCTCCTGTGAATTACACACAGATCCCTTGTCTCCT
Organism: Perognathus longimembris pacificus; assembly: GCF_023159225.1. Classification (NCBI taxonomy): domain Eukaryota; kingdom Metazoa; phylum Chordata; class Mammalia; order Rodentia; family Heteromyidae; genus Perognathus; species Perognathus longimembris. The sequence continues at coordinate 61,913,326 of NC_063165.1, forward strand.
GTGAATTAAAAATATCTCTCACCTCACTCGAGAGCTCGGCAGTTCCGCAATCTCCTGTGGATCAATTGTCAGGTCCCTGGGTCCGGACGCCAGATGTTGAACCTGGGTAACTGCAGTCGAAATCAGGACACGGGGGATGCAAGGCGAGTGAACCAATGCATACTTTATTCCAAGAGGGCCAGGGTTTATATAGGGTTAGAAACCAATTTTACAATTACAGGGTAAAAGATCAATACAGCATGACATATGTCTCAAATACAGAAGTGGAGGAAATTTCCTACTGTGAGGGCAGGAACTTGATACAAATGCCTTTCTAATAACAGGAGGTAGTGACTACAAAGATTATTGATATCAAAACAAGGAACTGTATACAACAGAGGTAGAACTAATTATCTCCTAGCTACTATCTCCTTAAGGCTAGATAACATCAATCTTGACTTCTCCAAATACTTGTGAAATAACAGTGAGGAGACTTTCCTGTTTATAGTGAGAATCTAGTGAGGAGACTTTCCTGTTTACAGAGAGAATCTAACACTAAAGGCAGCTGGTCTAGCAAGTCTCCTAAGGGAGACTTGCTAAGTAGGGGGAAAGAGGAGATTCTCACAACAACTGGTGGCTTCCTTTGGCCCACAAACACCAGAAACTCCTTTCTGGGAATGTGTTCCCAAGGGCCTATTAGTGTGCTAATGAGGCATCAGAGTAACCGTGCCGGGGCTAAACTTTTCCACTGGTTGGAGACTTTAATTCTCCAACAGGGGGGCAACCTAAGACAGGTGCATTCTCGAGTAAGGCACCTCCTGCTATTTGAAAATGGAAGGGGGAGATGTGGGGCACTTGCTTGCAGCTTTAAGAGGCTGTCCTAGCAGGCCCGCCTCATCTCCAGCCCTGGGGCCATGTGGCTCCTAGCCCCGCCTGCCTTCTCCAGGTCCGGAACTGGAAAGGCGGCTCTAACCAGCCCCGCCTCCCGCCTCAGACCGGGTGTGGGCCAAGATGGGCCAAGAGGTGGTCCTGGGGGCCGTGACGACTGCCATTAGGGCAAGTCCTATGATGTCACTCTTGGAGGACAGCCTAACTAGCCTATCACCATGCCTAGCTAGCAGCTCCAAATCCCTCCCCTTCCTGCTGTCATTACTGCTATATAAATCCAATCCCAGAATAAAGGCCTCCGATGTTTGCTTGAATTCTCCCCGAATCACCTGTGTGTCCTGTGTCCTGCCTTAAACATAGGGGGGCTTGGGTTGGGCGGTTTCGTGGCTCTTTACCTCTTCTCAGTTCTACCCCCCTGGGATATGCTCCCTGCTTCCCCCGCGGGACAGGGGAAGCGCTCGGAGCCGAGTGTCCCTGACATATGCTGTCCTATAAATGACCAATTTATTTTTTTTATTTTTTTAATAGAAAAAATATTTTTATTTATTACCTATTAATAAATACTATTAGAGAGAGAGAGAGACTCCTTGGCCACAGCAAGAATTGAGTGCTAGCCCAGTAGACAAAGACAGAGCAAATGGCATTATACTCTTTTATTTTTAGTGTATTTTTAGAATCTTAAAGTAGTTGTATTAAGATGCTGCTATTAAAAAAAGCAGTTTATGAAGACAATGCATCTTGATCAATGTCACCCCTTTCATCATTTTCTAGATCCTTCCATTTCTTTGCACATGACACAATATCATTCTTTCCACAGGATGAGTAAAATTCTGTTATGTAATTTTCTTCATCCATCTATTAAAGGGCACCTGAGCACCATACTTTGGCTATGATGAATAATATTGCAATGAACATGGTTACCCAGGTGTCTTTACTGTATCCTAGTTTATAATCTTTGAGTAGAATTGCTAGATTATTGTGTAGTTCTTTGTTTAGATTTTTTTTTTAGGATCTTCTATACTACTTTCCAGTGTGGTTGAATAAGTTTACATTACTCCCAGCAGTGTACTAGGTTTCCTTTTACTCACATCCATGCTAGCATCTATTATTGTTCATATTCTTGATGATGTCCATTCTAACAGAAGTGAGATAGGACCTCAGATCTTTTATGTAGCCCAGGCTGGTCCTCAAGATTCATCTTCTTGTCTCTATTTCCAGAGTTAGTTGGGATTGCAGGTGTCTGGTACCATGCCCAAATTGCTTCCTATTTTAAAACTGTCAGGTTTCTATGAATATAAATTTCCCCATAAGCAATGATAGCTATCATCTTTTTGTTGTTGTTGCTGTTTGTCATGGGGCTCAAACTCAGGGCATGGGTACTGTTCCTGAGTTTTTTTGCTCAAGGCTAGCACTCCATCTCTTTGAGCCACCACACCACTTTTGGTTTTCCAATTTTTAATTGAGGAAAATAATCTCACCTGTGTGGGCTTTGAACTACAATCTTCAGATACCAGCTTTCTGAGTAGTTAGGATTGCAGGCACAAGTCCCCAGTACCTGCCTGGTATCATCGTTTTTAATGTATACTTCCCAAAAGTATGACAAAATACTAGCCAGCATCTCAGACTATGTCCTTCTTTGTAAATACTATCATTGTATACGTACTTAAGATTAATATTTGAGTAGGGTAGTACATTTATCAGAACTGATCAGCATCTTTACAAAAAAGGAAAAATAAAGGGACACATGCAGAGAGAAGATATTAGAAGAAGATATCAGAACGGTTAAAGTACAAGACAAAGAATTTGAAAATTTAATAGCCATCACCAGATCTAGGGAGAAGTAGGAGGAGCAAAGCCCTTCTGGCACCTGGACTTCAGACTTGTATTCTCCAAAGCTGTGCGACTTCATATTTTGTGCTGTAAACTGCTCACTTTGTTATTCTTTGTTCCAGTCACCCTCAATACCAAATGTAACCATCTTTACCAGCGATGTAGTCTATGAACCGTCCATATAATTTAATAGTAGAGGATTTTTTAATAGATGATTCAATTTCGATTTTTTTTGTTTTGTTATTGCCTTTTAAATTGGAAACTAATTTTTTAGTTTGTAATGAGAAGAATAACTGAAACTTTGGATTAAAACTTCAGAATACAATGAAGCCCCAGAGGGGAAGTAGTTTGCCAAAGATAGTATGTAAAAGAAACAGTTAAAACAGAGATCTGTGGCTGCACCATTCTCTGTCTTTCCTCTTGCAAACATTTCAATTGTTTGTAAAGTTGGGGTTTTTCAATTGTTGCAAAGTCCTTTTTTGGCCTAGATTATTTCTCTTTGCCTCTTTCTTTTTCTGTTTGCAGTGACATTTTAGTGACTTGCAATGCAGTATATGTTTAGTGGAACATTGCACAAAGCTCAGGTTGTGCTGAGGAATCGAACCCAGGGCTTCAAGCATGCTAGGCAAGCACTCCTTTGCTAAGCCATATTCCCAGCCCTCAGTGAACATTTACTAACTGTGAGAGGAGACGAAAGAAGACTTAAGTTTATATTTTTTAGTCATAGGTTTCTGCGAAGTGAGCAAGTGTTCTCACAAGCTACAGCTTGAGCAGTTCTGCTGTTATTTATTCTCTTGTAAACTATAAGCAAATATAATAAAATATGTTAGTAATTACATTAATATCAAATAACAATATAATATATGATAATTAAATTTGTTAGAGATCATATTTTTTGTTTATATTTGTTGAAGAATCCAATGTTGAAATTTAGCATTATTTAGCATATTGGGGAGGCAGTAGAGTAAAAAAGAGCTGACTAGAGCATCAAGAAGCTGAAGGCAATACAAAGCTTGCTGCAGCAACATATACTGTGTACTAAGATTGAAATGAGGCAGAGATTACCATGGCTCCTGTACAAGGATGATAAGAAAGTTGCTGAAGCATTCCATATTTTAAAATACTGCAGGGGCTGGGAATATGGCCTAGTGGCAAGAGTACTTGCCATATATACATGAAGCCCTAGGTTCATTTCCTCAGCACCATATATATAGAAAAGTCCAGAAGTGGCCATGTGGCTCAAGTCACAGAGTGCTAGCCTTGAGCAAAACGAAGGCAGGGATAGTGCTCAGGCCCTGAGTTCAAAACCCCAGGACTGGAAAAAATAAATAAATAAAATACTGCAAATGTATGGCTACATGACAAGAAAAGGAAAAACCAAACGTGCAGAGATGACCTCTCAATTTTTAGAAGTCTAGGACTACATATAGACTATAAAGAAATGACAATATATACATTAGTGGCTCCTAAGATATTATTGTTTTTCTCCTCAGTACATATGTAAGGAACTCAGTATGCTGAGCAGTTTTTTAGTTTTAGGAGATATTTTGAGATATTTAACAGATTCAAGCCCAATTTTAATTGATGCAACACACCAGGAAGGTGTAGAAAATACTAGAAATGTGCAGAGGATGAACGAGGTGGAGGAACGCTGTTTTCAAACCTATTCTCCTTTGTCTGAGTTCATAGCCTTCTTTTGGTTTTAGGTATAGCCATGTAAATAAGTTGTAGCCATGTAACATTGGCAGCCTCATGATATATGCCATTTTCAGGCCTAGTCTGTAAAACTTGTAATTATTATACCCCATATATTTTCTCTTCCTGCAGTAGTGACACTGGAAGCCAAGTGTCAATGGTAGCAGATCCCTGGAAGAATCTGTATTCCTGCATCAAGAGAAGAGCTACTTGACTATCATGAACACCTAACTTTGACTTTAGGAGAGAAAAAACAAACTTCTGTCAAATCACTGACTTATTTTTGTTCTGTAAATCACTTTATTATCATTATCTTTTATTAATTTTGGTTTATAAGTCAAAACAACATAGCTTTCTAAAACAAAACTGAGTGCATTTATATCGTGTTAACTGTTAGGAGAAGATCAATAAAAAAAAAAAAAAACCTCTCACACCCACTTCTCCACCTCACCCAAGCAGATGTCATAATTGAGAGTAGTATGGTGGTTACCAGAGGCTGGGAAGACTAGGGAGAATGTGACCATAGGGGAAGGTTCAGCAGTGGGGACCAGAGGCTGGGGAAAATAGGGAGAAAGAATGTGACCATAGGGAGAAGGTTCAGCAGTGGGTACCAACTTTCAGTTAAACAGGACCAAGAAATTCTGGTGTGCCATTACAGAGATGTATGATTTTGATGATGAGGATTTATTGGTTATTCCATGAAACTAGAAGCAGTCTAAACTTTTTCAGCAGAATGAAGTATTTATATTTTTCTGTTGCCGAAGCCTATGTTTAACTAGTAGACAACAGGAGACTGGAAAGTAGGGTGCACAAAATTATAGACATCATAGAGCCAGAATGCAACACAACTGATTGAACTGTGATATTGAAGAAAAGAATCAGAAAATTAGGTAGTCTCAGTTTATAGAGCCTAAAGTAAATCTGCTGAGGTATAAGGGTAAGGGAAAATGATACTATGTCTTAGGATAATGAAGATTTGTATTGTTTTTGTGTTTGTAGTGGTGACAATGGATGGGATGGATAAATTGTGGTTGAGGTGAGAGAGGAGAAAGAGATTTTTTCCAGGACAGGGTAGGTGAACACCTGGGCTGAAGGATGGTGGAGGGACAAAGACAGAGGCTGGAAAAAATGAACCATGTGAATGTAGATGACTGAGAGTATTGAGGAAAAAGAGAAGGAACATCACTTTTAGGCCTCTATGTTACAGCAGTGAGCGATCCTTTGTCACATGAGTTTGAGGCACAAAAAGAAGGAACCATAACGGTATATAATACATTCCACAAAGATAAATATCAGAAATATTAACATCAAAGTACAGTAGCATTTGGCATGTTTACAATTCCATTTTGACTTCCTTGGTACACAGACTATATTTCCAAGCTTTTCTTGGAGCAAGGTGAAAATAAGATGGTTAACTTCTAGACAAAGACACTTAGGTGTAAATGGTATGTGCTATTTCCAGCTTTGCCCATAAAATCCTATATTTTATTCCCTAGCATCTATTCTGTGAAAACCTCAGAAACTGCATGTTCCAAATGGTAAACTGCAGTACGAAAGAATCCGAATCTGTGAGTCACCATTTAGATGAGAGCTTTCCTGAGTAGGTATGCAACCAGATTGAACCATGACTTCAAGTATAAATTCATCTTTATTGTTCTAACCATGGAGATTATAGCGTCTGTTTACTGAACCAGAATAGCCAGTGACACAAATACTTTGTTATTCAGTAACTTTATGTCTAATGGGACATCTGTTTAGTGAATGGGCTAGCTCTAAAATTTACACTATCCTCTGGTGGAATAACCTGTGACAACATAGGTTATTGTTCCAATAGATTTTTGGAATCTTCTGTTTACTCTCCTATTTTGGGATCTTAGTTGTTAAATTCTGGTGGTTGGTTTTTTAAATAAAAAATTTGATGGCATACTTTGTCTGCCTATTAATTTTCCATATCTATTCTTTTTTCATAGTCCTGGGGCTTAAACTCAGGGCCTGAGAAGTTTTCTGTATATGTGATGCTAAGGAATCAAACCCAAGGACTTCATGCATGTTAGGCAAGCACTCTACCACTAAGCCCCATTCCCTGCCCATGACTATTAATTTCTTGTTTGAAAAAAATCCTTTGAAAGGTAAGAGAGGCTTAAAATAAGTAGAACTTATTTCACAATATGTTGTCTGATGTATTATATGTGTTGACAAATATAGTTTACAACCTCTCTTATTTTTCTTTCATTTGACAGCCATTAGTTAATGTTTAATGTTACTTTGTGTTTCCATTGAATGAAATTTTGGGTGAGCTGGCAAGTGTCAGCTAAGATACAGTTTAAACATTTCCCAATATTAAACTTTATTACTATTGTGATTTTTTTTGTGTTAGTGGATATTGAACCTGGCTTATTGAGCACTATGTCGTTGAGATACATCTTGATTCCTTTATATGTATGTGTGTATATACACATATATACATATATATACATATATACACATATACATACATACACACATATATATACATATATACATATATATATACATATATACATATATTACATATATGAACATTTAAAACAGAAGCAACACAAAAGAGCATAAAAGTGAAGTACAACTCAAAATTGACCAGTAAGGAAGAACTGTTATTGATTTGGAACAGATTTTTATGCCTTCTGTTTTTCCACATATGAAAATAGTCCATATATAATATATATATATACACACACACACACACACACACACACACATACAGTTGTATGTAATTAGACTCAAAACCCAGATATTTTTGTAATTTACAGTTTTACTCCCAAGCCTGAAATGCACTTGTTTCATGTCAGTAAATAAGAATTACTTAAAAATGATGAAATATTTTGTGGAAAATACTATAATTAGTGAAATACACTGACGTTTCTAGTTTTCCACCATTGTGAGAAATGTTGCTATTAACTGATGTGAATATGTTTGGGTTTTTGTGAGTAATGTAAATTACTCTGGAGAATTTTCTTGGAGGGAGACAAACACACTTGATAGTTCTAAATTCAATATTATTGGAAAGAGGGATGGCCAGTGCCAACCAAAGAGAGAAGGGAACATAATATCTGCCACTAAAGGAACTGAAATAAAGAAGCCCTTGCTCCTCTTTCATGAATATAAGTGAAAATTACCTGAAATAGGTGATTGTGTTGTGCTGTTTCTAAAAGCTATTCTGTAGGTGTTTACTTTTTTCCGGTAAACTCTTGTCTTTCCCTGACAGACATAATATCCCAATACACAGGAAATGAATCTAATATGTAAATTTTGTGCAAGTGGAAAGAGAAGAGGTTTTTTTGTTGGAGTAGGATAACTGCATAACTTATTTGCATCCAACCCTCTTACTCTGAGATGATTTTGTGGGATCTGTCATTATACCTTCTGTTCAGTTAGGCCTTGTGAGGTTATGCATACATTCCTCACATATTCTATCTGGTTGCTTCACAGTCATTTTATTTCCATGCTCCTACTGAAGAAACTAGTAGCCTTTACTGTATTAATATCCTACTCTTCTTTCTTCAGCCTTATGTTAGCTGAAAAGTATGCTGAAACGGCAAGTGGGAAGAAGTTGGAGAAATTCTAGGGCTCAGAAAATGGATTCAAGAGTCTCTATTAGTAAGAGTAATGTTAAGTACGTTCTGATAGCATTATTGTCAACAAGTAAAAACATAAATTTTCTGGAGAACTAAGGGATCATCACTTCAAGGTTTGTCTTTTGCTTTCTGAGGGCATAACATGTCTGCTCTAATGTGTGTTTTACATCCAACCTCTCTCTTTTGTGACTTCCAAAGTAGCACTCTAAAATGCCTCAGCTCAGAAGAAGGACACACTTTCTTTTCCCTATATTTTTGTTCTGCTTTCAGCCATGTTTACATATCAGCCTATTTCTATTCCATGGAGATTGGGAAATGCAATTAGCCCACATATGGTGAGCACTACTGCATGTGGAAGTCAGACCTGGTGTCACTTCACATCTCTACAGCTTACTGATATGTGAACTTTATAAGATTGTCAATGATTTAGTACCTTAGTTCCCTCATTTATAAAATGAGAATAAGAATATGTCTTTCATGTGTTGAATAAGTGACTATATGTTAAGGCTCACAGCATATTCTTTTCCCTCTCCACTCCACATTTAGCTATTTATTTATTTATTCAATGTGATATACAGAGAGGTCACAGTTACACACATAAGGTAGTGAGTACATTTTTTGTCAAACTTGTTACCTCCTCTCTCATTTTCTTCCCACCTTCCCTCCTCCCCAACACTCCCCAGGCGTACAGTTAGTTTACATGGTATATCTTGTAAGTATTGCTGTTGCATTGGTTTGCCTTTTATCCTTTGTCTCAATTTTAGTGTTCCCCTTCCCTCCCCTAATTCAGGTAAACTTATATACAATACCCAGAGTACCAAAATCAAATACATTGACAACAGGGACTAAACCATAAGAAAGACAAACAAAAGAAAAAAGAAATAATTTTACATAGTACATTAAAAATAACAGGGATAAACTGCTTATTTCTATAACTTGGAGTTCATTTTGCTTCATTGCTCATATGATCACATATACATAGTTACTGAGCTATTGTGATCATCTGCTAGGACTATCCTAGACATATACTAGACATATACCAGTGAGGGAAAACATAGCCTATGTTTTTTGAGTCTGGCACACTTCATTTAGTATGATTTTTTTCCCAAAGTCTTTCCATTTCTTTATGAATGGGGCAATGTCATTCTTTCTGACAGAAAAAGAATTTCAATGTGTATATATACCACAATTTATTGATCCATTCATCTAGTGAGGGGCATCTGGGTCGGTTCTGTATTTTAGCTAGAGTAAATAGTGCTACAATGGACATGGTTGTGCTGGTAGATTTATTGTGGTTTTGTTTGTGATCCTTTGGGTAGATGCAAAAAGTGGGGTGCTGGGTAATTGGGGAGTTCCATGTTTTAGCCTGTTGAGGAACCTCCATACTGCTTTCCAGAGTGGTTGAACAAGTCTACACTCTACAAACAATGTAGTAGTTCCCTTTTGGCTACATGCCATCCAGCATCTGTTGTTATTAGTTTTCTTGATAATGGTCATTCTTACTGGGGTGAGGTAAATCTCAGTGTTTTGATTTGTGTTTCTTTTATGGCCAGGGATGTTGAGTACTTCTTGATGTGTCTCTTGGCCATGCTCATTTCCTCTTCAGAGAAGTCTCTCCTAAGTTTTTAGCCCATTTATTGAGGAAGTAGTTGTTTCTTTGAAGATTTGTTTTGGGGGGACTTAATTCTTTGAATTCTATGTATATTTTAGATATGAGGCCCTTGCCTGTTGTATGGTCACTGAAGATCTTCTTCCAATCTATGGGCTTTCTATTTATCTTGCAAGCTGTGTCCTTTGCTGTGTAGAAGCTCTGCAGTTTCATGCAATCCCATTTGTCCAACCTTTCTTTGATTTGTTGTGTTTCTGTGTCTTTATTAAGAAAATTTTGACTTTTGCCTAGGAGCCCTAGTATTTCTCCTATTTCTTCATGCAATGTTTTCAGGGTATCTGATTTTACCTCAAGGTCTTTGATCCATTTGGAACTGAATCTGGTGCCTGGTAATACATAAGGATCTAGCTTTAGTTTTTACAGATGCTTAAACAATTTTGCCAGCACTGTTTATTGAAGAGGCTGTCTTCTATACTATTTTTGTCGCCCTTATCAAAGATTTGGTGGCTATAGGTCTGCAAGTTCATTTTTGGGTCTTCAGTTCTATGTCATCGGTTCTCAGGCCTATTCTTGTGCCAATACTAAGCTGTTTTTATTCCTATAGTTTTGTAATACAGCTTGAAGTTTGGTATTGATATTCTTTCTTCTAAGGATTCCTTCTTTCTTCTAAGGATTCTTTTTGTGATTTGGGCTCTTTTATTGTTCCACATGAAGTTTTGGATTGCTTCCTCTGCTTTATTAAAGAATGATATTGGGAAATTGCATTGGGGTATTGCATTGAGTTTATAGATAGCCTTTGGAAGTACTGCCAGTTTGATAATGTTAATACTCCCAATCCAGGAGTATGGTTTTTTTTTTTTCCATTTCCTTAGTTCTGATTTAATTTCCTTCTTCAAGTTCTTAAAGTTTTCAACATAGAGGTATTTCATTTGTTTGGTAAAGGCTATTCCTAGGCATTTTCTTTTCTTTTTTTTTTTTTGAGTCTATTGCAAAATGTATTGCCTTGCTCTTCACATTGTTGGCATACAGAAAAGCCATTGCTTTTTGAGGATTAATTTTATGTCCTGCTACTTTCCTAAGGTTTTGGATCAGCTCAAGTAACTTGAGAGTAGAGTCTGTGGGGTTCTTTAAATACAGGATCATGTCATCTGCAAAGAGAGAGAGAAAGAGAGAGAGATTTCTACTTCATCTTTCCCTATTTGGATCCCCTTTATGTTTGCCTTATTGCTCCGTAGTAATTCTAGTACTATATTGAAGAGGAGTGGAGAGAGTAGACATCCTTGTCTTGCCATAGCATACTCTTAAGAAGTGAAGCAAGGTGCTGGTGGCTCACAAGTATAATCTTTGCTTCTTAAGAGGCTCAGTCTAAGAATCATGGAATTTGAAGTAGACAGATTAGTGAGTTTTTTTTTGTCAGTCTTGAGATTTGAATTCAGGGCCTGGGCACTGTCCCTGAGCTTTTTTTTTGCTTAAGGTTATCACTCTACCACTTGAGCTACAGCACCACTTTCAGCTTTTTCTGTTTGTATGGTGCTAAGAAATAGAACTCAGGGCTTCAAGCATGCCAGGCAAGCAATCTACAACTAAACCACATTCCTAGGCCCAGTGAGATTCATACCTTTAACTAATCAGTAAAATGCTATAAGTGAAGGTATGGCTCAAATGGTAGAGGGCCAACCTTGAGGAAAAAAAACAAAGCCAAGTGAGAGCTTGAGAACTCCAAGCCATGATTTCAAGCTCAGTTCTAGCACAGGAAAATAGAATCACCAATCAAATTAATTGACATAAACGATGCAGGGAAAACCTGCAATTGGTACAAAGAATGTATATAGGTACTAGAGAGAAATAGCTTACATTCAGCAAAGTTGAAAAAGTAATACTTCATGAAGAAAAATGTATTTGACTAGGTTGTGAAAATTGTGCTTCTTTATCATTAAATCTGAGAAGAAAAATGTACCTGTGCAGAGTATGGTACTAGAGAGAATAAAACCGTTGCTGAAGAATTTTGGTGAATTTTGACCTGAAATGCAATGCCAATTGAGACATATAACAAGCTGATAAAAACCCCAAATGAGGGCTGGGAACTTAGTTCAGTACTGAGTGTTTTTTTTTTTTTTGTTTTTTGTTTTTTTGGAATTTACAAGAGCTTAATCCACAGTACCAAACACCAAAAATAATTACAACTGGGTAGCCTATGATTTATAAGTAAATGACTGTAGTTCTGGTTTTTTTATTTGGGAAATGTGATGTTCAGATGGGAGAGTTCTTTGACCATGACGGTTAGGACCTCTTCACAATTTGATCTTCCCTATCCCAAATAGAAAAGTGAAGACGCTTTGGAAAGGGGATTTATAGTTTTCTGACACTTTAAAGCACATTTATAGGTTTATTTCTAGTTCCTCAAAGGACGAAATCTTCTTAGCTCATTTCTCAGGATATAATGAGAAGAAAAATTACCCTGCTTCTGGACCCAGACATACTCTCCCTTTTTATTTATTTCAGAGCCCAGCCTCAAATGTCTGTATTTGTCCTGGTTTGAGGGCTTGTGAAATCTTATCTTTTTGGTTTGTTTGACTTAATTTCCCCTTTTAGATCATGAATCTTCTTATTTTCCTGATTTTCAGGCTTCCTAACGAAGTTGACTCCTGCCCGGAGGAACCTCTTGGCCAAACCAAGCTCTGGATTCCCTTTGTAGCTTGATCCCAGGAGCCCCTCAAGCTGTTCCTCTTTCTGTTGGGGGAACAGACTGATAGAAGGAACAGTGGTATAATCTTTAGGAGTGAATATGGGAATAGACCAACTATGTTCCAAATTTGTATTTGTCAATGAATGCTTGAATGACCTTATATAGGACACTCATCATATTTGTGTCTCAATCTGTCTTATTGGAAATTTGGCGATAATAATCATAGTGCCAGCCTCATGAGGTTAATGGTAAGGTTAAATTAACTGAGTAAAACTGTCTGGCAAGTAGTAACTTCTTAATAATTATAATGTGTTACAATTGATTATCTATAGTAGGAGATTCCTGTGGGCATAGGAAAAACAACATTAATTTGACCCAGGAGAGCAAAGAAGACCTCCAAAAATATAATGATCCTTGAACATAATTTTAATCAGCAAATAGTTTCCCAAAAGATGCATTGAAGGAAAGACAAATCTGAGAGAAAGCTGATGCAATGGTTCAAGTAGGGTAAAATTAAGAAGCATATTATGTGTGGAAAAGTTATTGCAAAGGATGTAGCTGAAGAGAGGTAGGACAAGGGCAAACTGGGAAGGACTTTCAGGTGAAACCAGTGGTTTGTATTTTACTTCTGGGGCAGTAGGATGCTAGGAAAATTATTTAGGCAAGGAAATGACCATGATCAGGTTCCTAAGATTCCTCTGTCTATAGTGCGAACGATGCATTGCATTGGGCTCGAGTGTTGGCAGTGAGTCACATTGGAGAGGCTATTGAATTTACTCATGGGGAGAAATTATGTGAATTTTATACAGTGGGCCATGAATATGCTTCCTTTTCTTTATGTGTTGTAACAATAATTGCAAATTCTTGTACATTGCTTTCTTTCTACCTAGTTGGCATGAGTTGACTTGAAAACCTTTTGGCAAGCAATGGAATGTAAAGTGTTGAAATGTATTGACATGGCACTGAAACTTTGATTGTGGGTATGATTCAAATCACCCCAGAATTAAGTCAATCCTTTGTTTCACTTGTCTTATCATTAATAGTATCCCTTGTTGAGTAATTCGCTGGTATTTTTCTGCTAACATTGGTTGGGTTTAAACTGAAATTTCATTAAATATTTGGTTTTACTTCGTTTTTCTGCAGGGCAAAGTCCAAAAGAACTCTGGATGTTTGTTCCTTCCCTCCCCTCTCAGCTAACCTATGATTATTGTTCTCAGATGGATTCTTCTTTCACATACAGTCATTTGAAGAATTTTACTCGCTTTCGTCCTAGCTCAAGCATTTGGTTCTACCAATCTATCAAGCTCTAAACAAGTCTGGAATTTGATGTGAAATTTCCTGTCTAAACATTTTCTAACTCATTTTATTTTCCTTTGCTCTGTACTTCTGAAAAAGTAGTATAGCTATAGTTTTAAAATTTTTGCTTATCAGAGCAGCTAGGGCAAAAATCTACAAATAATAGAACAAAATGATCTGTGACAGAGACACACACACACACACACACACATATTCAAACTGAATTACAGAGAGGTTATAGTTTCATACATTAGGCATTGGATACATTTCTTGTGCTGTTTACCTCATCCCTCATTTCCCCCTCCTCACTCCCCCTTTCCCTTCCCCCCTTCATGAGTTGTTCAGTTGTTCAGTTCATTTTCACCAGTTTATAAGTATTGCTTTTGTAGTTGTTTGTCTTTTTTTACCCCGTGTCTCTCGATTTTGGTATTTCCTTCCAATTTCCTAGTTCGAATACCAGTATACCCGGTTTCCAATATACTCAGATAAGATACAGAGATAGTGTAGGTACAACTACAGGAAGGTGATACAGGAATATCATCAATAATAGAGACACTTTAAAAAAATTTTTAAAGGCTCATTTTTGTTTAGATGAGAAATATTCCCTTTCTCATTACATAGAATGCTTGACATATCTTAGGTCTCTTTGAAATATTCCTTAATAAACAACCCTTAGAAATTCCAACAGAAAATGAATAGTAATCAGACTCTTTTCTGCTTTGTTTTGAGTTTTTTTTTTTAATTAGGGGAAGGTTAACTATTGCTTCGTTAAAAAATGGTTTTCCCCAGAGGCATTGATTAACCTGGCATGATTTTCTAGATGACTCAGACTTTTCACTATTGATTGATGGATTTTTTTTTTTTTTTGCAGTCCTGGGGCTTGAACTCAGGGCCTGGCACTATCCCTAGGCTGCTTTTGCTCAAGGCTAGCATTTTCCCACTTGAGCCACAGCACCACTTCCAGCCTTTTCTGTGTATGTGGTACCAAGGAATTGAACCAGGGGCTTTGTGCATGCTAGGCAAGCACACTACCACCAGGCCAAAATCTAGCATGGATTGATGGATTTTTTGAAAGTATTTTAGAATTTCTCGGGGACTTTCAGCAAGTATTGGTGACTCCTCTTTGTTGTGATAGCTTTTCTGAATCTCTCTGAGTGTTTTAGAATGACACCAGTTACTAAAGGCCTTCAGTGACTGAAATGGTAAGGATTTTCACTAAACTTTCTTTTCTCCCACCTATATTCCCAGCCTCCTTTATAAAAGAACCAATAGTATGTGCATCTAGCCTCTGGAGGGTTCTAAAGGAATAAGAGGGATTTCTTCACATATCTGAAGGAGGACAAATTTAATTTATGAAATACAAAGCTTTACATAATATGTGTATTCTACAGGTCAGTGGAATGTTAATGGATGTGAGGCTAGCATATGGTTATGTGGGTTGGGGAATGCTGCACCCAATTTAAACAGAAAGCTGATGAGTATTATAAGTACCCAAAAGGAATAGATTTTCTGCTTATTTGACCACACAATGTTTTGCATGTGGCAGATCAGAGGACCAGAGGCTCTTCATTTAGAGCAGTAAAAAATGTTTGGGTGCCTAAAATTAAAATGAATTTTAACATTACAAGTGAAGAGTTTTCTGACCTGAGTTCTAGTTGAAATCAAATGCAGTGAGATACTGCAAAGCCATTGGAATTCAGGTTATTTGTAAGACACAAGAAATGAATATTCTTGGGGAACTTACTGGCTGTGTATATTGTACTCTGACTCTTCCCATCACACTTAAACTAGACCGTACTTGCTGGGTGCATACCATGAGGCCTTCATGTTAGTTATTAACTATTTTTATCAGTTACTTCTAGAACCTCACCAAAAATTATATGTATATCTTCTGAAGTTTCACATGACATTGTAATCATTAATACTGTGTTATTTACATGATGACGTTAATAATAGAACTAATTTTATTGCTGTGTATGCGGACTTACTCCTTTTGATAATTGATAGATTAATTTAAAAGGTATACATTATTTTCTTAGAATTACAAAATGTGGCAGCTTATTTTAATTAAGAATTTCAAAGGCTGATAGAATCTTCATTATTAAAATTCATAGCAGTTGCGAACTACTTATTATTGTATTTTTAAAAGTAGTTTTCTGGGCTGGGAATTTAGCCTAGTGGGTAGTGTTTGTCTAGCATGCATGAAGCTCAATTCCTCAGCACCACATATACGGAAAAAGGCAGAAGTGATGCTGTGGCTCAAGTGGTAGAGTGCTAGCCTTGAGCAAAAAGAAGCCAGGAACAGTGCTCAAGCCCTGAGTTCAAACCCCAAGACTGACAAAAAAGGTAGTTTTTCTTTCAGCCATCTATAATGGACTTTTAGAAGAGAGAAAGAATAGAAAATTGTTTTATAAACACACACACACAAAACATTTTACCTATTCATGCAAATCCAGCCCAATATGTTTCAACAGTGACTTTCTTTTTTACCTTTTTCTAAATGCTGGATTATAGAATTTGAATTTCATGAAATTTGAACAGGCTGAAATGACTAAATTTTGTAGAGGCAAATGTTAAGTTCTCCACTTAAGATGTATGATAGTAGAATTATTCACTATTTCAGTCACTGTGGAGCAGAATAATTTTACTTAATACTGAGTATCAACAATATCCTGGGAATACCAATAGAGTAAATGTGTACTCAAGTTATAAAAATGAGCCTAATAGGTGAAATAGATGGCAATCAAGTTCAACCCAACGAAAGCCATTAGTGAAGAAGTATAAAGGTAGTCTCAGAATATTTGGAGGAATGAAACCAAGATAGGAAAAAATTTCCAATTATGCTATAGGAAAAGAAGCTGAAGTTTGCTTTTGGAAATTTGAGGAAAACAAAATTGTGGAAAATGATGTCTTTTAGACTTTGTTGGTTTTGCCAGAACACCACACAGACATCCAGGCACAAAGAACAAATCAAAGGATTATTGTCAGCAAAGTGACTGGAAAGACCCCCTTCTCACAAGACAGAAGTGCCGGCTATTGTCTGAGGTGACCCATGTAACCTGCCAGGTTAGAAGGTTGAGGCCTTGTTGTGGACCAGGGACTTCGTCAAGGCAGGCTAGTATTTATGGCTGCTGCCCAAGTGGTAGGTGTCTTGCAGCTGCCCACACTTGAAGGTCACTTTAATGGGATCTTGTTGCCATGGGATCATGGTTTTAACTGCACAAAAGGAGTGCCATCTCAAGGTGAAGGGAGAGGAGGCTGATTATTTACTGACTTTACCAAATGGGTATAGTGTTGCCTAAAGAGCATGCTAAACTATGGGAGAAGGCTATTGGACTAACAATGTCTGTTTTTAGGTATATGGACTCAAAAGGTAGGATTTGATCAGCAGGAAGAGGCTTTTGGAATAGATTATATGGCTCTATTCAAAATAGTTTGTTACCAGAAATTTTCAGGAAGTAATTGGGTTGGCAAAGATTGGGGATTTTCCTGGTATTATTGCTTCCATAATGTATAGTTTGATTTTTGAGAATATGTAGAACACCAGGAACATCTCTTCTAAATTTAAGATTATAAACTCTTAAACCTAGATTAGGTGCATTAGCTAATAATTTTAATTACATGACAATCAAGGACAAAGGGATAGTTTTTAGCTTTCAATTAAAAAGTAAAGATACATACTTGCAAAATATTAGAAAGGAAGGCAAGTTGTCTGGAACTACAAAGTGTTAGGCTTGATTAGAGTACTCTTGAGTTGAGATGAATCAACTGGCCATATAAGGTATTAAGTCATAAAAGGCATTGAAAGTCAATCAAATTTAGTTGAGTCACAGTCAATAATGATCACTGAGATTTCTTACCCTAGCAATAAGTATCTATCTCAGGGTCTTAGGCTCCTCTTCCTTTTGATTTTAAGGTTTTTAAAGTTTTCTTTTTCAGGTAGAGTCTTAAACTATGCCTCAACTAGTCTCCTACTTCTGCCTCTCAAGTACCTTGTATTGCAAGAATATGCCATTACATACAGATTGTTTTTTGAGGTAGAGATTTCCTAACATTTACCATTACACCTTGAATCTTTACGCTTTTACCCCCATCATCTGAATTGTGGTAATATAGATGGGTGCTAACATGACTCTGTGGCTACTGAAATTTTGGGAAGTGGAGTGATACAGTGAACGTGAAGTGGAAAATTGTTTTGTGAGTAGGGATGGTTACTCAAGACTAGTGTCAGAGAGCTGACGCAACTCTGAGGAGTGTGGAGAATTCAGAGGTTTTAGACTATAGGCATGGAGAGAAAATTGGAAGAGAATATTCACTGCCTTGAATCAGGAACTGTAAATCAAAATATATGAATAGTTACATGAAGAGGCCTAGGGATGCCATTTGTAGGAGCAGAGTATAGTGGAGGCTGTGAAGTTCTAGTAGTTCAAAACTTCAGGCTAGGTAGTTAGTAGGTCGATTTTTCTCATTAGATGGTGAATGAGTCAGTGACTGATAGGACATACTGGTGACCTTGAGCACCTTCAAATGCTCTGAGATTGGATATAGACCTTAAACCAGCTCTAGATTCTAGTAACCTATGCTATGCTATGCACTCCTTCTCCTCTCTGTGTGTATGTGTCTCTCTCTGTCTCACCACTCTATTTTCTACTTGTTTCTTTTTTATTTTCAAGGTGATGTACAGAAGGGTTATGGTTACTTCAGTAAGGTATTGAGTACATTTCTTTTTGAACAGTGTCACCTCTTCCCTCATTTCCTCCCAGTTTTTCCCTCCTTATCTCTCCCCCTGACAAGTTGTATAGTTTATTTTCAACATAGTATCTAGTATCACTGCTGCATTTATATTCCCCCTTTGTCCCATATTTCTGTGCTCTCTCTTAGGTTTGCCCAAACAGATAAACTTAAATACAAGACAGAAGGCATAGAAATAAAAATACCCAGCAATATTATAGAAATTAAGCCAAAAATCCGAGGAGAAAAGCAATATAACACCTCTTGTTTCCACTTTTATTTTCCGTGCCTTCCTCCTCCCCATTTTCCTCCCCCCATGAGTTGTACAGTTGGTTTACAGCATGTAGTTTTGTACGTAATGCTGTTGCATTGGTTTGTCTTTTATCCTTTTTCTCCAGTTTGATATTTCCCTTCTCTTTCCTAGTTCCAACACACATATATACAATATGCAGGTACCAAAATCAGTTACAGTGATATCAGGGGTAAAATCATGGAAAAGACAGACAAAAGAAAAAGGCATAATTTCACATAGCATGTTGAAAATAACAACAATGATAAACCACTTGTTTCCATATCTTGGAGTTCATTTTGCTTAACATCATCTTGTGCTCATATGTACATAGCTATTGGGCTATTGCAATCTTCAGCTAGGATTATCCTAGACATGTACAAATTATTCCAGATGAGGGAAATCATACAGTCTATGTTTTGTTTCTACTTTTTTGGGATCATTTTGCTAAACATCATTTTAAATAATCATGTACACATAGCTATTGAGCCCTTGTGATCCTCTCCTAAGAATATCCTCCTTTAGTCTTACTGTGTGAATGTCTAAGGTCCTGTATAATTGATCATGTTTGAGTGTATTTTTTTCTTTAATTATCCAGTACATTTACTTGTAGATTTATAGGCACTTTCTAGTTGCAAGAAATGAGGGAAGCCATGCAAACAATGTTTCTTTGGGTTTGGGTCCTTTGCTTAATATAATATTTTTTAAGTCTTTCCATTTCCCTATGAATGGTACAATATTCTTCTGATAGAAGCATAGAATTCCACTGTGTGTGTGTGTGTGTGTGTGTGTGTGTGTGTGTGTGTGTATCACATTTTCTTGATCCATTTTTCTACCGAGGGGCACAGCAGATGAATTGATCTTGTAACTACCCAGGCTTACTTTGCACTCAATCCTCGGGTTTTGCAGTATTAGATTTCCCTGTTTCTTGAACAGGGAAAAAGATCAGCCATTAACGAATTGTAGAGATTAAAGTGGACTATGTGCTGTTTCTTTCTGCTAATGTCTATGACTGCCAATTCTAGGATCAGCGGTAGTAAGCTTATCTAGTCAAAGTCTTTGGACTGTCTGATGACCAATTGTTTTTACATCTATAAATTCTTCCATTTTTCTAGTAACTAATTTGACATTCATATTAATTCATCTTCTCCTACGAATCAGATAAATATGAGATGAATGTTATAAAAATGTGGGAACACTGTTTTAATTATTGTTTTGTCAGTATTTCTGATATGGCCAATTTTTCAATGTATACTCATTAGCATATAGATAGTAGTGTGTCAAAGATGAATTAGGATTAAAGTAGGAATGGTTGGTTGAGTCTAGTAGTTTTAGGTTTCGTCTACAGATCTGTGATTGTGACATATAAACAGAAGAATAATTCATGAGTTTTAAAATTATTTTTTGCCACTGTGTGCCAGTAGTTTATCTTGTAATCCTAGCCACACAACAGCTTGACATCTGATGACTGAGGTTCAGAGCCAGCTCAGGCTGAAAAGTCTGCATGACTCAATGTCCAATTAACCAACAAAAAAGCTGAAGTAGAAACATGATTTAAGACTTTGAGTGCCTGCTATGTATGAAAAAGTCAAGTGAAAGCACAAAGCTTTGAGATCAAGTCCCAGTACTAGTGCACCAAAATATTATTTGCACACTTCAGTTATAATTTGACATAGTCAGCTATATGGTATTATTTGGCATCTCCGGTAGCATTGTTTCTTCTTTGTGGAAGGACTTTGAAGGAGGACTGTGTAGTACCCTTATTCCTGTGTAAGCCACAGAGTTTTAAAGATATTAATTAGATTAAAGATTTGAAAAAGAATGCCACTTTGCAGGTGTGTTGTTTCAATGAAAATCAAATATAAATATACATGTGTATATGTATGCACATATATTATTTGCACATGTATCATATATGATGTATATGTATGTACTATTACATATATTATATGTATATATGCATGTATTATATACACATATATACATTTATATTTGAATGTAAATTATCTGTGAATAGATTGCGCATTTCTCCCTTTACGATCTATTTACTTATCATCTATCTAGTTTACGTTAGACAAGATTATGTAATCATATTACTTGTGGATGAAAATGTGTCTCTTGTCAGAGTATGTAAATCATTGTTCTATAAAGCTTTAACCTTTAGAGGCCTAGTAAAGAAAATTCTCTGAATAACACTTAAGAATTTTTCTTTTCAATAAAAATCAGTTTGGCGGGCTAGATCACAAATGGACAGGTCACACAGGGTAAAAGTCTCATTGAGGGTTTCTTATCCTTCTGCATTAAAGTTAGGTGGTTATCATACTCATTCTTTCAAGACATTTCCTTTTAACTATCTGTAAGAAAGGAAACATGTCAAAATTTCTCTTATCTAATTTGACCTAAAATCATCTCATGTTTATTCCTCTCACTTGTCTTGACCACCTACCTAGTCATGTTAGCAGGTTATACTGATCATATGCCTAGCCATGTTAGTTAGAATTTCACTTGGAGCATCACAAAAGAAATTCAAGTATATACTAGCCAAGATTCAAAAATAAAAATGAAATATAACAAAACAAAATAAAAAATTTCCAAATTGTTACAAATGTTGTTTTAAATAAACTATCAAGTTGAGTCAGTTTGATCTGGACTAAACAAAGACATTCAAGAATTTTAATAGTGTGTAGACTATTTGGATCATTGGCTGCCAAGATAGATATTGAATCAGCACATCTCTTCATTTGTATCTTCTTAAAGAGAATGTATGCTAAGAATAGCTAGTCCTACATGCTTAGCAAAAACTCCTCTCTATCCAGCTCATAATTATTACTTTGTTTATGACAGTACAATCCATTGCTTGTGATGGAATTTACAGCTCTGTAAAATTGAAATATTATTATAAATCAAATAAAAATTTCCTCCTTAGTAGATCTGTAAAAAAAAAAAAAAAATCAGTTTGGGCTGGGGATATAGCCTAGTGGCAAGAGTGCCTGCCTCGGATACACGAGGCCCTAGGTTCGATTCCCCAGCACCACATATACAGAAAACGGCCAGAAGCGGCTCTGTGGCTCAAGCGGCAGAGTGCTAGCCTTGAGCAGGAAGAAGCCAGGGACAGTGCTCAGGCCCTGAGTCCAAGGCCCAGGACTGGCAAAAAAAAAAAAAAAAAAAAAAAAGAAAAAAAAAGAAAAAATCAGTTTGAAGAGAACAGGTGTAAACATGAATACAGTTATGCTTCAATGCTTTCCCATTAGCCAAAGCTCTTACTTGACCTTTTGTTTTCTGGTAGACCATATATTAAAATAAGTATAATTTGGTGCAGGTTTACTGTGTACAGATTGCAGTATTACTGTGAGTACATATATCAAAACCCCCTTTTAAGAATATGGTGAGGGCTGGGGATATAGCCTAGTGACAAGAGTGCCTGCCTCGGATACACGAGGGCCTAGGTTCGATTCCCCAGCACCACATATACAGAAAACGGCCAGAAGCGGCGCTGTGGCTCAAGTGGCAGAGTGCTAGCCTTGAGCGGGAAGAAGCCAGGGACAGTGCTCAGGCCCTGAGTCCAAGGCCCAGGATTGGCCAAAAAAAAAAAAAAAAAAAAGAATATGGTGAAAGGATCAAGATATGAGAATTTAGTTTTTGTTTTTCCCTTCCCCTCCCTTCTTTTAGATAATATAATACTTTCAGAAGACTCTGAATAACTGTGGGAGAAATCTAGAGATAAAAAAGCACTAGAATGAAAATAACTACTTGTTTGTTCAACGTGTGTATGAGTGTGTCTTGTGCACATGAGGCTATGTCTCTTGCATGAAGCATGTCTCAGCAGAGACCATGAAAGCAAGGAGAGCCTGGAATGAGGTATACCAAACCCTAAATAAAAATAACTACCAACCAATAATACTGTACCCAGTTAAACTCTCATTCATAGCCAAAGGTCAAATAAAAGTCTTCCACAGTAAGGAAAAACTGAAAAACTATATCTCCACCAAACGAGCTTTACAGAAAATCCTCAAAATGTATTATATGGGGAAAATAATCAAGATCACTATACAGACAGAAAAATGAACCCTAAATAGAAAATCAGAATATTAGATGAAGAATTGGGAAGACACAGGTTTTAACAAGATAGCTATAATGAAAGGAACAAATGATCATCTCTCAATCCTAACTCTCAACATTAATGGACTTAATTCTCCAATCAAACGACATAGGCTCATAAGTTGGATCAAAAATCAAGATCCATCTTTCTGCTGCCTCCAAGAGACACATCTACCCAGCAAAAGTAAACATCTTCTAAAAGTGAAAGGCTGGAATCACATCTATCAAGCAAATGGCCCACATAAGCAGGCTGGCATTGCAATCCTAGTATCAGATAAAATTGACTTCAAATTAAAAATGGTAAGAAGAGACAAAGAAGGTTAGTACATACTAATGAAGGGATCTCTCCTACAGGAGGATGTAACCATCCTAAATATCTACACACCAAATACAGGAGCACCCAACTTCATCAAACAAACACTACTGACTCTAAAAACACTCATAGACCCAAACACATTGATAGTTGGGGACTTTAACACTCCACTGTCACCTCTGGACAGATCAGCACGCCAAAAACTGAAGAAAGAAACCACAGAACTAAATAACTGCACAGACCAATTAGACTTAACTGACATCTACAGAATATTACATCCTGAAACAGCAGAATACACATTCTTTCTAGCAGCAAAAGGAAATAGATCCAAAATAGATCACATCTTAGGGCACAAAGAAAATCTGTACAAATACAGAAGTATCAAAACCATTCCCTTCATTCTCTTAGACCACAATGGAAAAAAAAATTAGACCTCATCTCAAACAGCCACTGCAGAAAATCCTACAATTCATGGAGACTAAAAAACACACTGCTGAACCACCAGTGGGTCATTGAAGAAATGAGAACAGAAATTCAAGTGTTTATGGAATTCAACCAAGATGAGTACACAAAATACCAGCTCCTTTGGGACAGAGAAAATACAGTACTCAGAGGGAAATTTATATCTCTCAGTGCCTTCACCAACAAACTGGAGAAACAACAACTCAACGACTTAAGGAAGCACCTTAATCTCCTCGAAAGACAACAACAAGCCAAATACCAAGTCAATAGACGAAAGCAAATAATTAAAATCAAATCAGAATTAAATCAATTGGAGACAAAAAAAATCATCAAAAGAATCAACAAAACAAAGAGTTGGTTCTTTGAAAAAATTAACAAGATAGACAGACCCTTAGCAAACCTGACCAAAAAACGAAAGCAGCAAACCCAAATAAACAAGATCAGAGATGAAACAGGTAACATCACCACAGAAACAAGCAAAATTCAGAACACAATAAGGGACAATTTTGCAAACCTTTATGCCAAAAACTTTGAGAAATTAGAAGAAATGGATGATTTCCTAGAAAAAAGTGATATCCCCAAATTCAACCATGAAGATTTAAACCTTCTGAACAGACCTAGGTAAAGCATTGAAATAGAAAGGGCAGTAAATGATCTCCCATCCAAGAAAAGCGCAGGTCCAGATGGATTCACAGCAGAATTCTACAAGGCCTTCAAAACAGAACTCACAGCAATATTTCTCAAACTCTTCAATGAAATTGAAAGAGAAAGTTCATTACCAGACTCATTCTATGAAGCCAGTATAATCCTTATCCCAAAACCAGGCAAGGACTCATCACGGAAACAGAACTATAGACCGATTTCCCTGCTGAACATAGATGCAAAACTTCTCAACAAAATTCTGGCCAATCGAACACGGCATCCAAAAAATCATACACCACAATCAAACTGGATTCATCCCAGGGATGAAAGTTGGTTCAATATACGTAAGACAATTAATGCAATCCACCACATCAACCGGAGCAAGCTAAAGAACCACAAGGTTATATCTCTGAATGCAGAAAAGGCATTCGATAAAATCCAGCACCCATTTATGCTAAAAGCCCGGGAAAACCTGGGATTCCAGGGAACACTCCTGAATATAATAAAGGCAGTTTATGACAAACCAACAGCAAGCATAATTCTAAATGGTGAAAAACTAAAGCCATTCCCTTTAAAATCAGGAGCAAGACAGGTATTACCACTCTCTCCCCTTCTCTTCAACATAGTACTAGAATTCCTAGCCAGAGCAATTAGGCAAGAAGAAAGTAAAAAGGAGATCCAAATAGGAAAAGATGAAGTTAAATTTTCTTTCTTCGCAGATGACATTATCCTATACCTAAAGAACCCCATAGACTCTACTCCCAAGCTACTAGAGCTGATCCAAAACTTTGGCAAAGTTGCAGGATATAAAATAAACCTTCAAAAATCAATGGCATTTCTATATGCTAAGGACCTGAATGCCAAGGCTGAAATCAGGAAAGAAACTCCTTTTGCAATAGCCTCAAAAAACATAAAATACCTAGGAATAACCTTAACCAAAGAAGTGATGAGAACTCTCTATGATGAGAACTTCAAAAACATGAAAAATGAAATTAAGGCAGACCTAAGGAAATGGAAAAATCTCCCATGTTCCTGGATTGGGAGTATTAATATAATCAAAATGGCAATATTGCCAAAGTCTATCTACAAAATCAATGCAATAACCACTAATATCCCAACACCATTTTTAATGAAATACGGGAAGCAATCCAGAAATTCATATGGAACAATAAAAGACCCAGAATAGCAAAAACAATCCTAAGCAGAAAGTGCTAGAGGAATTACAATACCAAACTTCAAGCTGTATTATAAAGCTATAGTAATAAAAACAGCTTGGTATTGGCACCGGAACAGCCTGAAGACAAATGGAACAGAATAGAAGACCCAGAAATAAACCCACAGAACTATGCCTACTTAATCTTTGATAAAGGAGCTAAAAAAAATAGTCTGGAAGAAAGATAGCCTCTTTAACAAATGGTGCTGGGAAAAATGGTTCAACACATGCAACAAACTAAAACTAGATCCTTATATATCACCCAGTACCAAAATCAATTCCAAATGGATCAAAGACCTCAAAATCTAAACTGATACCCTGAAAACACTAAAGGAAGGAGTAGGAGAAACACTTAGGCTCCTTGGTCAGAACGGAACTTCCTTTACAAAGACCCAGAAAGGCTACAAATCAAATAAAGGTTGGAGAAATGGGACTGCATCAAACTGCAGAGCTTCTGCAGGGCAAAGCACATAGATCGCAAGATAAATAGAAAGCCAACAGATTGGGAAAAGATGTTTACCGGCCATACAATGGACAAAGGCCGCATATCTAAAATATACACAGAACTAAAAAAAATTAAATTCCTCCAAAACAAAACCGCAAACAACCAATAACCCTCTCAACAAGTGGGCTAAAGACTTACAAATAGACTTCTCTGATGAGAAAATGAGAATGGCCAAGAGACATATGAAAAAGTGCTCTACATCACTGGCCATAAAAGAAATGCAAATCAAAACACATTGAGATTCCATCTCACCCCAGTAAGAATGTCATATATCAAGTAAACTAACAATAACAAATGTTGGAGGGGTTGTGGCCAAAAGGGAACCCTACTTCATTGGTGGTGGGAATGTAAACTGGTTCAGCCACTCTGGAAAGCCTTATGGAGATTCCTCAGAAGGCTAAACATAGAGCTCCCCTATGACTCAGCAGCCCGACTTTTGGGCATCTACCCAAAAGATCACAAACAAGAACATACAAACGCCACCAGCACAACAATGTTCATCGCAGCACAATTTGTCATAGCTAGAAAATGGAACCAACCCAGATGCCCCTCAGTAGACCAATGGATCAGGAAAATGTGGTACATATACATAATGGAATTTTATGCCCCATTGGTAAGGAAATGGAAGGACTTGGAAAAAATTATACTAAATGAAGTGAGCCAGACCCAAAGAAACATGGACCCTATGGTCTCCCTCATAGGGAATAATTAGGACAGGTTTAGGCAAGTCACAGCAGAGGATTACAGGACCCCAATAGCTATACCCTTATGAACACAAAAGATGATACTAAGTGAAATGAACTCCATGTTATGGAAACGACTGTTATATCACTGTTGTAATTACTTTCAACATGTCATGTGAATCCGTAGCTTCTATTATTGATGATCCTCTTGTATCCCCTTCCTGTGGTTGTACCTGCACTATCTCTGTGTCTTATTTGAGTACATTGGAAACCATATATACTGGTATTAGAACTAGTAACCTGAAAAGGAATACCAAAATCAAGAGACACAAGAGAAAAAGACAAACGACTACAAAAGCAATAGTTGCAAAACTGTTTGGTGTAAATCAACTGAACAACTCATTGGTGGAAAGGGAAAGGGGGAGGGGGAAGGGGGAAATGAAGGAGGAGGTAACAAACAGTATAAGAAATGTATCCAATGCCTAACGTATGTAACTGTAACCTCTCTGTACATCATT
This sequence comes from Perognathus longimembris pacificus, assembly GCF_023159225.1. Lineage (NCBI taxonomy): Eukaryota > Metazoa > Chordata > Mammalia > Rodentia > Heteromyidae > Perognathus > Perognathus longimembris. The sequence goes on from NC_063165.1 coordinate 61,940,377, forward strand.
TTGACAATAAAATTTTTTAAAAAAATTACAGGCACCACTGGTGCTTGGACAGCAAGTCATGTGACCTTTGAAATAACACACAAACATTCTGTGTTCATTCTCTTGGCAATTGTGGCCAATGAAATTTCATTCTGTTTGTTTTAAGAATAAGCATCTTGCCAGATTAGTTTAGCTCTTTCTATGTCACCTAGTTGTTTCATTTGCAACACTGGCGAAATGTCCCCCAGAGTTGTTGAAACCTGCCTATGTTGCATTATATTCTGTAACCTTTCATTTCACGTAAGTCAATACCTTGTTTTTAAGTAGTAGTACATTTCAGGCACCACTGATTCATTCTATGCATCCAGAGCTGAATTCTTGAACTCTCTGGAATCCTTGCAAAACAGACAGTCATTCAAAAGGCAGTTCTAAATCTTTTATACAAAGATGAAAGTTTAAGGTCATTACTAGGATGACATAAAGAAGATACAGTCGCCTGCCAAACCTAGGCTATTCGGAATTCCTGTGTATATTCTGTGCTGGCCTAGTAGATAGGTAAATATGTAATTTGCTTTATTACTGTAATTTTTTTCAGTTCTAATTTGGAGAGACATTGAACCATCGTTTATCTTAACCTACGAAATCTCCAGATTTGGTAATTGCCAAAGATGTATCTTGATGGAAACTCCTTTCCTCTATTCATGTCAGGTTATCACAGTGCAATCAACTCCTTGTCACTTAATTTCTGTTTCTTCTCTTAAACTTCTTCCCCATCTTGATTTAGATATTTCCCTTTTAATTCCTAGTTGAAAGGTTAACATTTTGGATCCTTGAAAGTGAAGGAATCTCTGTTACACAATCTCAAGTAATCTTGTATTTTTTTAGAGCATACATCACAATTAATTAAAATTAAAATTTTCCTATTATTTTTGTCTTTATAACTTAAAATATTTTATTTATAGAATATTTATACATTTATGGATAGCTGAAAATGTAATTCAAAGTGGCCTAAATCTTTCACCTAGTTTCATCTGGTTTCCACCAATGGTGAACACACACACACACACACACACACACACACACACACACACACACACACCTGTGGTACTGGGATTGAACCCAGAGTCTTGTGTGTTAGTCAATGGCTCTACCACTGTGCACCATCTTAGCATCAACTGTTTATTATTATTAATAATAATTATTATTATATACATAACTTTATTCTTCAAGATAAACCAGCTCAGGTCCACACAGTGCATTTGAATCTGGTTAGCCCAGTTTCCTTATAACAATTCCCTTCTTTAAAAAAAATATAGTTTAACATTCTTTTTATTGTCAAGGTGATATGCAGAGGGGTTACAGTTACATACCTTAGCTAGTGAGTATGTTTCTTGTCAAACTTGTTACCTCCTCCCTCATTTTTCTCCTCCTTACCTCCTCCCCAATCCCTCCCCAGACCCAGTTGTACAGTTGGTTTACAGCATATTATCTTGTTAGTATTGCTGTTGCATTGGTTCATGTTTTACCCTTTGTCTCACCATTTTGATGTTCCCCTTCCCTTACTGGATTCAGACAAACATATAGGTTTTTAATGATATCTTTTGAATAGCTATAAAAGAGAGATGCCCTTTAACAAAGCAATTTGTGAATACAATATATCTTGATCAATGTACAATTCCCGTCTTTTATATTTTACTATTGAAGAAATCTGTGAAATGTTGGTAGAATTTGCAACATTCTAAAACAGGCCTATTATAATTTAGGTTATAATCAAAATAGGGTGATTATAATTTTGTATTATGCTGTACTCTGCTGTATATGTTTATGTCAGTGGGTTTTACAAAGAGAAATTTGAGGTGTTAACAGAAGTAGTGAGACCTGTATAATGAACCCCATCTCTAAGCTACCATGAGGACTAACTCATGGCTAACCTTCTGCTTCCCTTCACCTGGCCTCTGCTATATAACAATTTACCCAAATTTTAGCAGCTTAAAACAATTATGTTCTCATAATTTTATGGGTCAGAAATTTAAGACAGGTATAACTTGATATTTGGGTAGGTTTATAGACAGTGGCTATCAGATATTTTTCTTGGCTGTATCATTTGAAAGCTTAGCTCGGCTTAGATGTACATAATGGTGCACTTGTAGTACTGGTCATTTATGCTGGCCAGTGCATACTGTGATGACTGAAGGCCAGATGTGCAATCATGTTACTCACAAGTGTGTTTTCAGGGCTGATATATGGATAGAGATCAAGACTGTTAACTAGACTACAGTCATAGGGGCTCTCCAGGCTTTTGTTTGTTGTTTGTTTTAGTACAAGCTCTCAATTGATTTCTACTGCCTCAGCCTTTTGTGTAGCTGGCCATATAGGCACATTGTACCATGCCAGGCCCAATTCAGTGTGTGTGTATGTGTGTGTGTGTGTGTGTGTGTGTGTGTGTGTGTGTGTGTGCGTGCGTGCACGCTGGTCCTGGAGTTTAATCTCAGGGCCTAGTACTGTCGCTCAACTATTTTGCTCAAGGCTAGGGCTATACCACTTGAGCCACAGCTCCACATGAAGATATTTGGTGGTTAATTGCTCGTATGCATCTTACAGACTTTCTTGTCTGGGCTGATTTAAAATCTCAACCCTCAGATTTCAGTCTCCTAAATAGCTAGGATTACAAGTGTACGACAATGGTACCAGGTTCCAATGACATTTAAATTTTTCTTTTTAATCATTCAGTAATGTGACCTTGTGTTTAATACAGCCAATCTCCATTTGCACCCTAGCTCCAGGTAGCTACCTATTTGTTTTTTTTTATATATCTGCCCTTAGTGGACATTAAAAAAAAGGTGGATGTGGGCATTTAAACCTAGATTCTTTCCTTTGTTGGCATTTTTGTGTGGTTCCTCCACAGTACAGCATTTGTACTTGGCTTGGGCTTTATGGCTGTAAGCACATTCCATTGGTGATAAACCAGTCTTCATCTTATTTCTTTTTTTCCCCTCAGTTTTTTATTATCAAACATGTACAGAGAGGTTACAGTTTCATACGTTAGGCATTGGATACATTTCTTGTACTGTTTGTTATCTTGTCCCTCATACCCCCCTCCCTCTTCCCCCTTTCCTTTTCCCCCACTGAGGTGTTCAGTTCACTTACACCAAACAGTTTTGCAAGTTTTGCTTTTGTAGTTGTTTGTCTTTTTTTACCCTGTGTCTCTCAATTTTGGTATTCCCTTTCAATTTCCTACTTCTAATACCAGTATACACGGTTTCCAATATAGTCAGATAAAATTACAGAGATAGTGTAGGTACAAACACTGTAAGGTGATACAAGAATATCATCAATAATAGAAGCTACAGATACTCATGGGATGTTGAAAGTAGTTACAACTGTGAAATAACAATCATTTCCATAACATGGAGTTCATTTCACTTAGCATCATCTTATGTGTTCATAAGGGTATAGCTACTGGGCTCTTGTGATGCTCTGCTATGACTTTCCTAGACCTGTACTAATTATTCCCAATAAGGGAGACCATAGAGTCCGTGTTTCTTTGGGTCTGGCTCATTTCACTTAGTTTAATTTTTTCCAAGTCCTTCTATTTTCTTACAAATGAGGCAATGTCATTCTTTCTGATAGAGGCATAAAATTCCATTGTGTATATGTCCCACATTTTCCTGATCCATTCATCTATTGAGGGGCATCTGGGTTGGTTCCAGATTCTCGCTATGACAAATTGTGCTGCAATGAGCATTGTTGTGCTGGTGGCATTATCGTGATTTTCTTTGTGGTCTTTTGGGTAGATACCCAAAAGTGGGGCTTCTGGGTCATAGGGGAGTTCTATATTTAGCCTTCTGAGGAATCTCCATACTGCTTGCCAGAGTGGCTGAACCAGTTTACATTCCCACCAACAATGAAGTAGTGTTTCCTTTTGGCCACATCACCTCCAACAATTGTCATTGGTAGTTTTCTTGATATATGACATTCTTACTGGGGTGAGATGGAATCTCAATGTTGTTTTCATTTGCATTTCTTTTATGCCAGTAATGTAGAGCACTTTTTCATATGTCTCTTGGCCATTCTCATTTCCTCATCAGAGAAGTCTATTTGTAAGTCTTTAGCCCACTTGATGAGGGGGCTATTGGTTCTTTGCGGTTTTGTTTTGGAAGAAGGTAATTTTTTTAGTTCTGCATATATTTTAGAGATGAGGCCTTTGTCCCTTGAATGGCTGGTAAAGATCTTCTCCCAGTCTGTGGGTTTTCTGTTTGTCTTGTGAGCTATGTCCTTTGCTGTGCAGAAGCTCTGCAGTTTGATGCAGTCCCATTTGTCCAACCTTTCTTTGATTTGTAGCCTTACTGGGTCATTGTTAAGGAAGTTCCGTCCTGCGCCAAGGAGCCAAAGTGTTTCTCCTACTCCTTCCTTTAGTGTTTTCAGGGTGTCTGATTTGATTTTGAGGTCTTTAATTCATTTGGAATTGATTTTGGTGCAGGGTTATATATAAGGAACTAGTTTTAGTTTGTTGCATGTGTTGAGCCAGTTTTGGCAGCACCATTTGTTAAAGAAGCTATCTTTCTTCCAAACTATTGTTTTAGCTCCTTTATCAAAGACTAAGTAGGCGTAGTTCGGTGGGTTCATTTCTGGGTCTTCAATTCTCTTCCATTCGTCTTCAGTCCTGTTCTGGTGCCAATCCCAAGCTGTTTTTATTAATATAGCTTTATAATACAGCTTGAAGTTGGGTATTGTAATTCCTCCAGCACTGTTCTTTGTGCTTAGGATTGTTTTTGCTATTCTAGGTCTTTTATTGTTCCACATGAATTTCTGGATTTTTTCATCTATTTCATTAAAAAATGGTGTTGGGATATTAAAGGGTATTGCATTGAATTTGTAGATAGCCTTTGGTAATATTGCCATTTTGATTATATTAATCCTCCCAATCCAGGAGCATGGGAGGTTTTTCCATTTCCTTAGTTCTGACATAATTTCATTTTTCAAGGTTTTAAAGTTCTCCTCAAAGAGGTCTTTCACTTCTTTAGTTAAGGTTATTCCTAGGTATTTTATGTTTTCTTCTCCCTAACAGCTTTAAGGATTCTTTTCTTGGACTCTACTGATCCTGTTTTGATCACAATGTGTCAGTGCGATGTCCTATTCTGGTCTGGTCAGTTTGGGGTTTTAAATGCTTCTTGTATCTGTACAGGCCTTTCCTTCTGGATATTTGGGAAGTTCTCAGCTAATATTCTGTTAAATAGGTTGCCTATCCCATTAACCTCTTTCTCCAACTTTTCCTCAATACCTACTATCCTTAAATTGGGCTTCCTGATCATGTCTTGAATCTCCTGTAGTGATCTGTTTTGTTGATTGGACTGGATTTGTATTGATTTTTTATCTTTCTCCATAGAATCTAAGGAATCTTCAGCTCCTGAGATTCGATCCTCTGCTTCAGTTAGTCGGGACTGTAGGCTAGCTACTTGATTTAGAATCTCTTTTTCTTCTGACTGGTCTTTCCTGATGATTTCCATGTCATTTCTTAGGTCTTGTTTGGACTTCTTTACTTCATTGACTTCATTACTTTGGTTTTGAGTGTTGTCTCTCAAATCTTTAAGCTGTTAGCTATCTTTTCATTTGACTCTTGAAGTTCATTTGTCTTTCTATTTGTGGATGCCTTGAAATTCTCCATTAATTTTTGCTTTGCCTCCTCACGCTCTAGAATAATTGACTGAAGATATTCAAACTTTTCATTTATCATGTTTATCAGTAGACTTTGTAGAGCATTTTGGGGGTTCTCTTTTATGTCTTTGATTGACTGCTCTGCTTGCTGCTTGTTTTGAGTGGGGGATAAGACTTCATTGTTTGCCATCTTTCTTGTGTTCCTTCTGCCCATTTCGATTGGGAATGCCAGTCTACCAGCACTTGTGAGCACAGTTTAAAACCCAAAGCAGCCCTTACCAAGCACTGCTGTGTAAATCTTACAAGTTCACAATTATATACAGATACCTTGTGTACCTGTCTATAAAATTAGATTTGGTGTTCCTAAAGAATACAATTTCAATATAATCACCGATCCTGGGCCCTGTATTTAGTAGTTACTGATTTACTGTTACAACCATATAAGAAATTCTTGTTTTTATTTTAAGCTCTTTTAGGACTGGCTTTCTCTCTGAACCCCTTTGATTCACTTGGATTAAGCTGCGATACCCTCTATCCAGTAACCAGGAGTCAATGGAAACTGGAAGTCCAGGCAGTAAGTCAGGAGGGTAAGTTGGAGGTAGTATAGAGAATAGAGTAAAATGTATTGGGGGGGATGGTGATTTTGGTTTAGTTTCAGTGACATGGAAATGTGGAGAAGAGTAGAATCAGTAGAAAGAACAAGGTTAAAATGATAGACAATGGAGAGTTAGCAAAAAAGAGTGGAGGTGTTATTCATAGGAAAGTAATTTTTAAAGAAAGAACGCAAAGAGAGAAATAAAGTAAAAATAGTGGAAGACAGATGCACAAAACAGAGAAAAATTATTTTAAAAAAAATAAAGAGGAAAAAAACTAGAAATGGAGCAACCCGAACAAACAAAAAAGAAAAAAACTTGATAAAACAAACAGGTGAAAAAGGAAAACAAAAAAAAAACCAACAATGTTTCAGAAGTGAATTTTTTTTTAAAGTTTAAAAAATGTTTGAAAAATAGAGTCCTCCTTGTTTGGGTGGTCTTTCCCCAGACTCTAGTTTCCTTATGATGGTCTGCAGTCTATTTTCCTGATTGGCTGGGTTTGACTTGATTTCAGTTTGCAGGGGGTGGATCTGTTCTGACCCTTCTCCCCTGTTGGGGCAAACGTGGTTCTCTGTGGTTCGCACAGATTGCAGGTAGGCCTTGGGCGTCCTTTGTAGATGGGGACTTGAGCAGTCTTGGGAAGCGTGGCTCCTCTGTCTGCTGTGGGGCCGCTGCCTTTAAAGCCTGGCTTTGAATAGGCTGTGGACTCAGCAGGGCGGGGTGCCTCTGGCTTGTTTTACCCGGCTGAGAGTTGCTTGCCTGGGGGAGGCTCCTCCCTCCTGGGCGGGGCGGCCTCCTTGGTGGAGGTGGCTATGGAATGCAGCTCCGTTTCAGGCTGGGAATTGGGCTTCCTTTGTGACGGGACTGTTTAACTGTCTCAGGAACTGTTTGTTCCCCTGTCTGGTGTTTCCGTGCTGCTGTGAGCTGCTTGCCGCTTTTGCTTTAAATTTAAAAATTCCGGTGGGCAGGGCGTGGCACCTCTGGCTAAGCAGAGGCCCAGGACATGCCTCCTGCCTGGGCAGGGGACATTCTCCTGGACGGAGCTGGCTCTCACTGGTCGGTCCCTCTTGCCCTTTTCAAAGATGGCTCCTATGACCTTGCTTTCCCCAGGCCTGCTCTAGTTCCAATCTGCTCTGACCCTATGGCAGTGGCAAAGATGGCGCTTTGCTCTGGCGGTGGAGGAAGGGCTGCCTTCCAGAAGCTGCTCTGTGGGTGCGAGTGAGAATATCTTTCTTGGGTACTCATGCTTTCTCTGCGATTTCAGGTCGTCTGTGCTCAGCCACCATCTGGAGGATTTCTCCCTGGTCTACGCTGTGTGCTTAAGCTGCATGGAGTGAGGGTTGCTGTGCCAGGAGCTGTGCTGGCGCCGGCACTGGAGCGGCGGTGGGATGCCACCCGGAGCTCAAATCTGTGTTTTCAGACGAGCAAAGTGGATTTTTCCTTCCTGGCCAGAATCCCTGTACTGTTAGAACTTACTCTGGCTGTCTTTCTAGGAGTAAAAGTTTCTATGGGGTGAGAAAACTGCGATGTCAGATGGAGCTCAGCTAGGGCTCTGCAGCACCTCCGCCGTCTTCCCGCAAGTCCCTTCATCTTATTTCTTTATACACTTTTCCCCTCATCTACCTTGTCCTCTCTCACTGAAGGGAATGGGCAGTTCATTTTCTGGCAAAAGTCCTGCCCCTTCTCTTGACTCTTGGGAATAGGCAAAACTGAATCCACCCTAGAAAAGCCCAGATGGTGAAGCACAGTAAGGAAAGGATTCCTTACCAACAATAACTATGAAAAAATGTTTGTTCAGTCCCTGGTCCTCCTGTTTGGTCTCCTGGGATCACTTTTTCATTAACCTGCCCTTAGATTGTAGTCTTTTTTTTTTTTTTTTGGCCAGTCCTGGGCCTTGGACTCAGGGCCTGAGCACTGTCCCTGGCTTCCTTTTGCTCAAGGCTAGCACTCTGCCACTTGAGCCACAGCGCCACTTCTGGCCGTTTTCTGTATATGTGGTGCTGGGGAATCGAACCCAGGGCCTCATGTATACGAGGCAAGCTCTCTTGCCACTAGGCCATATCCCCAGCCCCTAGATTGTAGTCTTGAATAGGTGAGTACCTTCTTTTTCTTCTATGCTATATAATGCTATCAATCTCATGGACTGTGTGATAATTGTCTTGTGCCTCTTTTTTCTTTCTTTATTTAGCACCGTTACTGGGGCTTGAACTAAGGGTCAGGGAGCTGTCCCTGAGGTATGTTTTCTTTTTTTTCTCATAGCTAGTTCTCTACTATGTGTCTCCTGAGTAGCTAGAACTATAGGCATGAGCTACCAGCTGAGTTTCTCTTTTCCATACAAGACTTTACAGTTCACAAGAATAGAAATAACCTTTTGTTTTGTTCATCATTGCATCTTAACCCCTTAGAAGAGACTATGTATATCAAAACTTCCTAAAATATATTTGTTCATTGAATTATGAAATAGTACTTGATGAGTGGTAGCTCTTTTGTTATGTTTATTATTTTGACACTGGAATATGATTCCCTGTATTAGGACTCAGTATAACAGTTGAAGAGCCTGTCACTATTCGTGAGTAGCAAAGGAACTTCCAGGTTGAGTAACTGTAAAGTAGTCTGGGTTTGAGGTGATTGTACAAAGAGTACTCCAGGAAAACTAATGGAATCAGAATGGCCAGATAACAGCAAGGTAACAATTTCATATCTTCTTACATATGTCCCAGTCATATTTTAAGAGCTTCTCATGAAGAATAACCATCTAACCTTTGATTTAAAAACAGTTACTCATTTCTAAGCTTAGTCTGCTAGTAATAATTTCTAAAAATCTCTAGAAGCAATTTAAGTTACATATTATTTTTCCTTCAAGTATTTTCTACTTGACCTCATTGTTTTTATCAGAGTCAGCCTGAGCTTATAATTAAACTTTATTTTAAGGCCATTATTTTCATGTGTAATAAACTTGAAACACTTTTTATATATCTTTATGTATTTAACAGAGATTTCATTTTTTCCCCCTCAAAAAACTCAGGTGCCTAGTCAAAGTCATATTAAACAACTTGAAATGCACTCTTATCATCTGCTCTTTCCAACAGTATAATAACCCTGGTGATTTTTCCAATATCTTAGTCAATAACTTACAATTTGACACTCGTGGGCTTCTAATTTATTAGGTTGATATGTGGGTTGTCATACTAGATAGATGTTAAGCATGGCAGTTTTTAGAACTTTTGTCCAACTAAAATAACTGAAGATATTTAAAAAAAAATTCCAGAGAACCAAGTGCAAGGATTATTTAATGTTGTAACAACGTAGTAGATGCCTTTAACCAAGGAAATATGGTTTTACTGAATCAAACTTATTTAAGGTTATAAAAACAAACAATAGAAATGAGCATAAGCATGATTCCTAAACCAATAATCATTCTTATTTTAAAAAGGATTTGACTGGCTTTGGAAGCATGACTCAGATGGTAGGGTGGTAACCAATGAGCAAAAGCAGAAGATACAGAATTTAAAGTTCTCATCTCAGGCATAAAAATAAAAGAAATGAAAAGATTTGACAATGTAGACAAATTCACCATATAAACAGAATGAAAAATCACTAGATGTCTTTTTAGTGCAACATAAATAGATTGAATATGTGTGGCAAAGTTGTTTGGTTTGCTTAACAAGAGTAATAGACTTTCAGCTTCCAGAAGATCTAAGTTTTTGCCACCTGTGCCCTTCCATCCATCACTTCTTCAAGTATCTTGGGCTCAAAGAAACTACTTACTCATTCTGCATATGCAGATAGCTCTCCTGGCCATCTCACAAAAAGGGTGTTATTGTGGCATTTGCAACCTTTCTTGCCATGTTTTGGGAGTTCCTCCACAGTGTAGTAGGTATCAGAGGTTTGTCCATGGTGCTTCTGAGCATGTGCCACTGATGAGAAGCCACACTTCTCGAAATCTATACTAAAACATCTTTTCCCTTACTTAGTGTTCCCTCTGAAGTGAATAGGCAATTTCTTTCTGGCAAAAAATCCTGCTGACTCTCTCTCCTGCCTAATGCCTCCTCCACCCACTTGTCCATATGCAAAACTGAACCTATGCCAGAGAAGACAGGGCTTTGAGGCACACTAGGGAAAGGTTTCCTTGTGCACAGCAAGTGTGGGTAACTGTCTTCTCTCCTACTTTTTATAGTACTATGTGTGCAGCTACTCAAAGACAGTATAAAAAAGATGTTCCTGACCTGAGGATGCAGCATTGGAATACTCAGGGTTCTGGATCACTACTAGGAAACAAGGCTGCCTGTGACCATTCCATTCCTTTGTGACTCACCTAACTCCCGAGTCCAGTGTAAAGGATTTGAACCAAAAGCATCTTTAGAGAAAATAGGAGGGTGCTACTACTTAACACTGCCAGTTCACAGGAAGTTGCTATTCTCAAGCATCTTAGGATGCTGTCAACCTTCTCCTGGGAAAACTTTTTCATCAACTTTTTCTTTGATTGTGGACTTGAATAGGTGGGTACATTGTTTTGCTCCTTGTGGAATTAATGCTGTTCTTCATGTGTTTTGTGTGATAATTGTCTAATGTCCCTTTTTCATACAAGACTTTACAGTTTATAAGAATAGATATAACCTGTGTTTTACTCACCACCTTACCTCTAGCCCTCAGCAGAGGCTATGTACATAAAAAAATTGCTCAAGCTGGACCCAGTGGTTCACTCTAGTATTCTTAGCCACTCAGGAATCTGAGATCTGAGGATTGCAGTTCAAAGCCAGCCTGGGCAGGAAAGTTTGTAAGACTCTTATCTCCAATTACCTATGAAAACAGTCAGAAGTGGCTTAAGTAATAGAGCATTAGCCTTGAGCCAAAAAGTTCAGAGACAGAGCCCAGTCCCAGAATTCAAGCCCCAGGACTGCAGGTACACCCATGTCCTCTGCCTCACAAAAATGGATGAAAATATATTTGTTAAATGATTAATGAATGAATAGCACTCTCTGAGTGATAATTGTTTTATGTTCATTATTATGACAGTGGTATATCATAACTTGTAATAATACTCGGTAAAATAATTGAATAATGGTTCAGAATAAAAATACTGAAAGAACTTTCAGGATTAGTGATTTCTGAATATAGCCTGGTGTTGAAGTGATTACACACCTCAAAATGTCCAAGTGGAGTTAGGAGAGCCAGATGAAGAGAAAGCTAGCCAGCAATTTTATTTATTTGTCCTATCTAGTAGTATTTTAAAACTTCATAAAACTAATAACCAATCATCATATACCTTTAATTTAAAAGAAACAGCCCCTCTTTCATGTTTCATTATAATTTTATAATGTTATAGAGGAAATTCTAGTTATTAGTATTTTCTCCTCAATATTTTTTACTAATTGTTTTTCAGAGCAAGTATAGATTTTTAGCCGAAATTTATTTTTAGGCCCCTAAACTGTGTGTCTAATAATCTTGAAGCATATCTTACATACACATTTGAACTCCAAGAGAAATTCATTTCTCCCTCATGGAACTCTGATGCCTAGTTAGGTAAAACAACCTCAAATGCATTTTTAGTAGGTACCTTCAATCCTGGGATTTTTGCAGTTTTAGTCAATAATGTACAATTTGACATAAATTTACCTCTGCTTATTAGTTTGATTGGTACATTAAGTTTCATTAGGTAGATAAGAATGTGAGATTTTAGAGCTTCTGTCACATTGAGAATTATTAGAAATTCATTGTAGAAGGTTGGACCCTGTGAATGAATATTTAGTGTCATAACACTGTATTAAATGTTTTTAACCTAGGAAATATGATTTTCCTGTATCAAAACCTATTTAAGGGCTGGGGATATAGCCTAGTGGCAAGAGTGCCTGCCTTGGTATGCCCGAGGCCCTAGGTTCGATTCCCCAGCACCACATATACAGAAAACGGCCAGAAGCGGCGCTGTGGCTCAAGAGGCAGAGTGCTAGCCTTGAGCGGGAAGAAGCCAGGGACAGTGCTCAGGCCCTGAGTCCAAGGCCCAGGACTGGCCAAAAAAAAAAAAAAAAAAACCTATTTAAGCTAATAAAAAGGTAACAGAAATAATCACACAAGTTAATATAAATACAGAGAATAAGAAACAAATCTAAAATCAGAGAGTTAAAAGTGGATTTGAAAATAACTTGGAGAATTTTACAAAATCCAGTAGGTTGATATATCACTGGAAGTCAATTTCACCAATTTAGGATCAATGCACAAAAAGTAGGGGTTGTGGGGCAGTGTTTGATTTATTTTGCATAGAAGAGCAACAGAGTTTTTGTTTTCAGTAGAATCCAGGTTTTACTGTTCTCCCAACATGGTGTTTATATTAGAATGAGGCCTTTTCCACACTCCATGTCAGGAGAACCTCTCTAACCCTTCGGTTATTTGTTTTTGTGCTTGTTTGCTGTTTTGCTTTAGTACATGATCCTGTGTTCCTCAGGCTTGCCTTGAGATTCTGATCTTAAATGATTCTGTCTACCTCATCCTTTTGAGTAGCTTGGACTACAGATACTACCATGCCAGGCCCAATGCAGCATACACAAGGGCCTGTGACCAATGGTTAGTCCTCATTCCCACTCATGGCCATAGGCTGCCATCTTTCCGTTTTTGTATACATCTGCTATTTCTGGACATTTCCAGAAAAGGGAATCATGGTGGATGTGGGCATTTGCACCAGATATTTTTTGTTTAGTTCGTGTTTTGAGGTGTCATCCAAAAAGTGTAGCAAGCATCATTGTGTTGTTGCTTTTTCCTGCTGAGCATGTGCCAGACCAGATGTTCTACCTTCTCTCTGAAAAATCTTGTTTCCTGGCTGTTTTTCTCTTTTTCCCTGAAGTCAGTAGGCAGTTTCTTTCTGGTAAGGGTCCGACATACTCTCCTGACTATGGCTTCTCCATCCTCCTGTGAATAGACAAAGTTGAGCTCAACCTAGAGAGGCCGCCAAGTGAAGCACATCAGGGAAATATTCCTTGCTAATAGCAAGTGAGGAGATATGTCTTGGATTTGGTGCAGTCCAGTGTGAATGGTTTCAACTGCCCTCCAGCTTCCCAAGGTCATTGAAGAGAACATTCCTTACCAGAGGATGTTACTTTGGAGTACTCAGAGTTCTTGATGCCACTGCTGGGACACAATGGAGGCTTTGGCTATTCCTTTCTTTTGTGACATACTGATATCCCAGCAATAAGGTTCAGTGTGGTTAGCTATTTTTGTAATAGGCCAATAGCATCTTTCAGAGGAAGCAAGAAAAGGTGCTAGTGTTAACTGTTTACCCACAGGAGGTTGCTGTTAACAGGCTTCTTGGCATCCATGTTGGCTTGCTTAGTCTCCTGGAGATACTTTTCCATCAACTTTTACTTAGATTGTGGACCCGAATAGGTGAGTACCTTTTTTTCCTCCTGTGGTATTACCAATGATGTTCATCACATGGTTTGTATGGTAATTGTCTACTGTCTCTTTTCCATACAAGACATTACAGTTTACAATAGAAAAAAATCCCCTCTGTTTATTTCATTATCACATCTCTAACCCTTGACACAGAGGATATATACTAGGAAACATCTCAATATCTATTTGTTCAATGAAGAATAAATGAATAGCACTCTAAGTATAGTAGGCTTGTCTTGCTCATTATTTTAGCAATGAAATGTCATGCCCTATATGACTGCTCAGTGGGAAAATGGAAGAACCTATCAGGCTGAGTAGCCAAAGATCTTCTAGCATCAAGATTTTGAATGCAATGGTTTTGAGGTGATCTCACCAAGAAAAGTGATATGACCAAAGTTGAATCAGGAGGATCTAATGAAGGGTAAGTCCTCCCTACTACCTACCTGTCACTTATTTAAAAATTATGAAAAAATAGCCATTTGCCCTATACCTTTTATTTAAATGAAATAATAGATTTATTTATAAGTTTAATGTGTAAAAGAGAACCTCCAGAAACAATTTCAGTTAAATAGTATTTTAACTTCATTGTCTTTCAGAGCTACTAAGTCTTTCTAATCAAACTTTACTTTCTGGTCAATTGTCTTTATGTCCAATAAACTTGAAGCATTTTGTAATGTATGTATTGGATTTTCTAAGAGATTTTTATTGTTTTTCTCAAAGAACTTAGATGTCTAGTTATTAAAGTCAGGTAAAACCAATGTCAAATGCATTTTTTTAGGTATGTTCAAAGTAATACTTCAAGTTTTTGGACTGCTGTTTTTAATGTCTAATAAACTTGAAGGACCTTTTCATATATATATATATATATATATATATATATATATAATATATATATCTTTGAGCTCCAAGAATGATTTCATTTTTTTCCCCTCAATGAAATTGGTGCCTAGTTAAGGTCATGCAAAACAACTTCAATGCATTTTTTTGGCCATCTTTTCAACAGTATAGCAATCATGAGGAAGTAGCATGATCTGATGTCAGTTAACTGTATAGTTAGAATTAAAATGGACTCAGATTCTTAGTGTGATTTTTGGATTAAATTTCATACTTAAATGTCAAGAATCTCAGTATTCATACCTTTCAGTACAACTAGAATGACTACTACAGAGGCATTTCAAATTTATTTTAGAAGACTAAGTCAAGAGAGTACTCAATGTTGTAACATCACAGTAAAATATTTTTCACTAAGTATCAGTGTCAAAACATGAACAATTGTGCATCCTGTTTATGGCAGTATACCATGAGGCACAAACAAATATTTAATTTGTACCAGTAGATAAGTAAATATATAAAATCATATCAGAAATATCAGACATAAGTTAATCAAATCTACCACCCCAAATTTGGCACCCCCCTCACCTGAGTTGTATAAAAAGAGGGACACAATGGCACATGTGACCTGTCACCAGAACAAGGACCCACAAAGAATGGAATCCTAACACTGTCCCTGGGATTTCTGCTTATATCAATCAGTCCTCTGGTTAAATGCCATCCAGATCCAGTAAGCCTGGGATTTGACTTTGTTCTGAACCAAGTGTGACTAAAATCAGCTCTGTCTTTTGACACTACCTTGGAGCTGGGTGTCAGTAACTTTGTGATTAGGGTCCTATTAATATCTTTACTGCAGTAACTTTTTTTTGGCATATGTATAACACCCTCTTCCTGCTTTACTGTTTTGAATTCTGCAGCTACTTGAGACCTTTCTAGTTAGACATTTAGACCTTTCTTCTATAGTCTCTATATTATTATAAATTGTACTTTGTGATCTCAGAGTTCATATTAGCAACTAAGATCAGAAAAAAACGACCTTTGTATTGGCAATACATGGTTAGCATGTGAACTTAATTGTATTAAAAGTTAATGCCAAGTAAATTGATACAGCTTGTGAATTTGTTGTTGTTCAGTAAGTTCTGATATTGTATAAAGACCCATGAATGTTTGTGACATGGTTTTTTCAGTATAGATTGTCATAGTCAGAGTCCTATACATTACAGAAACAAAACAATGAAAAAAAACCCAGACAATTGTCAAAAATTTGGAAACTATGCTTTAAGAACATGGAAACCATTTGGTAATATAGAAAAAACTTCAGCAACCTTACCAAAAATTCAGGGACAAAGCTTGCTTCATCAAAACCAAGTTCAGTCAATCATGTAAGCTTATACTATTTCAGGATATAATACCTCACTCATTGGTAGATGGTAGGAGGCCTTATCTTCATGCAGATTAATTTTGAGGTTTGGAGAAATTTATTTGATGCAGGGTCTCAATTCATGAGGAGCTGTTAGTAAAGAAATTAGTTAACAGAAGAAAGAGAAGGAAATCTAAGATCACACATTTGTGATTATTCTTATGTAAGATGGAGTATAGAATTACATTTTACTGAGATATTATTCAAGTGAACCAAAAAGAAACTAACTTGGTTCTTAAGTGCTTATCTCTGGAAGAAAGATGAGACAGAGGAAGAAATCAAACCATGTATGTCCTAATATGGGGCTCATCTCATTGAAAAACATGCTATCCCACAGAGGAGATTAGAAAAAAAGGTAACAGCAGCAGTCCTAGAAGATTAGGCTTCACAGATCCTAATAATGTAAGTGAATTAGTACATAAAGCACCAAGAGAATAGATACCTCAGATATTGTTTTAAAGCCTGTCCAAATTATCGAGGACAGAAGAATGGGAAACAGAGTTCTGAATGACTTGATTGAAATTTGGGACCTCTGAAACATTGGAACTCAAGATCCTTCAGGTGGATGTACACAACATGTACCTAGAAAAATACAATACATTTCCAATATGGACAGGGAAAGCCTCAAAAATGTGGCTCTGTTATCAATCAAATTTCTCCTTAAAAGAAAAAATAAATATAAAGCATGAGTTCTCAACTAACCACTCAATGAAAGTTTCCATCATTGTGGGACTGCATGACAGTTAGGTGAGAAATAAAACACCCTTGGCTTTGACAATCAATAATTTTGAGATACCTTAAAATGGGAAGATCTATATCATGCAATGAGGAACCCTAAGAAATTAGCCACACTAGCAGTGAAATATGAGCAGACAAATGCATATGTAACCATACTTGAAGAGAGTAAAAGAAAAACTTTACTAATAAGTACACAAGATAGGCTTAAAAACTGCACTGATAAGTACACCAGAACATCTGCAAGTCTCAGTCATTGGTATATTTGCTGCTTGCTAGGTAATTAATGATATAACAGCCCTTTAAATGTTAGTACAACTGGACACCACATTTTGAACAAATTTAATTCCAATTCAGGACCACATGACTCAACAGAGGAAACACATTAGGCACAAACTAAAACCTAGGTAAATTAGACCTCTGAACAACTAGACATGAAGTGAATTGCAGGAAAATAGAGATAATTTCCAAAGAAAGACTTCCTTTCTTCAGGCTAGCCAACATATAAACTAATATGACAGAAACAGAAACATATGATTCTTTCCAATCCTGGCTGTGGTTCAGCACTTAAGTTCCCTAGGAGAAACCCATAAATTGTTCCTCCTGCTTATAGTATCAGTGGACTGCACATTATTTATGTGGGAATCCTTGGAGATAACA
Source organism: Perognathus longimembris pacificus (assembly GCF_023159225.1). Taxonomy (NCBI): domain Eukaryota; kingdom Metazoa; phylum Chordata; class Mammalia; order Rodentia; family Heteromyidae; genus Perognathus; species Perognathus longimembris. Next base: position 61,957,633 of record NC_063165.1, read on the forward strand.
GAACGAAGTGATGATTGTCTACCACTGTTTGTGAAGAATTTGATGCTTTATTTCTTCTGCTCCTCCTCCTCCTTATCCGTCACACCCTTTCTTCCCACCCCCTCCTTCCTCCTCTACCTTCTCTTGGGCTACTGAGGACCAAACTCAGGACCCCTCACCTGTGCTATGCAAATGCTCTACTAAGGAGTCACATCCTAGCCCTCCTGAAAGCATGCATTTGACTTATTCTTCTAACTGTTAATAACAAAAATTCAATCTAGAAGAAAGACAGTTGATAGTAAACTTCAAATTCTAGCATGAAGAAGCCAATTGTAGGAAATCAGCATTTAAAAGAAAGCTTTACTTTTTAGGTAATATTTTATTTGTATAAGAACGTAAACTTACAAAGTACAAAGGGCAAAAATTCAACAGTGATACTCATAAGACAATATGTTGGAAATGAACTGTTCAATTTGCGAAGGATCGAGGAGAAGGGAAAGTGAGAGAAAAATGAGGGAAGGGGTAAAGAGATCGAGAAGAAATGTGCTCACTACTTTACATATGTAACTGTATCCCTTGTGTACATCACATTGACAATAAAAAATTAAATAAGTAAATTTCAAAAATTTTAATCAAAGGACTAAAGAAGTAACATAAACTTTTTAATAGTCAGCCTTCTTTGATGAACATCACTGACAGAAATTTTCTGAAAGTTTGAGATGTGAGATAAACATTGCTAAATAAATTCCAATACAGCAATATCACAACCACCATTTCCCCCAATCTGAGTGAAATGTTATTGGCTCTGCCAGGTAATTATTTAATTGTGTTTTACCACGATATATTTTAAATTTGAAGGACATGAAATTGTTACAAATGAAAGAAGTATATGTGCCGTTTTCCTATTTCTTTGACATTGAATCTACTTCTTAGCATTTTAGACATGAGTCTTCAGAGACTATGAGTAACCATAATAATAAGGTAGATTCAATCTAGAAGGGTTGACTAAGTAAATAAGGTACTGTGATGTATTTTGATTGGCTTCAACTATTTGGCTTCAATTATTAATTAAGGCTTTTCATCTGCTCTTACTTTATTCTTATTTCTTTTGTTCCTTTGTTTCTTGCTCCTCTTTTAACTCTCTCCATTTATACTTCTTTTTGATTCTTGATTTTGTTTTTGTTTTTTGTTTTTGGCCAGTCCTGGGCCGTCAACTCAGGGCCCTGGCTTTTTTTTTTGCTCAAGGCTAGCACTCTGCCACTTGTGCCACAGCGCCATTTCTGGCCATTTTCTGTATATGTGGTGCTGAGGAATTGAACCCAGGGCCTCATGTATACGAGGCAAGCACTCTTGCCACTAGGCCATATTCCCAGCCCTTGATTCTTGATTTTGAAGATCTTCTGATTTTATTCATTGCCTCATAATTTTAAGTTGTACAGAAACAATTGCGTAGTATTTACTGGTAAGCTGTTCCAACTACTAAGAGAAGAGAGTGACTTAAAAATACATACCATTCCCTCCTAATGAAGACAGTATTCTTGTTATAGTTTTCAGACCAATGAGGCTTCTCTTGATGTATTTCTGAAGATTTGCAGTATAAAAGTAGGGAGAGTTCAGTCTCATCAGTTTTCAGTGCCCTTGCCAAGCTATATTAAATAGCTTGTACCGAGTAACTGCAGAGGACCATGTCCACAACTCCTTCCTAACCAAGTCTTGGAAGCTTTCACCTTAGAACCAGCGTTCTGATGCCTTAAATACCTATCTTTAAGTCCCTTATTTTCTAATGAAAGTCATTTGAAAATGGCTATGATTTCATGATTTAATAATATTTTTCTCTTCTGTTTTATTCTCGCAGTACGAGGGTTGGAATTCAGGTCTTTGTACTTGCTAGGCAGGCATTCTATCACAAGCACAGAAGTGTTTGTGCGTTTTGAGGAAAGAACCAGACTAGACTGTAATCCATCTATTCCTTTTTTTTTTAATCTGCCCTCGCAGAGATGGTAGGTATGCACCTCAACACTCTATTTGGTTGGGATAGGGTCTTGTAAAGTTCTGTCTCACATTAACCTTGAACTGTAATCTTCCTTAATCTAATGAGTAGCTAGGATTACAAATGTGAGTCACCACGCCTACTTTGTTTTTCTTTTCTTTCTAAAAAATGCCTTAATGGTTGTACTGTTTTATAATTCCCATTGCAATCTTTATGTGGCAAATTCTATTGTTATTAATTCATCTTATTCATTTATATTTTAAATTTCCATCCCATTTCCTCTAATAATAAATGGCAATATGTTTTGCATTAAAATCATAGACATTCTGTTCTTTTTTTCTTGTGTTTTTTTTAATAGTTTTTAGTTCCTAAGCATGAACTTCCCTTACTCAGTCTCTATGCTAGCAAATTAGGCAGCAGAACTCTAAACATAAGCAAGCATGAGTACTGTGTGCAAGAGAGGAATGGTGTAAATATAAAAAGTAGACATGAGAATTTAAAAAGTAGAGAGCTTGACTGTGTGGTGAAAGATGGAGTGAGCTGTTTGAGGAGCTTGTGCTGTCTCAGTTCCTATAAAAGTTCCACAAACTAAGTGAAAAATGCTAGCTATGGATGTTTATTTTCCTTGTATGCTGAGGCAGAAGACAAGAACTTAGAATAGGGAGGTACAAATGCTTTTGGAGACTTTTAATATTGCGTAATTACTAGCACTATATATTTCTACTTACATATTTACCTACCAAGCTATTTATCATGTATCCATATAAGTACATATGTAGATTATCATTGTGATGACTGAATGTAGTAATAAAAAGTATTTCATTATTTATTCACTTATCAGCTAGTTTATACATTTTTTTTCTCTTTTAAAGTTAATAAGGTGGCATGCTAAACATAATCTTAGCTTATCACGTTGCCTTTTTATTGTTTTGTTACAGTGAGTAAAAGGCTAATAGATGAAAAGGTATTTGTATGTTTACTGCTTTTTGTATATATTTTCAAAAGGTCTTTGTGACAATTTACATTAATCCCAGTATATGCTATTTGACTGCAAACACATCTTGTTTTGCCTTTTGTGACTGTACTGTGCATTGCCACAGCTTCACTTCTGGCTTTTTGTTGTTTATTTGCACATGAGGCTCAAGGACATTCTTGCTTGGATTGCCTTTGAACCAAACTCCTCAGATAACAGCTGAGTAGCTAGGATTAGAGAGGTGTGAGCCTCTACTACCAGCCTGGGAAGATTTCATTTTAGTGAGTTATGAAAGACTTTTTTTTGTGTATTGGTCTCGGGGCTTGAACTAAGGTCCTGGGCGCCATCTCTGAGTTTTTTCTGCTTAGAACTAGTGCTCTACCACTTGAGACAGAACTCTATTTCTGGCTTTTTGTGATAAATTAGAGATAAAAGTCCCATGGACTTTTCCTGCCTAGGCAGGCTTTGAACCACAATCTTTAGATGTCAGCCTGCCGAGTAGCTAGCAGGAGTGAGCCACTGGCCTGGCTCTGCAATGACTTCTTAACTTAGTTTATTTGTGCATTCTTTGATTTATTTTAGCTGTGTGGTTCTATTCTCTTTGAACTCATTTCTTTGTACTTACTTGGATTTCCTTTAGAAGTTGATCTTTTTTCTCAGTGGAATTCTTTATTTCTTTCTTAGAATACTCTGATATTATAAAATTTCTTAAGAAGTCTTTCATTTCACTGATCATTTGTTTCAATAGTTTGTTTTGATAGTTTTTTTACTTCCTTGTATGAAGTTTTCTCTAATCATCATTTGGTTTCTTCTTACATAATTTTTTCTGAAGGTGTTGTATTTCCACTATTTTCATATATCTTGTATTTCTTTGTTGGGCCTTTTATGAGCTTTTGGTGGGCTGAAGTCTTCTCAGTATTCTCAGTGAACTAGGTGCTCAGTGGTTTGTGAGATATTTCCCACCACTGGGTTGTGCTATATCTTCGCACTCATATATCTCCAAATCAAAGTTGAGTTAAATATTTACATAGAGTAAGACACCTTTGATACTTTATCTATACATTCAGTCTTGCTGTAGGTAGTGGAGCTGGTTTTTTTTTTTTTTTTTTTTTTTTGCCAGTCCTGGGCCTTGGACTCAGGGCCTGAGCACGGTCCCTGGCTTCTTCCCGCTCAAGGCTAGCACTCTGCCACTTGAGCCACAGCGCCGCTTCTGGCCGTTTTCTGTATATGTCGTGCTGGGGAATCGAACCTAGGGCCTCGTGTATCTGAGGCAGGCACTCTTGCCACTAGGCCATATCCCCAGCCCCTGGAGCTGGGTTTTTTGTATGATAATATAAGTGTTAGAACTTATCTATTTCAGGAAAAAGGTGTGAATAAAGAAATATGGAGTGAAGATAATTGTGTCATATGGATCAGGGTATGTTCAGTGTAGGTAGATAGTTCAGTTCGGAGAGAAGTGGTGACATGAGGCATTAGATATATGTATGAAAGAAGAGTGTTCTAGGATAAGGTAACTGTAATATGAATTTTTTTTTTCTAAAAAGAGAAGTGAGGGTCCAAAAACAGAAAAAAAAGAATAGGAAGAACAGGAATATAGCAACCAACCCAAATAAACAAACAAAATTTTAAAAAGTTAACCTACAACCCCAAAACAAAATCAACCCGTCCAAAATCCTGATAGAAAGATCATCCATCTTCTGTAACTTCTTCAGGTGACTCAGGTGCACTGACTCTACTTAGCCAGAATCCTATAACAGCCTACTTTACCAGGATCATTAAAAGGCATGCTTACAAACTATTCTCTAATGACCTCTCAACTCTGATTAACTTTTGAAGGGCCAAACACATGTGACTCTAGGGTCTGACACCATCTCTGCCACCCAAGCAGTAGCTTGCTGCTTCTGGATGCTCCATTGCTTTTGTCCCAGGAGTGACTTGCATGCTGAAATAAATGCATCTTTGGCATTTCCCTTGGTTGGTTGCTGGACTTGAACTCAGGGCCTAAGTGCTGTCGCTATCTCTCAGCTCTCCAGCTCGAGGCTACAACTCTGCCACTTTGAGCTCCAGCACAGCTTCACAACTACGTTCCCAGTACTCTGCTGGCTGATTAGAGATGAAGCCTCTCACCGGGACCTTTCTCTGCCTGGGCTGGCTTTGAACCACAGATTTCAGATCTTTTAGATCAATGAGTCTTCACAGGCCACTTTACTCCAATAAAAAGCAACAAGGTGATAAACACAGAAGTAGTTCTTAAGCATAATCTTACCTAAAACTTATCAAGGGCCAAAGTTACATCTGACAAACTTGTAACAATCATCTGTCCTCTGTGGGCCTGCCGGAAACTTTTTACAAAAACCTAGAGAAAATCTGGAATAGCAATTAAACAATCATTTTGGTAGCTGTAATTTTTCCTTTTCCAATTTGGAACAACCATTTAGGACAATTTCACTTCAAAATTTCATATCTAGAAATCCATTCTTGATTTCTAAAGCCTTTTTCTAACCTCTTTTTTTTTTTTAACACTTTAGTTTTCAATTGCATTTGAAGAACTCTGAAACCTAGAGATACTAGGCACAGCCCATTGCCTCAGGGTGTGTTGGGGATTCATCTTGGCCTTAATGGGGGAAGGGTCAGGAGAGCACTCCCGAGAGAGCCACCCTTTCCCCCAGCCCTGGGGCAGTGTGGAAGTGAGCCACACCTATCTCCTTCTGTGTCCCGAACCAGAAGGGATAGCTTTGAGACCATCCCCCCACCTTGCGCCAGTGAGCACGTGTGCTCCCTTTTTCCATGAGAGGGCAGTACTATGGGAAGTGACGTTAGCCCATGAGGGAGGTCCTTGGGAACTGCTCTTGGATGGACAAGCTCACCAGCTTATCGTTCAATCCTCGTCATCATCATTATATTACTGTAAGCCCCTCCCAATTAAATCAGATTGCTCTCCGAAGCGTCTCTGAGATCCGTCTGTGCCTGGCTTCCTTGGTGGGTAAGGAGGGAGGAAAAGGGGATCTCGTTCGGCCACATGCACTTTAGGCTTGCCTGTGTCCCTTCACTCCACCTTGGCCGCCTGCGGGTTGGGTGCCCAGGGGAGAGGGTGAAAAGGGGAGCACTGATAAGGGAGTAAGCTTAGCATCCCTGCACCAGGGGAGGTAAATCTAGCCTGGCAAGGGTGGCTTGTTTTAAAAGGGCCAATTTTTCCCTCCAGTCTCAGTTACTGCCTAGAACAACTCTGAACTCAAACGACAGTTTTTCCTTAATGCAATAATTACAAAGACTAGAATTGCAAACACAAGAATTCAGACTTAGCATCTTTTCCCTTTTTTAGAAAAAATACGTCCAAATTGCAAAACAGCATAGGAATCAAAGTTCATCATACAGATAAACTTTTTAATCCTCTTTAAAAAAACTTTTCCAATTTTTAATACATCCCAAGGGGCAGTTTTAGAAATGCCAATCAACTCATTCATTTTTACCACCAGGTTTTCAGCATCCACCTGCAAGGAAAAGATATAGGACAAAGAAAGGCCTCCATTGACCTGTCAAACAGAATGTGCATATACCCACCTTATCCTTGGGGCTTGATGAATTGCCTTTGTGCCAGCTTACTCTTTTCCACCATGTGTGGAAACCCCTCAGGGCCTGTCTTACTATGTATGGACTGGCTAAGTTGCACCTTTGCCAGATAGCCCTTCATTCCCACACAGTCCCGTTCTAGGCTTTTTTTTTTTTCTGTCCTTTCCTCTTGATCTCTGACTGAGAAACCCAAAACGGTTCTTTAATAGTGATAAACCTTTGTATCCAAATTTCTGATATTTAGTCTCAATTTTCTTTTTCGTTTTTGCCAGTCCTGGGGCTTGGACTCAGGGCCTGAGCACTGTCCCTGGCTTGTTTTTGCTCAAGGCTAGCACTCTGCCACTTGAGCCACAGCGCCACTTCTGGCCATTTTCTGTATATGTGGTGCTGGGGAATCGAACCCAGGGCCTCATGTATATGAGGCAGGCACTCTTGCCACTAGGCCATATCCCCAGCTCCTAGTCTCAAATTTTTAAACAGTGGAGGGAAATCAATTTCAAATTCCCAATGCCTTTTGCTAAGCCAGATAACTTGATTACAGTGTAAGTAGCCTATGGCATTTAGGTACCAAATTTTTCAACCACAAATTAAAGAAATCTTTTGAACTATAGTTCCTCTTTAAAACAATGCAATAATCCTTTAAAACATTTGGTAATGCACAGATTTGATGAGCTTTTTGGAATTTAAACTTAAATTCACCCATATTTACATCATACTGACACTTTTAATCTTGAACATGTTCATACTCACATGTGCACACACATATACTCGTGCAAAAGATCTTAAAGCATGCAAAAATAAATATCGGTCATACATTTTCCAGTGGCAAGAGGTATTTTTGCCAATCTTCTCTTGCAGATGACCAAGAATTAAGAGAAAACTTTTAACAAATGACCTTAGCATTCGCCAGCCTCATTTACCAAGGCTTGCTTGTGTTTGCAAGGCATTTAGCATACCAAATACTTTTCCATTGAAGGAAGCTGAGTGGGAGTTCCACTCAGCCCACCCAGTACTGACTCCAGTCAGTAGTAGAGAAACTATGGGTGCTATTTTTTTTTTCCAGTCAGCCTAGGCCGAGTGGCCCACCCAACGTTCTACCACCTCTGCCCCTCAGGACCATGCATACAGGCCTCTACCAAAATCAGATACTCTCTTCTGGGCTTGTGTAGTTGTCCTGTTTGCATAGTATTTTCTGTGGGGAACTGTGTTTTAATCTTATTTGGCATGGATAACTGCTGGGACCTACTAAGTCAGTGTAGTTTGTGTCCTGTGAATTTTCAGCAGCCCTTATCTGTTGCTCTGTAGATCTTCATGGGAGTGTGTGTGTGTGTGTGTGTGTGTGTGTGTGTGTGTGCATGTGTGTGATTCACTCTTGAATATCAGCATGGCTTTTTTCCTGGACATCTCTGGTGGAACAATTATTTTGTAGTGTGGAGATTCTCCTTGGGTACCGTGTAGCATTCCTTTGTTTACTGCTCTTCTGTTTCTCTCAGTGAATGGCTGCTACTGTATGTGCCACTCAATTTTCCCCATACCTCCAAAATGCTGTTTTTGTTTCATTTTTAAAGTGTGGAAGATATGTGGGATGAACCCTAAAATTTAAGAAGAAGAAAAACAACCTGTGTGTCTGTAGTCACTGAAGCAGAGCTCTACCCATGTCAGGATCTGTTTGTGTAAAGATTTCTTGCTTAGATGGTTTTATTCTCCACTTTTTGGAAGCATAACATTCAGTATTTGATGTCTACTATGCTCTCTGTGTTAATACTTTGCATGGTGCCTTGGCTTAAGCTGAACTTCCCGTTTAGAGTTCTGTATTTCCTCTTGTTTTAAGGAAACAACTATTTATTTTCCTTAATTGATTATATAAAAAATTTTTGTATTTCACCCTAAGTATTAGTGTCACACAGACTATGACTTTAGCAAGCTTATCCTTCAGTTGAAACTTAAAACTTTGACATTGAGGGTAAAAGAAAATTTAAAGAAGTAAAAGAAAGGGTAAAAGAATGGCTGGATTATTTATTATTTTGGAGGTTAGAAAAAATATTGACAAAGAAAAGATATGTTTTATTTATATAATAGAAGAATTGTAATATTGGAATAAAATAAATTGTGAAAAATCTAGAGGAAGCACTAGTTTGGAGGAGCTGTGTGTTCAATTCACTGGCTATAAGCAAGGTGTTGTAGTATAACTATTAAACCATTAACACAGCCTTAGGTACCCATCTGGTAGTGTATTTTGGGAGATAGAGGAAACTGATGCTATATAGGGGAATAGATTAAAAGGCAAGATATAATTTAAGGTAAACAGAGTAAGATTATTTGAGAGCAAAAGGAAAGGCATAAAATTTGAAAGTAAGGAGACTGTCCCTGCCCAGAGGTATCTCTGAAAAGACTTCAGCAAAGTCCTCTCAGAGGACATTATTTTTATTATTTTTGTCCTTTTATTATTATTTTTAAGCAGCTGTACAAAGGAGATTCTACTTAACAAAGAAGTTTATGGATATAAGATATCTTGGTTAATGTTACTCCTTTCAACATTCTCATTCATTCTGTCCCTATCCACCCCATCCTTCACTCTTTCTAATTTTGTAGTATGTATACCAAATTCTTTTTTAAAAATTTTTATTGTCAAACTGATTTACAGAGTGGTTACAGTTTCATACATTAGGCATTGGATACATTTCTTGTACTGTTTGTTACCTCCTCCGTCATTTCCCCCTCCCCCCTCCCCCTTTCCCTTCCCCCCCCCATGAGTTGTTCAGTAGATTTACACCAAACAGTTTTGCAAGTATTGCTTTTGTAGTTGTTTGTCTTTTTTACCCTGTGTCTCTCGATTTTGGTATTCCCTTCCAGTTTCCTAGTTCTAATACCTGTATACACGGTTTCCAATGTACTCAGATAAGATAAAGAGATAGTGCAGGTACAACCACAGGAAGGGGATACAAGAGGATCATCAATAATAGAAGCATGTTGAAAGTAATTACAACAGTGATATAACAGTTGTTTCCATAACATGGAGTTCATTTCACTTAGCATCATCTTTTGTGTTCATAAAGGTATAGCTATTGGGCTCCTGTAATCCTCTGCTGTGACTAGCCTAAAACTGTGCTAATTATTCCCTATGAGGGAGACCATAGAGTCCATGTTTCTTTGGGTCTGGCTCACTTCACTTAGTATAATTTTTTCCAAGTCCTTCAATTTCCTTACAAATGGGGCAATGTCATTCTTTCTGATAGAGTCATAAAATTTCATTGTGTATAAAAATATTTTTTCTTATCTCTAACTAGTTGCACAAAGAACTTGCCATTCAAAAAAGCAGTTTATCGTGTGTCATGATCAATGCCACCTCTTCCAGCCAACCCCTTTCCTCACTTTTCTTAATTTTTTATGATATATATTGGTTTTTTTGGCAGAGGGATGTTTTTTAAAATACTGAACTCCTCTCTTATCTTCACTGTCTGTATTTGTGTAGATTGGTTAATGGCTTATCCGTGGGCTGCTCATCTTTGTACTAGTTGAGTGGGAACACAGGATATTATAAGAACAAACATTTGAGCAAAACTCACAACTTTTATGGGAAGAAGTATTTTATCAAGAGCTGAAGGAACTAGGGGAATGTTATCTGTCACTATATTATAATCCCCACTTTCTAACCTTATCTACCTTTCTCAGCCCTTCTTTGATAGAACCTTTATGTGTCATTAGGAAACAGGGACAATGACCATTCTATATTACTTCCTGCTAAGAGATGTCAGAGAGGTTAAGACAGTCTAGGATCTTCCAGGTAGGGTCTCTTAGGTAGACAGCATGGGATTTGTGTGTTGTTCAAATGGACTCCAGTATAACTGCTAGGCCTGTTTATATTAAGCTCTTTTTAATGGCCACTTGTAGATTGATGGACTCCAATCTAGATGAAACACACTTAACCAGCAGTTTGAGAATCCAAGAACTAAATCCTCGCAGAATTTCTATGCTAGGTAGGGGTCCTAGGGAAGACAGCAATGGAGGGAACTGAATGCCATCCTTAATATGTCACTCTCTAAGTTGAGATGCCTCTTGAATTAATGTGGATGTTAGATTGGACTTCTAATGATCAGTTACTCTTCAACAAAAGTGCTCCTTTAGCATGGGACAAGCCCTTTCTCTGCTGAGTATATGAAAGATGTTCTCTTTAGTGAAATCACAGTTGTTAGGGAGCCAATCTGTCCTTGTAGATTTATAAAGGTTTGGGCTATGAATTCTGAATCTAGGCCCGATGTATTTCAAATTAGATATCTGTCTTCTAAAATGGTGCGTATGCCTATATATGGAAGATATATCTAGGTTTTTCCTGATGCTTTAGCAATGAGAGGTGACATAAATGTAAAGTTGTATATTTCCATTCCATTGGAGGGTTGACAAGCTTGAACACAAGGTAATAATGTTTAGAAACTCTTTTTGTTTTTTAAAACCTTGGTTTTTGTAGTTTTTAGAAAGGCAAATAAGCTTGACTCCATTTGGAAATTAACAACATACATTCTTTGCTGAGCTTTTTTCCCTATCTGTTTTCATATGGTCTATTCTCAAAAAGATAAACTGTGTCTTAGTAGTTATAGCCTCCTTGCTGGTGAAATGTTCCACTTATTATTATTTGTTGTTGTTGTTGTTGTTATTGCTGAGATAAAATATCCAGTTGGTGTGATTTCATGTTGGAAGTGAGAGACTGACTGGTCAATTGAGAGTGTTGGTCAAATCAGAGTGTTAGTCAATATGATCATTTTAACAAAATATAAGCAAAGGAGATATCAACAGAAATATCTCCCAAGCAGATCTTGTGATGTTGTGGGAAATCCAAACAGAGAAATAGGGCACTAAGGCTTTTTGAGAAGCAAGTTTTATTGGTGTGCCAGAGGGCAAGCAGACTTGTATCCAAATGCTGAGGCCTGAGAACAAAAAAAAATAATAATTAAATACTTTTGTAAACCAGTTATGGAAGAAAGAGAGAGTGGCTTATCCTGATTGTAGATGAATAGTATGGCTAGCAATGGAGAATTTCGAACTCATGAACGCAGTTCAGAAGTCTTTAAGGAATGGAGTGTTGCTGTATAGTGGTAGCTTGCTATAGCAGGACAAAGGACAATTTATATTTAGTGGCTAGTCCTGACAAGGGGAAACTTGTTCCCGGTCACATACACCTTCTACCCTATTACTTTTCCCCCTTTGTGGCTCAGCTGAACAAGAATCAAAGATCATCATTTTCATTTAGAGGCTTGTATTTTCATAGCTCCATTACACCAGCTGCTGTCTTTTTGTAGTGACCTTTACAATGGTTTTTGATAGACCACACTATCAAGGGAACTGAGCAGGGTAATAATATACCTGCTCCCAAGACAGGGATCATTCCCTTTGTCTACCCAAAGCAGAGACCCACCCTCCATGTAGATCATTGGATTTCACCCTTTCCAATTTTGGATGTGTACGTGTGCAATCTTCATCATCCTGTTTGTGATTTTTTTAAATAACCTTTACTTTATTATTAATTTGTAAATAGTTACTTCAGTTGAATTTCTTACATATACCTCCTCAGAGGCAAGTAAATAGTCTAAGGCTAAGGAGTTTTGATATACTGCTTTGCCCCCTTTGTCCTGCTATTTTGCCAATGTGTTAAGAGATTGTAGTTATAATTACAGCTTACATTTGGAGCCAAATAATGTGATGGAGCATACAAGTCAGGGTGCACTAGCCCCACTGTTTTTTTGTCCAAGTGGAAGGACCAAAATACTGAATGATTTGCTCAGGAGGCCACTCACTATTTCTTTTTTAGGCTTTTTTTTAATACTCCTGGGACTTGAACTCTGGGCCTGAGCACTGTCCCTGGCTTCTTTTTGGTAAAGTCTAGGACTCCACCACTTGAGCCACAGTGCCATTTCTGGCTTTTTCTGTTCTTGTGGTGCCAAGGAATCGAACCCAGGGCTTCATGCGTGCTAGGCAAGCACTCTACCACTAAGACATAATCCCAGCCCCATTTTTAGTTTTTAATTTGATAGGAACCACACTTTTGTCCTTTTAATCTTTCTTTTATATGAGAACTTCCAACATTTTACTTTGTCTGAGGGAAACAAGCAGGACAGACTGATTGTGTATAGAACAGAAGACCAGAATCAGCTGCTGAGTAGCAGCATGTAAGGTTGCACCGAGGAGATCTAACACCTTGCCATTGGTGCCCACTTGTGTGCCTGTGGTTAAATTATTCCAGGCAGTCTGGACGTTGGGAAATTGTCTACTGGGTGACTGGGTTCCCTGTGTGATTTGGAATTCCCCACCATTGAGTCTTTTGGACAGTGTTATAAAACTTTCATTTTACACAAATTCTATCTCCCACTGGAGTAGTGAGCTGCCTTTTGTGGAGGAGGTATAGTAAGTTCTGATAATAGAGGTATTTTTGTATTTTTCTTAAACTGAAGTACAGAGAGGTTACAGTTTCACACGTTAGGCATTGGATACATTTCTTTTACTGTTTGTTACCTCCTCCCTTATTCCCCCCTTCTCCCTCCCCTTTCCATTGCCTCCCGAAAGTTGTTCAGTTCATTTACACCAAACAGTTTTGCAAATATTGCTATTGTAGTCATTTGTCTTTTTTACCCTGTGTCTCTCGATTTTAGTATTCCCTTTCAGTTTCCTAGTTCTAATACCAGTATACACGGTTTCCAGTGTACTTAGATAAGATACAGAGATAGTGCAGGTACAACCACAGGAAGGGGATACAAGAAGATCATCAATAATAGAAGCTATGGTTACACATAGCACGTTGAAATTAGTTACAACAGTGATATAACAGTCGTTTCCGTAACATGGAGTTCATTTCATTTAGCATTATCTTATGTGTTCATAAGGGTATAGCTATTGGACTCTTGTGATCCTCTGCTGTGACTAGACTATACCATAGAGTCCATGTTTCTTTGGGTCTGGCTCACTTCACTTAGTATAACTTTTTCCAAGTCCTTCCATTTCCTTACAAATGGGGCAATGCCATTCTTTCTGATGGAGGCATAAAATTCCATTGTGTATATGTACCATATTTTCCTGATCCATTCGTCTACTGAGGGGCATCTGGGTTGGTTCCATACTCTAGCTATGACATATTGTGCTGCAATGAATATTGTTGCCCTGACCCGTGGGGTCCAGTCAACAAGAACCCGAGGAGGGACAAAACCTGGATGAGTGGGACAGACAAACGCGAGAAATGAGACCAAGACAGGATTCTGATCAAGGTCTGTTTATTGAGTGTCTTGTAAGGGTTTTTATAGAAAGATTCTGATAAGAATGGGGGAGTCCTAAGAGGAGGCAGAAAGAGGGTGGCAGTTGTGCAAGACAGATCTGGTAACAAGTTTGAGCAAAACAAGACGCAGTAGGTGGGGAGGGTATATGGTGAGATGGTTCAGTGACCGCTTGTAAGAGAAACAGGTCAAACAGCTACTTATTCCCAGCAGCTTGTTTGTGATATTTTTCAGAAATGTGCATACCTATGGCTACTCAGGAATAACAAAGTTTCCTTAAAGAATAGAAGTCCCCAACATATTGTTGTGCTGGTGGCTTTAGTGTGTTGTTGTTTGTGGTCTTTTGGGTAGATGCCCAAAAGTGGGGCTGCTGAGTCATAGGGGAGCTCTATGCTTACCCTTCTGAGGAATTTCCATACTGCTTGACAGAGTGGCTGAACCAGCTTACATTCCCACCACAAAGAACCAATAGCCCCCTCAGCAAGTGGGCTAAAGACTTAAAAAGAGACTTCTCTGATGAGGAAATGAGAATGGCAAGAGACATGTGAAAAAGTGCTCTACATCACTGGCCATAAGAGAAATGCAAATCAAAACAACATTGAGATTCCATCTCACCCCAGTAAGAATGTCCTATATCAAGAAAACTAACAATAACAAATGTTGGAGGGGATGTGGCCAAAAGGGAACCCTACTTTATTGTTGGTGGGAATGTAAGCTGATAATAGAGGTTTTTAACCAGACACTTTTTCCTGTTGGGAAGAAGGTATTTAAGATCTCCTATGATCCAGCACTTTCTCTATCTATTGCCAGTGGTCTCCCAGGTTGGTTTCCCCACAAAGATAACATACGGTGACCTTTCCTGTCTGGTCATGGATTTGGCTGGTTAGAAGAACGGTTCTTTAGCCTTGATGAAGATAGGAAACTCACACCACAGTTTAGGAATTCCTGTGGGTGATGGTGACAAGTTTGAAATGTAATAGATTCATTGTTTCTTTACCTATATGTGTGTGAGTGTGTTGGTCCTGGGGCTTGAACTCAGGAACTGGGCAATTTCCCTGAGTTCTTGTGGTCAAGGCTAGCACTCGACCTCTTGACCCACAGCTTTATTGCCTTTTTTTTTGGGGGGGGGGGTGATTAATTGGAGATCAGAGCCTTAAGGACTCTCAAAGCCCAGGTTGGCTTTGAACTGAGATCCTCAGATCTCAGCCTTCTGAGTTGCTATAATTAAAGACCTGAGCCACAGGTACCTCCCTCCTTTAAACATGCCTCCTTTGAATGGCAATTGAGTGTCCTGTCCTCTAATGGGTAAAATTTACAGGGTTGCAGTGCTTAGTGTTCAGCTGGAAGTTCCTTTGGTTTTCTGGTGAAGGTCAGTACCTCATTTTCACTGCCAATTTGCCCATTTCATATAATCCTAGTATGAGTGGTAGACATCTTCATAGTGTGCACAACCAATCTAAGAACTAGTATTCTCTTCAAGCATATATTTGTCATTTAGCTTGTAGGTCATTTTCCAGGTTAGTCACTAAAGTAGCCCCAGACAGCAGTGTTTTTAGATATTATGGTATACATGCTTACTTGGATCACTAAATGAGCTTTCCAATGCTGGTAAGGCTATGGACATTTAAGCACTGTTTGAGCTTAGTAGTTAGTATTGAAACAGGTATTTTGACTATTGTGGGAGCATAGTGAATAGTTTGTATGGTTGTAGGTGAAGTCCCCATGACTCTGGTTGCACAAAAATAGTAAAAGAGGATACTTGCTCCCTGTCATTTAGCCCTTTTTTGTCACTACAGTAAGAGCCATCCCTCTATGTTTCTGAATGCAAATGTATCAGAGGATTAAATCTGCAATGGGAAATAACTTAAGAGTGCCCAGAGTTAAAATACAAAGCAGCAACAGACTAAACTATCAGGTTATTTCCATTGCATGCAACATTTTAGGATATTAAGACTGACATTTTAGGTGCCACTAAGCCTTACTCATTACAATTAAGAATACATGGGCACAGGTTTTCTTGGTGTGTTATCATTAAATTAGAGAGTATCAGATTGGAATACTATTTTCCTTCAGCATAGTATCTCAGAAGGCTTTCTTTTTTTTAACCTTTTTTTAAAGTTTTTATTATAAAACTGATGTACAGAGAGGCTACAGTTTCACACATTAGGCATTAGATACATTTCTTGTACTGTTTGTTACCTTGTCCCTCATACCCCCTCCCCCTCCCCCTGTCCCCCCCTGAGGTATTCAGTTCACTTACACCAAACAGTTTTGCAAGTATTGCTTTTGTTGTTGTTTCTCGTATTTTAACCTTTGTCTCTCAATTTTGGTATTCCCTTTGAATTTCCTAATTCTAACACCAGTACACACTGTTTCCCATACACTCAGATAAGATTACAGAGATAGTGTAGATACAATCACAAGAAGGTGATACACGAACATCACCAATAGTAGAAACTACAGATACACATGGGATGTTGAAAGTAGTTTCAACTCTGATATAACAATCATTTTCATAAAATGGAGTTCATTTCACTTAATATCATCTTATGGGATCATAAGGGTATAGCTATTGGGCTCTTGTGATCCTCTGTTGTGACTTGCCTAAACCTGTGCTAATTAGTCCCAATAAGGGAGACCATAGAGTCCATGTTTCTTTGGGTCTGGCTCACTTCACTTAGGATAATTTTTTCCAAGTCCTTCCATTTCCTTACACATGGGGCAATGTCATTCTTTCTGATAGAGGCATGAAGGTCCATTGTGTATATGTACCACATTTTCCTGATCCATTCGTCTACGGAGGGGCATCTGGGTTGGTTCCAGATTCTCGCTATGACAAATTGCGCTGCAATGAACATTGTTGTGCTGGTGGCTTTACTTTGATTTTGTTTGTAGTTTTTTGGATAAATACCCAAAAGTGGGGTTGCTGGGTCATAGGGGAGTTCTACATTTAGCCTTCAGAAGGCTTTCATACTTGCAGATAACCAATATACTAACAACCACATTTAGTATTATAGTTTTACATACTTAATTATATGCTGACCATTTTAAAAGACCTTGAAACAGACAGAAACTTAAATGAATCTTGATTTAATTTAGACTCCATTTTTCAAGTTGTCAAAGCTTGACACTTCTCAAGAAAAAATAAAGGATAGAATTATTTATTTACCAGACAAATCACATTCCTTATTTAAATATATCAACACCTACATATAAAGTTGCAAATAGGGCTGGGGATATGGCCTACTGGCAAGAGTGCTTGCCTTGTATACATGAGGCCCTGGGTTCGATTCCCCAGCACCACATATACAGAAAACGGCCAGAAGTGGCGCTGTGGCTCAAGTGGCAGAGTGCTAGCCTTGAGCAAAAAGAAGCCAGGGACAGTGCTCAGGCCCTGAGTCCAAGAACCAGGACTGGCCAAAAAAAAAAAAAAAAAAGTTGCAAATAAACCAAATAACTTCACATGGGGAGAAACATAGAAACAAGCACTAGGAAAACCTCAAAAGCAATCATGATGATACAAGATTATGGCACCTGGTTATTATGGACCAAGAAACATAGTTTTGTTTCAGTAGAATTCTGAACAAATAAATTTCCCTATGACTGTGTGAATTTGGTGTGTCAATAATAAGTGGATATATGTTGTCCTATGCAATTTTTTTTCTCCATAGATCATTCTCTTTCTGAAATGACTTTCTTTGTCTAATCTTGCTGATTTTAGCCTGCAGTTGATTTTTATCAGATATAAGTTACAGCTACACCTTCCTTCTTTTGGTATGAATTTTCTTTTTCCAATCCTACTCTATGAAATTGTGGTTATCTTAAATGGTGATATTCACTTCATATAAATAATATATGCTTTAGAGAAAAGAATGTGTATGCACATATTAGTAGCATAGCATAGGCAGTGGAAGGTGTGGAATGGGAAGAAAAGGGATAGACCAATTAGAAGAAAGATATATGATACACAATGTACATCACGTACAAACAGTAGAAAGCAGGAAACTAATATTTTTCGGGTAGTTTATAGGATGTGTTTGAGTATTCAGGAATATTAGGTGCTGGGGGAAAAGTGATGAGATTTAAGAGTAAAAGGAACTTCTCTAGTTTATGGGGAGTGGTTATAGATAAAGAGAAACAACTATGAAGGGGTGAAAATAAAACTCCAAAGAGAAGATTATTAGTATATGATTCAGATTGTTTTAATAAGATAGAATAGAAAAAGGGTGATAGGGAACTCTAGAATTAAATGGACTACATCTTCTGTTGAAATTATAGTTTGGAAAGCCATAGTTGAGTGAATGTATCACTCAATAAAATCAATACAATGTCAAAGGCTAATAGACTGAAAATTTGAAGTCCTGGTTTTTGTTATATTGCCCTATTTGTTGGTCTTTGCTACCCTTAGAAGACTTTCTAAGTGGAAGAGAAGGGCCGTAGAATTAACCTGTTGATTGTAGCTGTGTGTGTCTATTATTGAGCTCATTAGGGAGTCCCAAGCCTGCTTTACCACCAGATACTGGACTTGATCCCTGTCAAATGGTTATCTCGACTGGACATGTATGAGCCTTCTTACTTATTAGTGCAGAATCTATAGAAAATTTCCAGGTGTGATATATGTTCATAACCCTCAAGTCTTACCTCACTGGAAGATATCTCCAACCTTGACCTCCTTGGGTATTTACTGATTGAGCCTTTACCATGTAGCTGCATTTTTCTTTGTTAAACCCTGAGCGCGACAGTGAACTGTATTTCACCAAGATGTGTCCTCTTAATTGACGCATCTTGTCTTCTTTAGGCTTCTGTAGGTTGGCTGTATATTCCCTTACCCTCATTTCTCGTGTGGTATATTACCAGTGAGTTGGGTAAAATACCATAAAGAGAAACTCAGAATTTTTTAAAAGGAAAATTAATAAGAATAGGAAAGGAGAGTTAAACAGCAAATATGGTGCAATCAGCACAACTATATGTTTTAAAAGGATTAATGCTGAACCCCAAAACAAAATGGGAACAACACAAAACATATCAAACCAAAACTGATACACACACATACATAGATGATGACTTTAGGTTCCTATGAAGTTAAAAGCGAGGCTATTGTTATTTAGAAAAGGGTAGAGAGAATGACAGAAGAAACTATTTGGGAATAAGTATTCAGGAGAAGGCAATGAAAATTACAAATTGGGAGCTATGGATTCCATTCACTAACAAAGTGGTAAAAAGTTTTACTACCAAATTTCCTCCACAGATAGGTTCCTATCTGCTAGCATTTTTTTTGAGATATTGTCGAAGGGAACAGATTCTTCTTCCCATGTAAAGAATTAAGGTAAACTGAATAAATGTATTTGAAAATGAGGGAAAGCTATGAAAGTATAATAGTGAGACTCTTCATCCAAAGTGGGGACTCAGAGGTCCAGTGGAGCCCTGTCAGCGAGGGGCTTTTAGACTATGGGGTTCCTCTTTTATTTCCTCTTTTTAGCTTTACCCACATTTGGTGAAGGTTGTGCATTGTTTTTCCTGACTCCTTTTCACCAGTTTAGTGTTCATCCAAGGCATTATGGGAAGAAGTGTTTAAGCAGAAACTCACAGCATTATGGAAAGAAGTATTAGATCAGAAACCTAAAGTACTATGGGAATAGGAAGTACCATAATGGGACACATGTTACATGCTACTATATTATGCCTTTCACCCTTAACCTTATATTTCTATTTCCCTTTCTCTCTCATCCTCCCTCTGTGATGGAAATCTTAATTGCTCTTAAAGAATAGTGGCCATGACTACTCCAGGCTACTTTCTGCTGTGAATGCAGAATGGAGGAGGGAAGTTGGGGATCCTCCAATCAGAAGGGGCTTTTGGGCATGTAGCATGTAGTGTATGTGCTGTTCCAATGAACTGCAGTAACACTGCAGAGGACAGTTTCCATGAACCATATTTTTATGGCAATTTGTCCCTTGATGGACTCTGGTCTAGAAGAAACAAACTTAACAATCAGATCAAGAATAGAGATGACAAATATTGTCAGAATTACTGTGAGGGTATCAGGAAAGGTAGTATTAAGATAACTTGCATCAGATATCTCCCCTTGAGAGACATCCTTCAGTAGCTTACTGTCTTACATTGACAGGCATTGTGGATTATTGTGGTTGTTAGTTTGAACTGTATCTGTTCTGACATCTCCAATCAACAGTCTTGAGTGGGCATGGTACAAGTCCTTCTCGTATGTCCCCTTTCTGTAGTTGAACTCTTCTTTGTTTTGTGAAATCATTGCTGCTGGGGAGTCAATCAGTTCCTGTAGATTTATAACGGTTTGGGATAAGTCACTGACTATTCTAGCAACACTGTTTTATAGGCTAGAGACAAAGAAAAAAATTCTTTTATTTTTTACTCTAGGCTTGATGTTATTTCAAGTTGGTAGCCTATATATTGAAAAAGGGTCCAAGTTCCCTTTCCCATTGGGGATATCAATAAGCATAAGGATCAGGTAGCAGTGCTTATGAATTCTTTTTCTTGAGCTCTCAACATTAGTTAACTTTTAAAGGGCATTTATCTGTGACTCCATGTAAAATCATGTAGCATCTCTTCTTATCTGAACAGTTATTTTTTTCAGATGGCTCTGTGTTGTCCCTTTTCCACAGGATAAATTTTGTTACAACTGATCTCCTTTGTTGCTGAACCTAGTTAGTATTTTTGTTGTGATGAGATATCTTCTATTTTGGATTGGGTATGCACAAAAATCAATTGAGTCTGTGCCAATAAAATTGGACACATTTCAGTAACAGTGAGATTAATAGAAATAAATTCCTGCTGGTATTACCTTGAACCTATTAAGCTAACTTTGACAGATAATTCCTTGTCAGAAACATCCTCTGTCAGCCTTACTGCAAATTCACCAGAAGACTTAATCTGCAATGGCACCTCCCCCCCCCCAAGAAAAAACAACAACAGCAACAACAGCAGCAAAAAACAACAGTAGCATGGCTAACATTTAAAAGAGCAACAAAATACACAATTTAGTTATTCCTATTACATGTAACACTTTAGGATACTCATTCTGGTTGACATCATTTTAGTTGCCAGTAACCTTTGTCAGTACAATTAGGCACACATGGACAAAAGCTTGACTGGTGTGCAATCATTAATTTAGAGGGTACCTACGTGGTATCCTGTACAACAGTTTTGTATCTTATAAGTGTTTCCTACTTGGAGAACTGAAATATGCAGACAGCAACAATTCACATCATAGTTTTAAGATGAGCATTAAAAGACCTTCAGATAAACACGTGATTGAATTTTGAGTAAAGACAGTTTTACTGGTGGTCAATACCTTGACATGCTATCCAATGGTACACAGGAATTACTTTGATAAATAATATTTTCTAAGTCAGTTTTAGAATATCCTTAAGACAGCATAATCATTATTGAAAAGAATTGGTGGCTAGTTTTGCCTCTTTGTATTAATCTTTATTTTAGAAAAATTTATAATCATTTAAATTACAACCAATCTAATCATGTTTAAAAATTTTGTAGGTTCTTTCTAATCTCTATTTGAAAATGTACTCATAAGCTCTGTTATTTTCTTGAACATTCTGAGGTATGCTTTAATTTTGTTAGGCAACTAGTTAAGATATATTTTAGTCTTTTAAAGAGTTATCAATCCTTTTAAAAGCATATCCTCCATATGTCCTCCTGTCATTCTTTTGTTGGTGCTTTGACATATCTTTTAAAAACTGAATTCAATATTATATTGATTTCAAAGAAAGTAAAATACTCTGTTTCTAGAAAGAAAAGTAGTTTCATACTGGCATTTTCATCAAAAGTTAGTAAACCTACTTGTTAAAAAATCTATACCTTGTCAATAACCAAATCTCAAAACCTTGCTTGACACGAGTTTAAAATTGCATCTATACCCCCTTTCTCCCCATATTAAGTTTCTGAAAGACTGCATTTTGATTAAACCTGGTGGAGATTCGATGTCCAACCTTTAACTGATAACATTGTTAACAACATTATGTATTAAACCAGTTAAAATGTTTACATACATACAGGTGCATGATAAGTTTTAGATTATTTACTTTTTCATGCATAAATATTGAGATCAAAAGTGAAAAGTGGCCATAATAGTTGTTTTCTATTAAATTCTAGTGCCAAACAAAGCCTTTGTGCACTACTTGATTGGTGAATGCCCAAAAATCATATGTGTAAATATTAATTTAGGGTATTATTACATAGATTTTTAAATCATAAGACAATTAATATTTTTTAAACTGCATCTAAAAATGGAATCAAGATAAGGAGCTCTCTGAAATTAGAACTTGCCTTTTGAGAAACAAGATAAGACAGATTTGATTGTGCTTTAACTGGCCACACAAAGCTGGAGTGAATACCTTTCTTTGAACATTAAACCACAAAGTGTATCCAGAGTTATTGCACTAAAACATGTTTAACTTCTCAAAAAAAAAAAAAAAAGAGGACCCACTGAAGACTTAACTATCAAGAAAATCTCTCTAAGTTCACAAGGCTGTTCTTGATTTTTGATTGACAGGCTAGTCCTATAAGATGGATGTCTTTTCCTAAAAAGACAAAGAACAAGAAACTATATTTGATGCCATAAAGAAACAGAAAAGATCTAGGCATCATAGTAGATTGTCTTGAAAAGATCTTATGTACCTATGGGAAAAAATCCTAAAAACAAATAGAACTTTTAACCAAATGCTGCTTACTAAAAACAGAATATTACTAAAAGGACTGACTTGATAGAGAACTGAGTTTTATATTAGCATATTAAAATGACCTTTGAGCATTCCCTAGGGGAGCCTTAATCTGCTTAAGATCTTGTAAGTAGAGTATGTGATATCTGCCATCTTGTTCTATTCACCTCTGTTTTTCTTTATTTGCCTAGCAGTTGGTTTTTGGTATTGTCATAATTTGAAGCATTTTTCTCTTAAATTCTCCAAATTTTTGATATTGTGTCATAATTAGAAAAACAACTGACCAAGGTGTACCTTCCTAAGGTATATCTTGCTTGGTCCAACCCTATATTCCCTTTTCTGTGCTTCCTGGCCACTGTGATGTGAGCTCCTTAAATTTACCATGCATTCCCTTCAATGATTAATTTACATCTCTAAAATTAGGACCCAAAATAATATTTTTCCATCATAAGTTATTGCATGATGCATTTGTCACAGTGAAGAAACAAGTGGTAAATACAGAAAATTGGTAGCAAAAGTGGGGCTGTTGGTATAGGTCTAACTGATGATGTGCTTCAGAAACCTTTGAAATTGTTTTATAGAAAGTATTTTAGTTTTGAGTTGTTAGCTAGAGATCCTCTAGAATGCTTTCAGCCCAATATAATGAATAAATCTTTTGGGATGTAAGCAAACAGACAAAAGACAGAAATGTGGATAGTAAAAACTTGTCTGTGGGCTGGGAATATGGCCTAATGGCAAGAGTGCTTGCCTCCTACACATGAGGCCCTGAGTTCAATTCCCCAGCACCACATATATGGAAAACAGCCAGAAGTGGTGCTGTGGCTCAAGTGGCAGAGTGCTAGCCTTGAGCAAAAAGAAGCCAGGGACAGTGCTCAGGCCCTGAGTCAAAGCCCAGGACTGGCAAAAAAAAACAAATAAATAAAAAATAAATAAAAATAAAAGTAGAACTGTGTCAAAGGGAACATGTAACAAGTTCTGGCAGGTATTACTCAACAGTTAACTTTTCTCTTAAAGAGTTTTATGCATGTCATATTGGAAATATATATATATTTGCCAGGCCTGGGGCTTGGACTCAGAAGGGGCGCTGTGGCTCAGGTGGCAGAGTGCTAGCCTTGAGTGGGTAGAAGCCAGGGACAGTGCTCAGGCCCTAAGTCCAAGGCCCAGGACTGGCCAAAAAAAAATTGTTTGTGTCATATGTATAAAGAAAATATGGATAGTAAAACTCATATGTAAAAAGGACACGATGGGAAATTGCACTCAAATACCATCTTCAACAATAGTTTCCTTGTTCCAATTTGCCCACACACTTAGAGTACACTGTGTTGATAGTCAGAGAGATCTGGGTACTACAAGAGTTTGTGAAAGACCTTGGTGTTAATTTTAACAAAGATCGAATTGATGAGATTTTGGGAAACTATGAAAGTGTGGATGAAATATAGTTTGTGATAGAAAATGGCCAACAGTCTTTGTGAGCAAAGGGGTAGTTAATTACAATTAATATAAAGGATTAATCACATACTCATATGATTAAAACTAGTATCCACCCAGAAATTCAGTCCCCTGGACTCAACCAAAATTTACCAATGATGAGATCTGGGTGTCAGAAAAAAAGTAATAACGGTTTATTAATTTCTCCCGGCAAAATGTGAACCTCATAGGCTGTCCCCAAGCACAGTCCTAGTAGGTGGAAGTAAAGAACATTTTTAAAACATAATATCCTTTGCACTTTGTGGACATTTTATTTTATCATTCCACATCATTAATTTTTAATCTTCACATATTTGTACCAAATGTTCTTTTATTTCTAAGGTCAGTAACATTAAGAGTTCTCTGGAAGTTTTAAAGACAATCTTGAATTCTTTCATATGAAGGATGAGAGAAAGTGGGGAGGGAGGGAAGGAATGAGAGAGAGAGATAAAGTGAAGAGGAATACGATATCCTTAAAATTTATGTAACACAATATAACAGTTTGCTATTGAACTAAAATTACAATAGTAACCCTATTTAGGTGTCTGTTAGTGCTATGTATCTTTCCTGGGCTCCTTCCTGTTTCTACTTGAAGGGAAGAGGTTATGCTTGCTCTAAGTCGGTCTAGGATTTTGTAGAACAGTAGCTGTAGGGCTGGCCTTGGTCTTTTGCCCATTTTGTTCATTAAAGCAATGTTTTAACCTAAGCAATTTTCACTTTGAGGATCAGTGTCAAAACATAAACAATTGTGTATTCTGTTTATGCAATTAAAAATTACTTTCTGCCAGTATACCATGAGGCACAAATTAATATTTTGTTTGTGCCAAGAGAATAAATAAGCAGATACAAAAAAACTGTATCAGAAATACCAGGTATGAATTAATCTAAGACACCAGCCTAGATTTAAAAAAAATCTTTCTCACCTGAATTGTACAAAAGGTGCTCTTAGCACTTGCACACAGTGGCACATGTTGACCTATCACCAGAACAAGGACCCTCAAAGTATGGAATCTGTCCCTAGGATTTCTGCTCATCTCAGTCCCTTGGTTAAATTTCATCCAGATCCTAAAAGCAGCTTTGTATCTTGAAACTACCTTGGAGCTGGGCTTTAGAAACTTTGTGATTAGGCTCCTTCTTAGGATATTACCTGCGGTAACTGTTTTTGGCATCTGTATGGCTCTCTATTTCCACATTAGTAATTTTCATTTTTAATAATTATTTATTGTCAAAGTGATGTACAGAGTGGTTACAGTTTCATATATAAGGCGCTGGATACATTCCTTGTATAATTTGTTACCTCCTCCCTCATTTCTCCCCCTCCCCTCCCCTTTTCCCTCTCCCGCCATGAGCTGTGGTATAGTAAGTATTGCTTTTGAAGTCATTTGTCTTTTTATCCTTTATCTCTCGATTTTGATATTCTCTTTCCCTTTCCCAGTTCTAATACCAGTATATGCAGTATCCAGGGTACTCAGATGAGACATAGTGATAGCACCGGGACAACCATAGGAAGGGGATACAAGAGGATCATCAACAACAAAATCTACCATTTCACATGGAATGTTGAAAGTAATTAGAACAGTGATATAACACTTGTTTCCATAACATGGAATTCATGTCACTTAGCATCATCTTATGTGTTCATAAGGGCATAGCTTTTGGGCTCTTATGATCCTCTGGTTTGACTAGCCTAAACCTGTGCTAATTATTCCCTATGATGGAAACCATAGAATCCAAGTTTCTTTGGTTCTGGCTCACTTCACTTAGTATAATTTTCATTTTGAACTCTGCAGCTACTTTAGGCCTTTCTAGGTATAATATAGCCTCTATATTACTGTGAATTTTACTGTGTGATCTGAGAGGTAATATTGGTAATTAAGACTGGAGAAAAAGAGGTTTGTATTGGCAATAGCTAGGCTATCATGTGGCCTCAGTCATACATGGGAAGCTATTGCCAAGAAAATTGATATAGATTTTGAATGTTGTTATTTGATAAGTTCTGATATTGTAGAAAGAACCATTGATGTTTCTTCTTGTTTTTGAATTTTTTAAAAAATTTCTTTACTGTTAAAGGGATGTACAGAGTGGTTACAGTTTCATACCTAAGGCACGGCATACTTTTCTTATCCAATTTGTTACCTCCTTCCTCATTTTTCCCTTGCCTTATCCCTCCCAATTTCCCTTCCCCCATGAGTTATACAGTTGGTTTACACCATATAGTTTTTTTAAGTATTGAATTGCATTGGTTTGTCTTTTTATCCTTTGTCCTCGATTTTGGTATTCCCTTTCTCTTCCCTAGTTCTATACGCATATATACAATATCCAGAGTACTGAAATCAGTTACACTGATATCAGAGGTAAAAGCATGGAAAGAAAGACAAAAGAAAAAGGACATAATTTCACATGGTATATTGAAAATAACAACAACAATGATAAGTCACTTGTTTTCAATAACTTGGAGTTTATTTTGCTTAGCATCATCTCACGTGCTCATGTGGACATAGCTATTGAGCTATTGTGATCTCCTGCTAGGATTATCCTAGACATGTACTAATTATTCCCAATGAGGGAAACCATAGAGTTTATTTTTCATTGGGTATGGCTCACTTCACTTAGTATAATTTTTTTTTCAAGTCCTTCCATTTCTTTATGAATGGGGCAGTGTCATTCTTTCTAGTAGAGGCATAGAATTCCATTGTGAACATTTGCCACATTTTCTTCATTCCACTCATCTAATGAGGGGAATCTGGGTTGGTTCCATAATTTAGCCATGATAAATTTGCTACAATGAACACAGTTGTTCTAGTGGCTTTGGTGTGGTCTTGCTTGTAAACTTTTGGGTAGATGCCCAGAAGTGGGGAGCTCTGCTTTTTAGCCTTTTGAGAGGCCTCCATACTGTTTTCCAGAGTGGGTTACACTCCTACCAACAATGTAGTAGGGTTCTCTTTTGGCCACATCCCCTCCAGCATCTGTTATTGTTTGTTTTCATGATAATGGACATTCTTACTGGGGTGAGGTAGAATCTCAGTGTTGTTTTGATTTGCATTTCTTTTATGGCCAGTGTTGTTTAGTACTTCTTCATGTGAATCTTGGACATTCTCATTTTCTCTTTAGAGAAGTCTCTTCTTAGGGCTTTAGCCCATTTGATGAGGGGGCATTTGGCTCTTTGAGGATGTGCTTTGGAGGAATTTAATTTTTGGAGTTCTACATATATTTTAGATATGAGGCCTTTGTTTGTTGCATAGCCAGTAAAGATATTCTCCCAATCTGTGGGCCTTTTATTTATCTTTCAAGCTATGTACTTTGCCATGCAGGAGCTCTGCAGTTTGATGCAATCCCATTTGGCCAACCTTTCTTTGATCTATTGTGTTTGTGGGCCTTTATTAAGAAAGATCCTTCCTGTTCCAAGGAGCCTAAATGTTTCTCCTATTTCTTCTTGCAGTGCTTTCAGGGTATCTGATTTTACCTTGAGGTCTTTGATCCATTTGGAATTGATTCTGGTGTAGGTTGATATATAAGGATCTAGTTTTAGTTGTTACTGGTGTTGCCAGCACCATTTGTTTAAAGAGGTTGTCTTTCTCCCATCCTATATTTTTTAGCTCCTTTATCAAAGATTAAGTAGGCATTGGTTTGCAGGTTCATTTCTGGGTTTTCAGTTCTATTCCACTTGTTCTCAGGCTTATTCTTGTGCCAAGCTGCTTTTATTACTATAGCTTTGTAATACAGCTTGAAGTTTGGTATTGACATTCCTCCAGCACTGTTCTTTATTTTTAGGATTATTTTTACTATTGGGGTCTTTTCTTGCTCCATATGCATTTCAGGATTGCTTTCTCTATTTCACTAAAGAATGGTGTTGGGATATTGATGGGTATTGTATTGAATTTGTAGACAGCCTTTTCAATATTGCCATTTGCATGATGTAAACCTCCCAATGCAGGAACATGGAAGGTTTTTCCATTTCCTTCGTTCTGCTTTAATTTCCTTTTTCAGGTTTTTAAAGGTCTCATCATTCAGGTCTTTCACCTCTTTGGTTAAGGTTATTCCTTAGTATTTTATGTTTTTTTTGAGGCTATTTTACAAAGGTAGTTACTTTCCTGATTTTAACTTCATTCTTGGAATTGTTGGCATACAGAAAAGCCATTGATTTTTGAGGATCTGTTTGGGAGGATAAGAGTAGGGAAATGAAGGGAGTAAAAGGAACAGAAGCATGGAGATTTTGATATAACTTCAGTGAAATTAAAAAGTGGAAAAGAGTAAAAAAGTAAGAAAAAACAAACTAAAATGATAAACAATAAGAGAAAAACAAAGGAAACAAAACCAGTAATAATCAAAGGGAAATTCAAATAATTTTCAAAAACCTGGACATGGCAAGTGATTTTTGATATATCACACACCTTTAAATTGTTATCACAACTTTCTGGACAACACAGGATCATATTTAGGAGAAACTTACATGTAAAGCAGGGTTCCACGTGCTTCACATTTATTGCTAAGACCCAACAGAAAACATTATGAGTCACAAACTAAAACCAAATTAAATTGGACCTTAAACAACTACAAGTGAAATCAGTTTCATGGAAGTAGTTATGACTTTCAAAGGAAAAGTTCTTTTCTTAGAGTAAACAAAAGTAAATATGCAAAATTAGAACTGTGGAAACATGAAAAAAAAGTTTTCAGAAAGAGGAAGGAAGAGTTAGATATATGCCAGAAATATCTTCATAAGACCTGTGAGTAAAATAGGTCTAACATATAAATAACAGTAGAAATTCTTAAAAACAATAGGCAACTTTATATATTTTTGGTATGCAATATCCCTGACCAAAGCCATAGTATCACTAATGAAAGCCATAGTGCAACAAAAATATGAAAATTTGGTGTCAAGTTAACTGCAGACCCATAATCAAAGCAAAAATTTTTGCCTTAATAGTGACCCAATATCCTTTAGGTTATACATGTGTCTAAAGTAGCAATATTGTCAACATTAAAGTTGTACTAGTAATATTTTTTAAAAATGCATGGCAAATAAAATGTGTAAAATTGTGAAATGTACATTAGCAAAAACTTAGTACTCATCACTTTTCCTACTCCAATGTTGATAGTATAGGCAAAAATATACCTTTGAAACTGTGGATATAAAGATTATGGGAGCACTTGAAAAAATAAGTACTTGGAAGTGTAACAATGTTAAGAAACAGTTAAAAAAACTAATAGATGATAGAAATTAACAGTATACTGCGGAAAGTTAAACAAGGCAGTAAACATCCATGTTCCTTCCCTTATGTAGAAAAATTCATTCATAAAATTTAAAAAATGCTAGAATGTAATATTTAACATTGACACTGTGGAAAGGATCCATCAATGCTTCCCTCAGGATAGACTTGTGTAGTCGGAATTCCATCTAAGTAGAATTAGTTCAATTAAACAGACAATTTTCAAACAATTGCATAGTGATTTGTAATACTCATAGTGAATTAAAGCCAAGGAAACACAACTTCTATATGATAAACCAAACAATATTATCTTATAATATTCCCACCAATGATTTAGCAGTAGCACTTTCAATAGTATTCTTCCAAACTACTCTTTCATCATATATAGATGATATAATAATGATAAAGGCAGAGCAATATTCAGAGCATGAAAAGGTGAGTAAGTGAGTAACTTAGAAAGTGAATCTGAATTATTAATGAGGGAAAGAAAACTGGAAAAGATATCATATGCAAAGTTTTATGAGTTACATTGTTATCATATTTCAAAGAGACAGTGACTGACAAAACTATGGCCATTGATACATTATATCTAACCAGGAAATACGAAGGCCAGAGACTAACAACTACATATAAAATTGCGAAGAATTCACAGTTCTTCACGAGGGGAGCAAAACAGCAACATGCAGTAGGAACACTGAGTATATCTCTTCCTCCAAACAAAACTGTACTCTATTTAAAACTATGGCTCAATTGAAATTAGATATGATGGCACAAGATAATTAAGTTCATTAAGGACAAAGAAACATACAGAACATGATTTTCTTCCAGAATGGTTACACAGAACTGAATTTTCACATACATCAAAACAGTACAGATTTTTTAAAAATGTATTTGGCTACCTTTTGAGTTACTAAAAGATACGGATGCCAAGTGCTGGTGTCGCATACCTGTAATCCTAGCTATTCAGGTGACAAGATTTGAGGGTCTAGGTTCAGAGCTAGCCAGGGCAGGAAAGACCATTAGACCCCTATCTGAAATTAATCACCTAAAATCTGGAAGTGGATCTGTGGCTCAAAATGGTAGAGCCCTAGCCTTGAGTGAAAATGCTCAAGGAAAGTGCCCAGACACTGAGTTGAAGCCCCATGGCCCATCAAAATAAAAATGTGTGGAACTGCTGACTAGCAAGAGACCTATGATATTAAGGCACCTTTGCTCCAGTGAATAGAGTTGTGTCCTGAAGAGGTGGCTGATATCCAGACTAATCAAAACCTGGTTACCTAAAAAGCTGGTCACTGGTGGGTCATGCCTGTAATCCTGGCTCCTCAGGAAGCTGAGATTGGACTATCTTGGTTTGGAACCACCACATGGCCAGACAAATCCCAGAGAATTTTATCTCTAATTTACCAGCAATATGTGGGAAGTAAAGGCATAACTGAAGTGGTACAGCACCTGGTGTGAGTTCAAGTCCATTTACCAACAAAAAAAGTGTCTGCTTGGAAATCCAAGATATGAAGAAGGGATGCTGGCTTGATAGGGCCAACCAGGACTCCTCTTCAAGGACAAGATACACAAGTTGGAGTGTGACTTGCCAGAATTCATTCCGAGGGCAGGGCATATCCACCCCCAAACTAGGAATTGGAGTGTTTCCTGGCCAGAAAACCTCCATAATGCCTGGTTGAGATGGGTCAGCCCCGGTGGCCCAAGGATAGCAGCATATCTGATACCTCAGGGTGACATGATCTTCCTGGAGTAAGGTCCCCTCATTGCCTGCACGGCATGCAGACATCATTGCTGTGGTACTTGCAGCCAGACGTCCTTAATTGAGAAACAAGTGATATGTATTTACAGATCATGGGCTGTCACAAATGGTGCATAAATCAGTGGCTAAGACCTATGGTCATGCTAGTATTGGAAAGAATTACAAGAACCTTACAACGTTTGGCATAATGGTTGTACACAAATAGTCATAACAAATGTATAATTCAGAAACAACCACATACAACAGCCAGGTAGGTATATTAACACAAAACATTAAGGTAGAGAGTCAAATATTTAAACCTACAGTAACCCAAATAATCAGATGTGCACTTTCATCTGGAACACTCAAAAAGGGGAAGGAAGTTGACATAAGTAAAGTTCCTAAGGTGCCAAGTATTAAAATATAAAGAAAGAAGGGAAAGGGATAATGAGTAAGGCAATACGTGCAATCACACCTCAGGAGATTTCAACTATATACATAGTGTCCATGAGCACCCATGGAATATATGAATGGAGGACAAGTATAAACTAGAAGAATAGCTGGCATAAATGCAGTAGTAAGGATGTAAAGAATTCATAACCTTACTGATAAAATTGAAATTTAAATAGAATAAAGTTATAAAACAAAAATTGAATGTACTAAATATAGAAATCTAATTCAGTAACAAATAGAATACTATAGTAGGTATAAATTGTGTATTTCATGTAAAGAAAATATTGCATAGAATAAGATTTCAGAATAAGAACATTTACATACAGGTCAGATACATTTAATTGTATAATGTGGATTACATAATATTAGGACCATCACAACATTTATGCCCAGAAAAATATGTAGTAATGATAGATTTATACTTAGTGTCACTTTTAATATCGCCAGCTTTTACAATCAGGGCACTAATACTATGGCATGGCACCTGTGGAATCCCAGGATAATAAAATGTGGCCAGGAAACTTATTTTTCATCATAGGCAGTACAATACCTATGCAATGAATGGGATATGGAACTTTTATTCATTTCAGAGGAACGTCTTGAAAGCCTTACTACTTTATTTATAAAGGAATTATAGGAATTACCAAATTTTCCAACTTTACAAATAAACTTTCTCCAGGCCTGTTTTAATCTGAAGTAGCGAGAAAGAATCATTAAAGGAAGCCCACGTTTTAAATAAGCCAAAAGTAAGTAGAAATAATCAAAAACAAGATAATGTAGTACCTTATATAGTGCTTGTTGATAAAAAAAATATTAAGATACATACAGTTTACTCATAGTAAGTCATGGTCCAAGGGATGAAAATAGCTATTGAGCAGCATTATACAAGTGACCTGTAAGACCAAATGTAGTCAATGATTTCAACCAAAGATTCACAAATGAAGTAATCTTTCATACTGAAATCTATAGTCCTCTTGACTAAGAGCAGCAGCAGTGTCACACTCTGAACAGAACTCAGTAATATTAGCATCTGCAGTCTTAGGTGCAACTGTAGCATTCATGTTTATGTCTCATCACTAAGCTGTGATAGAAGTGTGATGAGCTATCAGCCTTGTAGTGTCATATGCATAAAAATGTATGCCACTACAATATTTCATGTTAATATTCTTATCATGTAAGGCAGCATTATTGCCCACTTTTACTAGTGCACCTGTACCTAAAACTAGCATGGTCACTAACTCTATAGTAACTAATGAAATGAAATGTAGCATAGATAGAAATGACAAGGAGGAGGAAGATGGTGCTGCCACAGTAGGGAGGCACCCCGACTCGCTCCAACTGAATAATGAGCTGGGAACTCCAGCACCCAACATCCCATCAAGAACCCAGCAAAACCAGCAGCCAGAAGCAGTGGAAAAATGCAGGAAAACAAAAAGGAGCAAAAAAGAAGAGACAAAAACCTACACGGAGCCAGAGAGTCTATGGGGCACCCTCCCCTCACCAGCCGACCCTGGCCCGAACAGGGCCAGGCTTGGAAAGGGGACCCGGCGATGGACAGACTGACTGCCGGGAGTGCAGAGTCCAGACACTGGGACTCCACAGACACAAGGGAGCGTGCGGACCAAGACACACGGTGACAGCAGCGATGGAAAGTTTGGGTCAACACTGGGAATGGATGTAAGCGGCTGTGGAACCCAGCGGTGCAGAAGGGGAGAGCCGGAGACGCCACCACGACCATTTGCCACACTACAGCACTCCACTCCCAAAGGACCAATGGCAGCGCGGGACACACACACAATCCAGGACCAGTGAGTCCCCCTTTATGCCCTCCCCCAATGGGAGACCAGCTATCAGAGACCCAAACCCTACAAAGAAGCTAGATCTCCCTCCCTCCCCTTCCCCACCCCGAGGGAACAAAGACCCCAAATTAGGTGGGAAGCGCCCATCAGGCTCTGGGAAGTCACAGGAGTTTAGCAGGGGAAGGGCGGAGCAGCCACAAGGCCGCCCAGATGCCTGAACTGGCTTAACCGGCCCTGACCCCTTCCCAACAGTGGCCGGGGGACGGCCGGCAGTGCAAGCCCCACCTGAGGCACCTGGACCTCGTGGACTTTTACAACTAAATTCACAGGCGCTGGTGGGCAATACCAGCACAGCAGGGACACCTGGGCCTGATCACTCACTCCCCTCACAGTGGAGGTGCAGTCTGAGGGTGCTAACCTGCACCTGGACAGTCGATCCCACTGGGCCCCACACATACCGCCCCCCACAGCGGACTCACGGGAGGGTGCAAGCACAAACCAACAACCCAGGGCTTGCTCTGGTAGGCGTACCCCGCTCAGGTGGATGGGGCCACAGCAGCAGCGCCCGTTGTAGTGTGCGCACAGCACACAGGTGGGTGGGGCCCCGGCAACAGCGCCCACTCTGGTAGGCGCGCCTACCAGGTGGGCAGAGCTACAGGAGGGCAGAGCTCTCCATCGGCCCGTACCCACTCAGTTTGGCGCATTTCGCACAATTGGGTGGGCCACACCTCAAAAACACCGGCCCTGGAGCGGTCCACACAGGAAGGAGAACTGCCTGAGAGGTGAGCTCCTCTGACCAAGATACAGAGTGAAAAAAAGAGCAAAAGAAGAGTTAAGCCTGCACGCCACGCTGAATCAGCGACCAGCAAACCCCCAACGGGGGCACGCTAGGGTCAGTACAGCACAGGGGCAGGACACTGTCCCACAGAGAAAGACACAGAACCTACTGGCCCCCAAGTGCAGGGAGAGTGACCACCTCAGCAACAACTGAGAAGGTCACGCTCACCCATTGGGAAGCAAGATTCAACAGCCAAACCCAAACCCAGAGCCAGGACACCAGGGCACAAGGCTCCCACTGACGGACCAGTGGGAACCAGCACAAAACCAAACCCGGGAAGCCACCCACAGATCTCAAGATGCACAAATCACAAAGAAATATAACACAGTTCATCAAAGGGCAAGACAACTCGCCAGCTCCAAAAAGCAGTATGACTGAAGAGGAGATGGAGAATAAAAAAGCAAATGAGGCCATGTTAACAGAAATGATAGAAAGTGTCAGAAACGAAATCAGAAAACAATTCCAGGAGTTTAGAGTGGAAGTCTTGAAGGACATCCAGGAAGCCAAGAAAGAAAAGGAAGCAAAAATGGATACAATGCAAACCTCCGTTAAAGAAGACCTTAACATCATGAGAAGTGAAATGCATGAAAAAATAGATTTAAAATACAACTCTTTTTTTTTTTTTTTTGTGGCCAGTCCTGGGCCTTGGACTCAGGGCCTGAGCACTGTCCCTGGCTTCTTCCCGCTCAAGGCTAGCACTCTGCCACTTGAACCACAGCACCGCTTCTGGCCGTTTTCTGTATATGTGGTGCTGGGGAATCGAACCTAGGGCCTCGTGTATCCGAGGCAGGCACTCTTGCCACTAGGCTATATCCCCAGCCCTAAAATACAACTCTTTAAAGGAAGAAATTTCCACGATCAGAGCTGATCTGACAACCATAAATAGCTCTCTGACATCCATAAACTCCGCAATTGAATCCACAGCACAAAGAATTGACCATATGGAATCCAGAATCTCTCTCTTGGACGATGAAGCAGCCGACAACAACCAGAAAATTACCATACTCCAAGAAACGGTGAAGCTTCAGGGCAGACTAATCCAGGAACTAATGGACAAAGACAAAAGTTGTAATCTGCGTATAATTGGAATAGAAGAAGGAGCCGAATACCAGAGCAGAGGGCTTAATCATATTTTCAATAAAGTTATTGCAGAAAACTTCCGCAATCTCACAAGGGACCCCATCCAGGTAACCGAAGCCTGTAGGATACCTGGCAGGCCAGATCCCAGAAAAGCCACCCCAAGGCACATAATACTCAAGCCTTCAGATCTCAAGAATAAAGAGCAAATCCTGAATTCAGCCAAAGCGAAGAAAGAAATTTTCTACAATGGGAAGAGTATCCGAATAACAGCAGACCTCTCCACACAAATCTACCAAGCGCAAAGTGAGTGGAAGAACACCATCCAAGTTCTATAGGCCAACAATATGCAACCTAGGATTAAATATCCAGCGAAATTGGAGTTCACATTCGAAGGGAAAACCAGATCTTTCCATAGCAAAGAGGATCTAAAGAGTATGTGAATAAAAAACCAGCCACAGCAAATTCTAAGAGGGGAATCCCACCCAACAGAGATGGTACAGGACACACAGAAAGAAACTACAATAGCCAGAGCCCAGCAGAAAGAGCAGCTCACTAAAGACAAGAAAAAAAAAAGAGGAAAAAACAGCCCAATAAGAAAATGGAAGGAGAAAAAACACTCTTATCCTTGATCTCTTTAAATATAAATGTTTTAAACTCTCCGATAAAGAGGAGGAGACTGGCAGAATGAATCCCCAAACAAAAAGTTGGCATCTGTTGTCTACAAGAGACCCACCTTACAGCAAGGGACAAAAACAGGCCCCGAATGAAAGGATGGAGCAAGATCTTCCAAGCAAACGCACCTTCCAAAATGGCAGGGGTAGCCATCCTGATCTCAGACAAGCTGGACTTTTCATTAAAATCAACTCAAAAAGACAAAGAAGGAAAAATCCAGAATCAAGACATCACAGTGATAAATGTATACTCACTGAACAAAAGAGGCCCTACATATGTCAAGCAAATTCTCACAGAATTACAGAACAAGATAGATGCAAACACAATCATAGTGGGAGACTTTAATACCCCACTCTCTCCAAGAGACAGATCCAACACCCAAAGGATCAGCAAGGGAGCTGAGAACCTAAGTAACACCATATCCCAAATGGATCTGACAGATCTATACAGAATATTCCACCCTACAGAGACCCAATACACCTTCTTCTCAGCAGCCCATGGATCATACTCCAAAATAGACCATGTCATAGCCCACACAAAGAACCTCAGCAAATACAAAAGTATTGACGTCATCCCATGTATTATATCTGATCACAGTGGATTAAAGGTAACCCTCAATAACAATGGTTACCAAAGAGGCCATAGACATTCTTGGAGGCTAAACCCCACACTGTTATCCAACACATGGGCCACAGACCAAATTAGAGATGAAATCAACGAATTCATAAGCCACAATGACAATGAAAATACATCACAAAGAAACCTATGGGACACAGCTAAGGCAGTACTAAGGGGCAAGATCATTGCCCTCAGCACTCACATTAAAAGAATGGAAGCAGAGCAGGTGAATAACCTCACGATGAAACTAAAACAACTGGAGAAACAAGAAATGACCGAATCTAAAATGACTAGGAGGAGAGAGAACACAAAGATTAAAGAAGAGATAAATCTGATTGGAAATAGAAAGACCATTCAACAAATAAATAAGACTAAAAGCTGGTTCTTTGAGAAAATAAATAAAATTGACAGACCCCTCGCAAGGCTTACAAAAAAAAAGAAGAGAAGAGACTCATATACATAAAATCAGGGACTCTACCGGAAAAATTACAACAAGTACACACGATATTCAAAGAATCATCAGGAGCGATTTCCAGAACCTCTACTCAGTAAAAAACAATAATTTCACAGAAATGGATCAATTCTTAGAGAAGTATAAAGTGCCCTAATTGAACAAAGAAGAAATAAATCAACTAAATAAACCAATAATTATAGTGAGATACAGGAGGTAATCAAGAACCTCCCAACAAAGAAAAGCCCAGGCCCAGATGGATTCACCAACGAATTCTAAAAACCTTTAGTGAGGAGCTAATACCAATACTCCTCAAACTCGTCTGTGAAATAGAAACAGAGAGAGAAATCCCAAACTCATTCTACAAAGCTAATATCATACTCATTCCCAAAACAGGCAAAGACCCAACAAAAAAATAGAACTACAGACCAATCTCACTAATGAACACAGACGCAAATTTCCTCAATAAAATATTAGCTAACAGGATCCAGAAACTGATCAAGAAAATTATACATCATGACCAAGTAGGCTTCATCCCATAGTCACAAGGATGGTTCAACATCTGTAAATCAATCAACATAATTCACCACATAAACAGATCTAAAATTAAGAATCACATTGTTATCTCAGTTGATGCCCAAAAAGCCTTTGACAAAATACAACATCCATACTTATTAAAAGCTTTGGAGAGAACAGGAATAGATGGAACATTCCTCAAAACAATAAAAGCCATATACAACAGACCAACTGCTAACATCATATTAAATGGAGAGAAACTTAAATCATTCCCCCTAAACTCAGGAACAAGACAAGGATGCCCACTCTCCCCACTTCTTTTCAACATAGTGCTGGAATCCCTAGCCATAGCAATAAAGCAAGAGGAGGACATCAAAGGGATCCACATCGGCAAGGAAGAAATCAAGTTATCCCTATTTGCAGACGATATGATCTTATATATGAAGGACCCAAAAAACTCAGTCCCCAAACTCCTACACCAAATAAACCATTTTGGCAAAGTAGCAGGATACAATATCAATCCACAAAAGTCAGCAGCTTTTCTGTACACCAGCAATATACAAACAGAAAAGGAAATTATGGAAACAATTCCATTTACAGTAGCCAAAAAAAGAATAAAGTACCTAGGGATCAATTTAACCAAGGACATGATGGACCTATTTAATGAAAACTATAAAAATCTAATAAGGGAAATCAAAGAAGACACAAGGAGATGGGAAGACCTCCCAGGCTCATGGGTAGGCAGAATCAATATAGTGAAAATGGCCATATTGTCCAAATTGTTATACAAATTCAATGCAATCCCTGTCAAAATCCCAGTCACATTCTTCTCTGAAATAGAGAAAGCAATCCAAAAATTCATATGGAACAGCAAAAGACCTAGAATAGCCAAAGCAATTCTAGGCAAAAAAAGCAGTGCATGAGGTATCACAATACCAGACTTCAAGCTCTACTACAGGGCCATCATAACAAAAACAGCCTTGTATTGGTATAAAAACAGATCGGAAGACCAATGGATTAGAATTGAAGATCCAGAAATAAAACCTCACTCTTACAGTCAGCTGATATTCGACAAAGGGGCTAAAGACATACAATGGAATAAACAGAGCTTCTTCAACTACTGGTGCTGGGAGAACTGGGAAGCCATATGCAGAAAACTCAAAGTAGACCCAAGCCTATCACCATGCACCAAAAACAACTCAAAATGGATCAAGGACCTCAATATCAGACCGGAATCCTTGAAACTACTGAAGGACAGAGTAGGAAAGATGCTAGAACTTATAGGCACAGGAAGGAACTTCCTGAATAGAGTCTCAGGGGCACAACAAATAGGGGAGAGAGTCAACAAATGGAACTATTACAAATTTAAAAAGTTTCTGCACAGCTAAGGACATAGCCACCAAAACAGAAAGCCAACCATATGGGAAAGGATCTTTACCAGCACAGCAACAGACAAAGGCCTAATATCTGTCATCTACAGAGAACTCAAAAAACTAAGCCCCTCCAAGCCCAATAAACCGATTAGAAAATGGGCAAAAGAGCTA
Organism: Perognathus longimembris pacificus; assembly: GCF_023159225.1. Classification (NCBI taxonomy): domain Eukaryota; kingdom Metazoa; phylum Chordata; class Mammalia; order Rodentia; family Heteromyidae; genus Perognathus; species Perognathus longimembris. Next base: position 61,996,493 of record NC_063165.1, read on the forward strand.
AAGAGAGACCTCACAACAGAAGAAATAAAAATGGCATAGAAACATATGAGGAAATGTTCAACATCCTTGGTAGTAAAGGAAATGCAAATAAAAAAACCCTGATATACCACCTCACCCCAGTTAGAATGGCCTATACTCTGAACTCAGGCAACAACAAATGCTGGAGGGGGTGTGGGGAAAGAGGAACCCTTCTCCATTGTTGGTGGGAGTGCAAATTAGTACAACCACTTTGGAGAACAGTATGGAGGTTTCTCAAAAAGCTAAATATAGACCTACCCTATGACCCAGCCATACCACTCCTAGGCATCTATCCTAAACAGCAAGTCCCAAGATATCAAAAAGACATCTGTACTTCCATGTTTATCGCGGCACAATTCACAATAGCCAAAATATGGAAACAACCCAGATGCCCCTACACAGATGAATGGATCCAAAAAATATGGTACCTATACACAATGGAATACTACATAGAGATTAGGAATGGCGAAATATTGTTATTCGCAGGGAAATGGTCAGAACTCGAACAAATAATGTTGAGCGACACAAGCCTAGAACACAGAAAACAAAGGGGCATGATCTCCCTGATATATGACTGTTAAGAAAGGGAGACGGAGAGAAAGTAGAGACCAGGTCTGTGAAACCAAAAACTGCTTGTCAAATGGTATTTCCCACAGGATTAGGGCAGCGACCCAACAGTATGTAACTAAAACCAAACAACTACTAAACATATAAAGGTCAAAAATTGTCCTCTAAGTGGAATACTCAAAATAGCTCAAAAGCTATGTATGTACGTTCATATAAGACTACACTCAACATATTGTCTAATATCGACATTACATTTAAAGCCCTAGGCGAATTTTCTTGGGCTTGGCCACGTGGCTACTGTATATGTTCTTGATACGTTGTATATTGTATATATGTCTACCTGACCTAGAGAAGGGAAAGAAAAACAGGGCGTAAGATATCAAAAGAAATGTGCACACTGCCCTACTATGTAACTGTATCCTTTTTGTACAACACCTTGTCAAAAAAATTTGTGTTCAATTAATAAATAAATTAAATTTTAAAAAAAGAAATGACAATGAAAGCCACTAACGGTTCCCTTAATATAAAAAAATTATATACCAATGGGATCTTTGATATGTGATGTGCTTTTTCACTACTCTGAGGGACCTGATCATCAGGTGTTCCTTACATTACACCAAACAAAGACTACCTTAGTCAAATAACATATTTTGTAAGTGTAAAGTATTGCCAGATGCATAGATTGTACTTATACATCACATAATAAACCAGCAATTGTAATAGAATTAAATGTTGCTTGCTGGTAATTACATTAGTGACTGGCCAGCAATACCATAGTTTCTTATCCATCTGATTGGATGCATTTCTTTTTTTAAAAAAAAATACTTATTTATTGTCAAAGTGATGTACAGAGTGGTTACAGTTTCATATGTAAGGCCATGGGTAAATTTCTTGTAAGATTTGTTACCTCATCCCTCATTCCCCCCTCCTCCTTTCCCTCTCCCTGCATGAGTTGTTCAGTTGATTTACATCAAACGGTTTTGCATGTATTGCTTTTGGAGTTGATTGTCTTTTTATCCGTTGTCTCTTGATTTTGATATTCCTTTTCACATCCCTAGTTTTAATACCAGTATATACAGTATCCAGGGAACTCAGATGAGATGCCGTAATAGCGTGGGGACAACAACAGGAAGGAGATACAAGAGGATCATCAACAAAAGCTACAGTTTCACATGGAATGTTGAAAGTAATTAAAGCAGTGATATAACACTTGTTTCTGTAACATGGAGTTCATTTCACTTAACATCAGATTGGATGCGTTTCTAAACATGAACAAGTAAAGAATTTTGATGAAGCACAGAACATAGAATAAAATGAGCCATCTACTCTCCTATTAGCTTTGAAATTCTATTACAGAATGATTTGGACCCTTCAGATGAGTATTTAATGCCTTATAGCCTTATGACTGCCCTTACTATATCTCTACTTTGAGAGCAATATAAAGGATGGGAATGTACATAAAATATTTATACCACATAGTATTTTTTTTTTTTGCCAGTCCTGGGCCTTGGACTCGGCCTGAGTGCTGTCCCTGGCTTCCTTTTGCTCAAGGCTAGCACTCTGCCACTTGAGCCACAGCGCCACTCCTGGTCATTTTCTATATATGTGGTGCTGGGGAATCGAACCCAGGGCCTCATGTATACAAGGCAAGCACTCTTGCCACTAGGCCATATCCCCAGCCCCACATAGTATTTTTAATTGTACTGTAGAGTAAAGAGATATGTTTAGAAACCTAAACTCCTGTATTGAATATTGGAGATATTACAGGGCTGCCTAATATATCAGGACTTGTCTCAGATATTCCCTTATACATCCTTATTGAAGATATAACTTACACAATTAAATTAGTAAAACTATTTTATCATGTCAGACTCTGAAGGAGATAAACATTTGTCACTATAATATTTTTGTGATTATATTGATTCAAAACTCTGTTTTTCCAGGCAATTCAAACAGCTAGAGAAAGGAAAGACTTTTCTTCATTTATCACCATCTTTAGAATGTGTAGTGTATATGTACAAATGTAATGAACCAAAGCTCTGTCCATACGTGAAAGATTTTAATAACATAACACAATCTTCTTGTAAGAATATGAGGAGACTTAGTTATTTGCAGGTTTTCACATATAATTTATGCATAATGATAGTAAGATATAACATATTTTTCAAATGCACGCACACAAACACACACACACACCAGTCTCAAGTATAGAACATTATGTAACCCCAACATTACTTGCACTAATAACATTTCCACAAAAGACAGATGACATGAATTGTTGGATCAAGCAGAAAAACAAGGTAGATTGCTGGGAGTATAAGAATTAATAATACAGAGAATGGAATTGATACCATAGTAATTAGAATGATACCAAAACCAAAATAAAATGGTATCTTAAATATATTTTAGCCTCTAGTGGAATCTGGCATATATATCACTTAACAGGTGCCAAAACTTTGTGATTTTGGACAACTACTGCATAAACGTTGGCTATATCACATATGATTCACATTGTATTCAAAGTAGAAAAAATTATTAGACACATGAAAACTTTGATGCAAGTTCAATTCAAATACATTATACCCAGAAGAGCTGCACAAGAAGTACAGCATTCTGACAATATTACTTACACTACCAAACTTACACATATAATGAGAAATAGAAACATGGCAAGCTCATACACTAGATCAGTTATCACATGTGTAGTGTACTAGACTAAATTTAATTGCCATATATAGTTATACAGACCATGGATCCATAGCAGAAATATGAGGGAATTTGGAAAAATATATATACAATTATAAGCAGTTCTAGTATCTTTTCAAGTAAATATGATCTCACAGTGGAAAATATTATCTTCTTTTCATACTGGTCTTCTTAAGGCATGAATGAAAAATTTAAGAAATTTCAAAAATTAGAAATTAAGAAATTAACATACCATTGAAAAAGTTGAATAAATAAAATGGCTTTTATTCAAGGAGATTTAGGACTCATGTACAAACAATAGGCAGCACGCTTAGGTGAAAGTTTCTCAAAAAGAGTATCTCAAAAGCATCTCTATCGTAATCGAGAAAATGTTGCTGGGCTGGAAACTCAAAAATGAACTCTAGGCTCTTTGCAAAGAACCAATTCTCTGCTCACATAATCTTCAGTACAACTCAGTGAAGGGGGAAGCTGTAATCCACAATCACTGTAGGAAAAAAAGTTCAAGACCAAAGGTTTTCAAATGTTCTAAGTAACTAGGAAAAAAATTGGAGTAATCAAATTGGCTTCTAAGATGACAACCTAAAATTTCCCATAAATTTTTGGATTATTATTTTAAATCTCATTATATTATAGTATCATGTGTCTCAGAAGTGCTCGGCTTATTTGTTTCTTTGTTTGTTTATTGTCAGTCATGGGGCTTGGGACTCAGGGCCTGAGCACTGTCACTGCCTTCTTTTTGCTAAAGGCTAGCACTCTACCACTTGAGCCACAGTGCCATTTCAGGCCTTTTCTGTTTATGTGGGCTTCATGCATGCTAGTCAAGCACTCTACCACTAAGCCACATTCCCAGACCCGACTCATTTGTTTTTAAAACAGAGCTTAAGGAGGATGATTGTCCTATTAACTCTCAAAAATTGTTATTTATTAAAAGTGAACTTGCAATAATGTCTTAAATGATTGCCTAGAGACCTGAAAAAGTTAATATACCTCCCTTTTTATGGAACTTTAGAGTCACTTAAGAATGTAAAATATTTTTATTCAGAAATGTTTATCTTTGACCCTGTTGATACAAGGCTTGAAAATATGTTAAGACAGGGTGTCCACTGACACATAGTGAGAGTTAACTGTCTGTTTTCATAGCTGTATCTTTCACAATGGATTCTACTAAATTGAAGCCTGGAGACTAATAAGCCAAAAATATGCAAATAATTAGGGTCCAGTTGAGGTTAAACTCCACCCACAAAATAAAATTCAAAACATGGAAACAGATTCTTCCTTAAAGTCCTGAATTCCAGTTTCAAATTTTTTTGGGGTCTGGAAATCGATGATTAGTGAGACCACTCAGATGACAATGGAGGATGGAAAGAACTTTTCTTTGAGAAGAAAAAAAAACAACAAAACACCACTCCCCCCCTCCCAAATGAAACAGCAATAACAACAAAAAAAGGAAAATTTTCAAAAAGCAAAAAGACGAGATAAGACGCGTTCAGGGTGGTATGGCTGTAGACATATACACAATGGAATTTTATGCCTCTATCAGAAAGAATGACATTGTCCCATTGCTAAGGAAATGGAAGGACTTGGAAAAAATTATATTAAGTGAAGTGAGCCAGACCCAAAGGAACATGGACTCTATGGTCTCCCTCACAGGGAATAATTAGCACAGGTTTAGGTTAGTCACAGCAGAGGATCACAAGAGTCTAATAGCTATGCCCGTACGAATGCATAAGATAATGCTAAGTGAAATGAACTCCATGTTATGGAAACAAGAGATATATCACTGTGGTAATTACTTTCAACATGCCATGTGAAACCGTAGCTTCTATTGTTGATGATCCTCTTGTATCCCCTTTCTGTGGTCGTACCTGCACTATAACTGTATCTTATCCAAGTACATTGGAAACTGTATATATTGGTATTAAACTAGGAAAGTGACAGGTAATATCAAAATCGAGAGACACAGGATAAAAAGAAAAATGATTCCAAAAGCAATACTTGCAAAACTGTTTGGTGTAAACCAACTGAACAACTCATGGGGGGAGAGGGAAAGGGTGAGGGGAGAGGGGGGAATGAGGGAGGAGCTAACAAACAGTACAAGAAATGTATCCAATGTCTAACGTATGAAACTGTAACCTCTCTGTACATCACTTTGACAATAAATAAGAAAAAACATAAATAAAAAAGAAAAAAGAAAGTACTGGTGCGCCAGGACTGCACTCCAGATGGGGATTTCAAGAAGCAGTCCCCAGCCATTTCAGAAGGCTGCTTTTAAAACAAAAAACCACAGAAAATTTCTCCTTTGCCTAATTGTAGTGGCTCGTTAATTTTGAGAAGTGTCTAGGAACCACTTCATTACTTTCAAGAAATATCCAGGAATCTGTTTCATTACTTCCAAGAACTGTCCAGAATCCAGTTTCAAACAGGTCAGGGCAATTGCAAGTACAAAATACAGGGAAAAGAGCCAATTTCAGAAAAGTTTCACCTTAAACAATGACCTTAATACTGAAAAATATTAGTGATACTTGTTGTATAAAGTTAGTATACTAACAGATTATTTATATCATTTCAAAATGAGTGTTATTTTTATCAGCTGGACAAAAACCCCTCTTGAATTGTCTAGGCTCATTTATTGAAGATACCCAACTTACATTACTAAGGCTTCCATAACCAAATTCGCTGGATTGCGTGATATAAATAATATAATGTATGGAATCCAAGCTCAAGGTTTTAGGACAGTTGAAATCTCCCGTGGCCACTCTTTGGCATGCAGATGTCTAGCTTCTCTCTGTTTTCACATTTCCTTTTATAAGGCCACCTGGTTAATTCTGGATTTGGGTGTGTCCTGATTACCTCATTTTATCTTACCCTTTTACCACAAAAGTGCAAAGCCAATGACAGAGATATTCTATGCAAACGGCCTGGTCTAGACTCTCTCACCAGAATTTTCCTTTTCATAAAATAACCTTGCTCATTCTGTCACCTCCCAAAAGTCAGCAAACTCAGGTTATGACCTTGAAGTAAGGAGGTCAGGTCTGGCCAGTGCTATCTTGGCCATGTGAATTGTACTGTATGGCATCTTGTCTGTGTGGGTGTGCCTGAATTCCTAGAGGAAGGGAAGTGCCCACTCCTGTCTCCAAGGTTTCAGGAACACTCATCACCTGGGGGTGGGACTTCCCTTCCTCTAGGAATTCAGGCACACTGACAAAGACAAGATGCCAGGCCCTACAATTCACATGTGGCCAAGATGGCCTGGCCAGACCTGATCTTACTTCAGCTGCAGAGCATCTCCATGTAACACTGAGCAGGGTTAGAGAAACAGATCAAAGGGGAGGAAATGTGGGGAGCGATATAGGTTTTCTTTACATTCAAGAGTGAGAGCCTTCTTTGGAATGCCTTTGTTCTGTCCTGTTGTAGGGGAACTCTTCTGACACTGACAGTCCTGTGCTTTCAGACAAGGTCAGGGGTTAAGAGTTGTTGAGTACCAGGAGGGATCACGGGGGGGGGGGGGGGGGGGGGGGTAGGGTAGATGGTTCCCATAAACTTACTCTGGGAACATTGAAAAAAGCAGAACAAGGTGATAATTGACCAGTGTTTTTTAGTGAGGAGCATGGTGCTTTATTTCTTCTCCAGCTTCTGCTCCTCTGTCGTAGTTGTCCTCCTTCTCCTTCTCCTCCCCCACCACCTTTCCTGTTGGGGATCAAACTCAGGATTTACCCTGTGATAGGCAAATACTGAGTCCCACTGCAGCCCTGCTTATAAAATCATGTAGTTCAGTGGTACTTACACTTACTTATTCGTTTCTATTTTTAGTTTAATAATTTTAATTGTTATAATTATGGTCATATACACAGAGGGGGTTATATTTACATTTCTTTTTAGACAACTTAACTTCTTCCCTAACTTTTTTCCCCCTGTACTTAGCACACTTCATATAGTATCTTCTGATACTAGTGCTGCATTTGTTCTTCCATTTCTCTGTCCCTCTTATATTCCCATGGACAGGTAAGTGAACAAATAAGACCAAAAGAAAACAAAAACAACAAAGAAAAAGCCTTTTGTTTTCATTTCCTGAAATGGAATTGAATCTTGATTCCAATCTTCTGGTTTTACTCCCTGCCTCATATTTTGAAGTCATACTGAATCACTTGAATAAAATTGAAATCCTGTTTAATGCACTAGGGAGACAGTGATAAAATAATTCACAATTCTGTTATCAAGAAGTCCCAATCTGTGGGGATTCTCTTGAAGCATTTCTGAAGATTTGATGTAAAATATAGAGGAGAATTCAATTCTCCTGTTTTTTCAATACCATTTTAAACCTGCTTTCATGAACTAAAAAATTCCAAAGAACCAATATCCAGAATTTTTTTTCTCATCCATGTCTGAGAAGAATTGACCTTAAAACCTCAAATCTTCTCTCTCTAAATTCATGTCAATGAAGGCATTTAAAAATTTCACTGTCTACATCTGTTATATGTATATGTATATATATGCATGTGTTGTATTTTATTTACATATTATATGTATATATTATATTACATCTATCTATATATTTTGGGAAATAAAGTTAAACATGGAAAATTTGCTTGAAAGATGGCAGATATTTGTTTCAGAATTTATGACAGTTGGGTCATATTGGAACTCTCGATTTTGTCAACTAATACCAAAGAAACCAACACTCTCCAAGGTTTATAAAGAGTTCTGCATGAGCAGTTTTCCTGCTCTGATCTAGTACTAGATTCATATGCACAGGTTATTCTGGATCAATGTTTTTCTGTTCAATTCTGATGCCAGTAGTCCTGGAGCTTGAATTCAGCACCTGGATGCTATCTCTGAGATTTTTGCTTAAGGCAAGACTCTACCACTTGTGCCACCTCTCCACGTCCAGATTTGGGGTAGTTAAATGGAAATAATGCACTGGCACTCTTTCTCATCTGGGCTAGCTTTGAACTGTAGTCCTTAGATCTAACACTCCAGGATACTTAGGTTTACATGGGTGAGCTATTAGCACCTTGCTTTATGATGTGTTTCTTTATTAGCATTCTTATTTCTGATAAAGCTAAATTTTTTCATATGTGCAACTAATTCCTCTTATAACAACATAAGGTTTTGTCTTTACTTATTTAAATTTCAGAAGATGTTTTATTTATAATTTTAGAATGTATAGGGAAATTATCTGAAAAACCTATCCATAATTCTTATAGTAAGAAATACAGAATTGGTAGAAAAAGTGGGTTCACTCATTTTGGGGGACAAATAAAGGTACAAAACACACAGAGATAACAGTGATGATTTTTTTGTGATAGAAACGATCAGTTTTGAAAAGGGAAGGAAATAACAATATTTGGATATATGTACTTTTGTCCTAACTCACATCATTTTTCTTCTGTGTACTCACTTCAGTACATTTAAGACTTCTCCAGTGTGTTTGGTGTACAAACCAACAGGTGGCTTATTAGACCAAGTACAGCAGAGGAGAGTTTCAAAAAATTATTACTGAGTTACCAAAGACAAAAAAGTGGCTCTATTTACTTGACTGTATAAGAATAACGAAGAAAATTAAGAATGCATATGATCAGAAGAGGATGTAAGGGGCTGGGGATATAGCCTAGTGGCAAGAGTGCCTGCCTCGGATACACGAGGCCCTAGGTTCGATTCCCCAGCACCACATATACAGAAAACGGCCAGAAGCGGCGCTGTGGCTCAAGTGGCAGAGTGCTAGCCTTGAGCTGGAAGAAGTCAGGGACAGTGTTCAGGCCCTGAGTCCAAGGCCCAGGACTGGCCAAAAAAAAAAAAAAAAAAAAAAGAAGAAGAGGATGTAAAAGTGAGTGCGAGAAGTCTGAGAATCAAGTTGTGACGGACATTTCTAAACACAGACATGTTTAAAGACCATTCCAGTGAGGAGCTTGCAAACTCCACTGGATTTTAGACTGAAGCATTTATGAAGCCTTCAAGGAGCCGTTTCAACAGAGTGAATAGAATTGCAACATGGTGGATTGTACCTAAGCGGTTGTGGAGGGAAGTGAACTGGAGTCTAGCTCTATGGTTTATTTGCTATTTAATCATTCTAGTATTTATTAATGTTTTTGTTCAGGTCCCTTAAATGTATTTGCAAAACTCTCCCTATATCTATAGATGAACTAATAATGTCTGTCTTCATGAGACGGAGATATGAGGATCAAGTATCTTTAGAAAAAATTGTGAGAATCTATCTCCAGTTGACTGGAAAAAAGGAACAAAACAAGCTTGACTGGAGATGTAGCTCATGTGCTCATGTGCTCATGTGCTAGCTCAAAAAGAAAAATGACAGGAAAAGTGAGTGAAGAACAATAAAAGATTGATACGGGCTACTTAGGACTTTTGGCATGAAGGAAATTTGGCGGCAAGAAGAGAAAGAGTAGTAAATGATGAAACAAAGAGGGTATTCGACAGTAAGTTTTTTCAGAAAGAGTATAAGGAATTTAAAGTGATTTCTTGATCATTGTTCAGAGTAAAATTTCAGAAATAAATTTATTTTCTGAAAAAATTGGAATTGTGTGAGTCTTTAGGAATGAGAGCTGCAATTGTACCTGTTATGGAAACAAATATATATGATCAGAGAGCCAGTTAAACAGTCAAGCTCTGTGAGACAGATTGATAACCTTTTGGTATTAGGGTTGACATATGTCCAAATGCCATCGATAAATCTCTTTGGTAAGAGAGAAGGTACAAATATGGCTATAGGAAGCTTTCATGAGTTGAGACTAACAACAAAGACCAGGAGTGAGGGTCTAGAGAAGAAAGGTCCAGGAGAGAAGAGGTAATGAGTGACACTGTAGCCTAGATTAGAACTGATCCTAATAATGCTGGAAATCAAGTTTGGCCAAAGAGAATAGGGGAAAGGATAGCTTGGTACAGGTAGCATTGTAGTGGGTATATAGCGCATTTTCACAGAGATCACGCCTTAAATTACATAGCATTTGAGATACAACAGCTTATGAACTGAAGCAGGAAGCAATTTCAAAGAAAGTTTGGCAAACATTTACTAGAAAATTTTCTTTTTATCTGTCTCCTTCTGATAAATCTGAAATTTACAGAGGTCATTTTCAAGGCCAAATGCCTTTCTTGAATTTGGACTTCAAGGTCATTGAAGTCCAAGAATTGAATGAAATTATTTTTCAATGTGTATAATATTATAAGACCGGTGGAAGTAAATCTGTTCCATCTCTGTTGAACTGGATGAACAAAAAATACAGTATTCTAGGAATACTTGAATAATTGGATATAACCGTTTTTACCTTGTAGAAACAGCTTATATACACATAAGATACTTCTCAGGATCATTTATTCTTTTCGAATGACCATTATTTTTGTAATTATTTCTCATAGTAAATTAATTGGCCAGGTATATTAGTTTTTGTTGCTCTGTAACAAATAGAAATGTGCAATTGGTTTCATACAATTAACATCAATGTAATGATGAGGTAGCAATGCCTCTTTTTATTGTCCTAGGACGGGGCTTCAACTCAGGGTTTGGGCACACTCTCAGCTTTTCACTCAAAATTGTCCCATTGAACTTTTTTCTTGATAGATTCTAGTGAGAATTATTTAGTTATTTGAATTGCAGTGGGTTATTGTATACATGATAATAAGGCCAGAGATTAAACGGGTCACTATAGTACTTCTACAGTATATTTACAATAAATGGTTATAAACAGTTTAATTATGATGTGTATTAAATTTCTTTTAGTTTATTTTGCTAGTCTTCATCAATTTCATATGTAAGTTAAAATATAACTTTTATAAAATTAGATGAAATTTAGCCATTATTTTTTCTGTTATTCTTTTTGAATTTTTAATACTTGAAAATCAGAATTTTTATTTTGCCTCATAAATCTAGTGTCTCTACTCACATTTCTCCTGCATTTTTATTATCTCTTGGTCAGACAGGATAATTTCTTTTCTTTTTTTTTTTTGGCCAGTCCTGGGCCTTGGACTCAGGGCCTGAGCACTGTCCCTGGCTTCTTCCCGCTCAAGGCTAGCACTCTGCCACTTGAGCCACAGCGCCGCTTCTGGCCATTTTCTGTATATGTGGTGCTGGAGAATCGAACCTAGGGCCTCGTGTATCCGAGGCAGGCACTCTTGCCGCTAGGCTATATCCCCAACCCCTAGACAGGATAATTTCAATTAACCTAGATCAATGTTTCCTTACTCCTAATTCTGTCATCTTTATTTTGCCACTGAGACTAATTTTATATTTTTACTTTACTTATATTTTAATTCTCAAATATTTAATTTTTTTGGTTTACATAGCTTCTGTTATTTTTTATTTTACAAGCATGTGTCTAGCTTTTTCCCTTCTTTCAAAGGCATGTTAATAATAATTGCCATGTAAAAGTTTTTGTTTAACTATAGAAACAACATAACTATCCCTATGTCTGTTTGTGTTTGAGAGTTGTTGAGATTTTCCTGATTATTTTATCTAATGTTTTTTTGTTTTGTATTATGTTTTAAGTCTTCTGGCCTTATTAAAATCCTCTGAAGAAAATCTTGTTCAGTTTAGATCACAAGCATAATCTTCCTTTTGTGGTTTTGGTTCAGATATTAGTCTTCAAGTCTACTTATTTAGTTTCAAGTACTATGTAGATGTATGTAGGCTTTATATTCTGTCTTTGATCCACTAAGAGGACATTCCAGATCTAGCTTGTTGCTTACACTGTGACTACCTTAGCAAAAGCTTTGCTCTTCTACTTTGTATTTCTTCCATGTATACTCGGCTCACCAATAAACCTAGGATTTTATGCACAGATTAAGGAGCTATTCTTTCTAGTTCATTGTCTCTGTGATTTGTGCACAGTTGAACACTGCAGATCCTTTGTCCTGTACTCTTGACTAGAATGTAGGGGCTTTATCTTCACTGCACTGTTTTTTTTCTTTTTTCTCTTTTTAAAAAATTGTTACAATCTTGTACTCATTGCCTTGGGCATGCTAGCAAGTGTTCTGCCATTGAGCTACATCCTCAGCTGAGAATGGATTTTTTTTTCGGGGGGTGGGGAGGTTGGTTGGTTGTGGGAATTGAACTCAGGGCTTCAGTAATGTTTCTGAGCTCTTCTGCTCAAGGCTAGCACTCTACCACTTTGAGCCACAGTGCCACTTCTAGCTTTCTGGTGGTTATTTGGAGATAAGAGTCTCATGGACTTTTCTGCCTGGGCTAACTTTGAACTCTGATCCTCAGAGCTCAGCCTCCTGGGTACCTAGGATTACTGGTGTTAGCCATCAGCACCTGGTTACAACCAAAGTTTGATGAAATATCAGTATCATCACATTCCTATCAATCATGATTGAATTAGGCTCTGGGATCTGAATTCAGCTCTCCATTGGGCATATTGCTTTATTGTTGCTTTCTTTATCTGGAAATGGACATAGAAATCTTTTAAATAACTCCTGAGTAGGAAATGTTAATTCCCTCATGTACTCTTCTTTTGTAGAAGCACCATGAAATACTTTGTCTTAATGGTTTGTTTGCTTTTACAGTAACTCAAAATAGTACAGGCTCAAACTATATTTTGAGACTAGACCTGTTTATCGATTAGACCTGTTTATCTTACTCAGATACTTTTAATTTTCAGTTTGGTTAGTGTTTGTGTGCATGTATAATGTGGCACAAACAAGCTGAAGCTTCCCCCTGGTAACTATAGTTTTATCATTTTTTACTGGTTAAAAGCATGGACCCTGGATTCACATTGGCCTTTTGGATCCTGGTTACATGACACTGGGTAGTTAGAATTAATGTAATTAAGTATCATTTATCTGTGAAAGAGGTTGATAATAATATCTTCTTTACAGAATTTCTGGGAAAATAAATGAGGATTGCATATCAAGCCTTCAGAATGGTTCCAGGTATATAGCCATCTTCTATGCTTTCCTTTCGCTTAGCTCCCCCTCTATTCCTGCTGGTGCTCTCCTGTTGGAGAATTAAAGTCTCCAACCAGTGGAAAAATTTAGCCCGGCACGGCTACTCCGATGCCTCATTAGCACACTAATAGGCCCTTGGGAACACATTTCCAGTAAGGAGTTTCTGGTGTTTGTGGGCCAAAGGAAGCCACCAGTTGTTGTGAGAATCTCCTTTTTCCCCCTGCTAAGCAAGTCTCCTCAGGGAGATTTGCTTGACCAGCTGCCTTTAGTGTTAGATTCTCACTATAAACAGGAAAGTCTCCTCACTGTTATTTTCACAAGTACTTGGAGAAGTCAAGATTGAGATAGTAGCTAGTAGATAATTATAGTTCTATCTAGGTTGTATACAGTTCCTTGCTTTGATATCAACAATCTTTGTAGTCACTACCTCCTGTAATTAGAAAGGCATTTGTATCAAGTTCCTGCCCTCACAGTAGGAAATTTCCTCCACTTCTGTATTTGAGACAAATGTCATGCTGTATTGATCTTTTACCGTGTAATTGTAAAATTGGTTTCTAACCCTATATAAACCCTGGCCCTCTTGGAATAAAGTATGCATTGGTTCACTCGCCTTGCATCCCCCCTGTCCTGATTTCGACTGCAGTTACCCAGGTTCAACACTCTCCCACTGGAACCACACCTGCAATTCTGACATTATTCTGGAGTCTCTCAGATTTGTCTCTCAAGGATGGCTTTGAACAGAATTGATCCTCTCATCAGATCTCAGCATTCTGTGGAGCTAGGATTGTAGACATGAGCCACCTTCACTGAACTATTTTACATTTTTTTTTTACCCAAGTCTGCCACAAAGGAAAAATTGAAGAAGAGAAAAAGAGAAAAGGTATGGAAACTCCTCTGTATGCTATTGCAATATAGTTATCATGCTTCCATGTCTCATCTATGAGAAAGTTTGATTTCAGAGATGTATGTGTCTGTATACTGTTTCCATCACAGAAGCAAATTCACACCATAGGAATAGATTTTTCTCATAGAAGGAAAGTAAAATATGCTAGATAGTTCTGTGATTCAGGAGAAACCACCTCCACAATCTCATACTGTGTTGTTTATTTCTCAAGATTTTATTTTCCTATTTAGTCTAGATGTTATTGATATATTTAAATGCTCAGAAAAGTGATTTGTATTTTTTCCCCTAGAGATTTTTGTTTGTACTTCCTGGGAAATAAAATGAGAATTTATCCCATTAATCAAAAGTAAAATGGTGGCTCTTTGTAGTTTAATAAGTTCTTTTTATTTTGCCCTTTAGTTAGGTTATGGATTAAATAAAATTTCAATCTGTCTGACCTACTTTCATTTTAAAGGTCTTACAGAATTCAGCTGTGAATCTCTCAGGACCTGGACTTGGTTGTTGAGACTGTACCATACTTCTTCACTCTCATTCTTTTTTAGTTTAGTTTTGTTTTTGTGCCAGTCCTGGGGCTTGAACTTGTGGCCTGAGCACTGTCCCTGGCTTCTTTCTGCTCAAAGCTAGCACTCTGCCAACTTGAGCCACAGTGCCACTTCTGGCCTTTTCTATATATGTGGTGCTGAGGAATTGAACCTAGGGCTTCATGTATATGAGGCAAACACTCTTGCTATTAGGCCACATTCCCAGCTCTTCTCATTGAATTTTGTGGATCTGTCTTGCATCTTCTTGCTTCATCATTGCCAGAGTTTATGCCTTCTGAAATTTATCCATTTCTCCTAGAGTTTACAATTTTTGAGTATGTTTTTACAATTCTTTTGATACTTATTCTGATGTTTTCTTCCTATATAATATTGTTGATTTCAGTCTCTTCTGTACATTTTATAATGTAAAGAAAAATACTCTGCAACTTTAAAGTCTTGATTTTCCTATTGCACTATGTGTATATAGCAATAATGGACATCTCTAAATTCAGGTGCCTTTTCCTTGGAGGAAGGGCCTCAGTGGTGAAGCTGCTGGTTGTTACTATGTATCTCTATTGTTACCTTTAGGAGGCAGTTTGAAGCCTCTTTGTCACCAGAAGTCAGCCTCAGTCTATGTCAAATGATTCCTGTTCTGTATTTATTTGAGTTATTTTATTCATGTGGATTTCTCAGATGTGATCCACAGGCATTCTCCTCAAGCCTTCCCTCTCAAATGGGTGTAGTCAAGCCAGCGATCCTTGGATATTTTTTTCAACCTGCACCTTTAGCACCTATATCCTTTTAAATTTGATAACTTTTACTTGATTTCCTTTTGTCCTTTTGAATTTTTTATTTTGAGAGAAAATACAAATTTGGAACTAAGACAGCATTTAAAAGTAGAAAGTAGCCGGACGCTGGTGGCTCACACTTGTAATCCTAGCTACTCAGGAGACTGAGATCTGAGGATCGAGGTTCAAAGCCAGCCCAGACAACAAAGTCCAATTAACTGCCAGAACCCCAGAAGTGGTCCTGTGGCTCAAGTGATAGAGCACACCAGCCTTTGGCTGAAATTCTCAGGGATAGGTCTCAGGCCCAGAGTTCAAGCTCCATTGACCAACCAAGAAAAAAAGTAAAAAGTCTGACTAAATTTTAATTCTCTAAAATGTTGTTTCTGCCTGTAAAATATACATTATGAAATACTGTAACCCATTTAAGTATTTTTTGGCACGTATCTCTCTGAGCCTAGCTTTACATAAGTTTTTATTTTTAGATTTAGCCATGTTATTTCCAATAATATAAAATTATTATCTGAAAGATGAATAATGTGTATATTCTTTGAGCACCTTGAATATTTGGGCTATTGTCAGATACTGTCAGTTACGTAACTGTCAAAGAGGTTTTCCCATTCTGTTGGCTGTCTTTTTAGATTGTAACTATGCCTGCACAGAAACATTTTTGCTTTTTATTTTACTCAGGAATTCCTTTCTATGTCAAATTCCTTGTTTTTCCTTATCACTCCTTTAATAATTTCAAGATTTTAGGTCTTATCTTCATGTTTTTGATCCTTTTTGCAATG
The DNA here is from genome assembly GCF_023159225.1 of Perognathus longimembris pacificus. NCBI lineage: Eukaryota > Metazoa > Chordata > Mammalia > Rodentia > Heteromyidae > Perognathus > Perognathus longimembris. Next base: position 62,012,679 of record NC_063165.1, read on the forward strand.
ACATTAGTTCAAAGAGATAGGTAGGGATCCAATTTCAGTCTTTTGCACATGGACATTCAGTTTTCCAAACCCATTTTTTGAAGATAATGTCCTTTTCACAATTATTTTTGGCTTTTTGTCACTATCAGATGGCTGTGGATATGTGTTTAATACATGTATATGAAATGAAATATGTATTCCATGTGTAGGAAACATTCATGGAACAAATTTTCACTATAAGTACGTTTGCAAACAGGTCAGGTAATGTGACCACATTACTTAGGACTATTGCAATACCAATGCCCCCCAAATATGCAGTAGTCAGGAGATATCTATACAAATTAGACTTCCCTTTGATATTAGCAAAATGATCTGCAACTCTTAAAATCAGGGCACTAATGCTCTGGAAGGCAGCTTGTGGACCCTCAGGATAATAAAATGTGGTCAGGAAGCCCTTTTCCCAGGAAAGGGAGTGCAACAACCATGCATACAATTTTATGCTAAATACAGGTTAAGCATGTCACCTTTTAGAACTTTCTGTCCAACTAACGGGACTACTATAGAGGTATTCTAAATTTATAGTAGAAAACGGAATCCAGGGAATATTCAGTGTTATAATAACATAGTAAAATATATGTAAGCCAGGAAATCTGTTTTTACTGTATCAAAACCTATTTAAGATGATAAAAAGGCAATAGAAACAATCAGACAAGTTAGTATAAATATAGAGAGTAATAAATTAAACCTAAATCAATCATGCTCATTAAGAATGGATTTGAGAGCATAAGACAATTTCACTAAGTACAATATTGAGAAAAGTCAATAACAATCTTTTTTAAAATTTATTTTTTTCCTTTATTGCCAAGTGAATTACAGCGGGGTTACATTTTCATATGTAAGGCAGTGAATACATTTCTTGTTCAAGTTGTTACCTCCTCCCTCATTCCCCCTCCCCTTCCCCTTTCCCTTCCTCCCTGTGAGTTGTACAGTTGATTTATCCAAAATGGTTTTTTAAGTATTGCTTTTGGAATTGTTTGTCTTTTTATCCTTTGTGTCTCAATTTTGGTATTTCCTTTCCCTTCCCTAGTTCTAATACACTTATCTACAGTATCCAAGGTACTAAGATCAGATACAATGATAGCAGGGGTGAAACCACAGGAAGGGAATACAAGCGAGGAAAAGAAAGGGTATGGTTTCACATGGCATGTTAAAAATAATTACAACAATGATATAACACTTGAATAACAATCTTTTTTATTTTATCAATTTAAGACTAGCATAAAAGGACCCAGGATCGTACCTGGGCAACAGATTTTAAGTTCTGAGTAGAACAAGTTTTTACTATTCCCCTTACATGGTATATGCATTGAACCTGGTCTTACCATGTCTTCTTACAAGATTTTCAAAATGAAGTGATTCATGCTCAAGAAACAAGAACAAAATTTGCTCATTTCCTGATGTATTGTGAAGAAAACTGGTAACAAGATTAGATATAACTCCAAGAGGAGATATTGGAGGAGAAAACTAATTCTATTAGTAACTTCATGAAGGGACATACATAATTATGTTTTATTGTGCTAAAATGTCAAGCTGAAATTTTCAATACTACTTAGATTCTTGCATAGGTGAAAGTGAAATTTGATTTTTATTTCTTCCTCCACAAGAATAGGCTCAGATATAAATATGACCACTTCTGAAAATTGAGAACTAATATTCTATTTATAGCATGTCATGAGTTGTCAGGTTTATTTCAAGATATATTATAAGTATACTGTGATATATGAACAGCCAGCTTAGGATAGATAAGGCCCATTAAGCCATGCAGACAAATTAAGCTGGTTCCCTTCATTCTCTCAAAGGGATAGGAGTTCTTCGCTTATAATTTCAGGATTGCTAAAAGAATGCATAGACAGAGAGGTTTCTCTTTTATTTTTTTATTATTAATTGAACATAAATTTTTTTACAAGGTGTTGTGCAAAGAGGGTGCAGTTACATAGTAGGGCAGTGTGTACATTTCTTGTGATATCTTACAACCTGTTTCTTAAATTGCTAGATGTAAGTGATAGAACCAGGAAGAAGAGCCTTATACCTCTTTTTCCTTCTTTTTCTTTTCCACTCCCATTTCAGAATTGTTCCTAAATGTACTTGAGAACGTGATACTGGTATAATGGATGGCAGATAAGTAGAAGTTCATTTTTGTTTCTCATATTTAATATTTTTGTCATCTGAGAGTGTAACTAAGCTAGATGTCCCTGGTGGTACACTTGCAGTGCTGGTAAATGCTTGCTCATTCACTAGTACATGCCCAGGGCTGGAAAGTTTAGAAACCAGGGGCTGACTTTTACTGACTCAGCATTTCACTAGCATCAGAGGTTGGGATTCACTAATGCTTTTTCATTGGTTATTTGTTTAATACTTTGCCTTGGGTGTTGTCTTAGTGCAATGTAGTTTTAAGAACATTTCCAGGACTCCTTAGAGTTCACTTGTTATCCATGTGGCCAGTCCCCATTCCTAACCTTGGCCCCAGGCAGCCACCAACTTGGTTCAGTGTACACATCTGCCCTTCCTGGACATCTCACCAAAAGGGATTTGTAGTGAACAAGTGCATTTATATGAGGCTTCTTTCATTTCTTGCCAGACTTTGTGAGTTCCTCTACCAAGTGTATCTGTGGCTTGCCTTTTCATTGCAGGAGCACCTGACAATGATGAGAAACTACATGCTTGTAACTCCTTGCCCCTGACCTGCTTTTTCATTCTCCTACTAGAATTTTCCCCTTCTCCTGCCTCATGGCTCCCCCATTCTCTCCTGCATAGGTGAAACTGACCATGCCTCAGAAGTCAGGCAGGTGAAGTGAACCAGAAGATGGTTTCCTTGCTAATGGCAAAGAGAAATGTGTTCTTTGGATTCACTGTATTCCTGTGTGCATGATACATATAACCTCACAAATCATCAGAGATGAAATTCAGTGTATGTAGTTTTCTCTAATGGGATAAGGGGAGCTGCTGGTGCTTAAGTGTCTCTAACCTCTAAAAGAATTGTGTTCAGACTTCTTGTCCTCCCTGTCAGCCTGCTTGGTCTCTTGGGAAAAAATTTCCATCAATTTGACCCAGGCTCACACTCATCTCAAAAAAAATTTGGGGGGAGGGTTTGCTCCCCCCCCCTTATTTATTGTCAAAGTGATGTACAGAGAGGTTACAGTTTCATACGTTAGGCATTGGATACATTTCTTTTACTGTTTGTTACCTCCTCCCTCATTCTCCCCTCCCCCCTCCCCCTTTCCTTCTCCCCCTCATGAGTCGTTCAGTGGGTTTACACTAAACAGGTTTGCAAGTATTGCTTTTGGAGTTGTTTGTTTTTTATCCTGTGTCTCTCGATTTTGGTATTCCCTTTCACTTTTCTAGTTCTAATACCAGAATATACAGTTTCTATTGTACTCAGATAAGATACAGGGATAGTTCAGCTACAACCACAGGAAGAAGATACAAGAGGATCATCAACAATAGAAGCTACGGTTTCACATTGCATGTTGAAAGTAATTACAACAGTGATATAACAGTCGTTTCCATAACATGGAGTTCATTTCACTTAGCATTATCTTATACATTCATAGGGGCATAGCTATTACGCTCTTGTGATCCTCTGCTGTGACTAGCCTGAGCCTGTGCTAATTATTCCCTATGAGGGAGACCACAGAGTCCATGTTTCTTTGGGTCTGGCTCAATTCACTTAGTATAATTTTTTCCAAGTCCTTCTATTTCCATATGAATGGGGCAATGTCATTCTTTCTGACAGAGGCATAAAATTCCATTGTATCAAGAAAACTAACAAAAATAAATGTTGGAAGGGATGTGGCCAAAAGGAAACCCTACCTCATTGTTGGTGGGAATGTAAAGTGGTTCAGCCACTCGGGAAAGCTGTATGGAGATTCCTCAGAAGACTAAACATAGAGCTCCCCTATGAGCCAGAAGCCCCACTTTTGGGCATCCACCCAAAAGATGACAAACAAGAACACACTAAAGCCATCAGCACAACAATGTTCATCGCAGCACAATTTGTCATAGCTAAAATATGGAACCAACCCAGATGCCCCTCAGTAGACGAATGGATCAGGAAAATGTGGTTCATCTCAAAATTTATTCCCTAGGTAAGAAAGTTGAGAGATCAGTATTGCTAACTGCACTAACTCTAAGGGGCCTCTCCATCTTCCAAATTGGGGAACAACAATCTTTTGTTTGCTTTTTTTTTTTTTTTTTTTTTTTAGTAGAGAGTCTTCCTTGTTTCCCAGGGTGATCTTGAGCTCCTGGCCTTAAGTTATTACTCCTACTTCAGTATTTTCAGTAGCTTGGACTACAGGTATACCCTACTATACCAGGCCTAATGCAGTTTTATTATTTTGAACACAAAGATTTCTTGTGACCAATAGCCAGTCCTTATTTCTACTGATGGCCATATACCATACTATCTGTTCTTTCTGGTTTTTTCACAAAAAGGGAATCAGGGTGCATATAGACATTTATACCTGCCTTTTTTCATTTCGTGCCCAGTTTTTAGACTTAGTGTAGTTTTGTGAGCATGTCTACTGCCTTCAGCTTCTCAAGGTTGCAGAGGATGTCACATTTGCGTACTTGGGGTTCTAGATATCACTGCTGGCACATGGTGGAGGCTCTATTTGATCATTCCCTATCTTCTTGAGTTACCTAATCTCTGAGAAATAAAGTTCGGTGTAGGTGACTTTTCTGTAATGGTCCAATAGAGTCCTTCAGAAGATACGGGAAAGAAGATGCAGGAAGTACCATTACTTAACTTATTCTACTGACGCAGGTTAGTGTTCACAGGATTCTTGGGTCGTGGAATCTTGTTTGCCTGTGTGGTTACCAGGGAATAGTTTTCTAACCAACATGTCCTTAAAGAATGAATCTCAGTAGCTGAGTACCTTTTTTATCCTTCCTGTGGCATTAATATTTTTATCACATGATTTATATGACAATTGTCTAGCATTTCATTTGCACACAAAACAGCTTACAAAAATCAAAGTAACTTCTGTTTATCTCATCATCCTATCTCTAAAGCCGTAGAAAAGAGGCTATTTGGATGTAGGTATATAAATTATTTTTTCTGCCATTACCAAGCTGCTATTACTTTGTTTGACATGTGGAATCCTGATATTTCCAACAGTACATATTTCCCCTAGGAATTCATTTGTAATTTGAAGCATTTTGTGAGTCCATGTAAATTTTGACTTATTTTCTCTATCTTAGTGAAGAATGACATTGGTATTTTGATGTGTGTTGTAATTAGTTTGTAGATTGTCTTTTGTAGTATAGCTGTTTATATAATATTAAACTGGTCAATGCCATGATATGAACATGGGTGGTCTTTCTACTACCTAATCTTGCCTTCAATTTCTTCCTAAAGGTTTTGTAAAAGTTTTGTAGTTCCTTTACTTCCCTTTGTTAGGTTGAAATCTAGGTACATATTCATATTTTTTTTGAAACTATGGCAAACAGAGGCCTTTTCCTGATTTTATTCTCTCCATTCCTACGATGTCAGCTGTAGGTTTTTCATAAATGGCCTTTAGTATGTTTATCATGTATGTTTCTTTTCTCCTTAAATTCTCTAGATTGTTTATCATAAAAGGATGTTGGACTATCTAAGCCTTTTTTTCTGTACCTACTGGGATGAGCATGTGACTCTTGGCTTTGGGGCTGTTAATGGTGCTGAATTGCATTCATGACTTACACATGTTGAATCCCCGTGATTAAATGAACTTGATTGAGATATCATTTTTTTGTTGTTGTTGAATTCAGGTGGCAAGTATTTTAAGGAGTTTTACATCTATGCTCATGAAAGTAACAATGCTCTAGGTTTTTGTTACCATTTTTTTATTGTGTCTCTGTTATTGGGCTGAATATAATGCCAGTTAAATAAAATGAATTTTATAGTAATACCTCACTTTCTGTTCCATGGATGACTTTCAGAAGTATTGGTTTTAGTTTTTATAGACTTTATTTGTTAAGTAGTTAGGACTTAGACATTTTTGTTGGTATTTCAATTCCATTACTTGTTATATATTTAGTTGACTGAATTCTTTATACCCACTTACTTGACTCAGTTTTGTTTAATAAATATTACATAGGAATGATTCCATTTCTACAAAATTTTTGAGTTTGTTACTGTAATGACTTTCAATGTTTTTTCTTATAATTCAGAATTATCCCTATATTATCATTGATTTTATTAATTTGAATCATTTCTTTTCTCTTTTTTGTTTGGTTTCCTAAGGCCTCATCTTTTTTCATTTCAAAGATAACTTTTTTGGTTGTTTCTTCGAATAGTTCTTTTAGTCTCTAATTCATTTACTTCTGACCTAAACTTTAATATTATTCGATCTACATATTTCCCAACATATTTTGTCATATATAAGAAGTTGCACAATGATTGCCATTCAATAAAGCAATTTATAAATACAGTGCAGCTCGATCAATGTCACCCTTTTCATCATTAAGTCCTATGGCAAAAAGAAAATCCCCATATACAGAAATTGAGTCTGGAAAACCAAATTTTAGAATTAAGTTTGAGTCTTTTGCAGTTTCTTGAGAAATACAGCTGTGTAACTTATTTATTTGGAAAACAAATTGAATGTAAAATTTTCACTTGCCAGTGAAGGGAATCAGAGAAAAAACCCTGAAAATGATTTCTCACTCACTCTCAGTGTTGTCAGGAATTAGATAGTAAAGGAGTAACACATAGCTTTTCAAAACCAGGATTGTAATGTAATGTATAGTCCAGGAATGCCCCACTTTCCACACTACTTTCTCTGCCTCCTGGTTCAGCTGTTTGTTGACCCCCAGGTCATACTTGCTGCCATCCATTTTTGTTGCAGGAAGTGTTTCTCATTATATTTTGGTTTGGGTATTGCAAGGTCATCTTTTCCATTTGTGGTAGAGGGTTGTAGGTTTGTTTTTACAACTCATGATATAGTTTAACGCTGCAAGCAAGCAGCCTCTGCAGTCTTGTAGGAATCTATACCCACTCCCTCATGTAATAGATCTGTTGTATATATTTTTTTATTAATACATGGATTCAGTTAGCAAGTTTTTTACTAAGGAGTTCACAGATGAAATAATCATTGGCCACAGTGAAATAGCCCTTTGCAGTCGTGCAACCAGAATAGCAGCAGCAGTGTCAATCCCTGAACTGAACTTAGTAAGATTAGCACCTGAAGTCTTCAGTGCAACTGTAGCATTTATGTTTGAGGAGTAGTACTTAAGCTGTGAGAAAAGTGTGATTGAGCTTGTCTGCCTTGGAGTGTCATAAGCATACTTATTTATGCCACCGTATCTATTACATTTTCATAATCTTGCCCTCTAAGGGAGCATTATTGCCCAACTATTACTAGTGCACCTGTACATACACTTAGCATATTCACTAACTCTACACTGACTAACAAAACTAATGTAGCAGATAGAAATCTCTAAGAAAGTCTAATGGCACCCTTGATACTGCAGAAATTATATATCAATGAGACTCTTGACATAATAGAAATTTTCACTGTGACGTGATTCTTTGCTATCCATAGTCATGTGATTATCAAGTGTTCCTTACATCTTATCTAACAGACTTCTCCAGTCAAATGACATTTTTGTAAGTGGAAAGTATTGCCAGATGCATAGGCTATACTTACACATTGCATCATGAACTATGAAGGAGAACATGAGTATTTTAATTGAATTAAATGTAGCTTGCTGAAAATTATCATGTTAGTGAGTGGCAAGCCCTAGAAAATATTCAACACCTTATGACTTACACCTAACTTACTTTATTTCTACTTTGAGAGTAATAAAAAGAATGAGAATATACCTAAAATATCTATACCACATAGTATTTTTTTTTTTTTGGCCAGTCCTGGGGCTTGGCCTGAGCACTGTCCCTGGCTTCTTTTTTGCTCAAGGCTAGCACTCTGCCACTTGAGCCACAGCGCCACTTCTGGCCATTTTCTGTATATGTGGTGCTGGGGAATCGAACCCAGGGCCTCATGTATATGAGGCAGGCACTCTTGCCACTAGGCCATATCCCCAGCCCCACCACATAGTATTTTAATAGTACTATAGAGATAAGAAATACTGCTAGAACCCCTAGCCCTTATATTGAATATTGGAGTTATTAAAGTAGTACCTAATTAATGTATAAGGACTTGTGTAGGATATTCCCTTATACATCCTTACTGAAGATGTGAGTTGCACAACTAAATTAGTAAAAGTATTTTGTCATGTCAGACTTTCAAGTAGAGAAGCTTTTGCTACCTTCAGAATATATTTTATGATTATATTGTTGACGGAGAACACATTTTAATCTGTTTTTCCAAGCGATTTAAGCAACCAGGGAATGGGAAGATTCTTCTTAATTTATAATTATCCTTACAATGTGTGTTGGATATGTACAAATGTAGTGAACCCGACTCTGTCCATACAAAACATTTTAACAACACAACATAGTGTTACTGGACAAATGTAAGGAGACTTAGTGATTTCTAGGTACACACATATCAAGCAGTCTGAAGTGGAGAATCATTTAACGTATTTTTTACAAATTACGTGACTGTATTTAACTGATTGCATGAATTCTTGTGTCAACTAGAAAAAAGACAAGAAATATGAAATTGAGAAAATAGAGAAATATGAGAAATTAAAACACAGAGAATGGAACTCAGACCAAGGTAACAAAAAATGAGTCCAAACCAAATTCAAATGGTGTTGTACGTATCTTAATTTCCAGCCTTTAGCATATACACTTTTGTTATATGACTACCCAACAGACGCACATAATAGGTATCAAAAATTACCATTTTTAGACAACTACTCAATAAGGCTTGACTTTGTGACACATGATTCAGACTGCATTGAAAGTAGAAAAAATTAATTGACATGTGAAAAGTTTTATGAAAATCCACCACATATAAATTATACCCAGAAGAACAGGAAAAGAAGTATAGGATTCTACCAACACTACTTAAACAGCCAAGCATATGCATGCAATCAGAAATAGAAACGTGGCTACCCAAACAGATCAGTCATCACACGCCTAGACCACATCTATTTTGCATATAAAGTGAGATAATTGATGGAGCCATATGACAAATATAGATGAGAGAATGTGGAGAAATGCAGAAGTATGTAAGATTATAGTAGGTTTAGTACCTTTTATCACCACATGGTAGAAAACTTTCTTTTTTGGCAGTAGGCAAAGAGCATCTCCCAACCTGGTCTTCCTTAAAGCATAAATAAGAGAATTATGAAATGTGGGTAATTTCAAAATTCAAAATTAATAAATTAACATCCAATTGAAAATGTTGAACAAATACAGGGATTTTTATTCAAAGGGATGCAGTATCCATGTACAGATGATCATAAGCACACTAACTTGGTACTTTCTCATAACTCAAAACCATATCTATCATAATCCAGATGTTTCTTGCTGGAAGCTCAATGAATGTTACAATGTACCCATCATAAGAATGAATTTTTCCCTATGTTGACTTCTCACAGATTCAATGAGACTTGGAGGGTAGGGTGCAAGCCTCAGCCACTGTAACACAAAAGTTTAAGGGAGAGGGCATAAAATGTTCTAAATAATTAGAAGGATTTTTGGCTCCTAATGTGCCATCTCTCATGCCCAGCTCTCAGATTGTACAGACCAGGTGTTTTGCAGCCTAGTGCTGCTGGCCCTCCTTCTCTGAGCCTCCTAATCCTATGGTTCAGTGTTCTAATAACAACCATGTGGCTACTTGTCCCTTTGTCACCAAGAGAGGAATCCCCAAAGTGCTACTTTTCTACCTCTTGGTGAGTGTCAGAGTACATATGGGGGGTATAGGGCATCCCTGGTTTCTGTTCTTGAGGCCGTCTTTTCTCTCAAATTGTACCTTACCCTCCTCTTGTCTGTCTCTAGACTGGTGGTAAATTTACCAGGTTTTTTTTTTATTTGTTTACTCTCCCCACCACTGAGTTTAGGAATCCCTCCTTTTCAGGATAAACTAATTTCATTTGTTGACTTCTTGGACCCTGTCCTTGACTGCAAAACTATTATTTTTGGATCTGACAATTCTCTCCCTGCATGGATTTTCCTCCTCCATGATTTCGTCTATATAACTTCTTTTATCTATGCTAACTCCTTGTTGATTTTAATTTTTCCTTCTTCAGCTCATGAGTCTATTGCTGAGTTGTACAGTGATACTTTTTATTTTTTGGTAATTCCTCCTTTAATAGTGCTCTACCAAGCAAAAGTTTTTGCTTTTTTGTTTTTTGTTTTCTGACAGTGTCACTATTTAATCTACCACTTTGAGTCACAGTGCCACATACAGTTTTCTGGTGATTATTTGGAGATAAGTGTTGGGACTACAGGCATTTTTTTCATGTTCTTTTTAAAGTTTGTAGGTTGTTGTTTTTTTTTAATGGTTTTACATTTGTACTAGACTAAAGACTCATTTAATTACGTATGAAACTGTAACCCCTCTGTACATCACTTTTGTTGCAGCCCTGTGTGAATGCTAACTGTAATAGCTCTCTGGAGGGGGCTTGAACCTAGGTGACTGTAATGACAAAAATCAGGACACGGGGAATGCAGAGGCGAGTGAACCAATGCACACTTTAATATAGGAGGTCCAGTGTTTATATAGGGTTAGAAATAAATTGACAACTTCAAGAGTAAAATTAATACAGAAATATATCCTTATCAATACAAAAGTTCTACAACAAAGGATGTCCCTACAACTGTGGGGACTGCTTTCTCTGCTCCGGCTCAAATGCTTATTCCTTTCTCTCTTATTACCCTCGTATCGTCCTCTCCCCCAACCCTCGGCCTGCAGGTCTGTCGGGGTGAGACGTAGGGGCGTCTCCGTCCTGGCTGCGCGCGACCCGCGTGGCAATGTGACCGTTTTCCTACCTACAGACATAGACCACGGAGTCAGCTTCTGAGAGCGAGCTAACTTTATTGAGAGAGGGACAAGGGGAGATGATCCGGGGAAGGAGGTTGGCCAGGATTCCCATAGGCCACGAGCTGTCAGGTGACCTCCAAGGGGCTGGTCACTTGACCTCCAAGGGGCTACGTCACTCTGAGCGCGCCAAACCAGGGCGGGGCTGGTAGGCGCCAGGCTGGCTGCCAGCTAAGTCGGGGGTCTCTTTGCCCGACCGGTTTCTCCGGATTCCAATGTAGAGAGGATGGAAGGGCTGCATTCCCCAGCTGGGGGAGGTGCCTCAGGCCCCTTCCATCTAGGGGGGAAGATGGACCCCAACATCTGCCTCTTTTATATATATTTTTTTCGAACAGCAGGAGGCGCCCTACTTGAGAGCGCGCCATGTCTTAGGTTGCCCCCCCCCAAGGGGAGTCTTACCCGTCTCGGGCTAACGCCCTAGCTCTTCAGGCTGACCTTCCTGCCGGGCTGGCGGGCCCGATGAGAGGCCTTGGGGAGAGTGGGATTGGCACTCGAAAGAGAGCCTGATAACTTTTTCCGGTGCCGGCGGACCTTACTGAGCAGCTGGTCCTAGGGTTTGAGTGACGAGCCTCTTGGGGTTCTTATATGGCTAAAAGGCCAAAGGCCACTTGGTACCTAGACAGCTCTGGTCCATCGCTTACAACAAGAGACCCAATGTAAACATAAGGTAAATGGGAGCATAAAGCAGACATGAGCATAAGCAATCGTAATACAAGGCAAATGCAAACATGAGCAACTGTAACACATGAGCGATTGTAACACATGAGCAATTACAACAAGGCACAAGGCAATGGAGGGTCTCTTATCGGGGTCAGTCCACGGAAAACAGGAATTCTGGTCCAGTCTGGTGTCGCTCAAGGCAGCGCAGATGGCTCTTCATTCCCTCGATGGTGAGGTAGAGGGGCAGGATCAGGTCCTGGTGATGTGGCAGCCAGGATGCTGGTAACTTAACAACTGAGGTTAGTAAAACACTTCACAGTAAACATTGCAGCAAGGTGCCAATACCTTACTTATTATAAACATTTATAATAAAACATTAAAGTGTCCAAGTCCTTTAGCTCCTATTTCCCCCCAATGGGGACCCCTGAGATAAGCAGCAAAGGGGGGAGCGAAAGAGAGGGACAACCGTGCAAAATTTCCCTTTGGTCCTTGTGCAAGGCTGTGGGCCACACTGCCACAGCAAACGTTACTCCAAAGGGCGTCAGGCAGGGTCCAGGGAAGAAACAGGGCTGACACTGGGTCCAGGTCCATCGCTGGTGCAGGCAGGCTTTCCCGTTTCTCCTTAGAAAATTCCACCTCGGTCTTTGCTTTCCTGAGAGGAAACAAGGGGAGACATCCCTCAAGGGCAGGTGCCCTTGGGTGGTCATTCTGTTGGACAATATTTTACATCTCTAGCTGGTATCCAGATTGGATTCGGTTCCCCAGTAGGGAAGACGCAGGCGAATCCCCTGCCTGCGCTGATAATTGGGTCGGGTCCACGCCACGCCCCTGTCAGAGAATCCTTCCACCGGGCCTCCACTTTTAAGTAGGGTGTTTGGCTTGACCAGTGTCTCTGGAAAGCCGACAGAGGTTGGTCCTTAGAGAAATTTAAAATATTCAATGTAAACATCGCTGTCCTCAGCTGGTCCTGGGGGCTTCCCCCCCCTTTTTGTTTTAATAATTGATCCTTCAGGGTCCTATTATGCCTCTCAATTATGGCTTGACCCTTTGGGTTATAAGGTATTCCAGTGGTATGTTTAATATTCCACATTTGGAAAAATGCCTGTAAAGGCTTACTGGTGAAACAAGGTCCATTATCTGTTTTAACCTGTAAAGGCAGTCCTAGGATAGCAAAACATTGTAAGAAGTGTCTTTCAGCATGCCGTGCTCTTTCCCCGGTATGCAGAGAGGCCCAACATGCACCGGAGCATGTGTCAATAGACATAAATATATATTTTAGCCTTCCAAAGGGGGCGTAATGGGTCACATCAGTCTGCCAAATTAAGTTGGGTCTTAAACCTCTTAAATTCACACCTGGAGATTGTGGGCGCCACTGTGTGGGGACTGCTTTCTCTGCTCCGGCTCAAATGCTTATTCCTTTCTCTCTTATTACCCTCGTATCGTCCTCTCCCCCAACCCTCGGCCTGCAGGTCTGTCGGGGTGAGACGTAGGGGCGTCTCCGTCCTGGCTGCGCGCGACCCGCGTGGCAATGTGACCGTTTTCCTACCTACGGACATAGACCACAGAGTCAGCTTCTGAGAGCGAGCTAACTTTATTGAGAGAGGGACAAGGGGAGATGATCCGGGGAAGGAGGTTGGCCAGGATTCCCATAGGCCACGAGCTGTCAGGTGACCTCCAAGGGGCTGGTCACTTGACCTCCAAGGGGCTACGTCACTCTGAGCGCGCCAAACCAGGGCGGGGCTGGTAGGCGCCAGGCTGGCTGCCAGCTAAGTCGGGGGTCTCTTTGCCCGACCGGTTTCTCCGGATTCCAATGTAGAGAGGATGGAAGGGCTGCATTCCCCAGCTGGGGGAGGTGCCTCAGGCCCCTTCCATCTAGGGGGGAAGATGGACCCCAACATCCAACAAAGAATCAAACCAGTCAAGGCAAAACTCTATCACCTAGGTACTATTTCTTCAAGACTAATTATCTTAGACAACTGATTTCCCTATTTACTGTAAAAAGCTTTCCCTGGAGCAGCTGGGCAGAGAAGTCTCCCCAGGGAGTCTCTATTCAGGGGAGAAGAGTCTCATGACAAAGTGGCTTCCTTTGGCCAACAAACACAGGAGACTCTTTAATGAGAATGTTTCCCCATTGGCCTATTAGAGTGCTAATAAGGCATCAGAATATCTGTGCTGAGGCTAAGTCCCTCACTGGTCAGAGAAATCCTTCTCCCATACTCTTTGACAGTAAAGAAATACATTATAGAAAAGACTCATTTAATAGAATCATATGAAGATATTTCATGTCTTTCATTGAATGTGTTTTAGTTTGTTATCTACTGTGTTTTGAATTCATGTTGTTTGCGTTGGTATGAGACATAGATCATGTCTTTAACATACAGGTCCAACTAGTCTGATATCAATTATTATAAAATTACTCAGTATTCAATTTACTTTGTCCGAATCAACTGATAGAATTCTCCAAGGAAAACATATGGGTCTGTTTGTTTTGGGGGAAACTTTCATTAAGAATTCAATTTCTTTGGGACTAATTAGGTTATTTATTCTTTAGTAGGTATTGGGTAATTTAAGTCTTTCAAGATATTGTTATTGTATTCCCTTTGTTGAACTTATAGCTACCTTTTTGTCTTATGTGACCCATTTATGACAGCTATACAATTTTACACCTCTGTAAAGAGTTAATATTTCTCTTGATTACAATAGTTTAGATATTTTAGTTAATAGAAATGGCTTAATGTATTTACTTATGTGCTTACAATTTATTATTTTTCTCTGAGAATATAGAATATAAATAAAACATGTAAAGTATAAATAAAATGTATACATTATATTTTAATATTGTATAAATGTAATATATAAATGTAAATAAAAGATACAATAATTATATCATATAACATATAAAATAGTCTATATAAAACAGGGCATACTTTCCAATATGATTCCTCAGCATCCTTTACAAATTGATGAATTTGATTTTAATTCACCTTCTGAATATGTCTCTTAAATTCACTGTACTCATGATGGATATTTTCTCTGGATATATAGTTTTAGTTGGAAGTTCTTTTATTTCAGTTTTCTAAAATTTCCCATTGTACTTCTTGCTAATTTCAAATGAGAATTATTAGTTATTTGAATCACTATTCCCCTATATGTGATGGGTTACTGTATGCATGATTATAAGGCCAGAGATTGTTTGGGTCAGTATAGTATTTCTACAATATTTTCAATTAAAAGGTTATCATCAGTCTGGTAATGATGTGTTTTAAATTTAAAAATGGTGTGTGATTAAATTTCTTTGGGTTTATTTTGTTGGTCTTCATCAATTTATAATATGTAAGTTAATAATGTACCTTTCATAAAATTCGGGGAAACTCTCATTTCTTTAAGTTTTGTTTCTGTCCTAATCTCTCCATTCTTTTTCTTTTAGAATTCTGATACTTGTAAGTTAGAGTTTTTATTTTGCCTCATGAATCTAGAGGTCCGATTCACATTTCTCCCCACTCATTTCCCAATTTTCTTGGTCAGACAGGATAGTTTGAACTAATCTGCATCAGTGTTTTCATACTCCTGATTATTATCTTCCCTGTGCCACAGATACGAATTCAATATTCTTTGCTACCTATATTTTTAATTCTTAGATGTACAATTCTTTTGTTTTACATAGCTTCTAATTTTTTTAATAATCATAGCAATCTTTCTTTATTTCAAGAGTTTTTTTCCTTCCTTGAAAGGCATGGTAGTAATAACTGCTCCTTTAAAGATTTTTTAAATAATCAAAACAACATAATTATCCCTATGACTGTCTGTATCGGGTTTGAGAGTTGTTGAGGTTTTTCTGGTTATTTTGTCTAATGTTTTGTATATTTTGAATATGTTTTGCATTTTTTTGGTCTTATTAAACTCCCCTGAACAAATGCAATAACCTCTTCAGTTTAGATCACAAATGTAATCCTCCTTCTGTGGTTGTGCTTCTGACATTATTTAGCCTTCAAGTCATAACTGTGCTATGTAGATGTATATAGGCTTTGTATTCTATTTGTGCTTCACCAAGCAGACAGTCTAGATCTAGGTTGTTGCCTACACTAATTTATTGTGGCTACATTCTCAAAAGCTTTGCTATTCTACTTTGTGTTTCTTAAATGTGTTCACAGCTCAAGATAAGCCCAGGATTTTATGCACAGATTAAGAAGCTATTCTTTCTAGGTCCCTTGTCTTTCTCTATGACTTCTGCACAGTTGAATACTTCCAGACCCTTGTACAGTATACTTGGCTAGAATGCAGGGGTTTTAATCTTCACTACACAATTTTACATTTGTCTTGATTGATTCTTTCACAAAGGAAAACTTGAAGAGCAAAGTTATGGAAACTCCCTATATAGTATCACAGTATAGAAAATATGCGTCTAAGTTCTGTCTATGAGAGTTGTATAGGCCTGTACGCTGTGCCGACACAAAAGCAAAGCCACGTGGGGGAATCAGATTTTTCTCATAAAAAGAAACTTCAATATGCTGGATAGTTACATGATTCAGGAAAAACAACCTCCAAATACCCATACCATGTTGTTTATTCTTCAAGATTTGATTTCCTTATTCAACCCAGATATTAATATATTTAAATACATAGGAAAATGATTTATGAGTTTTTTTTCCTAGAGATTTTGGTTTGTACTTCCTGGAAATGAGAATTCAACCATTGCCCCAAAGTAAAAGCGTTCATTTATTTTTCAAAACATTTTTAATGTTTTAAAAAATGAAATGCCTTCTTTTAATATAAAGTGCCACCTTTTGGTTTTTAAATAGTTCTGTTTGTATGGTCTTCAGGTATATTGTGAATTAAATAAAATTTCAGTCTGACTGAGTGGTTTACTTTCAGTTTGACATCATTTATATAAGAAAATATATTTTGATTCTAAATTGTTGTTTAAAAATTTTTTATTTGAAATAGCACATACCCTGTTTGATATTCCACATAATAACTAGGCTTGGGCTTGTAATATAAACTAGCTATTACACTGAGGATTTTTTTCATTTTTGTTTGCTGTGTGAAAAATATTGATTATTTTTGACTTTCTTAGTTTGTAGCTAATTCAAAATCTGTATAATACTGTATGTCTTTTTGTGCTGTTGTATTCTAGGTCTTGTGCTATCACAATGTGTTCATGCACTTCATTCTTATAAGTAGAGAGGTTCTGTTAGCTGACAGCATTTTGATTTCTTTTTAAGTATTCATCATATTTTAAGTAACTTTAAGTACTTGAGCAAAGGTATTTCAATGCAACATTTCAGTTATTGAGTATAATACATATTGATCAAAGCTACCTTTTGTTCATTCCTCCCCAACCCATTGTCTCAAATATACCCATTACCTCAGGTTTTCTGGTTCATTTTTCACAGATGCACATTAAATACTATGATGTGTTTGTCTCCTCTTCCCCTTTGTCTGTTTATGTACAATGTCTCCCCTTAGTCTTATGCTTCTATGGGAAAATGCATTTCACTTTCCTGTTAATTGATTTTGTTCAAAGGAGTTATACAACTTGAATCCTTAGTAGCTTAAGGCTACTTTAGAATATTTGTTTGGGGTGTGTATATACTTATGGCCTTGTATATATTTTGTGTATGTTTATATTTTAGATATAATTTTCACATATGAAATAAAAATGTGCCCCTCAATTTTAAATAAAATGGTTTTAAGCAAGTTTATCATACATAACCTTTCTATGTTCAGGTATATGCCTAGGTCCATCAGAGGTTTCATCATAAAATGATACTGGGTTTTATGAAAGGCTTTTTTCTACACCTATTCAAATATTGTGTGCTACTTATTTTTTATTCTACTAATGTACTGTATTGATTTTTGTATATTGAATAAGGCTTAACGCTTAACAATGCAACCAACTTAATTATAGTAAATGTGTTTTTTATTTCTTGTTACATTTGGTTTGAAAATAATTATTGAGGAACTTCATGTCTATATTCATCTAAAATTGGTTTATAGTTATCTTTTTTTGGTTGGGTCTCTATGCAGTTTTAAGATGAGTATAATGCTAGCTTTATAGAATGAGTCTTCTAGGGCTCCTTTGAATATTTCATGGATTTCTTTTGCATATTAGTGCTTTATTCATTAAAGATCTTACAGAGTTCAGCTATGAATCTCTCAGAGCATGGCCTTTTCTTTGTGGTGAGACTATGCTGTACTTCTTCAAACTCATTGCTTTCTACTGGTCTGTTTAAGGTGATTTATATCTTCTTGCCTCAGCTTTGCTAGCTTCTATGCCTCGTGAAATCTATCTATTTCTTCTAGATTTTCCAATTTATTTTAATATAGGTGTGAGAAATGCTAGTCCTTAGAGCTTTTAAAGCAAACTAGGATAGCTAGTATAGAGATATTTTAAATTCATTAAAAAAAAACTGAGTTCATTGAACATTCAATGTTGTAACAACATAACAAAATATTTTTAACCAAGCTAATCTGATTTTACTGTATCAAATCCTACTTAAGATTATAAAGCAGCAACAGAAAAATTCACAAATTATTGTTACATATATGTCTATGATAGCTGTACATTCTGGCTATTGAAAGACATTGGAAGAAAACATCTCAGGGTATCACATGGAAATACTCAGGGTTTTTGATGTGACTTCTGGGACACAAGGAGGTTATCTGTGACCATTCCTTTCCTGTGTAGTACACAAATGCTATTAGAGGTAAGGTTCTGTGTAGTTGTCTTTTCTGTAAAGGGTCAAGAGCATCCTTAATGTAAACAAGAATGTTAGTTATTTCCTCTCCCTAGTCACTTGTGAGGTTGCTGATCACAGTCTTCTTAACCTCCCTGTAAGCCTGCTTAGTTTCCTGTGAACAGTTTCACCAGTTTGTCCTTAAACTGTGGAATGGAATGGGTGAATAGCTTCTTTTCCTACTTGTGCTAACACTGGTCATCACCTGACTAATACAAGGTTGTTCTAGATTCTCTGATACAAGAGTTTACAGTCCATAAGAATAGAAATAACTTTTTTTCCACATTATCCTATTTTTATCACTTTCAAAAGGCCATGCACATAACATAGCTCAAAATGAATTTGCTAAATTAATAATGAATGAATAAATAGCACTCTGAGTGGTAGCCATTGTGCTATATTAATTATTTTGACAGTAGAAGATGATAATCCTATACTCTTAATACTCAATGGAACAATTGAAGAACCTTTCAGCAAGAGAATAGCAAAAGAGTTTCCAGGGCTAGTATTCTCAGTGTAGATTGTGGTTGAGGTGATCAAACAAAGTAAAGTGACATGTCCATAGTTGATTCAGTAGGGCTGATGGGATAGCATGACAACAATTTCATTCCTTTGACATATGCATCATCAGTTTCTAAGAACTTAAAAGAGTAGTAATCATTTATCCTATACTATGATTTCAAGGTGAGAATTAATTCATTTCTAAATCTAATGGGTTAACAATTCATAGGAAAGCTCCAGAGGGAATTTCAGTTTTTAGTATTTTTCTTCAAGTATTTAATACTTCATTTTATTGTTTTTTTTTAGATAGTATGGATTTCTAATAAAATTTGTTTTTAGGCTTATTGTCTTTATGTCTAATAAAGATGACAGACTTTTTAACATATCTATATGTATATCTCTATGTCTTAATCCCTATATCCATCCATATAGATAATTGGAACTCCAAGAGAGAGTTCATGTTTCCTGTAATGAATTCTGGTGCCTAGTTAAAATCATATAAAACAACTTCAAGTGCATTCTTGTCTGCATAACAGTATTATAACCATGAAGATTTTGTACACTCTTAGACAATTACTGGATAATTAGGATCAAACTAGCCTCTGATGTTTAGTTTGATTTTTCGATGAAATTTCATACTAGACAGGTGTTAGGAATGTTAGTGATAGAGATATTTTAAATTTATTTTAAATGAATAAGTCCAGATAATAGGCCATAACTTAACACAACAGTAAAATGCTTTAAACCGTGGAAATCTGACTTTACTGTATCAAAACCTAATTAAGATTATATAAAGGCAATAGAAACAAACACTCAAGTGACTGTAAATATAGAGATTTAGAAATTAAATCTGAGATAAACAATCATACTCATATAAAAAGGATTTGAAAACATACAAATTGGGCTGGGACTATGGCCTAGTGGTAAAGTGCTCACCTCATATACAAGAAGCCATGGGTTCAATTTCTCAGGACAACATAAATAGAAAAAGCCGAAGTGGCACTGTGGTTCAAGTGGTAGAGTGCTAGCCTTGAGAAAAAAGAAGCCAGGGACAGTGCTCAGGCTGAGAGTTCAAGTCCCAAGACTGGCAAAAAGAACAAAACAAAACAAAAAACATACAAATTCACAAAATACATTAGAATTAAAATTTAGTAGAATTATTTCAATTGTATTTATTTAAGATTAATATTCAAAGAGTTGGTATTATGTGGCAATACAGGTTTGTTTTTTTCTCCCAATGGGAAAACAACAGATATTTATCTTTGAGTAGAACTAAAATTTTACTATTTCCCCTGTGTTATCTACATTGGACCCAGCTGCTTACCCTGTCTACTTACAAGAATTTTATAATGTGCTTAAGTGATCCTAAAACAAAAGCAAGATCATCTCATTTCCAAATGTACTCATGTGAAAACTGGCAAGTAAATTAGGTACAGTTACAATCAAAGTGAGGCACTGTGTGACAAACATCTTGTTTTTATTAGGAATTTAAAGATTTCTTTCTTTCTATTTCTTTTCTTTATTAACTCTTTATGCTCCATTGTGGCTGTCTATTTAGGTAAATATTTTAGCATACCTCAGCTGCTTTGTACTTTAAATTGAAAAATCTGATTTTAAATTTCTTTGCCTTTAGGCTGTGTTCATTTGTAACTATATGAAAGACTAAAAACAAAACCAAGACCAAAAAGAGAACTAAGTTTTTCTTTTTAAATGTCTGATCTTGTCAGATGCATTGTAAAATATATAAGTAGACTCTGACATAAGAACACCTAACTTAGGAAACATTTGACCCTTGTCCCATGAAGACAAATTCAGTTGTTCCTCTTATTCTCCTGTAGTAAAGTTATTCTTCAGTTCCCATTTAAGGACTCTTGTATACACACAGTGCAAAGGACAACACTATTCAGAACCCTATCCTTCCTTTCCTATTCCTACTTCTACTCCAGAAAAATAACCAAATCTGTTCATGAACTTGCTTTTGGGCTATTGAATATGATTTGATAAGTAGAGCATTACAACCTTTGTATTTTGTATTCTCCTTCTTTTGTATTACTATATTTTCACTTAATTTACAAGTATAGATAAATGCAAAAATATCTCATCTCCATCATCAAACAAGATGCAGAAGGTTCCTTTGTACCCCTAAGTTGATTCGCGCTACATTTTGTATTAAAGCTCTCACCTAGTTGATGGGATGGCTCATGGGATAGAGCATTTGCCTAACAAATGTGAGGTCCTGAGTCTATCAGAAGTATCACTGAAAGTAGATAAATACAGCTCTCCCAAACTTGGATCTTTCTGTCACTTTAGTTTTTCCTTTCTCAAGGTGTCAAATACATGGCGAAGTATGAAGTCTTTTGAGAATAGTTTATTCTATCTACAATAATGCATTTAAGATTTGTGTGTGTGTGTGTGTGTGTGTGTGTGTGTGTGATCACTGTATTACATTTCATCATATAGTTCTTCTACAGTTTTGTTACCTACTCGTGCTGAAAACCATTTGAATAGTTTTCTGTTTGTGGTGAGTATAAAAATGTGATTAGAACCTTCTGTGTTGAATTATATGTGTATATTTGCATTTGTATGTGAATATGCATATTGTAATCTATTGGAAAATATTTGAGTAGTTTTCTGCTTATAGTGATTACAAAATGCTAGTAGAAATATGTCTTGAACTGTTCACATGTATATGCATTTGTGTGTGTATATCTGTATATGTGCACGACTATAAATTTTCAGATTTCTTGTGAATAAGTGTGGAATTGTTGACATTGCCTTAACATGTCAAGGGTATTTTTCTTTGTAAGAAATGACCATATTGTTTTACAAAGTGGCTGAAGTGTTTTCCTTCCTGCCATCATTTTGTCAGACTAAATGTTAATTGTTCAAAGGAGTTATGCCATTGGAATGTCTCCCCTGCATATATCAACTTTACCAATACATTTGTATATATATATGCATAGGACTGTGCATTTGTTTACATATATACTTGTGTTAGGTTTAACTTTCACAGATGAGAAAACATTTTAACTTCACTTACCTTAGTTTTTCCCCAAGATCTATCCATTTTTCTACAAATGACATAACATTCTTCCTGGTGGATGAAGAGAATTCCATTTTTATATGTACACCATTTTTTTCTTAATCTATTCATCCATTGAAGGGCATCTAAGGTTATTTCCAAAGCTTGATTATGGTGAGTAGTTTAGCCAGAAACATGACTGTGCAAGGGCTTTCTTCTGTTCTGACTTATTAACCTTTGATTAAATGCCCAACAATGGTTTCTAGATTATTGAGTAGCTCTTTGTTTAATTTTTAAGAACCTTCAAACAGTTTTTCTGTAGTGATTGGACCTGTTGACACACTCACCAACAATGTATTAGGGTTCCTATTCCACCACATTCACACCAGCATCTCATTTGGTTTTTACTCTTGATGATGGTCATTGTTACTGAAGTGAAAATATTATTTTGAATTTTCTTTATGGCCAGAGATTTTCAGCATTTCTTCATGTGTCTACTGGCTATTTTTATAACTATTACTTCAGAGAAGTTTCTAGTCAGGTTTTGATTTCACTGAGAGTTTAGTTTCGTGATCTCTTTGTCTAGTCAATGTAGATCCGGCAAAGATCTTCTTCCATTCCGTAGATTTTCTTTGTAGCTTATTAACTTTCTTTGCAGGATATTTAACTTCGACGTAATTCCATTTGTCATTACTGACAATACTAACTCCCTCTGACTTTCTGAGCTTTGGACCTCTGATAAGATACTGACATGCAGTTAAGTTCTAACTTTTCTCCTACTCTGTTCTGTAGTAATTATAATGCTTCATGTATTGTATTGATGTTTTTGGAACCATTTTGAATTGATATTCACAGGTGATGTATAAGGACCCATTTAAGTTTTTGCACATAAATTTTCAGTTTTCTAACGTTACTGGTGAAGAGGCTATCTTTGTCCAACCTATAGTTTGGGATCTGTTGTCAAATATGATGGACTATATAGTAGGTGAAATAAGGTTCTTTTGAAAAAAAATCAGACCAAAAGTGCCTTTTGCTAGTGTAAATTTAGTGAAAGTAGTCATAGTGAACATATAAGCATGAGAAGCCAGGACATTATCAGTAAGTTTATGTTCCATTTTGCTCATGAACAAACTATCATTTTTGTCTAATGCCCATGGT
This sequence comes from Perognathus longimembris pacificus, assembly GCF_023159225.1. Taxonomy (NCBI): domain Eukaryota; kingdom Metazoa; phylum Chordata; class Mammalia; order Rodentia; family Heteromyidae; genus Perognathus; species Perognathus longimembris. The sequence goes on from NC_063165.1 coordinate 62,035,724, forward strand.
TCTAGGTAAGAAAATGATTCTAAATCTCCAAATTTTGCTTAAAAATGGTTCATATGAACTATTGAAGGCACACTTTGTAACAAGGCCCAAAAGAATTCAGTCCTCTGCCCAAGAAACAGTTATTTTGAGAGTGGATAGAGGGTAGTGGTTGATCTTCTGATAAGGCCTGTTCATGGTGTTCCAAACCAAATAATTAAACATTGCCTAGGTTTGTTTTTTATAATTTTTTATGGGAACAGTGGACCAATAAGCTTGCCAATCACAGATTTACTTTTGTGTACATTCCATCTGGCAATGTTCCAAATTTGGGGGTAAGATCATATTATCTATGTATCTATTTGAATGGAAGTGGGATAGCAAGTGTATTCTCATGAGGAGGATGCAATGGAAAGCTATTATGGCATATTCCAAGGATGGAAATTATTGGCTGAATTGAAGAAACAAAGGGATGATGAGGAAGGAGAAAAACAATTGTGTTTTAGTGTCAACCAGTCAATTTCATTAAACATGGAGACCAGATGGTAGGTAGGGCCCATGATGCGTCTATGTAGTTGGTGTCAGTGGAAATGGAGTTTTCACTATCCAGACATGAAAATACACTAAATATAGACAGGTCTACCATCTGAGACCAATGCCCTTCCTATTCCAGACATAAGTAATAAAACCCATGCACGGCAAGTTTCTGTATGGATTTATTAGCTATAATGGCTAAACAAAGAAGTGATTTTTAGATAAAAAATTATTTCCTCCAATTTTATCAGACAAGTTCTTACCTCATTCCTAATTCTCAGGCTAGAAAAAGTTTCATTTGGAGATGTTATTTGTAAAATTAATAGGAAGTGCTGTGACTTAAGATCCTCATTCCGCATTGGTTATTCTTTACAGCATTCAGTTGTCCTGGTCAACCCACTTTTTTTTTCTATGTATTCTTTTTTCTTTTTAAATTTTTTTCCTTTATTGTTAAAGTGAAGAACAGAAGTGTTACAGTTTCATATAGAAGGCAGTGAGTACATTTCTTGTTCAACTTATTACCTCCTCCCTTATTCCCCCCACACACTCCCTGGCCCCTCTCCTTCTCCTCGCCCCCTTTCCCTTTCCCTGCCATAAGTTGTACAGTTGGTTTATACCAAATGTTTTTGTAAGCATTGCTTTTGGAAATCATTTGTCTTTTTAACCTTTCCCTCTTGATTTTGATATTCTCTTTTTCTTCCCTAGTTCTAATACACGCATATACATATCCGGGGTTCTCAGATGAGATACAGTGATAGCAGGAGTACAACAACTGGAAGAAAAGGTGAGAGAAACAAAAAATCAAAACAAAAAAGTATGGGTTCACATGGCATGTTGAAAATAATTACAACAATGATATAACGCTTGTTTCCATAACCTGGCATTCATTTCCCTTAGCATAATCTTATGTGTTCATAAGGGCATAGCTATTGGGCTGTTTTGATCTTCTGGTATGACTAGCCTAAACATGTACTAATTATTCCCTGTAAGAGAAACCACAGAGTACATGTTTCTTTGGGTCTGCCTCACTTCACTTAGTATAACTTTTTCCAAGTCCTTCCATTTCCTTATGAATGGGGCAATGTCATTCTTTCTGATAGAGGCATAGAATTCCATTGTGTATATGTACCACATTTTCCTGATCCACTCGTCTACTGAGGGGCATCTGGGTTAGTTCCATATTTTAGCAATGACAAATTGTGCTGTGATGAACATTGTCCACATATTATTTTTAAAGTCCTCAGTTTTTTATGTATGAGTGTTTCCCCCAAAGACTTTTGTTTGTTCTTCATGGGAGAGAAAATTGTTTTAAATCGTATTAACCAAAATAACATTTTCTTATTTTTCAAAATATATATTTACTTCATAAAATGGTGGCCATTTGTGGATTAAATAGTTCTACTTGTGGTAGCCTTCAAGTATGTTGTGAATTAAATGAAACAGTTTATTTTCAATTTAACATCATTTATATAAAATATATTTTTATTTTAAATAGTCATTGTATAAAATTACATTTGGAATACAACTTACCCAGTTGTGTTTCCAGGCAACAGATGAGCTTCAAACAGAAGTTTTATTTTTCACTAAAGATTTGTTTATTTCTGTCTTCTTTATATAATGTTCTGACTTTGGTTCTCCAATGTCTGGGTTCATGTGTACCTCCCCAATCTTTCTCCTGATAGGTCCATGGTCTTTTTGTTGGCATACACAAGGATCTAGAAAGGTCTTGCCATGCTATTAACAGTTTGTTCATGACCTTCATTCCAATAAAGAGAGTCTATTGGCTGATAGCATTATTATTAGCTTTGTTTTAATATCTTTACTATTTTTAAGTAGTTGTACAAAGATATTTCAATTCAACATGTCAAATTATGATACAATGCACATTAAACAATGTAATACTTTCTTCCAGCTCCCACATCTGTCTCAAACAAATCCATTCCCTCAAGTTACCTACTTCCATTCTCACATATGTACATTAAGTATCCTGATCGTTTCAAAGGGAATACCAAAATTGAGAGACAAAGGGTAAAATAAGAGAAACAACAACAAAAGCAATACTTGCAAAACTGTTTGGTGTAAGTGAACTGAACACCTCAGGGGGGGAAAGGGGGAGGGGGAGGGGGTTATGAGAGACAAGGTAACAAACAGTACAAGAAATGTATCCAATGCCTAATGTATGAAACTGTAACCTCTCTGTACATCAGTTTTATAATAAAAACTTAAAAAAAAAGTATCCTGATTGTATTTGTCTACCCTTCGTCTGTCCATTCACCGGCACCACTCTCCTCAATCTCTGATAAAACATATTTTAGCTTTTTGGTATTCAATTTATTAAACTGTCAGTTTTTCAAAAGAATTATACCATTGAAATTCTTACCTTAAGTCATTTTATTTTTCTTACCTTAGGTCATTTTATTGTTTCTCTTGCTTTATTACTTTGGGTATTAATTCCAGCACAAATTGAAAAGGGATGGAGAGAATAGATAGATGTGTACCTTGTTTGTTGGAATACAGATTGCAAGTTATTTCTTTATGATGTTTGGAATATCACTTATACTTGCTGTTACCTCACATTTTAACCTTAATTATACCTATCTATGTAAATATGTACATATATATATTTATACTCATGTGTATTTTTATATATGTTTATAATTTAGATCAAACTTCCACATATGCAATAAAACACATGCCCCTTTTCTCCCTGAGCCTGATTATATCATATAAGGTAATGTTTTCCAGGTCCATTCATTGCACTAACCACAGAAGAGTAAAATTTCATTTGTGTGTGTGTGTGTGTGTGTGTGTGTGTGTGTGTGTGTGCACTTTGTGGGTTGTATACTTATCTTGTATATTCTGGATATTAACATTTCATAACAAGTATAGCTGACAAACATCTCTCATTGTGTTGCCTATATTTTTAATTAATTAACCATATTCTTTGCTATGCAGAGACTTTTTAGCTAGATGCAATTTCTTTTTGTCAATTCTATTTTCAGTTTTCTTTGCCCTTAGAATGTTACTCAGGAATTTCCTGTTTATGCCCTTTTTTATTTTGTATATCCTAATTATCATTTTAGTAACTGCAAGGTTCCAGGTCTTATATTCAGGTTTATGATTTTTTTTTCTGTTGATATTATTATAGGGTGACAAGGATTGTTCACATGGATGTCCAATTTCTAAACCCAATTTCTTGAACATGGTGCCTTTCTTTCTACAAAAACTTTAGCTTCTTTACCACTGTCTGATGGCTGTAGTTATCTATGATTAGTTCTTTGTATTGTTTTCTTCATTGCTCTTTGGGCCTGCTTTTGTGCCAGTATCAAACTGTTTTTGTTACTATGTTGTGGTACTGCTTAAACTCTGAAGTTATGATATGGTTAACATTTCTTTTTCTATGATTTATTTTGCTATTTGGGACTCTGTGTTGTTCCATATGAATTATTTTGTTGTTTTCTTAATAATTGTGAGGGATTGCATTAAAAATTTGATGTTTGTTGAAGTATTTTTGTAAATCACATTGGACAGTATAGCCAAATCCTTTGATATTTGACAATCCATGAACATATGCTGATGTTTATTTCTCAGTATTTTTGAGGGCATTCAATATGGAATTGTTTACCTATTTCTCTTCTGTTTATTGTTGGTATCCAGGAAAGTTTCTTAATTTTTATCGGTTGATTTTATATTCTGCTTATTCTCCAATGATATTTATTAGATCTAGGAACTTGGTGGTTAAGCAGTTATGGTTGTTTAAATATAGAATCATATGGGATAGTTTGACTATTTACTTCCCTCTTTAGGTCATATATTGTTTTTCTCTTAATGCTTTGGATATGAAATCAGTACAATTTGAAAAGGGAAAGGAAAGAGTAGACAGATGTGTAGCTTAGCTTGTTTGTTAGAATGTAGATTGCAAGTTATTTCTTTATGATGTTTTGAATATCATTTATACTTGCTGTTATATCACATTTTTAACTTTAGTTTTACCTATTTATGTAATTTCACATTAGTTCAGATTAAATAAAGGCTTTTTTGTTTACCTTTTGAAAGAATTTTATGTTTGCCTGATTACTTGTATAGTTCATTTAGGCTCTACTTCATCTATTCTGTTATAATTTTTATTATTTCTAGCTTGTTCATCCTTTGTTCTTAATTTTAGAAGAAATGAATTTAATTCTTTTTCTCCTGTATTATGTTGAGTGTTGGTGTGTCATATTATGTTGAGTTATGTTCCTCCAATTCCTAGCTTTTCTAAAGCTTTTACCATAAAGGGATTTGGGGTGTCATCAAAGGCTTTTGGGGCATCTATTTGATGTTCTTGTATTTCTTGTCCTTGTATGTATTAATGTGCTTGTTCATTTTCTTATTGATTTCAAATTGTTATATTTATGAATTTACTTATTAAAATAGCCTTGTATGTCTGGATACAACCAACTTTATTATAGTGTATGGATTTTATTTATGTTTGATGAATTCAGTTAGCGTGTATTTTATTAAGGAGTTTTTTGTGTTTATTGTAGTTATAGGTCTATCGTTTTTCCTTTTCCTTTTTCTTTTTTTTTTGTCAATCCCTCCTCCAGGTGTGTAATCAGTAATTCTGGCTTCAGCCAGTGATTTTTTGTAGTAATTACTCCTTTATATTTCATGGAAAAGTTTGAGAAGTTGATGTTTGTTCATTTTTAAACATACTGTAGGATTCAGATGTGAAACTATTGAATCTTCATTTCTACCATATTTTTTAATTTGTTGGAGTAAACATTGCAAAGCATAATCTGTTATGATATTTTGAATATCATTCATTTGTTTTTATATCACATGTGAACCCTTCTTTTATACATTTTTATAATTTCTCTTTTGGGTAGATTGTTTATGGGCTTGTTTTTTTACCTTTTGAAATAACTGTTTTTGTTTTTTGTTTTGGTTCTTTGCTTGGTGTCTTCTTTCATTCTCTAGTGCATTTATTCTGCTGTAATCTTTCTTATTTCAATCCACTGGATTTGATTTGACTTGTATTTTATGTTTTTAAGATCTTCACATGTATAATTAGGATGTAAGATGTCTGTATTTAGTTAATGTGGGCATTACGGAAATAAACTTTCATTTTAGAACTGCCTTTGCAGTTGCCTCAAAGTTTCTAGGATGATATTTTTTTTTTCAATGAGATAATTAAATAAACGTTGTTCAAGCTGGGCACAAATGGCACAAACCTGTAATCTTAGGTATTTAGGAGGCTGAAAATTGCTGATTGTGTTTGGAAGCCAGTGAAGAATAGCCCATTAGATTCTTTAAAAAAACTGCATTGTTATTGTAAAGGTGACATACAGAGGCATTATAGTATGGAAGTTAGAAAAAGAGTACATTTCTTTTTGAACTACGTCACCCCTTGTTCTAGTACATTAGACTCTTATCTCTAATTAATCACCAATAAAGAAGGAAGTAGAGGTGTGGCTCAAGTGGTAGGATAGTGTCCTGAGTTCAAGCCCCAATACCAAACAAAAATTATCTGGTCTCCATTATTTTCAATATTTTCTGTGGTTTTATTCAGCTTTAAAATCTAACGTCATTACCGTATGGTCTTTAGGATACATTGTCTTATTTCCTGATGCTTTCTTTATGACCTAGAATATGATCTATTAGAATGTTTCATTTGGTTCTATGAGGAATATGCTTTCTATGTAGTTCTTTTTTAGTCCCAAATGTTCTAGGGTGTCAATGAAATCTGGCCTTTCTATGTTGAGTTCTTCCCTGGATGGTATATGCATTGGTGAAAGTAGGTGTCATAGTCTCAGATTACCATGTTGTGATGTGTGTGTTTCACAACCATAATACTGATTGTTACAGTATTTGTTCAAACACTGAGAAATGTTACTAATTATGGAGAGTTCCTTAATTAAACAAAATAACCTTATTTCTTTTCAATCTGTTGTGATATAAATTTTTATCCAATATGAGTTTCACTAATCTATCCTGTTGAGAGGAATTTTAGTTCCAATAATTTTTTCTAACTTTTTGCTCTAAGAAAGTTAATTTTGTGTTATTTTGTCTCCAGATATGTCTCTTGTAGCAAACAGATGGATAAATCTTTACTTTTACCTAACTTTTCTGTATCATTTGATTCTAAAAACTTATTTAAAAAACCATTTAATTGTCTAAACAGGTTTTAATTGTATATGGGTACAATGCATCTTATCAACAATACCCCTTGCATTAATTCTCACTAGTCTCATCCAAAGTGTCAAATATGTATTACTATTTTTTACAAAAACATATTTAATATAATGACTGTATTTGTTCACCATTTCTCTCCTATTGATACCTGCACCTTCCCTTTAATTCTGCCTTCTTGAAAAGTCATATTTCACTTCTGCTTCTTTGTTTTCATTTGTTAAACTGTCAGTTGTTCAGAGAAGTTACACTATTTGAGTCTTCCACTAAGGGATTTTCTTTAATTTTAATGGCAAATGAAGCCTTTGTACATTGCTTGACTGGTGAATGCACAAAAATAATATGTGTAAATATTAATGTAGGTTGCTATTAGATAGGCTTTTAGTCATAAGATGATTACTTTTTTTAAGATAATTTGGGCTTGAGAATGGAATTAAGATAAGGAACTCTGTAAAATTAGAGAGGCCTTGCCTTTGGAAAAATAGGATAAATTTCTCTGTGCTTTAACCAGTAGCATAACGATAGGTAAATGCCTTTCTCAGAGCATGGAATTGCAAAGTCTGTCCACAGTTAGGGCAATAAAACATGTTTAATTTTCCATGAAAAAGGATCTTCTGGCCTCTGTGGAGGCATAAAAATATTTTAAAAAATCTCTTTAGGGAAGATCGTACCACTTTTTAATTTTTAATGGCAGGCCAGAAGGACAAAGAACAGGAAACCATCTTCCATGGAATAGAGGAACAGAAAAGAGCTAGGCATCACTGTAGATTTTCTTGAACTCATACCTACATGTGAGAAAAATGTTAACCACAAACACAACTTACCTTAGGCTCTGGGAATCTGACTTATCCTATTCTTTCAAGAGGCCTGCCAGTGGAGAGCCACCAGGAAGTATGGGAATAATGAAGCATCATAGTGGTCTGTCATTATCTGCTGCCATGTTATATTTAGTACTTTTTTCCTCTTCTTCAGTGGTTTACCACAGTGAGGAGACAAGTAGTTAATACAGAAATTTGGTAGCAAAAACATGGCTGTGGTTATTCCTGAGGATGTGGTTGGGAAATCTTGGGAATTGTTTTGGAGAAATTATTTTCAATAGTTTTAAGATGTTGGATAGAGATACTCTAGAATGCTGTCAGCTGATATTAGTGAGCAAATCTTTAGGGATCTAAGGAAATTTAACTATAGTAGAAAGGCAGACAATAAAAATTTCTTAGGTTTCAAATCAAAGAAGGACACACTGGAATTTGTACTAGTAGACCATCTTGAGCAATATTTTCCTGGTTCCACCTGCCCAAACACTTGAGTATACTGTATTGATAATCCATGGAGGTACTGATAGTATAAGAGTATGTAAAAGACCTTGGTGTTAAATTTGATAATTTGATAGTAGAATTGATGAGATTTTTTTTTGGAAACTTTGGAAGTGCAGATGAAATATAGTTTGTGATATGAAATGGCCAAGAGACTTTTGGAGCCTATGAAAGCATGTTCATTTGAATGGTTACAAGCTCATGGCTTGCAGAATTTGATACCCAGAATTCATCACATTTATAAATTAACATGAGGAGTGATAGTACAACTTAGTACAACTACTTAAAGTTAATTTAAAAAGTCATTTCAAAGGTGAAAAGAGATGTATCTCTGTTTCTCAATGGATTTTTCTCTTTTGTGGAAATGTTATAACTCCACATAATTAATTTTAATGTCTGCAGTTTAATTCCTTGTGCCAAATGTTCTCCTATTTCCAGGAACAGTAACATATGGAATTTTAAAGAAACTCTTGAATTCTTTGACATGGAAGGAGGCTGGGGGGGAGGTGGGGGGTGGGAGCATAAAGCAATGAGGAAAACTATATTCTTAAAACTTATAGAACTAAAACATAACAATTTGCTCTTGAGGTATTACACAGTGTTCATTCCTATTACATTATCTTTCTTCTTTTTCTGTTTTTTTTTTTTTTTAAACATATTGCCAAGATGATGTACAGAGGGGTCACAGTTACATACGCATGGTAGTGAGTACATTCCTTGACAAACTTGTTACCCACTCCCTCATTTTTTCTCTCTTTCCTTCCCCCAACTTCCACTTCAAGTTGTACAGTTAATTTCCAACATACTGTCTTGTGAGTATTGCGGTTGCATTGGTCTTCCCTTTGTCCTCTATCTCACCATTTTGATGTTCCCCTTCCCTTCCCCAATTCAGATAAAGGTATATCTAATACCTAGGCTACCAAAATCAAATGCAGTGATAACAGGATAAATCATAGGAAAGAAAACTGAAAGAAAAAATTTCACATAGTACATTAAAAATAACAACAATGAAAAACCTCTTGTTTCCATGTCTTGGAGTTTATTTCACTTAGCAACATCTTTTTTGATCAAATATACACAGTTATTGAGCTATTTTGTTCCTCTGCTAGGACTACCCTAGACATATACTAATTATTACCAATGAGGAAAACCATGAAATTTGTGTTTCTTTGGGTCTGACTTACTTCACTTAATGCTGGCTCCTTCCTGTTTCATCTTTGAAGAGAACAGGATGGCCCTTCTCTTGGTTAATCTAGGATTTGTAAAATGTTAGCTTTAAGGCTGTGCATTGTCTTGACTTGTTTTCTAAAGCAATACATTTAATATAAGGCATTTCTATCCTTAATATTAGTGTCAAAACATGAACAACTGTGCATCCTGTTTATGTAAGTAAACAATTACTATTTACTAGTATACTACGAGGTACAAACTTTTATTTGTGCCAATAAAAATAGTTTAGAATATAAAATCATATCAGACATGAATTTTCAAAAAACAAATTCCTTTTGTTCAGTAACCAACAAAGAATTATGCAAAACTGAAAGTAGAAACCTGGATGGGACCCAGGTCAGGCATATTTTAAGAGCAATGAATAATAAGCCCTGCGTATAATTAGCAGTAGAAACAGGAAAAAACAGGCACACACACATTTTTGTAGACAATTTCCCAAATAACCTTATTACTAATTAATTAATATTAATTACTATTTATTAGTTGCTATTAACTACTAATTGAATATTATTAACAGAATCTTAATGATAAATCAATAATCCAACTAAAAGTAGAAAGATTGGGTGGCTAGATAATTTCAGCCACCCATATATTTACCTAAGGTAGAAAAGCTTTTAGCTATTAATGTTATACTGGTAATATAAAAATTGATAGTCAATAAAACATTTTAAAATTATTACATGTAGGTTGCCAAAATACAGACAACACTAATCACTCTTCTTCTTCTATGGTGACAGACTATGCAAAAATACCTGTTAAATTGTGATATAAAGACTTTAGAAATACTTGCGAAAATAAATAGTGGCAAATCTATCAACTTTAAAACACTTTTGAAAGCTAATCAATGATGGAGATCAACAGTAGATTGTATGGAATTAAACAAGGTACTAAACTTTCAGGAGCTGTTCCAAATGTAGAAAAATGTAGTCATAAATAACACAAATACTAGGGTAATATTTAGCATTGATATTGGGGAAAGTCCCATCAATGTTTCAGACGTGGTTTGCTCAGGAGGGATTGGTGTAGTCAGAATTCCATCCATGTAGAAATAATTCAATTAAAGAGAGAATTGTTTAAAAAACTGGAAAGTTCTTTGTAATAATTGTAGTTAAATATACCCAGGAATATACAATTTCTATAGAAAAACCCCCAAAAATATTAACATAAAACTGGTCATGAAAATAACTCAGCCATAGCAATTTTAATAATTTTCCACATTGCACCTTAATCATATCATACATAGATGATATAATATGATCAGCAACAAGAGAGGGAAAATCTAGGTGCATAAAGTAGCAAGTAATTGAGAAACTTGAAAAGAGAAGGTGAATTATTAATGAGGAAAAGGCAATAGGACCAGATAAGAAAGGCAAATTTTAGTAGCTTTCCACGGTCCTCAGATTCCAGAGAGAGAGAGAGAGAAGACAATTATGATTATAATACACACCCCCATCTAACCAACAAGCACAAGGCAGATAAGATAATTTAGTTATCGTAGACAACATTTCATATTTAAATATCATAATAACAACTATATATAAAATGATAAGTCACTGTTCTTTGCATAGGGAGAGAATTGCAACAATGCAGTAAGCACAAGGAAAGGTTATATATGAAAGCATATGTCTTGGCCATCCCAGAGGACCATGCGGAGATAATCACAGGCAGAAGAAGAAGGTTCATAAGGAAGTTTATTAGTGGGGCCATAGTTCCCATGGGAGAGAGAGCTACGTGCCATCTGCACCTTATCCAGGTGGCAGCTTCTCTCTCTGGGGTTAAAAGGGGAAGTAATTAGGTAGTGAGTAGGAGTGGCACATTAGGTATGGGTGGATCTGGGGACTAGTGGGAGGAGCTGAGGACCTGAAGCTAGGGAAATGCCAACAATTCCTAGATAATGAAATGCCAGTTCACAGTCGCAAAAGTGACAAGAGCCATAGGAATGGTATACTAACTCATCTCTTTCTTATTATACATCGAAATGAGGCTCCCGGTGATGTCGATCATATTGTTTCTGTTAAATCTCATCCATATCTCCATAAGGGCCACTCTGTTGAGTGACCCTCCATTCTTTATCAAGAGCTTTATATGCCAGGCTTGTTTCTTTCGAATTTTCAACTGCTGTTATGTGAGTGATGAAATGCAGAGTTATTTGGGGGAGGGAGCATCATATTTCCCAACCTTCAGACAAAGATCTACAGAATCTATACTACAATGTAGAATTCATGTATTTAATATTCCGTTTGTAACCTGTACTAAAAGTAGTTCGTTCAATATTTATTGGATATACAATGGAACTAAAGCCCTGAAGGACTGAGTCCCAAATACACTTCAAGTAAAAGTTAAATGATAACCATTATAAGTATCAAAAAGGAAAGTATGTGCCCAACTGAGAAAATAGGAGTTAGTGAATTGAGGACTGCAGAGATGGACAGAGGAGAAGGCAATCCTCCTTGGTTATCAAGGGCCAATGGGTGTCATGGTGTCCTCTGGCCACCTCCTGCAGCTTGGGCACATCAAGGAGTCCCTGGGGCTGGGGTCTTCAGGGTCCAGATCTGCACTGGGCAGAACAGTGTAGTAAGAGGATGGCCTTGAACTGCAAGTTCCCAGGTGGCGACCTCGGTGAGGGATGCTATCCCGTTAAAAAAGACTTTTGGAAAGGTCAAGCAAAAGGCTGACAAGTTCACAGGACCAGTTAACATGAACAACATGAGAGAACACACCCTGGGCATAAGCCAGAAAAGTTCCATTTGGAACATAAACCCAATTGTGGCCCATTACAAGGAAGGAGGAATAACTGGACTGGGGGCAGGAAGAAAGTGTTTAGGGATAGTGGACTGGTTGGGAGTAACCAGTCAGAGGCAAATATATATATTGCAAGTAACCAAGGCAAGTTTCTGTCCAGATGGAAAATGGACAGGTATGGACATTAGGTGGGTAAACAACTATTCCTCTTGATCTCCCGGCTCTGATTAATTTTGAAAGAGCAAGTTTAAATTGACTCCATTTAAGATGAGACTTCATCTCCTCTTACTCCTCTCCATGGTTCTTCATTGTCAGGATTGACCTTGTCCTGAAGGTCTAGGTGCTCATTGCTTGGATACCTTGTGTGAGTTGGCATTAACAGGGTTTGAACTCAAGGCCTGGGCACTCTCCCTGAGAACTTCTGCTCCAGGCTAGTACTCTACCACTTGAGCCACAATGTCACTTTCAGCATTTGGCTCATTCTCTTGAGCCAAGCTTCCAGTCTGGCTCTTTGCTGGTTAGTTGGGTGATGGAGTTTTAAAGGAATTTTTTTTCTGCCTTGGCTGGCTTTGAACTGCAATCCAACGAGTCTTAGCCATAAAAGCCCCCTTTTTTTTTCCAATTAAAGCAACAGGAGAACAATAGGTGTAGATCTTACCAGTAATTAGTGGAGAATTGACCACCAAATACTTGCCAGAGTTCTGCTGTAACACTTAGAGAAGAGCAGACTGAATGAGATCCGTGTGCCATCAAATCAAATTATATCATTTCATCTTACCGGCAGGTGGTAGAAAACACAAATGAATAACAATCAAGAGGGCGAAGGGTCAGGACAATGTAAAAGTATCAGCTTCAGTGGATCTGAAGTGGCTGTGTCTTCCATCCTGAATCAGCAGCATCCTGAATTCACACATCCTGAATGTGTGATGGAGGTAGGTAGGAGAGATGGGTTGGATCTGGGCAACGCTGTAGATTGTCACACCTCTTGCTGGGTTGCCTGCAAATTTCTGCACAGACTGGTTAAAGACATTTGAAATCTCCCAGTAGTCCCTGGTTACTCTGAGTACTCTGGCTTTTGTAGGATGGTGCCCTACTAGTTTAAGCAGGGGGACAACTTTTAAAAGATTTAGAAGGCTTGGGCCTTTAACCATCTTCCTAGTCACAAAATCCACACAGACCAAAGGCCAAAAAAGTCTGCTCTCTGCAGCACCAAAGACAGTTTCTGAGGCATGAAGGGGGAAGACACCAATGCTACCCCAATGCAACCTCGTGGCCACCAAACACAACTCTGATGTTTTTAACCTTGGAGTAAGTCTCAGTTGCAACTCTGTCATCATAGGCCTGCTATAAACGCAACTCTAACCTGGGTGAGAGGGGATCCAGAGCCAGGGCAGGAGCACTCTGGGCCTGTCAAAATCTTCACAGGAAGATCACCAATGACTCCTAGATTCCCTGAGCAGTTTTGCAAGAGAGAGAGAATAAGGAATCACTAGTAGTGAAACCAGGAAGTTTGGGAGCAGACTGTGGAGGCAGCTTCCTGTAGCCACGGGCTGCCATAGTCCACTCAGCTAGCACATATGTTGACTTGCATCCTATAAAGCAAAATATTAATCCTGGGTCAGGAAAATCTAGGTTAGCAGCCACATTTGCACTCTTTCCAAAATGACTCTGGTCCCTTGATCTTAAAGACTTTATGAGAGCACAGGAGAGAAAAATGGAGAAACAAAATCTTAATCTATACAAAAGAATTGCCAGGATCAGATGTACACTTGACTTTTACATAAAGAATAACACACTGGTTTTACATCATTGTACTTATACCACATGCTGCATATTAGAACTTTTGGAGTTTTTCTTAGACACATTTGCTTGCACCCAAACATGATCAGTTTGGGTTTAAAACCTGGGTTTTTTTCTTTTGGCTTGGAGTCTGGTGATGAGTCAGGATTGCCTCCAGGCTGTTCACTGTGACTCCACCCACAGGATGCAAAGATCAGTTTAACACAAGACTTAAAGTATGTTAAAATAGTAGTCAAGAAAGCAAGTAATTTTGAAACCATGATGCCAGTTTTTACATGTTTTACCAATAGACAGACAGACAGACAGTTTTGTACAAGCTTTGAGGCGTGCTTAGAATTTTTTTTAATTGGCCATGTAAGTTTTCTGGAATTCCAGTGGCAAAATGATATTATTTTTCCCATATTTTAGAAACATGTGGTCAGTTAGAAAAGAAAATCTTTCTTAGCAAACAAAAATTTTTCACAGATTATCTGGAGAGGAAATGGAGAAGCCACATTTTGAGAAACCAGTTCAGCTCCAATGGGGAGCTGAAGTGGGATGCTACAACCAGAGAAGGTCCAGGAGATGGGAGACAGGACACAAACAGAACACAGATATGTGGCATGGCATATTGGTGGTGGAGCTGGTCAGAGCCTTAGCAGCCTCACAGCAAGACACCTTCACATTCCAGCATTTGAATTGCAAGGCACATTTGAATTGAAAGGCCACAGTTACAGAGTTCAGAGTGGGGGGCAGGGTTACTGGGAGCTTGAGTCTCCATGTCTCTGCCCCGCCTCAAGGAATTCGAGGAATTTGGCATGCCTGTTACCTGGGGGATGGGTGGGCTTCACCTCCAAGAGTTATTGGAACCTTGATGAAACCAAGATGGCGCTTGCTAAAACCAATTCTATTTTCCACCACGTGGTCAATGCTAGAGGAAACAGGATTTAGCCAACAATAAGCAGAACTTAACTGAATCTCCAGGCTTAACAAACATCAATAACAAGAACAGAATACCTTTCTTTGTATCTTTCAAAGCAGATGTTAAACAAATATTGGTACCTTTGGAAGCTGGTACCAGCCCATCCAAAAGAGAGAGGCAGAAAGAAAGAGAGAGGGAAAGAGACTGAGAGAGAGAGAGAGAGAGAGAGAGAACTCCATCCACCCAAGCACTCATAGAAGTTATGTAAGTCCAAATTTGAAAGATTGGGCTCAAACTTGAGCAGCTTTTAGATTATGCCCCTCCCATGGTAAGTGATTAGTAGAGCTGAGGAGTTAAACACCAAGTGTCCTTAGTATTACTCTGGTCAGCTGAAATGTAGGAGACAATCAGCAATGGGGTCATAACCCCAGTTCCTGTGTCTCAGACCAAGCGCGGAGTGTGGCTCTGCAGCCATGGCCCTGTGGTCCTATTCTACGGTCATTTGGAGTGGGGCTCAGAACTGGCACCAAGATTTTTAGTGTGGCTCTGAAGCCACAGCCCTGTGGCACTACAGTACATCAGAAAATCGGATCTGAACCCTCGTTTAGATGATCACTTATCCTAGGTGTGAGGGCGAATTTGTAGATTGTCGTGGTGGATGGAAGTAGAGCGCTCGGTCAGGAGAAGTTACCTCGGTGGTCGTCTGGGTGGGCTTAGGACAGCAGACTAGGTCCCAGGGGCAGCTTGGACCCCCCCAGCAATGGGGGAGCAAATCCACTGGGGAACCTATCCCGGGTTCGGCACCAATGAAAGCATATGTCTTGGCCATCCCAGAGGACCATGTGGAGATAATGACTGGCAGGAGAAGAAGGTTCATAAGGAGGTTTATTAGTGGGGCTATAGTTCCCATGGCAGAGAGAGCTATGTGGCATCTACACCTTATCCAGATGGCAGCTTCTCACTCTGGGGGTAAAGGGGGAAGTAGTTAGGTAGTGAGTAGGAGTGGCTCATTAGGTATGGGTGGATCTGGGGGCTAGTGGAAGGAGCGGAGGACCTGAGGCTAGAGAAATGCTAACAATATATCTCTGTCTTCCAAAGAAAACAGTAGACTTTTCAACACTCATGGCGCAACTAAAACTGCATATCATGATGGCACAAGATCATGGCACCAGTTCATTTGTTCCAGACAGATTATACAGAAATAGATTTCCATATGAATCAAACAGGTACATATATTTTTTTCTCCAATCAGAATTACTCCAGATTTCTCAACAGAGACCATGAAAGCAAGTACATGTATTTTGAAAATATATTTTGAACTGCTGACTAGCAAGAGACCTATAAAGATACAGTGTAAGGCACCTTTGCTCCAGTGAGTAGAGTTGATTCCTGAAGAGGTGGCTGGCATTCAAATTGATCAAAAGTGACTATCTGAATAGCTGGGCACTGGTGGCTCATGCCTGTAATTCTAGCTGTTCAGGAGGCTGAGATCTGAGAATCTTGGGCTGGAGCCACCATGGCTAGACAAAGCCCAGAGACTCTTATCTTCAATTTACCACCAAAATGTTGGAAATAAAGGCACGACTCCAGTAGTACAAGTGCCTGGTGTGATTTCAAGCCCATTTACTGACAAAAAAGTGTCTGCCTGGAATACAAAGAAGGGATGCTGCTTGAAAGGGCCAGCCAGGGCTCCTCATCAAGGAGAAGATGCACAAGATGGAGAGAGACTTGCCAGAATTCATTTCGAGGGCAGGGCATATCCATGCCCAAACTGGGAAATGGGGTCCTGCCTGGTCAAACAACCTCCATAATGCCTGGTTGAGACGGGTCAGCCCCAGTGGCCCTAGATAGCAGCATACCCCAAACCTCAGGACAATGTGAGCCTCATGGAGTAAGGTACCTCACTGTCAGCATGGCATACAGAAATCATTGCTGTGGTACTTGCAGTCAGACAGTCCTTAATTGAGAACAGGCCATATGTGTTTACAGCTCATGGGCTATCACAAATGGTGCAGCCTTGTGATCACACAAATGGACACAGTATTTATGAAATCATTGGCAAAGCTATGGTCATGCAATTCATTGGAAAGAATTGTAAGAACCCCACAAAGTGTTATCATAATGGCCATACAGAAATTGTCATATCACATGCTTAATTTTGACACAGCTGCATGTTACAGCTCCGTGTTACAGTACATGTATTAATACAAAGCATTAAGGTAAAGGAAAAATATTATAACTCATAGTACACAGATAATAACCAGACCTACTCATTAATCTAGAACACGCACAGGAAAAGGAAGATGGCAGAAGTAAAATTCCTAAGCTGCCAAGTACTAAAAATAAAGCATAGAGAGAGGTGACAATTAAAAGAAAGGTTTGTAAATAAAATTGCACCTCTGGAGATTTTAACTACAAAGAAGATATGAGCAGCTGTAGACTATCTGAATGAAGGGATAAACTAGAATGTAACTTGGAGTAAAATAGTGGCAGTATAAGGATGTAGAGAATGTAAAATCTTATTGATAAAAATTAAGTATAGTTATCAGAATGTATAAAGCTAACATAATAACATAATAGATACTTTAAAATCGTATCTAATAAATTTATAATAACTTGAATATTTTAATATATAATATGTATTTTATCCATATAAATTATTTCATAGAACAAAATTTGAAATTAGCATGTCAGGTACTTTTAATTTTACTATGTGCATACATTGTATAAAGCCAATGCATCATTAATGTCCACAAAAGTATGCAATAACAAGGGTATCCACCCATATATAATTAGGCTTAGCTTTAGCATCAGTGAAACCAGCAGCAGCTTTCATAAACCTTCCATTCATACTATGACATGCTGCATATTGTCCTCCAGGACAATAAAATGTGGCCAGGAAATCTATTTTTCAGCACAGGCAGAGCACACCTATGCAATGAATTGGGGTGTGGAAATTTTGTTTATCCTAGGATAATGTAAGGAACAATTTATTAATTCACTATAATGGAATTATAATAATTATCAGAATTTATGACTTTGAAAATAAGGCTTCTTCAGGCATGTTTTAATCTGAATCAGAAAAAGAAGCATTATAGGTAGCCCACACTCCTATTTCAATAAGCCAGTAGTATTTACAAACAAATGGGAAACAAAACACCTAATATACTACCTTAGAAGGTATTAGACAATGCAAAGAATTAACATGCATTATGCCCAGAGTAAGTCATGGCTCAGGAGATAAAAATACCTATTGAGCAACGAGCGACCAAAGAGACCAATAAAACAAAGTTAATGATTTCAGCCCAAGTAGCTAGGTTCAGAAGTGAAGTAATCATTGGCCATAGAGAAAGCCATACTGCCCTCTTAACTACTGTGGCCCTAACAGCAACAGAGTCACACCTGAAACCAATTAACACCTGTAGTCTTATGTGCATCTGTAGCATTCCTGTTTGTCTGAGCCCTAATGTCTATGCAATGAGAAAATAGAATAGTGTTGTCAGTTTTGTTGTGTTATGCATACTCATTTATGTCACCATAACTAACTTCATAATCTTGCCTTCTAAGGCAGTATTATTGCTCAACTAGTATACATGTACCTAAAACTAGCATAGTCACTAACTCTATAATGACTAACTCAACTAAATGAAGCTTAGATTGAAATCACTAAGGAAGTCACTAATGGGACCTATTATATAATAGAAATATTCATTGTGATGTGATCCTTTATTATCCTTTGGAACCTGATTATAAGATGTTCCTTCATCTCAGCAAATAAAGACTACTGCAGTCAAACGACATATCCTGTAAATGAAAAGTGTTTCCAGATACAAAGTATGTTTTTCTTAGCGCTCACATATTCTAATAGAATTAAATTCAGCTTGCTGAAAATTATGGTATTTATGATTGGTAAGAGTAGCACAGTTGCTAATGTATCTAATTGGATGTATTTCCAAACAGGAACAAGTTAGGAATGTTGAGGAAGCACAGAATAGTGTATTAAAATTAGCCACCCTGACTGTTATTAGCTGTGAAAGTGCATATTTTCAGGCTTACATAGTGATTTGAATCATTCCAAATGAGTATTCATTTAATGCCTATAGCCTCTAACATTACTCTATCGCTATTCTGAGAATAATATAAAAAATGAGAATGTACCTAAAAATTCATACCACACATAGTGTTTTAAATAGTGTTACAGAGAAAAAAATATAGTTAGGTCCCTTAAGCCTTATACTGAATATTGGAGTTATAGTGCTGCCTAAGATGTCAGGCCTTGTCTAGGATATTCCCTCATACATCCCTAGTGAAGTATTTTGTTATGTCAGACTCTCAAGGAAAGAAAGTTTGCCAACATCAGAATATCTTGTGATTATATTATTGATTCTAAACAGTGTTTTAAACTGTTGCTCCAAGCAATTCAAACATCTAGGGGGTGGAAAATTTTTTTCCCAACATATCATCATCTTCAGAACCTACAATGGATACATACAGATGTAATGAACCAAAGTTTTATTAATACAGTAAACATTTTAATAGCAACAAAATTTCATTGATTTCTAGGTTTCATATACAAATATGCATAATGATAGTACGATGCAACATATTCCTTACACACACACACACACACTGGTCTCATGTAGAACCTTATGTAACCCCAACATAACTTGCATGAGCCATATTACATACTTTTACAAAGGACCAACTGACTGCATGAGTTTTTATATCAACCAGAAAAATATGATGGATTATTAGGAATATGAGGATTATAACACTGGAAATTGAACACTTTGGTAACAAAAATGATACCCAAACCAAATGCAAATGATGTATGTATTTTCCAACCTGCAGAAGAATACACACGTTTGCCATATGACTACCCAATGTGGGGTCTGGAAAGCCACTGCAAAGGAATTATCTGTATGACACAGAATTCAGACTGCACTGAAAGCAATCAAATAATTACTTGACACCTGAAAATTTTTGGGAAGCCAATGAACATAAATTATCACAGGAAGAACTGGACAAGAATTATAGGATTCTGCTGATGCTATGTATGCATGCAAACATATATATAATATATGTCATATATATTATAATCAGAAATAGAAACATGGCAACCTCAAACACTAGATCAGTTATCGCATGTCTGATGTACTAGACCAAATTTAATTTACATACAAAGTTACCCAATTGATGGAACCACAGAAGAAATAGATGAGAATTTGGAGAAATGGACAAATACATGGCTATAAGCAGTTTTTGTATTTTTTAAACTAAATACGTTCTCATACTGTTTTTTATGTACTGGGCAAAGAGCATCTCCAAATGGATCTCTTCTTTAACACCTGGTCATCCTTCAGGCATGAATAAAAGAATGAATAAAATTAAGGAGTTTTAAAAATGAACAAACTGAAGATGTTGAAGATATTGAGTAAATGTATGTTTTAATTTAGCAGTTTCATTATTCAGGTGCAGATGACAGGGAGCACCCTTAGCTGAAAATCTCTCATAAGTCAAAAAGCATCACCACCACAATCCAGGCAACATTGCTTGTCAGAAGCTAAAAAAACTCTACTTGCTAGCTGTTCGCAGAATTTTCAATGAGAATCTGGGGTGAGGGTTTCCTTCTCTACTATTGTGCAACCGAGTTCAAAGAACACAGTTTTAAATTGTTCTAAGTAACAAGACTATTTTTGCAGTAAGCCATTGGCTCCTAAGACAAGAACTCTAACTTGCATGTATATTTTCTGGTCTGTTTTTTAAGTTTTCTACATCATGGTAACATGCGTATCGCTCAGAGCTGCTTGTCTCATTTTTTTAAAAAACAGCTTGAGGAGGTTAATTGTTTCAATGATGAGTCATGCAGCCTGTTACTTATTAAAAGTGCATGTACAGGGCTAGGAATGTGGCTTAGTGGTAGAGTGCTTGCCTTGCATGCATGAAGCCCTGAGTTTGATTCCTCAGCACAACATAAGCAGAAAAAGCCAGAAGTGGCACTGTGGCTCAAGTAGTAGAGTGCAAGCCTTGAGCAAAAAGAAGCCAGGGACAGTTCTTAGGCCCTGAGTCCAAGCCCCAGGACTGGCAAAAAGCAAAAACAAAAGTGCATGCACAATAATGTCTTCAATGATTGCCTGGTGACCTGTAAAAGTTAATGTACCTCCCTTTTGATGGAACTCCTTGTATTTTACAAGATTTTATTCAATTAACAAAATTAAAATACAAAATATTCATGTTTGACTAGGTAATGTAAGGCTTGAAAACATGTTAAGACAAAGTTGTCCACTGACTCATGGCAAGAGTTAACTGACTGTTTCATTATCACTGTATCTTTCACAATGGAGTATGTTACATTGAACCAAAACTAAGCCTGGAGAACACCTGTCAAAAATATGCAAATAAGTAGGGCCAGATTGAGTTTAAACTCCACACACAAAATAAACTTAAAAATGCTCAGTGATGGTTGATTAAAACTCTAAATTTAATTCAAGAGTTTCAGATGAGTGTTAAGTTCATCAGCAGGACAAAAATCCTTCTTGAATAGTCAAGGCTCAGTTCTTGAGGGTATCTGTGTTACTTTGCTATGGATTCCATAACAAATTACTTTGGATTGGGTGAGATAAGTAACAGAAAGTTATTTTCTCTGGAGGTTTGAAATCCAAGATCAAGGGGTACACACAGTTGGCTTCTTGTAGGTAGCAGTTTGGCTTGAAGATATCCACCTTCTTCCTGTGTTAACATAGCTTTTCTTTTGGGCACCTGGTTAATATTGTATTAGTGTGCTCCCTAATAACCTCATTTTTCCTTATTCTTCTAGCTTACAATTACAAAGTGGGTGATAGAGATATACTCTATAAAGGGCACACTCTAACCTCTCTTACTAGGCCAATCCATGCCTTTCATGACACACCTGGCTCATTCTCTGTCACTTGCAAACTTTCCATGTGACAGAATATGTCCTGAGTTCTTATTAACTCTCATACTGCAAAAGTCATTGCAGTGCTGCCAGCATAATTTTCTTGAGATGTGCAAAGCCAAGTCCTCAGATGTTTGCTTATTTCCTGGTTCTGAAAGACTGGGGAATGACTTACCCAGGAGAATGCTGAGTATGTGGAGGAGAGTCTCTGCCAAACCAACTATTTGTTGCTGCTCCACACACAAAGATAGACACAGGTAGCCTAGAGAGACACTGACTAATGTTAAAGAGTCTAACTTTAAAGGCCTAATCTTAAGCAAGTATGAGCCAATTTTTCTTTGCATGGACATGTACCATAACATTTCCCCACAGTGTAGGATTAAGAAATTGACTCCACTTTTCAGTTATTCTGTCCCTTTCAACTTTTTCTGCTATAAACCACAGGCTATGCTATCTTAAAAAAATATTATAAAGATGATGTACAGAGTGGTTATAGTTACATCAGCCAGTTAATGAGTAGGTTTCTTTTTTTAAATTTTTAGTTTGTCATGGGGCTTGAACTCAGGGTCAGGGAGCTTGCCTGGAGCACTTTTGCTGAGTGCTAGTGCTTTATCACTTTGGATCATATCCTCATTCCTGGCTTTTGGAGATAAGCGTGTCAAAGAAACATTTCTGCTCAGGCTGGATTTGAACCATGATCCTCAGATCTCAGCCTCCTGAATAGGTAGGAGTACAGGTGTGAGCCACCAATGCCCAGCTAGAAGTAGGTTTCTTTTGGGCCAATGTCACTCTTTCCCTGGCTCTCTCTGTTTCTCCCTTCTGTCCCCACCCACAAGTTTATAGCTCATTTTCAATGTAGAATCTAGTGAGTACCACTATTGCATTTGTTCCTCCATTATAGTTACTTTTATTTTATTAGTTTTACTCTATGAACAAAATTTAATTTTTGGCAAGACATCGAATGAAAGCTTTGCAGGCTGTGAGTACATTTGCATAGATCCTGAGAAATGTCTTTTGAACCAAATCTTTAGTTGCATTAAAGATTTTTTTGAGCCTGGGAGGAAACAAAAAAATGTTAGGTATTGTTTGCTTCTAATTTTCCTTCCATAGCTCATATGGTCATGTTGCATTGCCCTTTCAAAATAGTAGGTCAAACAGAAGCTTCACGTTGTGAAGGTAGAGTGGTTTCTGTAGAAGTTCAAAGTAAAGGTTTGGATACTTGGAATTATTTTTGTTAAAATGTAGAAATAATTCATTTTTCTTTTGTTAATTTATTTTTATTGTAAGGATGTTGTACAGAGGGGTTATAGTTACAGGGGTCAGGTGCTGAGTGCATTTCTTTTTGAAGTGTCACCTCTTCACTCCCAATATTTTTGCTGGCCGAGTCCCTACTCCCCAAGTTGTATAGATTCATTTTCAACAGTATCTAGTGAGTATCACTGCTGAATTAGTTCACCTTTGTCATAGTATTTCTGTGCTTCTCTTTACACTCCCCCAAACAGACAAACTTACATACAAGACAAAAGGACAGAAATAAAAAACAGTGACAAAAGAGGAAACACAAAACAAAAATTCACAAAAAGTGTTTCCATTTCTTGGAATTCATTTATCATTATATAAACATCACTTGATGTTTATCTAAACATCATTTTATGTGATTATATGCAAAGAGCAACTGAGCCTTTGTAATCCTCTAAGACTATCCTCCTATAAGTCTGCAAATAAACACAATGGATGATAAAAGACAAAAAATGACACTTGAACATGACAAATTGTACAAGATTTTACACATTCACACAGTAAGAGGTAAGGAAGATATTCTTAGTGCATTACTTCTGATATGAGGTGAAAACAATAGGTGGGCGCAACTCCCAAGTATATTAGATTTGCTGGATGTGACTCTGCACCTTTGTTCCCTATGAGAAATCTATGAGTTGTTCCTCCATCATGTAGGATGTGCAGGTTGCACTTACTTTGGAACACTTGGAAATAACAAGGCGATGATTGATTATCAATGTTTTACTGGTTCTTATACTTACTGATAAACAATGAAACAACTAGACAAAAATAGTTGAAAGTAAATTTCTATTTCAGCATGAGAAAGCTAACTGAAGAATATTAGCATTTGAAGAAAAGCTTTACCTTTCAGGTGAATAGTCTTGTATAAGAACAAAATTTAATTATTCCCTATGAAGGAAACCATAGGGTTTGTTTCTTTGGGTCTGGGTAACTTCACTTAATATGATTTTTTCCAAGTCCTTCCATTTCCTTACAAATAGGGCAGTCTCATTCTTTCTGATAGAGGCATAGAATTCCATTATGTATATGTACCACATTTTCTTGATCCACTCATTTGCTTAGGGCATCTGGGTTGGTTCCATATTTTAGCAATGACAAATTGTGCTGCAATGAACATAGTTGTGCTGGTGGCTTTTATGTGCTTTTTAGATGCTCAAAAATGAGACTCTGTTCGATCGTTAGGGGATCTCTATGTTTAGCCTTCTGAGGAACCTCCACACTGCTTTCCAGATTGATTGAACAAGCTTGCATTCCCACCAACAATGTAGTAGGGTTCTCTTTTGGCCACATCCCTTCCAGAATTTGTTATTATTAGTTTTCCTGATAATGGATATTCTTAGTGCTGTAAGGTAGACTCTCAGAGTTGCTTTGATTTGCATTTCTTTTATGACCAGTGATGTAGAGCACTTGTTCATGTGTCTCTTGGCCATTCTCATTTCCTCTTCAGAGAAGTCTCTTTTTTGGTCGAGAGCCCATTTGTTGAGGGAGTTGTTGATTCTTTGAGGGTTTTTTTTGAGGAATTTAATTTTTCGAGTTCTACATATATTTTAGATATGAGGCCTTTGTCTGTTGTATGGTTGGTGAAGATCTTCTTACAATCTGTGGGATTAACATTGCCAGAAGGGCACAGTAGCTCAATAGCTATGCCCGTATGAACACATAAGATAATGCGAAGTGAAATGAACTCCATGTTATTGAAATAAGTGGTATATCATTTCTATAGTTAATTTCAACATACCACGTGAAACTCTACCTTTTCTTCTCTCATATTCCCTTCCAGTGGTTTTACTCCTGCTATTAGTGTAACTGATCTTAGTACCCCAGATACTGTATAGATGTGTATTGGAACTAGGGAAGGGAAAGGGAATACCAGAAATGAGAGACAAAGGATAAAAAGACAAACAATTGCAATAGTGATAGTTACAAAACCAATTGGTGTAAACCAACTGTACAACTTTGTGGGGGGAGGAAAATGGGGAGGGCAGAGATGGGGGAAAATGAGGGAGGAAGTAACAAGTTGGATAAGTAATGTACTTGATTTACATATGAAACTGTAACCCCTTTGTACTTCACTATGACAATAAAGAAAAAAAACACTGAAAAAAGAAAGAAAAAAGAACAAAATTTACTTTGTGAGAGTCAGCCTCTGTTGATAATCATCACTGACAAAAAAAAAAGTGTAGTTAAAAGAAATAAGGTAAATAGTTTCAATTAAGAAACTAATGTGTTGACTTTTTTTTGTCCATCATGAGGCTTAAATTCTGGGCTTCAGCTCAAGGATAGCACTCTACCACTTGGTTAACAGCACCACTACCGGTTTTCTGATGATTAATTAGAGATAAGAGTCTCAGGGACTTTCCTTCCGAGGCTGACTTTGAACTCAATCCTCAGATCTTAGCTTCTTGAGTAGCTAAGATTATAGCTATGAGCTACCAGAGCCCAGCATGTTGACTCTTTTATGAGGGTTTTTGTTGTTATTGCTAGCCTTTTTTTTCTTCTTATTTTTTCTTTACTTCTTTCATTCCATACTTCCTCCTTTCCTTCTCTGTTTATATTCCTTCTTTGATTCTTCATTCTAAAGATCTTCTAGTTTTACTCCATGCCTCATAATTTTAAGTCATACAGAATCAATTGCATAGTATTTACTGAAAACCTATTTCATGTACTAAGGAGATGGTGGAAAAAATATACAATTCTGTTGTCATCAAGATTATTTTTTTATAGTCTCCCTCTGTTTTTCAGTACCAAAGTAAACGTGTTTTCATGAGCTAAATAATTCCAAAGAACCAGTGTCCAGAATTCCTTCCCATCCAAGTATGGAAAACCTTGACCTTAAGACCAGACATGAGATGAAATACCTCAAATTAATTCTAAATTTATTATTTCAATGAAAGGCATATGAAAGCTTCTGTGTTTATGTATGTATAATATGTATACCTATAATATAATATATATATTATTAAGGCAGTACTGGGATTTGAATTTGAAGTTTTGTGTTTTGTAGATAGATACTCTGTCACTTGAACCTTTGTGTGCTGTGATATTTGATATAAACTATTTTTGGCCTGGGCCAACCTGGACTGTAATACCCTTATTTTTGTTTTGTGCCATCACTGAGGTATCAAGTGTAGGCTACTTGATTGAGATGCAGTCTTGTGAAGTTTTGTTTCACACTGGCTTTGAACTGTGATCTTCCTGATCTCAGCCTACTGAGTAGCTAGAATTATAGATGTGAGTCATCATGTTCTTTTCTTTAAAAGATATGCCTTGATGGATTGTACTGATTTACTATGCTTCTTGGAATCTTTATGAGACAAATGAAATTCAGTTACATTCATTTAGGTCCTGGAAATTTGCATCCCATTTTCTCTAACAATAGATGACAACATGTTTTGCATTAAGATCATAGATATTCTGTTATTTTTTCTTATGTGTGTTACAGGTTTTAGTTCCTAAGCATGAACTGCCAATCTCAGCCCATATGCTGACAAATTAGGGAGCAGAACTCAAAATGCAAAGAAATAGAGTATTGTGAGTGAATTCCATTCACCAAAATCTAGCATTTATAAATGGGTAGCTGCCAGTCAAGTTTAAATTAATTTATCTACAGTGATTCTTCGTCCCAGTGTATTTGTAATCTTTGGATACCTATCTTGAAGTTTTTTTGTGTGTAATTATTTTTTTTAATTTTTATTGTCAAACTGACATACAGATAGATTACAGTTTCATATGTTAGGCATTGGATACATGTCTTGTACTATTTGTTACCTCCTCCCTCATTCCTCCCTCTCCCCTCCCTTTTTCCCTCTCCCCCCCAAAAGTTTTTCAGTTGATTTACACCAAACAGTTTTGCAAGTATTGCTTTTCTAGTCGTTTGTCTTCTTATCCCGTGTCTCTCAATTTTGATATTCCCTTTCAATTTCCTAGTTCTAATACCAGTACACACGGTTTCCAATGTACTCAGATAAGATACAGTGATAGTGCAGGTACGACCACAGAAAGGGGATACAAGAGGATCATCAACAATAGAAGCTTTGGTTTCACATGGCATGTTGAAAGTAATTGAACAGTGATATAACATTCGTTTCTATAACGTGGAGTTCATTTCATTTAGTATCATCTTACGTGATCATAAGGATATAGCTATTAGGCTCTTGTGATCCTCTGCTGTGACTAGCCTAAACCTGTGCTAATTATTCCCTATGAGGGAGACCATAGAGTCCATGTTTCTTTGGGTCTGGCTCACTTCACTTAGTATAAGTTTTTCCAAGTCCTACCATTTCCTTACAAATGGGGCAATGTCATTTTTTCTGATAGAGGCATAAAATTCCTTTGTGTATATGAATGACGTTTTCCTGATCCATTCGTCTATGAGGGGCATATGGGTTGGTTTCATATTTTATGTTTGACAAATTGTGCTGCGATGAACATTGTTGTGCTGGTAGCTTTAGTGTGATTTTGTTTGTGGTCTTTTGGGTAGATACCCAAAAGTGGGGCTGCTGGGTCATAGGGGAGCTCTACGTTTAGCCTTCTGAGGAATCACCATATGGCTTTCCAGAGTGGCTGAACCAGTTTACATTCCCACCACCAATGAAGTAGGGTTCCCTTTTGGCCACATCCCATCCAACATTTGTTATTGTTCGTTGTCTTGATATAGGACATTCTTACTGGGCTGAGATGGAATCTCAATGTTGTTTTGATTTGCATTTCTTTTATGGCCAGTGATGTAGAGCACTTTTTCATATGTCTCTTGGCCATTCTCATTTCCTCATCAGAGAAGTCTCTTTTTAAGTTTTTAGCCCACTTGTTGAGGGGGTTATTGGTTCTTTGTGGTTTTGTTTTGGAGGAATATTTTTTTTTTTTAGTTCTGCATATATTTTAGATATGAGGCCATACAAGAGTATGGCCAGTAAACATCATTTCCCAATCTGTGAGCTTTCTGTTTATCTTGCAAGCTATGTCCTTTGACCTGCAGAAGCTCTGCCCTTTGATGTAGTCCTATTTGTCCATCCTTTCTTTGTTTTTTTACATTTCTGGGTCTTTGTTAAGGAAGTTTCATCCTGTGCCAAGGAGCCCAAGTGTTTCTCCTACACCTTCTTTTAGTGTTTTCAGGATATCTGTTTTAATTTTGAGGTCTTTGATCCATTTGGAATTGATTTTGGTGCAGGGTGATATGTAAGGTTCTACTTTTAGTTTACTGCATGTGTTGAACCAGTTTGGACAGCACCATTTGTTAAAGAGGCTATCTTTCTTCTAGAGTATTTTTTAACTCCTTTATCAAAGATTAAGTAGACATAGTTCTGTGCGTTCATTTCTGGATCTTCAATTCTGTTCCATTGGCCTCGACAAATAGAAAGATAAATGAACATCAAGAGTCAAATGAAAAGATACCTACCCAGCTAAAAGATTTGAAAGACAGCACGCAAAACCAAATTCATGAAGTAAAGAAGTCCATGCAGGACCTAAGATATAATTATAGCAAATACATGGAAATCATCATTAAAGACCAGTCAGAAGGAAAAGAAAATCGAAATCAAGTAGCTAGCCTACAGTCCTGACTAGATGAAGCAGAGGATCGAATCTCAGGAGCTGAAGATTCTCTAGAATCTATGGAGAAAGTTAAAAAATTAATACAAAACCAATCCTCCACAAAACAGATCACTCCAAGAGCTCCAAGACACGATCAGGAAGCCCAATTTAAGGCTAATCGGTATTGAGGAAAACCTAGAGAAAGAAGTTAATGGAATAGGCAACCTATTTAATAGAAATTAGCAGAGAACTTCCCATATATCTGGAAGGATAGGCCTATATAGATACAAGAAGCATTTAGAACCCCAAATTGACCAGACCAGAATAGGACATCCCACTGATACATTGTGATCAAAACACATTCAATAGAGTCCAGGGAAAGAATCCTTAAAGCTGCTAGGGAGAAGAAAATAATTATATACCTTGAAGTTTTGATTAACCATCATAACCACATAATTTTCATGTGGCTGTTCAGAGTTTCTTGGTTTGAGAGACCTTAAGACCTTTCATCTCATACTCCTGAGCTATTTCATATTTCTCTTGACCAAGTCTGCCAAGAAAAGAAATAGACAAAAGTTGCAGAACTTCTCTTATATTCTATCACAGTACAGCAGAAATGCTTCTAAGTGCTGTCTATAAGAATTTTTTATTTCATATTTATATATACTGCACATTGTTGCCATAACAGGACCATAGCCACACCAAGGGACCAGATTTACCTCATAGAAAGGAAAAGGAAAACAAACAAACAGGATTTTACCCAAATTTTAGGTGATTTCCCTTTTGGTCAGATTTTTAGTCTTGTTTGTTTACCTTTTGAAAACATTTTCATTTTGAAAACCTTTTTGTATAATTCTTTCCATGTCTAGTTTATTTATTTTTGCTCTAAAGTTTGTTATTTCTATTGGTTGGTGATTGAGTTTGTTCGTGTATTTCTAAGAACTGGGCATATATAATTAGAATATTAATTTGAGACCTCTTTACTATGTTGTTGCAAGCCTTATAAATACAAAAATTTAATTTAAAACTGGCTTTACTGTGCCACAAAGTTTCTGGTATTCTGGGAACTATTGCATTTTCTCTTTTATTTCTTTGACAATCCATATTCATATTCAACAAAGTGTTTTTCAGGCTTCATGAATTTGAATATTTTCTGTGATTTTTTTTCACCTAAGTTCTAATTTTATTACATTAAGGTCGAAAAGGATAGTGAGTTTCTATTGCTTTCTTTCTTTTTTACTGACTCTTTATAACCTAGAATATGGTCTACTAAGGAGAATGTTCTCATGCTGCTAGGAAGAATTCATATTAGGCAGCTGCTGAGTAAAAAAATCTGTACATATCTGTGAGATCCAAATAGTTTTTCAAATCAGGCATACAGATATCCAGATTTAACAACACAATTTGACAAAGAGGATTATTTTCCTCACATATCTCTTTTATCAGATATCAGATAGCTTTAAGCATATGTGTTTATTAACAGGTCTTCAAATCTATTCCCTTTTCCTTTACACCTATTTTTTCTGCCAGTACCGAAGGAAAGTTTCAGTTCTGGAATTTAATACCTCTGGGTAAAGTTTACTACCTCAGTAATAAAGGGTCAGTTCTGGAATCTGATACCTCAGGGCATTTTTTAATGTATCCAGATTCACTTCAGCTATTCTGTATCGCTTATGTTTTCATGTAAGTTTTTACATTGCTTTTTTTTCTACCTCAGTGAGTAATTTTTGATGGGTGTTGGATTGAATTTGTAGATTTCTTTTGGTAATATGTCCATTTTTGCAATAGCCTGCCAATCCAGAAATGCAAAAGTTCTTTCAAGTTTTGGTGTTTTCTTTCATTTCACGAGTGTTTTAGTTTTTGTTGTTGTGGTCTTCCTCTTCCTTTTGTTTGTTTCATGTTTTATCACATGTTGGTACTTTTGTAAACAAAATAGATTTCTTCATCTATTGATTGTTTGGTATACAGAAACACTATCCTTGGATTTTTGTTTGTTTGTGTGTTTTGCAGGTCCTGGATCTTAAAGTCTCCTTTAATATTGACCATATTTATCAAATTTAAGAGTTTAGAGGTGGAGTGTGTAGGGTCCTTTAGATTAAATATAAGACTACTATCTGAACATTAGGATAGTTTCTTTCTTTCTTTCTTCCATATTTGGATCCCTTTTATATCACTCTTTTGCCTTATTGCTGTCTAGGAATTTTAATACTATATTGAAAAGTAATGGTGAAAGTGGATGGACATGTCTTGTTCTTAATTTCAGAGGAAATACCTTTAGATTTTCACTATTTAGTACAAAGTTGGCTCGAGGTTTGTCATAGAAAGCCTTTTAAACTCCAGTATGTTCCTTCTATTCCTAGTTTCTTCAGAACTTTTGTTATAAAAGAATGCTGTACTTTGTCAAAGGCTTTTTCTTCGTCTATTGATAATGGGTTTCTTATTCTTGGTTCTGTTTATTAATTTATGTTCATTAAACCAGCCTTTCCATCTTGCTGATGAAATTAATTTACTCACATTGAAAGGTTTTGATTACATGTTGAATTTTATTTACAAATAATTAATAAGAGAATTTATGTCTAAGTTCATAAAAGAGATTTGTCTCTAGTAGTTTGTTTGTTTGGGCTCCCTGCAGTTTTGAGATAAGTATAATGCTGTCTTCATAGAATGAGTTTGGTAGTGCTCCTTCTCTTTCTAATTTATAGAATTTTTTACAGATCTTATAGAATTCAGTTGTGAATCACTCAAGACCTGGTCTTTGTTGTTGGAAGACTTTCTAGTCCTTCTTCAAACTCAATCATTTTTATTGGTCTGTTTATGTGGCTTATATCATTTTGGTAGAGCTTTATCAGCTTGTATGTCTTGTGAAATTCATCTATTTCTTCTAGAATTTCAACCTACTGGAGTGTAGGTTTTTAAAATAATCCTTCATAACCTTTATTATGTTTCTTATAATGCTTCCTTTTTCATTTCTTATTTTGTTTATTTGGTTTTTTTCCTCTACTTTTTGTGAAATTGAATACAGTTTGGTCAATCAATCTTCCTTTTTCAAAGAACCAGCATTTTGTTTCATTGTTTCCTTGTGTTTCTTTTTTTAAGGAATGTCTTCCTGCTGTTATTTGGTGTGTGTGTGTGTGTGTGTGTGTGTGTGTGTGTGTGTGTGTGTGTACCACTGTAATTATTTTTCCATGGACCATTCCCTTTATTATATTAGTTGACAGATCTCTTCTTACTGAAATGGCCTGTAAGCAATTTTTATTTTAGTGAAATGTGTCACTTTGAAACAGCAAATAGTATGGAGAAAAGAATGGGTATGCATACACATGAGTTTGAGTCATGTAATAAAGATGTTTCCCCAAGATGTGTCTGATGTTGGTGGGGGAAGCAGCTGCCAGCAGCCCCTTATTAATGTTGCTGAAAAGTGGTTATTCACCTTCTCCCTTGACTTCTCAGCACTTTCCACAGTAGGATACAGAGCAAAGACCTTTGAGTCTGTGCTCTCAGAATAGGAAGGCCAAGGGTTTTGCAGCCTGAGTTGGATCCAGCAGATGCTGGCCAGTCTTCCATGAGCCACTTAACCCTGGGGGAAAGTGTCCTGATCACAGGCCACTGAGACTACATTTTCTCTGAGCTCCCACAGAAATACTCCCAAGCTGTAGATTTTTAGCCTCTGCTATTTCCTTTCCAAATGTCATATCTGAATATCCCAGCATACTAGAACTTCCTCCTCCATTCCAGGGCAGGTAATAAACTTGCTTCTCATTTTCTTTTTCCTTTTCTTTCCTTGTGCTAGTCCCAAGGTTGAACTTAGAATCTTGGTACTATCCATGAGCTTTTTGCTCAAGATTAGCCTTCTACAGCCTGAGCTACTTCTGACTTTTGCTAGTTACTTGGAGTTAAGAATCTCAGCACCTTTCCTGACCAGGATGGCTTTGATCTATAATCCTCAGATTTCAGTTTCCTGAGTAGCTGGGATGACAGGCATGAGCCACCAGTCCAGTGCTCAGATATATGTGATTGTGTGTGTGTGTGTGTGTGTGTGCGTGTGCGTGTGTTTTCCTGATACTGATTTGGGTGGGATAAACCGACTTTACCTGCTTGCATTTCGTTCACTCCTCTGGGAGAGCCTTTCATATCAGATGCTACTTTCATCATCCTTCCTGAGATTTCTTCCTACTTGATTGCTTCTATGTGGCTTCTTGGATTTGGGTCTAATCCTTGTATGTTTCAATATCTTCCCTTCTTCACCTGACCAATCTGGTGCTGGGTTATGGTCAATGAGTTCTTTTTATTTATGGAGAAAAGAATTCTGGCTATTTCTAATTTGTCATTATGCTGGACCTTTTAACCCATTAATATTAACTGTTAGAATTAAGAAATGTGCACATTGAATATATTTATTTGTCCTTTAGTTATGAACGAAATGTTGCCTGGGTATAGCATTCTCAGTTTGAAATACATCAGTCTCAGTCCTCCTTGCTATTTTGATTTCTGTTGAGAAATTTGCCTTTATACTAATTAGTTTTCCCATGTAAATGTTACACCTTTCTTTGTATATAGCTTTTAATTCTTTATTTTTCTGTTCTTGAAGTTTTAACAGTAATATGGAGTGAAGAGGTTATTTTATAATTTGGCTTTCTGGATGTTTCAGAAGTTTCTTGCACCAAACAGGCTGTAGTTTTGAAGATTTGAGATTTTTTTATTCTATTTCCTTAATGTATTTTCTCTCTTTACCTATCTACTCTTCTTCTTTCTCGCCTGATGTAAATTTGGTCTTTGAATTGAATCCTGAAGCTCTTGCAACCTCTTTTCATAATTCTTGGATTATTGTGTATGTACTAGTTTCTTGTCTCCATTGTATCTGTTCTGTCTTCTGTGAGGAGCAGAGGTTATATCAGGCATTAGATGTAAGTATGAAGGAGGAGGGTTCTAAGACAAAGGAACAGTGAGATTAAGCAGGTTACCACACAGCTCTGGGGAGACACAAAAATGGGCAAAGGAAACATAAATAGGAAAAAAAGTGGGATAACAGTAAATATCAAGCAATTGACTCATATAAAAACAAAATTAAAAAAATAACCATCAGCTCTCCCCCATTATCAATAACTCAATATACATCAAACCAAAACATTGCTATACTTGTGTGTGAATGCATGCACACACACACACACACACACACACACACACACACACACACACACACACACACACATACACACCCCAAAGGGAAGGGAGAATGTGACAGTGAATATAAAATGTTCCCCTTGTGTTCATAGACTAATAGCATCTGGTGGTGCTATTGTTCCCAGAAATTCAGTCCCCTTAATTCTATGCCAGTTTACTGATAATGAGATCAGGGTGTTGGAAAAATATAAATTAAAGTTTTTAAATTCTTCCAGAAAAATGGCGACTGCATGGGATGTTTCCTCAGAAAGTATCATGGGTCCTAGGGATAGGGTTAAATAATTTTTTTAAAATGGAAAAGTCTAGCAGCATGAGTTTCTCTGTGTATGTGTTATATCGTGAGTCTACATGGCTACATGGTAAAATTGGGCCTGCTTGTCTCTCTCTTTTCCTTCCTTTCTTCCTTCATTTCTATGACTTGAAATGATTTAGTAAAAAAAAAAAATTACATACATTTAGCAGAGATAGTTCAAAATATCAATGTTTCCCAATAGATCTCCACTTTTGTGAAATTTTTATTACTTTATTTATTTTAATCTCCATATGCATATAAAATGTATTGAAATTTTGAATTGTCCAATATCTGTCAGTGAATCTAGACCATAGTCCCCTTTATTATGCAATGCATAGTCAATTTTCTCCATTCTTGATATTGGAAGGAATTATAAGAAGCCTCACAAAAAGCATAACTGTCATATACGAAACAGCATACCAAATGTTTAATTCAGATACGACCACATATAACAGCAACATAGATATACTATAGCCTGAAGTATAAAGGTAGAGGGCATAACATACATCTAGGCCAAGGGCACTCAGGAAGGGAGTGGTTGACACAAGAGAAATACTAAGGTGTCAAGAATTAGAAAGTTACAATTAAAAAATATCCATGAGCTAAAATCACATCTTAGGAGATTTTAAGTAAACATATATTTCACAGAAATAATAACAGATTGGAAATTGGAAAGTAAGCTGGCATGAGATAAAAAGGCAATAGAGAGATATGAAGGATGGAAAGCTTCACTGATGAAATTTAAGTTAAATTTAATAAAATCATCAGAACTCCGAGAGATAATATAATAAATAGATTCAATATATAACAAATTGTGTAGTAAATTGAATACATAGTTAAATATAGCATAAGTAGAATAAAGTTACCAGAACACAAATACATCCTATGGGATATCCATGGAATTGTGACTTAATTTATAATCCTTAGGAACAGAATTATGTAGAAAGTCTTAGTTTATTAAAATTTGAATTACCTAGTACCTACATAACTTTTCAACTGAAACTGCTTCAGGTATGTTTGAATTTGAATCAGAAACCAAGAAGAATTGAAACAAAGCCCACGCTTCTATTGAAATATACCAATTTTAGTTACAAAGCATAAAAACCAAAAACTTGATGTGTTACTTTACAACGTGCCTGTCAAAACAGGACAAAACGACTATCTGCCTACAGAATATTTTGGCACAGGATAGAAATTCCCATTTGACGATAGGACACAAGGAAGAAATATAACAATGAAACCCAATAATCTGAGCACAAATAACTAGATTCAGAAATGAAAATCATTGCTACTGAAATCCAGTGCTATGTTTTTTGTTTTGTTTTGTTTTGTTTCAGGTTTATCTCTTTATTCACTTATTTAGTTTTATGCAAGTACTTGAGCTTGAATTCAGTACCTGGCTGCTATTCCTAGTATTTTCCTTGATGCTAGTGCTCTACCACTTGAACCACACCTCCAGTTCTGGCATTTGGGTTTCATGGAGATAAGGGTCTCACACATATGTTTCTTCCTGGGGTAGGTTTGAATCTTAATCCTCAGAGTCTCCTGAGTGACTAGGATATGCTAATGGTACTGCGAAACTTAAGTATTTTTTAAAACTTAATTTGACCTTACCGTGGAGAAATAGCATACAAGAAAAAAAAGATTATTCCAAATTCTTCTTCAATACCCGATTCTCCTTGAAGCATGATAATTCTAAAAATTAAGAAATCAACATGCCATTGAAGATGGTGATAGGTTAGCACTGCTTAGATGAGGTTGTCTATCTATCACGAGCATCACCACACACTCTAAAAGACATTGCTTCAAGAATCGAAAATTTGGAATATCTGCTCTTCCCATGGGACAAATTCTTTCTTATATCAACTGCACAAATAATCTTATGTGAGACCAATATGGAGGGTGTTTGCATCAATGGTTGTAGAAGAAATTTTGAAGACAAGAGTTTTAAAACGTTTTTAACTAACTTGAAGTATTTTGGAACAAAATGGTCTTTTAATTGTCTTTAGAGAAGATAACTCTCATTTCCATGTACATTTTCTGGTCTATTTTTTATTTTAAGCCTCATTACATCATAGTTAATCTGCACACTCATCAGATCTGCCTGTATCACTTAAAAAAACAAAAGACAAAGAGGGCTAAATGTCTCAATGTCTTCCACAACCTGTTATTTATTTAAAAAATGCTTTTGCAGTAATGCATTAAATAGCAAGCTATGTAGTCTGTTTTTACCAAACCATTTGGCCTGAGAGTCACTTAGAAAATTTTATTCAGTGAATGCAAAATAATCTTGTTTGACCTGGGTGCAAGCTTTGACAAGAGAAGAGTTGTTTACTGACTTATGACAAGAATTAACTGTCTGTTCTTAGTCACTGCTGTATTTTTCATTGTGGAGTATTTTAAGTCAATTCAAAACTTAAGACTAGAGTCTAGAAGCCAAATACAGGCAAATGACTAGAGCCAGAGTGGGTTTAAACCCAGCACACACATACAAAACAAACAAACAAACAAACAAACAAAACCTTTGAAATATCCGAACAAATTTCTTTACTTCTTTGCTTAAATTCTTTATTTAATTCCTTATTCCTGAGAATTTAAGCATTTTAGATGAGTTTTAAGTTCATCAGCAGGACAAAAATCCACCATATGTTGTTCACTGTAGGTGTACTTTTTCTTAATATATTTGTAGTACTTTGCTAGGGCTTCCATAACAACTTACAACAGATGTGATATAAATAAAAGAATTAATTTCTCTGCAGGTTTGAAATCCAAGATTAAAATGACAGCACACTCAGTTCCTTGTGAGGCTAGTCCATGGTTTGTAGAGTCCATTTTTTTTTTCTGTATTAAGAAATTTCTTTGTACTTATTCTTTACTCTTCTATGGCCACATTTTCTTTTATAAGAGCAACAGTTACTATTGGATCGGGGAGCTTTCTAATGATTTAATGCACAATCAAGTGCAAAGCCAATGATAAGAAAATGCTTGATCAAGGGTGTATAGTTGAGGTCCCCTCTACAGACAGGTGCTTTTCATGAGCAGATTAAGAACTGAGGTCTTATTAATTCAAATCTTCAAAAGTTATTGCATGTTCCACTTTTGGGCATCTATCAAAAAGATTTCAAGCAAGACAACACCAAAGCCACCAGCACAACAATGTTCATCGCAGCACAACTTGTCATTGCTAAAATATGGGACCAACCCAGATGCCCCTCAGTAGATGAATGGATCAGGAAAATGTGATACATATACATAATGGAATTCTATGCCTCTATTAGAAAGAACAACATTGTCCCATTCATAAGGAAATGGAAGGACTTGGAAAAAATTATACTAAGTGGAAGTGAGCCAGACCTAGAGAAACATGGACTCTATGGTTTCCCTCATAAGGAATAATTAGTACATGTTAAGGCTAGTCATAGCAGAAGATCACAACAGCCCAATGTTTATGCCCTTATGAACACATAAGATGATGCTAAGTGAAATGAATGCCACGTTATAGAAACAAGTGTTATACCATTGTTGTAATTTTTTTTTCCAGTCCTGGGCCTTGGACTCAGGGCCTGAGCACTGTTCCTGGCTTCTTTTTGCTCAAGGCTAGCTCTAGCTCTCTGCCACTTGAGCCACAGTGTCACTTCTGGCTGTTTTCTGTATATGTGGTGCTGGGGAATTGAACCCTGGGCTTCATGTATATGAGGCAAACACTCTTGCCACTAGGCCATATCCCCAGCCCTGTTGTAATTATTTTTAACATGCCATGTGGAACTGTACCCTTTTCTTTTTCTCTTGTATTCCCTTCCTGTGGATTTTACCCACACTATCACTGTATCTCATCTTAGTACCCTGGATACTGTATATGCAAGCATTAGAACTAGGGAAGGGAAACGGAATATCAAAATCAAAAGACAAAGGATAAAATGACAAACAGTTCTAAAAGCAATACTTAAAAAACAATTTGGTGTAAACTACTGTTCAACTCATGGTGGGAGAGGGAAATGGGGAGTGGTGAGGCAATGGAAAAATGTCGTAGATAACAAGTTTAACAAGAAATGTACTCACTGCCTTACATGTGAAACTGTAATGCCTCTATACTTCACTTTGACAATAAAGGAAAGAAAAAGTTATTGCAGATCTATAACCTTAATATCTTCAATGTTCAAGGCTCAAGATGTGCTCAGAAGATTTCTTATTTCTGCCACATCGTCATTGGTAGAATGTGAAGAAAATTAGTTGTGACCCATGGTGGCAAAAGCCTTGGAGAATCTAGAAAAATGGCTTTTAATGAGTAAGACAGGATGGAAATCCTCTTAGGGCTCCAAAAGCATCCACAAAGGTGCTTTTCTACTGGTAGAAGATGGAGGACAGGTGCTTGCCAGACAAAGTGCTGCCTCCTAGGGATGGAGAGGGCCTCGGTGTGTGTGGGGGGAGAGGGGGTGTTGGGCACAAGAGGTGGTAGAGGATAGGACTGGCAGAGTAGAGAAAAGCCAGGCTCTCTCAGGATCCAGTGGCCAACTACAGTGCTGGGTTGAAAGGACTCCATTCCTGGGAATATTTGCTGAAAAACTGGGGAGTGACTTTTGAAGGAAAATGCTGATTATGCTGAAGGAGGCCCTGTCTTAAAGCAGAACACTACTTGGTGCTTTCATACAACAAAGGCATAGATAGGCTAGAGAAAGGCCTTGGAGGTGGTGCATAGACTCCTGTTGTATGGGTCCCAGGGGACTGGAGAATGTTTCCTCCCATGTCTTTCATATGCTTCAAAGAAAATGTCCTCCAACCTTTGGAAGAAAAAAGTCTAAAACAATCTTTTCTTTTCTTTTTGAGTGGTAACCCCTTTTATTTTCTCTGCTTAAAACAGAACAAAACAATAATCAATTCTGTAGTACACTAGTATCTTCGAAGTATACCGTCTATATAAGAGGAGGATTAGGAACAAAGTGTCACACACATCCCCAATGTGTGCATGCTTGCAACATGTTCCACAGATGCATGTGGGCTCTCACATGGCCTTCAGGTGGTACTCGAGGCGGCGGGGGCGGGGGGGGGGGAGCCACTTCGTCATTGCTGGCACTAAATAGGGTTGCAGAGTTCTTCACCAGGTACTTGAGGAAATCATGGAGATAGTTGAGTAGTAATGGCAGGCTTTGCTCATCCAGCAGAGTGTAGGCCAGTATGGTACCAATGTGAACGAACAGCCACAGAAGATGAGGCACTCCATACATGTAGGACATGGGGAAATCGGGTGGTCAGCAAGGATCTCCGCATACTGAGGCCTCTCAAATTTGTAGAGCAGCTGGGTGCCCAGCATCTCATTGAAGTACTCCTTGATCCCGGCCACCACCTCATTTGTGATGTACTCC
This sequence comes from Perognathus longimembris pacificus, assembly GCF_023159225.1. Taxonomy (NCBI): domain Eukaryota; kingdom Metazoa; phylum Chordata; class Mammalia; order Rodentia; family Heteromyidae; genus Perognathus; species Perognathus longimembris. Next base: position 62,074,968 of record NC_063165.1, read on the forward strand.
TAATTGCCTGTATTTCCCCGAGATTTCTTATAAGTTGCATAATCTTCTAGAATGGAATCCACATTCTTCTTAGCAGGAAGATAAAACAGCTGTTTCTGTCTGGTAATTAAGTCCCAGTCATCAACAAGCCATGGTTTCAGCTCCTCAGGAATCTTCACTTTAACTTCAACTCTGTTCATAAATATTTCTTCATTTTCAAAAGTAGGATCTACCTGAGCCCTTTTCTTCCAAGGTAGCTGGGGTGTCTCACTGGTACTGCCACCATCTCCATTGCCAGTTGTTTTCTGCTTATTCTTTTTGGTTTTCACTTCAACGCTCTTCTGCTGTAGGCTGGAGGTCTTCTTCCCTGGACCACCCCTTTCATCTTCCCCTCCGCATATTGCTCCTGATTTGCCTTCTTAAGTTCTTGCTGCTTCTGGAGATTGGTGTCCACATACTTGAGCATTCTTCTCTCTGGGACCCACTCATCCTAGTTTTTTTTTTTTTTTTTTTTTTTTTTTTTTTGCCAGTCCCGGGGCTTGTCTCAGGGCCTGAGCACTGTCCCTGGCTTCTTTTTGCTCAAGGCTAGCACTCTGCCACTTGAGCCACAGTGCCGCTTCTGGACGTTTTCTGTATATGTGGTGCTGGGGAATTGAACCCAGGGCCTCATGTATAGGAGGCAAGCACTCTTGCCACTAGGCCATATCCCCAGCCCTCATCCCAGTTTTTATGCCAACCACTGTGATGTATAACATACTTTACTTGGTTGTCCTTTATGGCAACCTTCACACACTTTGCTTCATAAAGAACAGGTCCACGAAAGCACAGCACTTGCTCACACTCCTGGAGCTTAGGCTTTGGGTCCTGCTTGGTGCCATTTATAAATGAGTCGCAGCCTCTGACTTCTCCCACCTCCCCCTGCCCCTCACTCTCCACCCCACCCAGGTTCTCATCAAAGGCTCCCTCAGCTGCAGCCAGCTCTACATCCGAGGCCCGATTTGCTTTCTAGAACAATCTTGGCCTAATCAAGTTTTCCTGACCTTCCAAGAGCTAACATTTATTTCAGATTTTTTTTTTTTTTTTTTTTTGCCTTACATGGTCCATGGTACAATTCAGTTTTGAACTTCACATGATAATGCCACTTGGAAGAGGATAATCTCTTTGCATACATTTCTCTTTTGGACATAGGAAATCTGAATTCAAGGTAATAATCTCTTCCCTTTATAAAGGTTTCAGAGAGGTAGCACTTGTTAGCTCTATGTTAATAAAAGTCTTTAAGATTTTCCCTCCTCTTTCTCTACTAATCTTATCTAATGATAGCTGTTCAATATTTATAAGCATATAGCATACTGTTATCAAATACTTTAAATATGTTTAAAGCACTGTTCAATGTGCTGTTCTTAGGGATAAGAGCTAAAATACATAATATTGTAGAGATCATAGTAATTGATATGCTCTCACTGCCCATTTTCCTAAGCACTTGGTATAGTTTCTTTTCTATTTCAATAATTCTAAGCTGTAAATTCAAATTTTTCTGCTCTCAAGCAGTAGAAATATAGTAAATGTTAATAAATTTATTGTGTACATGTCATTTATAAAGTTCCCCTTCCACTTCACTACTTTCAGCTTGTTTTTTTTTTTTTTTGTTTTTTTTTTTTTGCTAAGTCAGGTGAATCCCAGGAAGAGACTAGGCTTAGATTCAGTAAAGGATTTATGAAGGATTTTAAGTCACCAGAGAAAGAAAGATGAGAAGGGCTTAAATTTTAAATGCAGATACGTGAATTCAAAAAGCAGAGGGCTTAATTGGGTGCTAAAACCTGGAGTAAGCCATTCTAGGATGATATGCTGTTCAGTTTGTGAAAAAGCTAAGTAGAAATGTAAGAGTTCATTCAACTAACATTAACCATTTGGGATTTAGTACCTCAAACATCACATTCAATTCAGTGTGGTCTGAAATAGCTCTTTTGAAATTGCAAACCTGGTATACTCTGGTACTTTGAGAACTGAGGATGAATGGAGAGGTTTAAGCACTGGTTGAAGCTTTTACGATCTTATAATGATCAACAAATATATTTCTAAATCTATCTTTCAAAGTTTGTCTATCTCTCTCTCCATCCATCCATCTCCCAATCTACCTATATATCTGTCATCTCTAGATTATCATGGTGATGCCTAAAGGTCATTCTATTATTTATCATATATTCAAACCTGTGAGTTATTTTATATTTTTACTGTTTTAAAGTTATAAATTAACCTGATATAATTTTAATTGCTTCTACTTATTGTTTTGTTATAATGTATGAAACACAAAGGTTAAAGAATATTTATACATTTAGTCTTTTTTGTTGTTGTTGTTTCTTACTAGTCCTGAGGTTTGAACTCAGGGCCTAGGTACTGTCCCTGAGCATTTTTGCTCAAGGCTAGCACTCTACCCCTTGAGCCACTATGCCATTTCTAGCTTTTCCTGTTTATGTGTTACTGAAGAATTGAATCCAGGGCTTCATGAATGCTAGGCAAGCAATTTATCATTAAGCCACATTCCCAGTCCCCACTTTTAGTCATTTTTATACATATTTTCAGTAGGCCTTGTAGAAAATGTTGATAATTTATACACTCTCAAATATATATGTACTTGTTTATAGCTTGACTAAAAACTTGGTTTTGTAGCTTTAAATATATTTGTGAAATTGGAATTACTTAAAAGTAAGTAAAGGGGAGGACACAGAAATGGAGGAACAAAGTGTGAAAAAATGCAGCAATGGTACTCACTAGACACAATGTTGAAAATGAACTATGCAACTTGTGGGTGGGGATGTGAGGGAAAAACTGGAAAAAAGTGAGGGAAGGGGTGACATTGTCCAAAAAGAAATGCACTCATTAACTGTCTTGTGTAAGTGTAACCTCTCTGTACATCATATTTATAATAATAATACAAAGTAATAATTCTTCATTTATTTTATGGATGTTTGAAACATTTTTAATAAATTGTCATTATTTTTTAAACTTTTTTCATTTGGATGACTTTGTTCTTTTCTGTTTTACTTTACCCTCCCTCTCTCCCTCTCTCCCTCTCTCCCTCTCTCCCTTCCTTCCTTCCTTCCTTCCTTCCTTCCTTCCTTCCTTCCTTCTTTCCTTCCTTTTCTTCTTTTCTCCTTTTCTTTCTGAATATATTATTACTGGAGTTTGAACTTAGGACTTGTTCTGCTGTCACTTGGAGAATTTTGTTTTTCTCAAGGTTAGAACTCTACCATTTGAGCCACAGCTACATTTCTTTTGTGGTTGCTTGGAAATGAGTTTAATGGACTTTCCTGACAGGCTGTCTTCAAATCAATGGGTTTTGAAAACATTTTTGAATACAGGGTATTAACTGTAAAATGTTTTTCAGTTTAATTTTTACAAGTATCTCAAATATTACATAAGCTTTTGTTAGTGATAACTCCCAACATAATACTATGTGTCAGATTAACCAATCTTTTATTTCCTTGTTTCTGATCTTTGTGTTTTGCTTTTAAGCTTCTCACTGACTCACTTCCCAAGTTAGAAAACTTGAAATCCCTTTATCCAGATACTTTTATGTTCTCATTTAAATCACATATGAATTTACTTAGATGTAGATTTATGAAATACTGATTTAACTACATTACCTTCATAATATTCTCAGTGAGGAATTGGTTGTTTTGTTTGATATTTTGTCCTTCAACTCAGGACCTCAGTCTCCAGTACTTTTTTTTTCATTGAAGGCTGGAGCTCTATCATTTAAGCCTCACCTTTATTTCTGGATTTTTGGTAGTTAATTGGATGTTGGTCATGGATTTTTCTGCCCAGGTTGTCTTTAAACTGCAATCAGCAGAACTCAGCCTTCTGAGTAATCAAGATTAAAGATATGAGCCCATAGCCCTGGCTAGGTATTGGTATAATCATCATTTTCTGTTGAAATCCCATGTTTGTCAAACAGTAGATGTGTGATTCCAGACTTGGTATTATTTCATTTTTGGCAATGATACTGTGCTGAATATTTCTCTATCCTTACTATTTTCCAAGGCAGTTCTCAGTATGGCTAAAGGAAAGTGTTCTGAGTGTTCTGGGAATGGGAAATACAGCTGTGGGGGGTGGGGTGGAGTAGGGGGCTGTCCCTGAGATCACAACTACAATCTGCTATGAATTTGTGAAGTTTTTGTTGGCCAAGCTAAAGTTTTGAGCTTTTCCACAAACACAATGGAGACTCTTTGCTCATGTCTATTTAGGACTTTATATAATCAATCAAGTATCTGCTTATTAAGAGTTAACTCTGGAATAGGTAAGGGATAGTGAAAAAATCTGCAAATAGGAGTATTAATTCTGAGACTAGAACAACAGTGTGGATAGAAGGGGCTAACCTGACAGGTGCCTGAAGCATTGAATTAATGCCACATTGTGATTGTGTGGCTGAGTGCATGTGTAAAGTTGTAGGATAAATCAGAAAATTGGATGAAGGTCAATGAGAAGAGACACAATAAGCATTCAAGCTTGGGAACACTAATTCCTGCAAATCTTAAAAGTATGAGCATTAATGTAGTTCCTTGAGAAAAGAAAAAATGCTATTGATAGTATATAAAAGGATTTTACATGTATTATCTTATTTAACTTTCACCACAATCATCAAAAGATACTTTCACCATTATTTGGTAAGGGAGAAAACAAGCATAGAGTTGGAGAGTATACTTCTCTGGCAGGAAATTGGATGGAGGTGAGGCAAGAAAGAGGTTTGTAGACCCCATATCCATGCTCTTCCATCACACAATACTGACCCTCTTAAAATATGTTATTGCTACATTAAGTGACTTATATATTTATCAGAAAAAAGTTTAAGAGGAGATATTATTTCCCCACATTGTATTTGTTTTGGTTATATTGTAGAAAATTTCATATGTTAAGCTATAATGTTCAAATGTGTATTTTGTGCTTATTTACCTATACCTGGGTATGACATTTAATATAATTATTAAACAGGCACAGATAATATCAAATCTTACTTTGCAAGATGGTGCTTGCTTTCCAGGTAAATTCTTAGGTTCAGTTAGTATATCACTACAACAGTAGTTTTCCTTTTTTGTTATTTTGATCACATTCTAAGCATCCTTCTAATTGTATAGAATTAAATTCAAGGTTCTAATAATTCATGATTCAGTGGACACCTGAAAGCCTGCTGCAAATCTTCTAAAAGCATAGTTCCTTCATTTGCTCAGGAGATGGTGCTGGAACTTGAAAATGCTGCAGAGGAAGTCTTGTGTGTGACAAGTTGTCACACTTTTTTATTACATCATTAGTGGCATAGTTTATTTTTTGTAGAAAAAAAATCCCTGCTGCCTTAAATATCAAGTTAGTCAAGATGGTGATGTCATTAGCCACCCAAATCCAGAACTTAGCCAAAAGACTGAAGGAGAGCAAAAGTGTGTTTGTCCTGTTCCACTGTAGTAGGCAATGTATTTTCCCACCTCTTTAGCATATGTTAAGTACTGGTGGGAAATAAAAAAGCTCCGGTTATGGCATGACACATTCTGTGCTGTGTTTTTCACCTTTCTGCAGCTTAAACTGCAATTTTCAGTCAATTACTGATGTCTGGGACTGTTATTTCATTTCATTTATAGAAACATTCCTACCCCAATCCTTTAATTTGCTCACAAAATTTTGTTTATTCTGTGTTTTAATTGTTATAGAAATCAATGACAGGGCTGGGAATATGGCCTAGTAGTAAAGTGCTTGCGTGGGTTCAATTTCTCAGCACCACATATATAGAAAAAGCCAGAAGTGGTGCTGTGGCTCAAATAATAGAGTGTTAGCCTTGAGCAAAAAGAAGCCAAGGACAGTGCTCAGTCCCTGAGTTCAAGCCCCAGGACTGGCAAAAAACAAAGCAAAATGAAATCAATAACACATTATTTGTGATAAGAAAGTTTCAGAAAATCTGTCCTGCATTTATTTTCTGAATTGGTTGCTCATGTTTATGTCTTTACTCTGAAGTTGAAATAAAAACTGGGTAAATCCTGTATGACAGTACTATAAGGTGTAGCTTACTAGAGGCTAGTTTCTTGACACTTTTTCAGGGTAAATAGTAGGAACTCAGGTGTGATCTTATATATGATTTTAATGTTAATATTGGGGCTTGAACTGGGGACTGTGTGCTCTTGCTCAGTTTTCTTGCTCACAGCCATCACTCGACCACTTGATCACCACACCAGCCTGGTGTTGTGCTGATTGAGTGCAAATGAGGTTTCCTGGAATTTTCTGCCACAATTTTAAGTAGCCCTAGGATTACAAGTGTAAGCTCCTATTGCCTGGCCAATTTACTGCCTTGAAGGTACCCTTGGTGTTAATGACTGGTTCCAGTGTATACTCTACTCACTCTTTGCTCCTCCATTGCATTCCATGTTCCTCTCAAGTTAACTTTGGATTGTTTTCTTGTTCCTCCTAAACTCAGATAGATGCTTACAATGCTCAGTCTCTTAAGTCCTTGAACTTTGAGGATGGATATGAGCCTGAAAGTGTGAGCCAGTCTAAGCTCCCCATGTTTAGAGAAGAAGTTGAGGGAATTGAGTTTGTAGAAGAGAAAATTGGCAGTGCAAAAGCTTAGAAATGTGAAAGAACTTTGAACATTGCTAATTGCCTCTGATTGGAGTGGCTGGGCACAGTGATGTCAGAATGACAGAGGGCCAAATTACCCAATCATCCAACTCACTTGAGGCATTAGCATGTTACTAGTGATTCTTTGATTGTAAGTCTTTCATAATCAAACCTTGTCTGCAGTTCTTTGTTCAATAAAAATCTTTTAGCTTTCCTCTGCCTGCAGATGTCAGGGTTGTTTTACTTATTTCCACCATTAAAAGTGGAAATGGAAGGATGATCACATGAAAACGGACTTTAAATTTCCTGTGTCTGCTCTTTTGGAACTCTGGCCTAACAGTGATAATGAGAGGGTAAAGTAAATTTCTGGCCTTATCTGGTCTTCCAAAGAGCTCTTACACTCAAGTATTTCATGAGAATTTTCTGGAGTGAATTAAACAACAAAGGTGTTTCTCTGGTTAAGAATTAAAGTGTCTCCTTTTTAAAGAGGAGATCACCACTGTTCAATGACTTGAACAACTTCTCTGACTAGTGGGAAACAGCCTTGGCACAGAAATTCTGACGCCTAATTAGCAAACTAATAGGCCTATGGGGAAACATCTCCATTAAGAGTCTCCTGTGTTTGTTGGCCTAAGGAAGCCGCTTTGTCATGAGAATCTCCCCCCTCCCCCCCATAGATCCTCCCTGGGGGGACTTGTTTGCCCAGCTGCTCCAGTGAAAGCTTTTTACAGTAAATAGAGGAGTCATTGGTCTAAGATAATTAGTCTTGAGGGAATAGTAGCTAGGTGATAGTTAGAGTTCTGCCTTGACTGGTTTGATCCTTTATTGTGGTAGCAACAAGCTTTGTAGTAGCGACATCCCTTGCAGTAGTGACATCCACAACTTTTGTATTGATATGGATAGCTTTCTGTATTAATTTTATTCTTGAAGTTGTGAATGGATTTCTAACCCTATATAAACCCTGGCCCTCCTAAAATAAAGTGTGCATCGGTCCACTCACCTCTGCATCCCCTGTGTCCTGACTATGGTTACAGTTAACTGAGTCCAACAATGTGTGTGTGTGTGTGTGTGTGTGTGTGTCTGTCTGTCTGTCTGTCTGTCTGTCTGTCTGCTAGAACAGGGGCTTGAACTCAGAGCCCCAAGCTCTTGCTTAGCTTTTTCCATTTTCAGATCCAGCCTTTTGCTGGTTAGTTGGAGATAAGAGACATATGCTTTGTCCTTCTGAGCAGGCTTTGAACCTCAGTCCATCCTCAAATCTCAGCCTCCAAAGTAGATAGGATTGTGTTAACCATCTGTACCCATCTTTTCAGACACACATTAGTATTTTCTAAATATTCCTACATGTTTACCAGATTAATTTCTGGATTGTTAGCATCCAAAATGTTATTTGTTCTAGCCTGAGAGTGTGGCATTTCTTAAAAAAAAAAAAAGGTTAAAGTTGCAAAAGTTCAAGGTCTTTGTCAGTGTTAGCACAGAACTAGCCTTCTACAAGAATGCACTCAGCTAAACTGCATCTGGGTCCTAGGACTTTTACTAACGGACCCTCTGAACTGTATTTAAATGCTGTCTTTCTCTAGGGACTCTGGAAATTTCCAGATGATTGTAACTTGATGGTGACGGACCTCAGTGTAGTATTGGCAACAATTTCTGTATTTGTCACAACTGTTAGAAAGGAAGAAATCTATTTTACACATATTTGGTCTCCTATCTAAACTCCCTGCCTTCTCCGTATTGTTAGATGTTAGCTTTAGCAGCTGCTTGCTTTTAGTTAGAAATAAAATAGATAATTGTTCTAAATTGATGCTTCTGTCATATTCAAGGAGGGCATAGTGAGGGCCTGTTTAGTTCGCTCACCATGAGAAGTTGCCAAGTGTCAGGGATTGCAGCTGCCTGATGGGAACTACTGGAATTTTAGTGCAGCTGTGATTTGATGAGTCCGATTGGAGGAGGCTAATGAGTTTAGATAGCTCTGAGACAAGGGTATCATAGTAGTGTTTAGACATTGAAGTAATAAGCATTGTGTTACAGATGGTAGCCAAGCTTGTGGATGATGAATAGGGCTTCCTGCTGATTTATCTGTAATAATAAATTCCACCTTAGACTTGAGATGGGATTACTTTGTTAAATGCTATACTGTGGGGAAAAACTTAAAATGTTTGTATTTTGTCCTTAACATTAATTTACATAAAAATAAACAGTTAAAAGGGACAATTGAACTGGTTGTAGGTCAAATAGATGCTCTCAACTACAAAGAAAATAACCCCTCAGAAAACCACTAGGGGGCCAGTGACTAACACCTGTAAATCCTAGCTATTCAGGATGCTAAGATCTGGTTTGAAGCCAACTGTGGCAGAAGTAAGCAGAGAAAAGGTAGAACTGGAAGAGTGGCTTAAATTAACCTTGAATGAAAAAAATATGTAAGGGCACAAGGCCCTGAGTTTAAGCCCTGTACTGGCAAAAAAAAAAAAAAAAAAATAGAGGGGTTGGGGGGAAACAAGGTTTTTCTAAGTATCTAATGAACAACTGTACTTATTGTATTTTTTTTGGTTTAAATTTCTTATTCTGTCTACACATATGTCATCATTTCTTCAGATTAGTATATTTTGTGCCATTTCTTATTGTAATATAAGTAATGTCACCGTTTTTCTTTAAGCGAGCATCCTTTCTTCCACTAGAACAAAAATATTTTGCATCACTTGTAAAATTAGAAATGCCCTTTTTGATTTTAAATTATATGAAATAAATGAGCAAGTTGTAGACAACCTGCAAACTCTCAGCACTGACTCCTTTTCTTCCTTTTCTCTTAGTAGCACTTGTTTTGTAACTCTTGTATTCCTTCAACCAAATCTGAGTTAGATGAAGACTGTATCATGACTTTGTCCAAGTTTCTTGAAGTAATATCTGGTGATTTTACTCATTCAAAAACCCTTTTTCTAGTCTAAAACATGCCATTTAGCCTTGTGGAGTGATTTTACTCTCACTCAGTAGTCTATAAATCATAGTCTTTTTCATTTGTGTGTATGTAATACTATGCTAGCCAGTCTGGCCAACCTACTGACCAACATCCATTAAGCCATGTTGGGGAAGATAGTAGTGGTAACATACAAAGAAAACTGGTTCTTCTGAGGCCTACTACTAATGCTAGGCTGTATTTTAATTCCATGGTTATATACATAGAGATTAGGGGACCATATAGTTGCTGAGATAACTTTTGCAGCTTATGCAGATTAAAATTGTTAAAAACGTAGTCAAGAGAAAAATAAAAATGATTATAAGGAGAGAAGAGAGGGATGGAGAAGTTAAAAACAGTTCTTTATTTTTAGTGATAATATCTTTGAATTTTTCTTTTTTCTCTTTCTATTTAAATGAAGCATTTCAAAGAAGTCAAAATCAGATCTCACAGACTCACTTTGTTCTCTGATGCCTAAGCGTTGCACTAAAGAATGTCATCTCAGCTATTAGAAAACATAGAAAAATCACAGCAACACACTAGGAGCACATGTGTACTCTTTTGGTTGTTGTTGGGAGTCCTGTGGTTTGAACTCAAGCTGGGCACTGTCCCTGAGCTTTTTATTTTTATTATTATTTTTTGTTCAGGGATAGTGCTCAATCTTTGACGTTTTGGTGGTTAATTGGAGATAAGAGTCTTACAGACTTTCCTGCCCAAACTGGCTTTGAACTGCCACCCTCAGGTCTGGCCTCCTGAGTAGCTAAGATAACAGGTGTGAGCCACTGGTTACATCTGTGCTCTTAAGTAATTTTATTCTGGTTGTCACAAGCTAAATAACATAAGGTAGAATTTCAAGATAGTATTACCTTTCAGAAGGCCAAATTTAATTGAGATGTAATGTGCACAAATGTCAAAATATTCAAGAGAACAACTTAAGAAAGGAAAAGTTTATTTTCAGAGTATTAGTCTCAGAGGGCTCATTCCATGGTTTTGGCCTCAAGTGCTTTAACTGAACATCTTGGCAGTAAGATCATGTGGCACAGAATCTTCTTTACTTCATAGCCAACAGTAATAAGACAGAGGACGAGCAAAGGCAAGGAATCAGGTAAATATATAACTCTTAAAGATATATCTCCAATTCCTACTTCCTTCTATTATGCGCTATCTACCAATAATTTTAAGCACCTTTCAATACTACTACTATACTACCAATCCACTGACTAATTCATTTATTTCATGTGCTAATTATCTCTAGAAATATCTCCACAGACATCCCAAGTGGTGTGTTATTCTAATCTCCTTGGAATTTTTCAGTCCAATGAAAATGATAATTCAGATGAACTATCAAAGGTGATAGGGGTTTAAAATTCAAACAAGCATCAGATTAAGCTGTATCATCAATTTATTTTACCCTTGAATATCATGCTCCTTTCATGAAGTTCTCTTTATGGTAATAATTCTGGCTAAAAGCATTGTTTTCCAGTGTCCTATACTCTTAGCAAATGGAAATTTTTCTTCCCCAATGACCAATTTCTTTCTTAAATAAAATAACACTAATAAAATAAGTTAGTTTAAAAGAATGATTTTATCATGTGAAGGTTTGTCAGTGAATACTATATGGAAGCACATTAAAATCAGTTCTCAGGAAAGCCTTTTAGCATTAAGTAATAGCAAGATTAGAGGAGCAAATGCTATGGTTTGAATGAATGTCTTCCAAACATTCCTATGTTAAGGTTTGGTCCATAGAGTGGAGGTACTGGGAGGTGTTGTGGGCCTTTAAGAGGTGGGACATAATAAAACATCCTTAGGTCACTAGGAATGTAGCAGGCTCTCTCTGGAGTCTGTGGGACCCTGATCCTATTTTCTTTATTATTTGGCTTGAGACGTGACTAATTTCTCATATATATGCTTTTGTCATGGCAATTCATTATTTTCACCACAAGTCCAAAGCAATGCAGCCATCAATCATAAATCTACAAGGCTATAAGCTAAACATATCTAATGCAGTTAATTAACTTGTATTAGTGGCGAGTAGTAGAGCAAATATTCCCATTATTGGATGTTTCCTACTAAGGATGCTGTAATATCTTACATATTTGTGTATTTTAGGAAAATAAATGTTACCTTAGAGTTCTACCTATGGGATTATACAATGTGAGTGGTTATGTTGGCACTATTAATAATAGTTCTATACTTTATAATTAATAAGCATTTTGTTGGTATCTACTATATGTTATAAAAATGATGGGCATTTTACCTACAAGTTTCATTCTCATTATTTGTAAATATTACCCTCACCTTTGTGTATTAGAGGCTTATCATATTTTTATTTTTTGAATGTGTATTGTCTTAGTCCACAGAGCAGATTACAAACTCATTCTTAAAATAAAAAGTAGTGAAATAATCCTTAGAGTTGTGCAAACGTAGAAAGGTAGCACAAATTCAATGAACACACCATGCTGACAACTTTTTCAGAAAAGTCCTAGAACATTTTTTCTTGATTTAAATATCTCATGTTGTATACACATTATAATGGTTATTGTAGAACTGTAAGAAGAAAAGAAACAACATTTAATCATCCCCTCTTTTTTCACTAGAACTATGATTAATATGTTGCTTCCATGAACATCATTTATTTCAGTATTTTGGGAGGTGGAGTTTACTGTACCTGTATTATAACAAATCTTTTTTTTTTCTTGAAAGTATTTTATTTCAGATTGAAAACTGAACAGTATTCACACTGTTCATTGCAAGGTACACTATTCGTGAATACAATGCTGGTCATTGAGGAAATGTATACATACCTCAAGCTGTTCTTCATGCTTTTTCTTTTAGAATGATACTGTTTACCAAAAAGAAACTTCAGCAGTACAGGAAAAACTATTTTCCCAATAAATCACAAAAATCTAAGATTCCCAGTGGAATCAAGATAACCTTTTCACTACCACCACATCAATATGCTTATTGGAACATCAATATTTGCACCCTGAGTACATTTACTCTCAAAAATGAGGGTGAGTCTTTAAAAACAAATTTCAGTGTGGTAAATGTAACGGATCTCTGTGAGTATTAAGTGTTTGAAATAGGCAGTTAAAACGAGATTTACTATTTTTTATAAGTAATTGTTCCCTTCTCAGTAAACCTAAGTCTAAACATTCACAATTGTCCTACAAAATAAATACGGTGATTACACACAATATGTTATGACAAACTAGTTTCAAAAAAGCCAAAAGCTTTAAATAAAAATTTTGATCAGAATAAAATGTGACTATAAAACATCAAAATAACATCACATTTTAAATCTCCTATGGTTTACATAAGTACTGTGGGTTTCCAATTGTAGAATATATTTTCCTCATTGTGAATTAAAATATGAACATATTGGAAACTGTTCATTTCAGTGATGATACTCGTTTTGGCCTTTTAGCTTTATTCTTATTATAAAAGGTTGGACTGAGGGCTAGAAATATTAGTGGAAGAGTGCTTTCCTTGTATACATGAAGCCCTGGGTTCCATTGCTCAGCACTACATATATAGAAAATGGCCAGAAGTGGCACTGTGGCTCAAGTGGCAGAGTAAAAAGAAGCCAGGGACAGTGCTGAGGCCCTGAGTTCAAGGCTCTGGAATGGCAAAAAAAGAAAAAAAAAGGATGCATTGAGTATCTGTTAATAGTCTAATTGTTGTTCAGTATTTCATAAAAAAATCATTCTTTTACAATTACTGTATTAACTCACTTCAGTCAATTATGCATCATAATTTGTTATCCTACACATCTATATTAATGTTAATACAATTAGTATAGTGTCAATATGTTTTACCCTCAGCATTCTGGTAAGATGCTTATGGCTTGACATGAAAATAGTATTTGTTTTATAAATGCTTGTGTAATAGTTTTTGGCCACGCACTAAAATGGGTGAGGGGTAGCACACTGGGATTCTAAATGTTATATGGTCTTCATCAGCTGGTGTTTTTTTCTAGTAGCTTTTTACAAAACCATATCATTTATTATAGCTATTTGTGAGCAGTCATTAGTACATTTATCTTCTCTTGGGTTTTAATATAGTTGCAATTTGGGGAATCTGGAATCAATAAACCTTTAGAGAAGATGTACCAATTGGAGGATGAAGTGATTTAGAAGCACAGATATCCATAATATTTGATAAATCATTCTTATTTGAGTAATATGAAAACTCAATGCTCTGCTTCTCACACATGTAAATAATATTTGGGGCCCTAAAATGGCAAATAGTTTATTGAGAATGCCAGTAGGAAGACCTCTTTTTACAATACATATTAATATTCATGGGATTCTAATTGAGAATCAGATGTGTGTCTTGAAAGTTGGAGGAAAATGTTCATTCTTTTCTACACACATGTATCTTGAAATGCTAGTGGTAAAGAGACTTAGTGATCAACTGGCCTCACCACCTAAATTTGTTGAAAATGAAATTAAGTGACTGACTGAAAAGATGAGTTAGTTAATCACCCTGTCTTGGACAATGTCTACCAGTTCAACATTCTTTCTTCTACCTTAAAATTCCATCAGAACCTCAGAATCTGTTAGAGTAATGTAAAAGACCCCAAAGCCATGGCCATAGCTAGTATAATAATAAAGCAATATAATGAGACATTTTTTCTCATCTTGTCATCATCTCAATATTTTGGAACAGTGAGTTTTAACATCCCCCAGCTTCAACATTCTTAATAGTGTAAGATAATATTAATGCTCCTCTGAGGGTTTAAAATAGTTTATATTTACAAAGGATTTAAGACATTATGGTAGTCCTAAGTCTATCTTTTCCGATTGTCAACAACTATATCTAAGTTATCTAATGGGGCTGTTGCTGTATTGGGAGTCAATAAGTTACTAGTTAATATCTCTTTTTTAATGGAATGTTTCACAAATTTGAATGTCATTCTTGCATGGGGGCCATGCTACTTTTCTCTGTATCATTCCAATTTTTTTTTTATTATATGTGCTGCTGAAGCAAGCACTTATTACCTTTTTTAATATCATTATTTTGACATTTCTACACTTCTCTAAATGATCAGTTGGAATTTTGAAAATAAAAATCTAGAGGAACTTAAGCTAACACATAATTTCATTATCATATATTTCTTCCTTATGTCATTTGAAAAGAAGCCCAAAGAACATATAAGACTAGATTTATTCAGTCCCACAGTCCAAAAGATTTCCACTCTTTCTTCATGATTACACTTTCAGGTTAGAGTAAGAGTAAAAAGGTTGTTGTTATTATTATTGTTGTGGTTGTTGTTATTGTTACCAACTGCCTGTATAGGGACTGAGGAATTAACAAAGGAATTTGCATTATAATCTCTTAAAATACTGTTAAAGACAATGTAAAACAAGTTTTTGGATTAGCATGGATGTGTCAGTTTAAAATGCAAAATAAAGTATTAAAACCATGTGATTAGTTATATTTAAAAAAATTACACATTTGAAGTCCTGATTATAACCTAGGGATTTATTTGTTTATGAAAAGTCAAACGATGAATTACAATATTGCAGAATAATTTCCACTTTATCAGAATAGTTTCACTGCTCTTTCCACAAATGATTTGTAAAATTTTACAATACCTAAAAAACTTTGTTTACTACATTACAAAAAGTTACTTAAATATAGATGAGAAAGACAGATGCTTTTCTTTTCATATTGAAACTAAAGATGGAATGTTTTTTATTTAAAACCTATCCCTGTCCTCCCTCCCAATATAATAAGTAAGTAGCAATGTAAAGAAAAGCTTCTTTTAAATCTGATATTCAGTTCAAATGTATGGTAGGAAAAAGTCTATTCTGCATATAAAATATAACAACAAAAAGAGAATTATAAATAGAAAAATAAAACATGTAGAGGAGACAAATATTCTGCATACATAGCTTTAAAATTCTAACAGGGAATCCTTGCCTGAATGAGAAGTTACACATTCAATCATTAACTTAAATGTAAATTCCCAAAGACCATAATTCCAACATGTTAATTTGCCACCCAACTGAAACAGTTTACCAGTCTACTAGAAAGTAATAACAATTTATTTTTACCATCTAGCAGTTTAACTGAGCTTGAATAAAGATTTTAACATAAATATATTAGTAACATAGACTTTCCTAGATTGCAGCTGAGCACTTACCAACATCTAGTTAGTTCATAAGTAATGCAACATCTTGTCACTATCAGCTCTTCACACAGTAGCAGGGTCTTAAATGGGAAAAGGTTTTCATTTCCTACTTAAATCATAGGAAGAGATTGACTAATGAAAACAGCTTTTAAAAAAGCCATTTGAAATTTGAATCTACAGCTGGCTAAGTTCCCTCTCTTTGTTCCTGTAATACAGTAAAAATATCGGGGAGATGTTTAATGTTCAGAAATCTGGTCCCTTCACTTGGTACAGGCTCAAGGTAGAAGAAGAAAAGAAAAAGGTATTTTTTGGCTTAGCTTTGGTAAACAACAAATGAAGAAAAAAATTGTTTTCGAGAGATCTGATAACTAAGAATCCTGACCTTATCTTATAGATATTTTCTACATTCCTCCAAAAAGCTTGGCAAATGAATAACTGAGGCCTATTTTGGTGGAAGGAGAGAAGGATATACTAGTTCCAGCATAAAAACAAAATTATGAAAACCACAAAGTAACACAAAACAGTTATTTTCTCCTGACTAATAATGATGTCATGTTTGCATATAGAACAGCATTTGTATTATTGCTCTACAGTATAATATATTAAACAATATATTAAGGAACTCATAATGGACTGCACATTACAAACTTAAGGTTCTTTGGTGAAGAATGAAAGAAAACAGTATTTGAGCTTTAAAGGAAACTATCATAGCCACTTTTTTTCTTTTATCTATTGATCCGCTGGATCCGCTCACAAAGCAGAGAGAGGTACTGCGTGAGTTTCACCATGGCAACAATCGCAATGCCCCCAGCCATCATACATGTTGGCCAGAAAAGTGAATGGAACAGCACATTGAAACTGTAGAGTTTGGTTAGAATGACGGTTTTCTGGTTTCCTTCTGGATCAGAGTAGCAGGCAAAGTGTTGATACTTTCTGAAGTTTTCCATGACAACATTCACCAGAGACATGGATTCCTCAAAGTTTTTTCCACACTTAGGTATATAGGAGCACTGTGGAGAATGAAACAAACTATCATCAGAAGATGTGATTCTTAAGTGAGAATGTGTGTGTGACACTAGGAAGGAATATTGTATATTGGTCATCTCAGTTTTATTTATGAAATAACCATGATAGTTCTTTTTTGTATTCAAGCCAATTCTTCCAGAAACCCTAAGCAATTATACAGTAATTAAAATAATTTTGGGTTTATGTGACCAAGATCTATATATCATTTAATTGTTAATTTAAATCAAGTTATGTATGAGTTAATCAACTTGAATTAATAGTTTTGTATTGCATACACAAAAGGTAAATGACTTCCAATATATTCTTTTTGCAATGACTATGTGAGGTGGGTTTTAATTATTCCTTATTGAACACATTTATAGCATAAGAATAAATATTTAGAATTTTTCCACATAATATCAAATGTTCCCATATCATAACAAAGTCAAAAGTAGCTTATTTATATTTTTGGTAGGGCCTTACTGTCTTCTTCATGGTTATTTTGTTACTATTTTCAAGGAAGCATCTATCTTCTAGTGAATTTCTGGAAAGAAATCTTAAGAGCAAGAATAATTAGCCATATGCCAGTGCTCACAGCTTTAATCCTAGCTATTCAGGAGACTGAGATCTGAGAACTGTGGTTCAAAGCCAGCCCAGACAGGGAAGTCCATGAAACTCTTATCTCCAATTAATAAGCAAAAGGCCAGAAGTGGAGGTATACAGCTCAAGTGTTATAGTTGCCAGCCTTGAGTGAAAAAGTCAAAGGATAGTGCCCAGGCCCTGGCACCCCCAACCTCCTATAAAGGCCTATGATGGTTGGAGAATACTTACCTAGCATGCCATAGTAGCTTTTTCCATGTGTCATTGAAAAGTAAAGCTTTGGAGGATGAAGATAGTGATATTGTGATAAATCATGCTTTAGGTAATATTATGTAGAAGGGCACAATTGGGTAACTGCGCTTTTATGTGAATGCAATAAAGTGCTGGTGCTGGCACAGCCTCATTGCAGTCTAGAAGCAGAATTCTGCAATGCATTATATCTTATGACTGCAACTCACCCATGAGTGAAAGGGAAATTTTTTTTTGTTACCAGTCAGAGATAGAGTCAGAGAGAGACACACAGAGAGAGGCAGAGAAAGAAAGAAGAAAAGAAATAAAGAAGAAAGGTCTGTTAGCCAAATGGCAATAATTCTCTTACTAGGTAATAGTCTTTCAAATAAAATCTGATATAAAGTTCCTTTGAAACCATGTAGCAAGGTTGTAGTACAGGAAATCCTTAATAAAAATTAAAACCGTCAGGGACTGGTATGTGTTCATTTGGCTTGGTTGGCTCAGGCATGGTTTGTACTCAGGACCAGTAGCTCCCAAAAGGTGCAACAGACAGATGCTAAACAGAGAAAAAAATTGTCTGCAATGTTCTTTCAGCAATTCCTGATGCTGTCACCTGTCACTTTTAACAGATATGTAATCTGGCTTCTAAAAATGTAACCATATTTTAGTCATTTATTTTGACTCTTTATTGAAGGATCCTTTTGTAATAATGAGTATACTAAATAGTAAAACAAGGGATGGATTTATGCTAAAGATGTCTAGCTACTATGTTACTGAGGACAGGTTAAACAGGTTTTCCGAACCAAATTCATTCACCTTATGGGTTAATATTAACTTCAAGTATCAGTAAGAAAAAATAAATATGCATGCAGCCTCAATAAATTTTTATTAACACATTTCCCTGTTGGATTGTTACATTTATTCACATGTTCTTTTAAAATACTTAAATGCTTCATACTAAATTAGGAAATCTCTAAAGATGGAAAATTTACCAGCTTATAATTTGCACAGGAGCAGGCCTATTCAGTGGCTTTTGTGTCATGTTTTTATCCCTTTTGTCCTGAGGTATTTGCATTTTGTGCTGAATTATACATTAGGATTCTGCCATTTCGTTGGCTCAAAAATATAGCTATGGAAGTATTTCTGGGACTGGTATGAATTTAGAACTAAGATTTAGGTGTCTTAGGATTTTATTATGTGTTTAGTGAAAAATTTTATATGACTGGTTTTGATGTCAAAAATGTGTTTCAAGGTGAGTGCTAGTGATTAACACCTGTAGTCCTAGCTACTCAGGAGGCTGAGATCTGAGGATCATGGTTCAAAGCCAGTGTGGGCAATAAAGTCTGTGAGACTCTTATCTCTTATTAACTACCAGATAACTGGAAGTAGATATGTGGTTCAAAGTGGGAGAGCATTGGCCTTAAGCAGAAGAGCTCAGACACATCATCCAAGCTCTGAGTTCAGGCCCCATGATGGACCAAATAAAAGGACATGGAAAAATTATACTAAGTGAAGTGAGCCAGACCCAAAGAAACATGGACTCTATGGTCTCCCCCATAGGGAATAATTAGCACAGGTTTAGTCTAGTCACAGCAGAGGATCACAAGAGCCTAATAGCTATGCCCTTATGAATGCATAAGATGATGCTAAGTGAAAGAACTCCATGTTATGGAAACAACTGTTATATCATTGTTGAAATTACTTTCAACATGCCATTTGTGAAACTGTAGCTTCTATTGTTGTTGATCCTCTTGTATCCCCTTCCTGTGGTTGTACCCGCACAATCACTGTATCTTATCTGAGTACACTGGAAACTGTATATATTGGTATTAGAGCTAGGGAAGTGAAAGGGAACATCAAAATTGAGAGACAAAGGCTAAAACAACAAAGGACTACAAAAGCAATACTTGCAAAACCATTTGGTGTAAACCAACTGAACAACTCATGGGGGGAGAGAGAAAGGGGGAGGGGAGGGGGGGATGAGGGAGGAGATAACAAACAGTACAAGAAATGTACCCAAGGCCTAACATATAAAACTGTAACCTCTCTGTACATCACTTTGACAATAAATAAGAAAAAAAAAAGATGTGTTTCAAGCTGGATCCTGGGGACGCATGACTGTAATCCTAGCTACTCAGAATGCTGAGATCTGAGGATAGCAGTTTGAAGCCAGCCTAGCCTTCAGCAAAAGAAGCTCAGGAACAGATTCCAGGCCCCAAGTTCAAACACATATACATACACTCTTCAACAAATGAAATTATCTGACCTGATCTATACTTAGTTGAAAAAATGTAATTAAGCTGGAAAGCTAAAAAATGTCAGCATTTTTAGATCAATTTTAATTTAGGGGGAGGTATGGTATTCATTTTTATTATTAATTGATTTAGTTTTTGTGGCAGAGTTTCACTACATAGTTGGCCTTATACTCTTCTTTCTCCTTTATCAGCTCCCAACTGATGAGTTTACATATGGAGCTACCATAGCTGACTAAGACTTAAGTTTTAGATTTTTAGATATGGAGCAGCAAGGGATGTATAGTTTTATTTTATAAACAAAAAACATTTACATTCCAGTCAAATTCAGTTGATGGGTGTTATGGTTGCAGGAAATTCCTTTTTGGCTACTGAACTACCAAACTATTGATGTAGATAGGTGATCAGCATTGAATTTAAACTAATTTCTCTCTCTCTCTGTTTTTCTCTCTGTCTCTGTCTCTGTCTGTTTCTCTCTCTCTCATATCATTCATATTTCAGGATAGTTGTCTATTTTACATTTAGAGAACCATGAGGTTAACAAAACATAGACAAAATTTCTATTCTCCTGTCTTATGATGGAAATTATTTTAAAAACACTACAATTTTTTAAACCATTTCTTTTCTTTTTGAGTTTTTTTTTTTTTTTTGGTGCGAGTCTTGGGGCTTGGGCACTGTCCTTAACCTTTTTTATCTCAAGGCTAGTGCTTTACCATGTAAGCCACAGCTCCATTTCCAGCTTTTGGGGAGGGAGTAGTTTATTGGAGATAAGAGTCTCGTGGATGTTCCTTCCCCAGGCTGGCTTGGAACTGCAATCTTCAGAACTCATCCTTCTGAGTAGGTAGGGTTACAGGCATGAGCCATGAGCACAAGGCAACATTTAAAATCATCTTTAAGTAGTTGTACAAAGGAGTCACCATTCAACAAAGTAGTTTATGAATGCAATTCATCTTGATCAGTGTCACTCCTTCATTATTCTCCCCCATCTTTTCCAATCCCAACCCTTCTCTCAATTTGCTTAATTTTGTAGGATATGCTTTGAATTTTATGACTGCATTCTCTCCCACTTGATGGGATTTTATTTACAGTAGAATTGCATTCGGAATTTCAAGTATTGAGAAAATTTAGACAATTACATATAATGAAAAGTCACTATAACATACCCAGAAAAAATGATCGTGTCAAACATTTTTGAAACTGTTACAATTTTTGAAATCTTCCGTTTTGTTAGTAGATTTTGCTTTGTTTCCCAAGCCCTTAGACAGCTGAAGAAAATACATTTTTCTTTAATATTTTAAACTGCATGACTTCTCTCAGCTGTACAAAGATGGCTTCGTAGCATTTCCTGAATTTTTTTAAACATGGCCAAGGAAGATACACCAATTTTATTTTCTCCCCAATTCTCTGGAATGTGACTAAAATGTCTTCTTCTCTTAACCTTACTTACAAACTCTGTAAGACTAACTGAATTATTTTTACTTTATGATGGACAGGATATTTTGAGAAAATACCTGTTGGGGTTTTCTTTGACATGCTTCACCAGGCATGCATGAAGCAGAGTGACAAGCCTTCATCCTAAAAATTAAAGATGTAGGGATAGGAGGGAGCAGAGGGAGCAGGATATGCTTGAATAACTTTACTGACAGCCTCTTTCTTTCTTGTGTTAGTGAGAATCCTTTCAAGGGTGGGGTTTGTTCTTCATTTCATTCTATTGTAAAAAGGGAAGTAAGTATCTCATCAGGAAGAGGTTGAAAGTTTTATGAAAGCCCAGTATTTACTCAGTGCCAATAAATAGTGTGCCAGTATGCCAGTTACCATATTAGATGGAGATGCCAACAACTAAAATTAAATGCACACCTGCAATCCCAGCTACTTATGAGTTGGAAATATAAGGATTGTGATTTGGAACCACTCTGGCCATAAAAGGTTAGCGAGATTCTTAAAGAATGAGCCAAATACGTCTGGCTGAAGTGTTAGACTGTCTGCCTGGCAAGCACAGGCTTTGAATTAAGTCTCAATCAATACAATCATACTTAACCCAAGTATGGGTTAAGGTTATAAGATGGCACAGTAATATGTTTCCAATACATTAAAGACTATACCATCATAGAGTAATTATAATTACTCAAAAATTCACCAATACTCAGAACCTCCTAATCCACAATATCCAGGAGTCAAACAAGTAAACTTACTCATGTGAAACCTACATGTTCTTGATCCCAAAAGCAGACTGAACATTTTCTAACATCCCAAAGAGTGACTATAACTACATAGTTATTAAGCATATCCAATAGGCCAGACTTTGTGTTTTGTATTAAAAAATAAAATGTACTATCAGTGCTCAAAGAATGTACAGATCAACAATGGGTTAATGTGAATACATATATGCTCTAAACTTATGATATTCTTTAATGATGAGTTTAATTAGAAAAGTAAATTGGGAGATGGTTTTCATATTTTTAACTTTAAAAATGGTAAATACTGTTAAATTTAATTCAGATTTGTTTAGTTTCCATTAATGTTAGCTTAATTTGTGTAAGCAAAGTCTTAAAGAAGTGTTTGATTGAGAAAAGGAAAGCAAGTTATAATCTATGTATGAACATTTCTTTCAGTATTGTGATGAAGTTCTTTTAAGGGAGAGGTTGCTGTTTCTACATTTGTTCAAAACTCTTACATCTCTTGTGGCATTTCTTCTTGAAAAGAAGCGTGAATGACCTGGGGTGGGAAGATCCACTAACAAGGCAGAAACTGTGTGGAACTCTTGGTGTTGGTCTAACCCTTGCATTCATTTGATAACATTTAAAAATCTTTTTGTTTTGTTTTTGTGCCAGTCTTGGGGCTTGAGTTCAGGGCCTGACCACTGTCTCTGGCCTCTATTTTTGCTTAAGTCTAGCACTCCACCACTTGATCCACAGCGAGACTTCTGACTTTTACTGTTTACTTGGTGCTGCGGAATCAAACCCAGGGCTTCATGCATGCAAGGGAAGCACTTTACCACTAAGCCACATTCCAAGTCCTCTTTTTTTTTTTTTTTTAAGATGGCTTCCGTGTGTAGTTTGAGTTGGCCTTGAATTCACAATCCTCCTGACAAAATGAGGTTTCATTACATTTGGAAATTTGTTTCACTGAACAATATTGTTCAAGAGAGTAAAATATAAACACATAATTCAAAGGAATATTTGCCATATATGTAATGGCTGGGGAAAGGAAACCCCCACACTGTT
This sequence comes from Perognathus longimembris pacificus, assembly GCF_023159225.1. Taxonomy (NCBI): domain Eukaryota; kingdom Metazoa; phylum Chordata; class Mammalia; order Rodentia; family Heteromyidae; genus Perognathus; species Perognathus longimembris. The sequence continues at coordinate 62,097,945 of NC_063165.1, forward strand.
CAAGGGAAGTGGGTTTATTGGGAGAGAGAGAGAGCAAACCTCCAGCTGGACAAGATGCAGTGGGGTGGATCAAGAGTGATGATATAGGGGAGGGGAAGCGGAGACCTCAGAGATGGGGAAATGAGAGCCTGGAGGACCTCCCAATGTCCCCAAGTATGCCAGTTGCCTGGGATACAGGCAATCCCCGCTGGGCAGGATTTCTCGGGTGCTTGAGAGCCACGGGAAGGGGCCATTTCTCCCGGGGTCAGACCTAACAATATGTAACCAGCTGGTTTAATTACAGATGTATCTACATGCTGGAGAAGATTCAGAGCAGTACGAACTCACAGGGTTGGTGGGAAAGTAAATGGTATAGTCACTTTGGGAAAATATTTAGAAGTATCTTTTAAAGGTTAATATTGGCCTACCTTATGATTCAGATAGTTCATTTTCAGGTTTATGCCTGAAAGAACTGTGTATGCTTAAGGTACCAAGAGAAATACACAAGAATATCTGTGGCAAAATTATTTGTAATAGCTCTGAAGTAGAGATGATGCAAAATACTTAGGGCCAGACGATAGAATGGGCATAAGTAATGGGCACAAGTGAACTACAACCAAATGGATGAAGTTTGACCAAATTTTTCCAGATAAGCAAAAATATCCTGTGTTTCCATTTATATGTTTTTATAATGAGGCAAAACTAAAATACATTGTTTAAACATGTATACTTAAGAGGTCGGGCGCTGGTGACTAGAGACTGTAATCCTAGCTACTCAGGAAGCTGAGATTTTACGATTGATGTTCAAAGCCAGCCTTGTGCACGAAAGTCTATGAGACTCTTATCTCAATTAACCACCCCAAATTTGGAAGTATAGCTGTGGCTCAAGTGTTAGAGAACAAACCTTGAGTGAAAAAGCTGGTACTTAGGCCCTGAGTAACAGTCCTAAGACTGGCAAAAAAAAAAAAAATCAAAGTGATGTGTGTATAAGTGATAAAAGGAAAATGAGAAAATGTTGCCCTAGTAATTAGGAGAGTAAACATTTTGGCAAAGGGCATAGCCTATATTTTTTAGAAGTGGGCATGATGGCCATTTTATTTGTACAAAATGTTTTATTTTGTAGTGGCTACAGGGAAATTTCTTTATAATATATGCTTGAGCTGAACTTTTTCATTGTGTGTATATTCCTATAAGTGTGTTGTAGGTTATATTTGCAAATAAGGTAATGGGACAAAACCATATGGTGACCTAGGACCAGACTCTAGTCATAAACATTTAACTTGGTATATATACTTGTAATTTTTAATTATATGTTTATAGCTTAAGAAATACCTTCACAGGGCTATGGTGATCAAATATCAAAAAAGGAAATGGAAATATTTCTTTTGAAGGCCTACTCAACTGTAGTAACTTTGCAGTTCCTGGGATATTTGATAGTTTATAAGGCATTCATCCTTACAGGAAAGCTTTGACTTAAAATTCTTCCTTTCTTTCTTTTGCCAGTCCTGGGCCTTGGACTCAGGGCCTGAGCACTGTCCCTGGCTTCTTTTTTTTTGCTCAAGGCTAGCACTCTGCCACTTGAGCCACAGTGCCACTTCTGCTGTCCTTTGCTATTTATGTGATGCTGGAAAATTGAACCCAGGGATTCATGTATTGAGCACTTTTACCAGTAGGCCATATTCCCCACCCTGACTTAAAATTCTTGAAGGAGCCATGGTTTATAAGTATGCATCACAGAGTTAGAACAGTTGTTTGTGCCTGTAAAATTAGAAGAAATTTTGAACAAATTTTTTCAAATAACACTTTCTAAAATATTTGTTAAGGCAAGTCGGCAGAGATATATACCAATTCTTTCAAATTATTGCAATGAATGTGAAAGATGGGTTTCTTTCCTTGGTATCAGTATAACAGAAACAAATCTTCTCACACCCTACAGTCTAGTATACTGCTAAGCTACCATATTGTCCTTCAGTAAATTACATCTTTTAAATGCTGACAATTGTAATGTTTGTTGCAAGTCCTGGGATGTGAACTAAGGGCCTGGGTGCTATCCCTGAGCTTCTGTTTGCTCACGGCCTAGTGCTCTATTGCTTAATCTATAGTACCACTTCTTTTTTACTAGTTCATTAGAGATAAGCGTTTCTTGGACTTATCTATCCCGGTTGGCTTCAAACTGTGATTCTCAGTTCTCAGCCTTCTGAAAAATTAGGATTACAGACACTCCTGACTGTTTTGATTTTCAATACTAAGGTTTATAAAGATTATTTCCTTGGAATAACAGATTGGTATCACATTGTCTTGATCTTAGCCAATATTCTGGATATATAAATTGCTACTGTGAGTCTAAAGCTCAATATACTTATACTTGATTAACTTTAATTTAATTGATAATTAATTGATAATGGCAGATTGGATGAATCACTACTGATGATCCTAAGCCTTATTAATTTATACTTAATAATCATTTTAAACTTTATCGAACCTTACACATTTATAAATCCTAAGTCTGGTAAATTTTATATGTAGTGTTAATATAGCATATATGTGTTAACCTCAACCATGTTGATAAATATATCAGTGCTGGGGAATTCAGCATTTATGATCATAGTATACATTAAGAAACACACACATACACACACACACACACACACACACACACACACACACAGTGGCTATAAGTTAAGGCTGTTTTGTGCCAAGTACTGTATACTCTGCTCTAATTCTCATCAATGACTTGCAAAGAGACAATTTATTTCTGTCTCTTTGTAGGAAAGGAAGTTAAGGATTAGAGAGGTTAAGATACATGCCCAGAGTTGAAGATTTAACTGTAAAAAAGCAAAATAGAATTTTATGCTTTTCAATTAGACAAGAAATATGAGGTTTTTGGCATATACACCTATCTTTTCACTATGTTGTTTCTTTGAAGACTCATTTTTTGTGCATAAATAAGTAAATATTATCTTCACAAATGGAAGTTCAAACCAAATCTACAAATACTGGAATGACTTATCTATAACATTTAGAGGAAATAAATTTCCCAGGACAGAGGCAAAGAGAAAGCTTTTGAATAGAACAGGTTAAATCTGCCTCCTGGTGGTATTTTCCTTTGAAATGTTGACAAAAGGAAATTGGGGGAGGTAGGTGGAGAGGGAGAGACAAAGGAAGAGAGAGAGAGAGAGAAGAGTTGGCATAGAGCTTTGTAGGGGTGTCTAGAATGCACTCTTACCTTCTGATTTATTTTCATTGTCTCTTCAGTGTGGTAGAGGAGAAGCTTTTCCCCAGAGGAAGTCAGGTTCACATACACTTGAAGGCAGGGGTACTGAGACATTTTCCAACAGTCTGTACCACAGTTGAAGGAGCAATTAAAGGTTTCTGTAATGGACACATTTAGCAAGGTGCATTGAGACTCTTCAGTCCACACACTGTGAAAGAGAAAAGAGGAGAGTAAGCACAAATCTAAGGGCTATGTGCAAGGAAGGAGTGGTTGGGAGGAAAGATGGGAGGGATCATTGCACATTTCCAGGACCAGAGAAATCGTTCCCAAGTCTATGTTACATTTGTGTATGTGTAGAGTTTAGATCTTAGAGATGAACAGGTTTAGGCAAAGTATAATATACCATAGATAAACATGGGCTTCTGAGAATTTTTTCAGTGACATCATTAGATTGCAATATTCTCTAGTGCTTGATTAATTTTTTTACTTATAGAATTCACTGAAAAGCATTAGGCATGTTTTAAAATAACAACTTGTCTTTAAACTGTATTTATTCACTACATAACTTCTTACCATGACCTAGTCCTTTTCTCTGTTAGGTTTTACTTTGCAATTTCTTTTAGAAATCCTGACTAAGCCCCGTTTGTATGCAGAGAAAGTATAAGAGAGAAGAGGTAAGATGACAATAGGGTGAAGCTTGATAAATAGAGTAACAGTGATGTAGTATCTTCAGTTCCTTCTAATAAGGGAAATAATATCTCAACACTTTCATTATGGCAATAACAGTAATTATGTCTGTTTTCAATCTCATTGGTGTTTTACCTAAGTTGCCTTTAGTCTTCTCAACAACTACGTAAGTTGGATATTCATTCTTTACAAAGGTAAGTGAATTGAGAATGAGAGATGTCAGGTAAAATACAAAAACATATTTCTGGTCATATTGTGATTTCTGTAAGGCCTTGGGGCATTCTACTATTCAGTGCTGACTCCTCAGGAATGCAAGGGAAAAGAAAATCTCTTGGTAGACAAATGAATCACTATTCTCCTAGGGCCTCTCTAATGGAAGATCCCTGCTGCTCACTGTTGAAGGCACATTGTAAAATACCTTTATTTTATGATGAATGTGCACATTTTAAATTAGGAAGTTTCACAGGTAACCAATGTTTTGTTTCTGGATAGAAGCTAATTACCACAGAGAATTGAAAACCAAGATTTTGTGCAGATTAAAATCCTCTCTTTTTGCTGAACATGTATCGATGGCTGTTAATATATGTGAGGTTTCATGGCAGAGGTAGGCCATCCTGGACCCATCTCACTTTGTTGTGGCAAATTGTATTTTTCTCTAACATATATGGTCAGATTTTACTAATACAATGAGGAAAATGTGTTATTTGTTTCTAAGCACACATAGGAATCTGAAAGTTTTGGAGTCAGCTAAACTGGAGAGTCTAAGGCGTCAGTACTCATTACAAACTACAGCTGAAGGCCACTGGAGAATCAGCAGAGCAGCCAGGAATGTGAAAAGATGAGGTATTCATTTTAGCAAATATATTTCAGTGAGATTTTGCTTCTAAAAATGAAAGTATTAATTTGATATTGAAATGAATGCCATGTAAAACTGGTTTTCTTTTGGATTGCAATTTCAGCTTTTTGTATGAAAGGATCTTGTTTTCTTAAGATGAGCAACTGTCAGACTTAATTTCAGAAATGACAGGCTCATTTGTACTCCAAGGGTTTAGTTTATGAACATTAGAGAGCTAGAGATGCTGCTTAGCACTTACATACTTAATTTGGAAGGAAACATACTTGTCTCCCTAATTATTTACCTCCCAATATATTCAGCAAATATAGGGTAAATACTCAAATATAAAGGGTTCCAGAATTTGTTACTTTAAAAGTCTGATGCCTAACAGGACTTTTACCTTGAGAGTTATATTAGAATCATTTGGAGAACTCTACAAGCTACTTCTGTCTGGGTTGCTATTCAAATCAGTTTCATCTTGAGTAACAGTGTAGACTTAGGTGTTAGCATTTTCAAAGTTTCTGAATACATTAGAATGAGGAATTGAGAAGTTTTGATGTAAAGGGTGATGAAGGCGAGGGTTGAGGTGAATGAGGTTAGAAAACAGACAAAGGTATGACGCGCCACAAATAGTGACTCTACTCTTGTGCAATATGGGTTTGAATCTTAGGTATGTCTGCCACTTGCTAGAGCTGTGTGACATCAAACAACTTATCTCTCCTTTGAGCCTCAGTTTTGTCACAAATATATTAATACTTAAAAATTTTATGAAGTACCTGTGAGAATAAATAATGGGTGAAAAATCTCAGGTACATTGTAGGCAGTTTAAACATAAATCATCCTTAGCAGCATTATTAGACAACATCAAGTAAGTGTACACCAGAAACTTTTGGAAAGAAGGAAAGGAGGTGAGAAAGATGACCTTAGGGTTGATGGAACAAAGGAAGAGGAGAGAGGAGAGAGGCACCCCTCTCTCAGTCATCCAGCGACCTTACCTCTGCATGTATGAGCGTAGGAGTGTGATTCCCAGAAGAAAGTACATCATGATGGAACAAACCATCATGGCTAGTCCCAAGAGAATGGCCCGGTCTTCTCCAGCTTTAAGTGCTGTGACTGTTTTCCTCCTGTCCAGGAGGTCATGGTCTCTGATTTTTTGGTAGATATTTCTGAAGTTGAAAACAATAGAGTCTTACATGAAGTTTTGTTAATCAACATACTCTTCCCTTATAGGAAAGTATCTGCCATTGCATTTCTAGGGCTGAGAGACGTAGAGGCACTCTCTAAACTGGCCTGACTATAATTCCAGTGAACGGCATCTGCTCCCCAAAACATATGTAAACCTAAATGTACACCTGCATACATGTACACATTCACAAGTACACACACATAAACACACACACTCACACACACCAACTGAATGGCGACTTACCATTCTGTCTTTACCTTAGGGCTCATATCTAATAGTCCATTAATTTTACTCCTGTCCAATTCTAGAAAAGCAATGCCTTACACTCTGAAAATAAATGCTTTGGGTTTATTGACTTTACCGTCAATCAAGGTGATTATGATGGAAAGATTTTAGAATTTTTGAGTATCTACTTAAGAATTAATTCAAATAAATGGAAATGTATATTAGGAATCTATTAACTTAATCCCTATGTTCCCTCAGTAGAAATAGAAGTATTTATGGTTAACATTTATCTCAAGATTATGATATCTTAGGGTTCTATTGACTTGAGATTTATAAACATGTTTATGTTTTTATTTGTTTGTTTTGGAGAAGTGTCATAAGATGAATAAATGAGGTTGGAGTCAAATGTCCCTTGAGTTGAAATCCCGATTTCACTGTCTGCTGGCTGTGTGTCAAAAGCAAGTTCCTTAATATTTCTTATTTCTGATCCCTATTTTTCTACAAAGGAGAATTAATGTTTCAGTGAGGTAAGACTATATTAGACAACAAAGCTCAATCACCCAAGAATAAGTGACATGTATTTAATAAATAGTTCAAATAAAAAATGGAATGGACAGCAATGGATAGATATACATTTTACAACATAAAACTACTGTCATTCCCCCCCAAATTTCTAAAAGACAAGATGGTAAGAAACTGAATATCACTTAAATAACTTAATGCTTAGTAATGAGGGATTGGATTGGAAGAGATAGTAAAAAAAATGATAAATTCTGGGTTGTTGTCTTAGTTGTTCAAAGTAATGTACACAGTGTGGGTTTGGAAGGCAAGGCTCAGGAATTCTACAAGATGGATCATCAAGTTAAAATCTTACTCTCTCTTTTTTGTGCTTGAACTTAGAGCCTGTGCTGTTCCTTAGCTTTCTTGCTCAAAGCTGACATTCTACCACTTTAACCAAAAGCTGCTTGCCTTTTGGTGGTTAATTGGAGGTATGAACTCTCGCACCTGGGCTGACTTCTAACCTTGATCCTCATATCTTAGTCTCCCAAGTGGGCAGGAGCCACCAGTGCCTGGTAAGTGTCCTCTCTTGATTTCTCCTTAGATAAGGGTGTGTTGGATCCCAGGACACTGGTAGAGGAAATGTTTCTGGCCTTGTGTGTGAGAAACAGGAGAAAAAATTGTATGCTCAAAAATGGAGACGAAAGCTCTTAGTCACAGTTTTCAGCTTTAAACAAAAGCCAAGTATGGCTTCAAAGTTTCCTTTGAGATTCTTATTACTAATTACTCATGTTTTATGGAGGAAGAAATGAGTAGAATCTGGCGTTCAACTTTGTAGGAGATGAACAAGGGGTCCATTGTTTGCACACATGTTTATAAGCAACTTTTTGTTCCAACCTGCACTTTATTGTGCTTGTGTTCCCTTAAACACTGTCCTGATTGGCTGGTAAAATATGGGGTGGTTGTTAAATGGATATATGAGATTGGATCTATATTTATTTACAAAAAGTTCTGGGGGAAATATTGTTCAATCTCATTACTATTGTACAAACTTAGCTGATTTAGTTTATTGTTACTGTTTAGAGTTTATTTGTGAGGTAGCTTATTTGCATCTTACTCTTTCTTCAGTGAGTGGGAAGAGGCCCACTGCAGGTGGAGAATGACAGCTAAATTATCTTTCTTCTTTTTAGGTGCCAATAGTGGGGTTGAACTCAAGGCCTTACATTTTCACTCAAAGCTGGCACCTGAGCTACATCTTCATTTACAGATTTTTACTAGTTAATTGGAGATAAGAGTCTGGCTGACTTTTCTGCCCAAGACAGTCTCCTGAGTAGCTAGCATTATTGATGTGAGCCACCAATACATAGCCGAATTACCTTTTTATGGCCCAAGATATTCAAGTTTTTTTCCCACCCACCCACATTCACAATTGGCCACTCATTGGTATTTTAGGAGGACTACAAAAACATATTTTGAATTAATTTCCAACTTCCTAGAAAAGTGTTCTTGGATTAGCTTTTACTTTCCACATATTGACATTCACCTTCTAAGTTTCTGCAATGTTTTGAAATTTTCTTTGGAAATTATAGGAATTTATAACAAAGCTCTTTAAACTCGATCCTTTACAAACTTGACAATAAATTGGAACCATTAGAAGATAAAGACAGTAGGCAGGAAATCTTCTGAAGCAGGAAAAAATGAGTCTAGGGCTGAGTAGCTTCAAATACCTTCTGTGACCAGCCTAGGCCGGAAAGTCTATAAGACTTAAAAAAATATTTAGATAGTTGTAAAAAGAGGTTGACATTTAACAACACAGTTTATAATTATCTCCAATTAACCACTAAAAAGCCAGAAGTGGCTCAAGTGGTAGAGCATTACCTTGAGCATAAGAGATCAAGGACAGTGCTCAGGCCTTGAATTCAAGCTCTAGGACACACACACACACACACACACACACACACACACACACACAATTGCAACTGAGAATAGTTAGCCAATAGTTTTCGTATGCTCTAAAGAAAGGGAGAAAATGATGGATTTCTATATAGCCGTAGGCATTTGGGAAATCAAGATATTACTCAGCAAAATGCACATAGTGAGCAGGTGGCTGGTACTTATGGAGTACACTAATTGATTACTGAATTGATTAGTAAACAAAGGGACTAATGAATGATCTGGAAGAAGATATGTGCTGGTAAATTTTTATGATTGGGGTTATGGTCCCTGCCCAAATTTTAAAAAAGGTAGAAAAATAAATATCAGTGTGCTGGTGCCTTACATCTATCAGAGCTACTCAGGATGCTGAGTATGCTACTATCCTAAGTAGAAATGTCTGTGAAACTCTGTATCTTCAATTAATAAGAAAAAAGCAAGAAGTGTAAGTATGGTTCAAGTGGTAGAGTACCAACCATAAGCAAAAAGCTCCAGTGCCTGCACCAAAAAACATTCAAAGGAAAAAAATGTCAATGAAAGGTGGGAAATTAAATTAAAGTGTCCTGAGATTACAGGAGGGGAGCAGTGTTCCCAGCTTGTATTTACTGGTCAGAGAGGAAGAATTGAGGTTAGAGAAAGCTTCCTAGATGAATATTCTCTTAAATAGAAATATTCAACATTCATTCAGAATTAACAAATGAGATGAAGAAATGAGGGTAATTCCAACAGGAAGAGTCACATGAATATGGAGACTTGAAAATATATGGTATCAGAAATTACAATTATGTTGATAATGGGTAGAGTTTATTATGGAGGAAAAGATAAGTTTGGAAAAGGTTTAAGTGTTTTGTAAGTCATTCTATAGAATGTGTCCTTTATCCTGTACTTAATGGGAAATACTGAGGAGTGACAAGATCTCAATTGAGTTACCGAGTGATCACTGTAATTGCTGTGCAGATATTAGATTAAAAATGGGAGAAAACTTTATTACAAAGAAAAATATGAAGATTTATGCTGTTTTAGGAGAGGATAGTGAGGGCTAGAACTGAGGTCAAGGTAGAAAAGATGGAAAAAGGATACATAGAGAAATTCTTAGGAGATCAATTTTATGATTATAGTTTAGATTTATGTCTCAGTGCTTAGCTTGGTTGTTGAAAGAAATGTGGAATTAGTATTTTCTCTCCCTTTCATATTTGAGAGGACTTTTGGTGATTTTTGTAGGTAAGGAGAGGGGATGGTAATACATTCATGACTTGCTTTCTGCAAACAGTGCTCTGAGTTCAGGTGAGAGAAAAACCAATTTGATGGTAAGATAGAACAAAGCCAGAAAAATCAGAGGGTGAAAACATCTTTTGGGTAAATTTTTATGTTACTGCCTTAATGTGACACACTTTAAAAACTTGCCTTTTTATAGTTGCCTTTGGTGAGATTTGGTGTGCCTTAAACTTCCCATGTCCAACTAAAAAGCTGTGGGAAAGAGCATATACAGTCTGTATGTGAGTTTGTTAATCAAGTGGTCTCTTCCCCTCTACCTCCAGTTGTCTTCATTAGTAGGTAGAAAAGGCAAGATGCCATTATTTCGTGCTCAGTTCTAAGCATAAGCCTTCGTAATGGAAATACTTGTACCTTGGGACTTACCCAGAGCTTGTATTTCATTTTTTGGGAGGGTTCTTCATTTATGTTTTTTAATGAAGCTACTGAAAAGGGTGAGGGGTAGGGTATATGTTGGGATAAATGGGGGAACAAAGGACAGTACAATGAATGCATATTTACACATGCATCAAACACACACACACACACACACACAGAACATTCTCTTCAAAACCTTTTGTAAAATACTTTCAAAATTCTTTTGGTGTGAAATTAAGTTTACAGGATAAATCCAAGTATAACTAAAGCTTCTGTAATAATTGTCCTATAAACAAACATATTTTCAATTTTTATTAAAGTTTCATTTTTACTCCAAGAAAGTCAACACAGCACAATTTTATTGAGCCCAATATTTGAAAAATTTCTTTTTAATTTTTATTTTACTTTTTTATTATTATTTTTAATGGGGCTGCAAATTCTTGTCAGTTAGCCAAGTGTCCTAGAGTAATCGAACTAGAACTAATGAAGTTCCTTCAACACAGTCAGATGCATAATGATATCTGCCATATCTATTGCACTATAGAGATTCATGGCTTTTATATAGCACAGAGCATTCTATATACTATTTTGAAATGTCCAAGGATGTCCAGGATATTGAACCAATTCACAGGCCACAGTCAATTGTTATATAAAAAAGGGTTCTAAATAGTCAGAGTTGAAAGGGAGAAATATAAGAATTGCTAAAATGCATGAACTATCTTATTTTTATGAATATTCCCCATAATTGGATTATGTTAGCCATTGGGTTTTGAAGTATGATAGTAAAAAGCTTTCAGGCCACAGGCTCCACTGTGTTGTGATTTCAATTTTTATTGATGTTATGGGAAGCTATATTGTGTTTTAAATCTGATATTAGGACTCAGCTAAATTATTTATGAGGATGTGTATATAAAATGTCATAAAGAGTTCTTAAGTGCAAGAAAGATTTTTTCTTTAGCTTCACTTGGTATATCTCCAACAAGGAGAAAAGACTTCAGGTTAAGGGAGGTAGTTACCACTTATGAGTTCATTCTTTAAGCATTTTGCAACTTATTTACAGTTTTTTTTTTAGAGTGTTTTGGAATGCAGCCTGGTTATCCTTGAACTCATGATCCTCCTGCCTCAGCTTTCTTTGTCCTAAGATACAAAACATGTACCACCTCACCCAGATGTCATAATTTAGTCTTCTTAATAAGAACACCATGTTCTGATTCTGACACAGTCAATCAAGCACGATGTCTTGCAGATGTAGAGTGAGTGAATGTATTTCTCTCCACGCAAAACAATGAGGCCATGTCCACAGCCCTTGGTTTGATTCTTTTTAAAGCTAAGTTTCATAGTGACACAGTCTTCTGCTCATAGATCATCTTTCTTGAATACATATATATATATATATAAACATATTCTTCTAATAGATATTAACATCATATCTTGAAAGAGTCAGTTTATACTTTTTTCAAATCCTCTTTAGAGTCATTGGTTGTTTTGCTAACATTTTGACACCATTGAAATTCATTTTTGAATTTCAAATTATGACCAATTTGACATATTTGACAATTTTTTTCAATTAAGATTTGTTTCTCTTATCTATTCACAATGGTTATAGTAATTGATTTTGGATAAAAATTGTTAACAGCTCTTTCAAAATCCAGTGAAGTTTTTACTTGACCAGTTTTTATTTTGCCATATGACAATGCTTTAATAAAAGCTTAATTTGTCTCTTCTCTGGTCCTGTTACTGCAATAGAGTGGCTCTGGGTGAGAATGTTTAAATGTTCACTTGAAAAATATTGAAGAGAGCATTACACAAAGCAAGAGAGCACTTAGGGAACAGAGAAGACTAAACAGGAAGAGAAAGAGGACACAGTTAAGGAAGGAACTAAGAGACCAGTGAGCAGAGGGAAGAGGACACTGGATATAGAGTGTACTGTGTGGAAGGACATTCCTCTGACCAGTGGGTGAACTTAGCCTCAGCATGGAATTCCGACGCCTTTTCCTGGAACACCAAAGGGCCAGTGGGGGAAAACTCCCACTAAGGGATTTCCTCTGTTGGCCAAAGGAAGCCACTCTTGTCATGAGATTCTCATGAATAGAAAGTCCCTGGATTGTATTGTCTGCCCAACTACTCTGGAGAAGGGCTCTTACGGGTTATATTAGTTGTCCAACTACTCCAGAGAAGGGCTTTCACAGTATTAGGGAATTCTATTGTCAAGACAATTGAGCTTTGCAGAAGCTAATTAGAGCTTTACCTTTGCTAATCTGATCTTTTGTTGTGATGATATCCATGATGTGAATGGAGTGGTAAATCTTTCTGTTTTGCTCTTGGAATTATGAATTGATCTCTAACCCTATATAACCCTGACACCCCAAAAATAAAGCACGTGTGTTCTTCTCACAGAACCACGTCCCGTGTCCTGTCTTTGTTGCAGTTACCCATGCCTCAACAGTCCTGTACAGAGAGGAAAAAGTAGAGAAGTGGGTAGAGACAATACTAGCATGACTCGGAAGAACAAGAGGAAAGGAGTTGAGAATCTCCAATTTTGAGCCATCCTAGACATACAGGCCAACTTAATATGTATTGAGATAGGTTTGTAATAATCATAGAATGATTTCGGTACATAGACAAGTTTAAGAAGGCCACCAACATGATTGGCAAATGAATTCTTTGGTAAAGTGCTTTCAGGAAAATTGGATATAACTGCATTGTACATCCATTAATATGGACATTTAGTGCATCAAAGGCAGATATAGTGTTCCATGCCTTTGATTTGTAAGCACAAGGGTGGTGTTGAAGCCTGCAGTTTGGGGATGTTACTTGATGTAAGTAGGGATGGCTAAGTGTCTATGGTAGGTTGGATACTGCAAGATCAGCACATTTTGGGTCCTGACACTTGTCAGAGAGATAAGGGTACTTGTGGGTATAGGAAAGAGAAGATGGGAAGATACAAATTAGACGTGAAGAATTATGTGTATCTGAAATCACTTGGCATTCTGACTATTTGTGCTTATGTGAACATTGAGTTGTCCAAGAATTCGAATCACCACATTCATCTTTGTAGACCCAGTCTCTTGTACCTATTATGCTCATAAAATATGTTTTTATCTGGGCTGAAAATAGCAGTAACAGGCATAGATGTGAACTGCCCATATGGAGGCTCAATGGTCAATTAAAATCATATAAATTAGGAACCATAGCTTGAACAAGCACTTGGCTTTTCTATTTCAATCAGTATTTATTGTATTGCATCCGCAGTGAATTTGTTCCAGAGGGAATAAAACTCAAACCTTTCAGGCACTGAGAACCTCAAATAAAAGTGCTCTTCTGTTAGATCGGCTGAGAGTGAACTTTGGGCAGTGGATTAGTGAATGCCTTCACAGCTGATGGGATGGAAGATACATTTTTGCCCCAGGAGACCTGTCATCTTATATGGCAGCGCTGCATTGAAGGATAAATTTAATTCTTACTTCTGTACACTGAACCCTTTCACATTTTTGACATGTATCCCATTTCATGTTTATTTTCATCTCCTTCCAGATTTCATGAATTTTTCTTGAACTATTAGTATTTATATATTTATGATCGAATTCAGATGAGCTTAATTACTCTTCAATATTTTCACATTGCCTTAGAAACAAAGTGTTTTTTCAGTTTGATAACAAATGACATTATCTATAGCATGGTTATTAACACAGGGCTTATGCCCATGAACATAATAATATTATTATCAACTTTTCCATGGACTTTCCAGAGCTGTGTTTTATCAACAAGTACAGCCAACTGAAGAATTTGTAAAAAGATGAACAGAGTGTACAGAGAAAAAGAACAAGAATGGAATTAAACAAGAGGAGTAATAAATGAAATAGAAAATAATGGTACTAAAAGTTCTATGATTTCAGAAGGGTTTTATCTTAGCTAGGCAGGCATTCTTCCATTGTCAGTACTCGCAGCATTTTTGTGATTTAGGCTAGGGTCTCCTGTTTTTATCCATGTTCCATAGTCCTTTCATGTCTGCCGCACACTTAGCTAGGATTATGACATGCATCCAGTGCAGTCTCTGAAATGGCATCTTACTTTTTGCCCAGGTTAAGCTTTAATCACAGTTCTACTGATCTCTGCTTCCTGAGTCACTCAGATTACAAATATATACCATCATTCCCAGCCTGAACAGTTAATGTTTTAGAAAAAAACTAAAGAAATTATTTTACCAATTGTGCCAGAGTATAAGATGAAAAACAGAATGCTATTTAACCTCTTCATGAAGCTATCAAATTTTGATGACAAAGTTGAATCAGAGCAAAATGTAATACAGAATTATAAGCCAACCTCTTTTGTAAACATAAATGCAAGTTTTTGAAAAAGTTAGTACATTATACCTAATAATATATACAAGTGAAATATATTGTAATGAAATTAAGGCTCTCCTGTCCTAGAAATCTAATGAGTGTTAGTCATTGCTTAATTTTTATTTATGTAACATTAATACACATTATTTAAATTTGTAATCACATGATAATAAATCAAAAAAATATATTTGATAAAATGTAACATTCATTTCTGATAAAGACTTTTATCAATTTGTACATAGGTATAGACATTGTTAAAGTAATAAAAGATATAGAGGAACTGCCAATATTAAACTTAATACTTAGTGGTGAAATGTTGAAATCATCTACTTTAGAGACAGCAAAGATGTCCACTCTCATTTGTTTTAACCATGATTTCTGAATTACTGGCTGGTATACTAAATAAAGAAAACAAACACATATTACATTTACTAACAGAGATTTTGTTTTACTCTTTATCAGTGATACTCAAGTCCCCCTCCTCTGGATGGCAATATTATGTTTGTACTTTCATTGATACTTTTTCTCCATTAAATGGAGAAGCAAGAACACATTTCACATTTCACTTGTTAGACAGTTTTGGTCACATGGGGGTACCACAATCATTAAAAACTAATAATGGCCAGGCCCCAGGGGTTCATGCTTATAATCTTCCCTATATGGAGGCTGAGATAAGAGGATAACAGTTCAAAGCCAGTCTAGGTTGGAAAGAACACAAATTCTTATCTTGAATTAACCAGAAATAACAACACAGAATTGGAGCTGTGGCTCAAGTGTTAGAGTTGCTAGCCTTGAGAAAAAAATGCTTAGCAATACTGCCAAAACACTGAGTTCAAGTTCCAGGACAAGCAAGCATGCACACATGCACGCATGTGTGTGCGCACGTGCACACACACACACAATCCTAATAATGGAATGTGTTGTACCTCTCATCGTTTTCAGCTATTTTTACAGCAATGGGAAATTCAGCATCACTGTAGTATTCATTATAACCACCAAGTTCAAGCAATTGGAGAACATGTTCATCATAGACAAAAATCAAATCTAACTAAACAAAAAAGGGGAGATAAGAATACATCCCCTAGAGATCTCTAGCTAAAATTTCATTTACCCTAAAAATTTCATACTGTTTTGCAGAAGCTGAAACACATTTATTTTGTTGTCAGTCCTGGGCTTGAACTTGGGCCAGAGTGACACTCAAGGCTAGCACTCTTGAGCTACAGCACCACTTCTGGCTTTTTCTATATGTAGTGCTGAGGAATTGAACATAGGGCTTCATATATGTGAGGAATGCACTCTACCACTAGACCACATTCCCAGCATGCAAAATACCTTTTTTTTTTTTTTTGGCCAGTCCTGGGGCTTGGACTCAGGGCTTGAGCACTGTCCCTGGCTTCTTTTTTTGCTCAAGGTTAACACTCTGCCACTTGAGCCACAGCACCACTTCTGGCCATTTTCTGTATATGTGGTGCTGGGAAATTGAACCCAGGGCTTCATGTATGTGAGGCAAGCACTCTTGCCACTAGGCCATATCCCCAGCCCTGCAAAACACCATTTTAAGTAGCTTAATCCCAAGGTTCTGGCAAAGGATCATCAAGGGGGTGGGTTCTGGAAAATCCTTCTAGGATTATTACATATCATTATATGCTTATTCTCTTTTCTACAGGACTGCAGTGGCTGCCTGCTAGCTGTGTCAAGCTGCACCAAGAGCTGAAAAAACCAGTCCTTCAACTCTCTGCTATAAATAGAAAGATGACCTGGCAAGACCCCAGCAAGTTCAGCTCCTTGAATTCCTGGCTAGTATAGATAATAACTCAACTCAGGGAGCTTACTTCCTGAGTTAAGACAAACTCATATAGACCAAATAATTGTGACAAAGCTAGATATTTTAGAGTAAGGTATTTAATGGCAGCAGGCTCTATTTGAGAGACAGCAACTCCAATATGATCCTGGTTTTGAAAAGTGATGTGTAAATTCTTTGCCTTATAATTCTTTCCAACATGATTGGAAACTAGTAAGAAAACATCTCCATGGTGTTTCTTCTTATTCCTTCAACCAGGAAATAGAAAAGTTACATTCCTAATTACCTCAAGTAAAAGAAAACTGTACTTACCAATCGGTATTCAAGGAACTGTAAAACCATGTCAATTGTCTTAACTTTAAAACTTAGTTCTCTGGACTCATATGTGGATTATTTGCTGTGGGAATAATTGCTCTTGTTATTTTAGTCTTTCAAGTAATACGTGATGCTATCTCCTGAACAGAACAGACTAGAACAAAGATGGTTGTGCTGCTTTCTTCACAACAACAAATGGCTGTTTTAAAAAATGAAGATGGGAGAGATGTGGAATCCTCTGTCCCAGTGGGTGATATGATTAGGATTGGGAAGTATGAGTGGACAGTGCATGGAGAATCCCTGATGCTGGCAGAAAACCATTGGTTGTGTGTTTATCTGGTGTCTGAGAAAAAACCCAAGATCCATCTGTTCATTTGACTTTCTACAGTAATCCTACCAAAAGACAGAATGAATGCCCAAGTGTACCTATCTTACTCATGCTGATATCCTGTTAACAGTCTCTTTGAATGTGCCCTTGATCTGTAACCAAGACCCTCCCCAAGGGAGTGTTTTAACCCCTAACACATGGAGGATGGAAAAGACTCCAGTTTAAACATGTCTGCCGATTAAACTTGTTTCTGGCTCTTATGGGCAATATATTATTTCATGAGTAATTCTTCATCCTTCCTCACAGCATCTGCTAGACAGAACCAGCAATCCAGTGGAAAAGTGGGACATGTTTAAATAGGCCCATCTCAAGAAAGGACAAAGGAAATAAAATCATTCTTACCTGAGAATTTCAAAGTAATAGCACCTGTTGGGCTGAGGAAAATAAACAATATATACTCCAGAAAAGGATTTCCAGCAATGCAAGTCACAGTATGCTGGTTTGGAACAGCAATAGCATTGACTAATAAAATTGAAGTTGTGCATACGTTGGAATCAATCATTTCAATGTTAGGTCCATATTACTAATAAGTATACAAGAAGACGTGAGCAATGTGGCTGCATTATTCATAAGGATAAAAGAAGCAGTAGGATTGATGAATAAATGATGGTATATTTAGACAATGGACTACTACATAAAGAAATTAATCTCTAGCCATTGAGATCACTGTTGGTAAATCAGTGATACAGTGTTTAGTGATAAAATCAAGTTGCAGAAAAGCATACCTTGTTTCATTCTGTTTATATAGACACCTCAAAGTCATGAAAAAAAAAAGCAAGGGAATGAGAAACATAATTCAGAATAGTATTTCTGGATTGGGTTTGGGTGCTGTTGGGGTTAGGATACTAGAAGCATATCTAAATATTAAATATTCTGATTGCTTACTATGTAAGCTAACTGGTGAGTAGTAGATGCTCGTGATATCATTTGTTGTATGTTTTTACATGTGGTACTTTATTAACTACTTATGTTTTTAAACCCAAAGAATATTTAGTAAAAGACTGTTTGCAATGTTTTTAGCTTAATAATTTCAGTCTCCATTTAGCAAAGTAGTTATTACTGCTATTTTACTTGACCGCCTGAAGTTTAGGGACAAAAGATTTAGTTAGAGGAAGAAATATTCTTTCAATTTTTGGGCTTGTAGAATGGAGGATGAATAGAAACTAATGCTCTACACAGAGCAAATGATCAGAGAATGACTAACAGTAAGGTTAATCAGTAAGAATAAAGAATAAAATAGTAAGAATAAAGTTGACTTCAGTGTTTCCTGAGCAGTGTTACATTTAGTGAACACTTTCCTTCCCTTATATACAGTGGCAGTCCTTAGGCTCATGTCCCATGCTTTCAGGAGTCCAGAGTAAGGGGAAAGATGAATGACTGCATGGACTCTGAATTTGTTATGGGAACTCAGCCAGACTACAGCAGGAGAGCCTGGTTTTTCACAGAGGCCAGGTTTAGAAGGGGAAGAATATATGAAAAACATGGAAGCTTTAAATAACATACTAAAAAAGTGAAAACTAATATGAGCATTGAGGAAAAGCCTGCAAAAACTTATACTGGTATTAGAACTAGGAAATTGGAAGGGAATACCAAAGTCGAGAGACACAGGGTAAAAAAAGACAAACAACTACAAAAGCAATACTTACAAACTGTTTGGTGAAAATGAACTGAACAACTGAACAACCCATGGGGGTGGTGGGAAGGAAAAGGGGGAGGGAGGAAGGGGGAATGAGGGACAAGTTAGCAAACAGTAAAAGAAATGTATCTAATGCCCAATGTATGAAACTGTAACCTCTCTGTAATTCAGTTTGATAATATATATATATACATATACACAGAGAAGGGCAAAGAAAGCCACATCCTGATACCAGTTTTTGGACACTAGTATTTGTTCAGGTATTAGTTGCCTTCTGAGCTTAATTTTACTTAAATGCCATAATTTTTAAATATAATTAATATATTTACTTTATAATTATATATTATTACTTTATCATGTACATATTGTAATTAATTTATAGTTAAAGTAATACATATATTACTTTAATTATAGAAAAAATTATATGTATTATATCACAAAGTGTTTGAAAAAGAGACAGCTAAGGATTAAGCTTTTTCTTTCATGTTTTCTGTTTTGTTTTTTGCCAGTCATGGAGCTTGAACTCAGGGCTGAGGGACTGACCTTGAACTTCTGTGTGCTTAAGGCTAGCATATTCACTTGAACCACAGTGCCACTTCTGGTTTTCGAGTAGTTAATTGGAGATAAGAGTCTTACAGGGACTTTTCTGACCAGGCTGGCTTCGAACTCTAATCCTCAGATCTCAGCTTCCTGAGTAGGATTACAGGTGCCAGGCAGCTTTCCAGACTTTTGAATCTGTGTGTGTGTGTGTGTGTGTGTGTGTGTGTGTGTGTGTGTGTTTGCAATTTGTATGCAGACTTCCTTTTTGCAGTTAATAGTCTGTCAAAGCATTTAAAGATACTAAGTGATACATTATACTCCTTTATTTAACAGGTTTTCTAGTGTGAATACTAAAGTAACTTCCAAATTTTTGCTGTAATAGTTATTTGTGAGGAATGACCTTGCTTTTGGTCTTCTTTTCAAAGGAATTTACTATAGGGCAAGTTAAGTTTCAAGAAGAAAAATAAGCTTTCACAAGAATATTCAAATAAACCTCTCTCAGGTCCTTTTGTGTCTTGCACCATTCATCAATTCTGACTTTGATTAGATTCTGTCTCATGTGTGGCTTGTGTAAGTTACAGCATACTGGTAAAAGCTTCCTTTGAGCCAAACTAATATTACAAGGGGAATGAGAAAGAAAGATATACAACAAAAACAAATGAAGATAATCTAAATATTTTAAAATGTTGGGACTGGAAATGTGACCTGCTTAGCATACATGAAGCCCTGGATTTGGTTCCTCAGTACCACATAAACAGAGAAAGCTGGAAGTGGCACTGTGGCTCAAGTGGTAGAGTGCTAGTCTTGAGCAAAAAGAAGCTCAGGGATAGTACCCAGGCCCTGACTTCAAGCCCCAGGACTGGCAAAAATATGCTTATAATTCATGTGTTGGTGGCTCATGTTTGTAATTCTTGCTAATTGGGAAGCTAAAGATTGGAGTATTGAACTAAAACTATGCAGGAATATGTACACCTTTCTTTTCAATCTTTGTAGATGCTGACATTGGGAGCATCTCAGTGTTAAGCCAACCCAAAGAGAAGCTGTCCAGAGACTATGTCTCCAAAAGGGAAGCTAGACACAGTAGTGTGCCTGTGATCCTAGAGATTACAGAAACCTTAGAAGTAGGTGGATGGCAGCTCAGGTGGCATCCTTTGCAGAAAATGAGATCCTATCCTAAAACTATCCAGCAAAAACAATGCTGTAATTATGGGTTTATGGTGGTATGGAAGCCTTTCAAGCATAAAGACCTGAGTTAACCCCCCGAGTACTGCCATAATCAAAGTATCATAATAAATAAATGCATATACAGAATTTTATGAATGCATTTATTTCCCTGAAGGATTAAATTAGGCTCCATTTGCACTTTCATTAGTGTGCCTTTTATCTTCAATCATTATATTTTATATTTGTGGGGTGTGTGTGTGTGTGTGTGTGTGTGTGTGTGTGTGTGTATGTGTGCATGTGCGTTTGTGGGCCTGTGCTGGGGGGGGGAGGGGGTTGAACTCAGGGCTTGCATACTATCCCTTAGCATTTTTGTTCAAGACTGGCTCTCTGCCATTTCAGTCACAGTTCCACTTCCGGCTTTTTGCTTCTTAGTTGAAGATAAAAGTCCTATGAACTTTGTAAACCAGGCTGCCATCAAATTATATTTCTCAGATCACTGTTTCCTCAGTAGCTAGAATTACTGGTATGAGCCACCAGTAGCCAGCTCATCTGGTCATTTGATATTCCATTATTCTTCCTGCCAAGCTGTGCTTTCAGGAACTTTGATGGGCTAATTAATTTTTCCCTCAGCATTTCTACTTTGCTTTTTTTTTCTCCTTTCTTTTTTTTCTCCTTTATTTTTCTTATTTATTGTCAAAGTTATGTACAGAGAAGTTACAGTTTCATACATTAGGCCTTGGGTGGATTTCCTGTGCTGTTAACTCCTCCCTCAATCTGCCCCTCCCCTTTTTCTCCCCCCCCCCCCCCCCATGAGTTGTTCAGTTGGTTTAAATCAAATAGTTTTGCAAGTATTGCTTTTGGAGTCATTTGTCTTTTTATCCTTTGTCTCTCAATTTTGATATTCCCTTTCACTTCCTTAGTTCTAATACCAATATATACAGTATCCAGTGTACTCAGATGAGATACAGTGATAGTGTGGGTACAGCCAAAATAAGGGGTGCAAGAGGATCATCAACAATAGAAGCTATGGTTTCACATTGCATGTTGAAAGTAATTACAACAGTGATATAACAGTCGTTTCCATAACATGGAGTTCATTTCACTTAGCATCATCTTAAGCATTCATAAGGGCATAGCTATTAGGCTCTTGTGATCCTCTTCTGTGACTAGACTAAACCTGTGCTAATTATTCCCTATGAGGGAGATCATAGAGTCCATGTTTCTTTGGGTCTGGCTCACTTCACTTAGTATAATTTTTTCCAAATCCTTCCATTTCCTTATGAATGGGGCAGTGTCATTCTTTCTGATAGAGGCATAAAATTCCACTGTGTATATGTACCACATCTTCCTGATCCATTTGTCTACTGAGGGGCATCTGAGTTGGTTCATATTTTAGCTATGACAAATTGTGCTGCGATGAGCATTGTTGTGCTGGTGGCATTAGTGTTCTTTTGTTTGTGGTCTTTTGGGTAGATACCCAAAAGTGGGGCTGCTGGGTCATAAGGGAGCTCTATGTTTACCCTTCTGAGGAAACTCCATACCACATTCCAGAGTGGC
The DNA here is from genome assembly GCF_023159225.1 of Perognathus longimembris pacificus. Taxonomy (NCBI): domain Eukaryota; kingdom Metazoa; phylum Chordata; class Mammalia; order Rodentia; family Heteromyidae; genus Perognathus; species Perognathus longimembris. The sequence continues at coordinate 62,119,874 of NC_063165.1, forward strand.
TGAACCAGTTTACATTCCCACCAACAATGAAGGAGGGTTCCCTTTTGGTCACATCTCTTCCAACATTTATTATTGTTAGTTTTCTTGATAAAGGAAATTCCTACTGGGATGAGGTAGAATCTCAATGTTGTTTTGATTTGTCAGTGATGTAGAGCACCTTTTGATATGTCACTTGGCCATTCTCATTTCCTCATCAGAGAAGTCTCTTTTTAAGTCTTTGAGGGGGCTGTTGGTTCTTTCTTGTTTTGTTTTGGAGGAATTTAATTTTTTCAGTCCCGCATATATTTTAGATATGAGACCTTTGACTGTTGTATGGCCAATAAAGATCTTTCCCCAATCTGTGAGCTTTGTTTATCTTGCCAGCTATGTCCTTTGTCTTGCAGAAGCTCTGCAGTTTGATGCAGTCCCATTTGTCCATTCTTTCCTTGATTTGTAGCATTTCTGGGTCTTTGTTAAGGAAGTTTCATCCTGTGCCAAGGAGCCCAAGTGTTTCTCCTAGTCCTTCTTTTAGTGTTTTCAGGATATCTGTTTTAATTTTGAGGTCTTTCATCCATTTGGAAATTATTTTGGTGCAGGATGATATATAAGGATCTAGTTTTAGTTTGTTACAGGTGTTGAACCAGTTTTGCCAGTACTATTTGTTAAAGAGGCTATCTTTCTTCCATCCTATTTTTTTAGCTCTTTTATCAAAGATTAAGTGGGTTCATTTCTGGGTCTTCAATTCTGTTCCATTGGACTTCAGGACTGTTTCAATGCCAATACCAAGCTCTTCTTTTTTTTTTTTTTTTTTTTTTTTTTTTTTTGCCAGTCTTGGGCCTTGGACTGAGCACTGTCCCTGGCTTCTTCTTGCTCAAGGCTAGCACTCTGCCACTTGAGCCACAGCACCACTTCTGGCCTTTTTCTGTATATGTGGTGGTGGGGAATTGAACTCAGGGCTTCCTGTATATGAGGCAAGCACTCTTGCCACTAGGCCATATTCCCAGCCCATCAAGCTCTTTTTTTTTTTTTTTTAACTATAGCTTTATAATACAGCTTGAAATTTGGTATTGTAATTCCTCCAGCACAGTTTTTCTGCTTAGAATTGTTTTTGCTATTTGTGGTCTTTTATTGTTCCATATGAATTTCTGGATTGCTTCCTCTATTTCATTAAAAAATGGTGTTGAGATATTAATGGGTATTGCGTTAAATTTGTAGATAGCCTTTGGCAATAGTGCCATTTTGACTGTATTAATCCTGCTTTGCTTCTGTGCCACTCTCAATGGAGAGTAAAGCACAGTCTTTTGGGGTGAAAAGGATAATGGGTCATGAATATCTCTAGTCAGAGCCAGGATTTCTGATAGAGTATAACTGTTGCTAAGTTGTGTTGTTTCACTGATCATGTAAATTAAAAGGGGTACAAAGATGTCTGAAACTCTTCTTTCCATGCTTTTCCCAATATAATGCTCCTAAGTTTCAAAGCATTAGGATCACTTGCTTTTTTCCTATCACCATCTTCTCTGAATTTTCAACCTTCCGTGTGTGTGTGTGTATGTTAGAGAGAGAGAGAGCAAGAGAGAAAGATTTATACTATCTTACACATGCTAGGCAGTTGCTGTTATGCTGTGCCATGCCTCCAATACTTGTTTCCATCCTGTCTGGATAATCAGTAAAATCTCCAAGAGTTCTAGGCATTTACCTTTTCTCATCATGTCGGTAAGAAGAAGAGGTCCGGCCACTGGTCCATATGAACATCTTAGAGGAGGATAATCCAGGGGCGCCTTTCCTTACTGTGGAAGTCCTAGAGGAATGGCAGAATGACCTAGAAGATGACACAAAGTTAAATCTGCTTCAAGTTTTGGAACTCTGTATTAACAACAACCAGCAGCTCTCAGAGTATTGACTCTCTTCAGGTTTTGATACCATGAGAGCCCTAGCTCTCCATCCTGGCAGCATAATAAAAATCTCAAATCATCTAAAAACCACTGGTTTTCTTTTCCTGAAACTTTTATTCCTTTTCTTTCTTTCTTTTTTTTTTTTTTTGTGGGTCATGGGGCTTGTGGTCTGGGTGCTGACCCTGAGCTCTTCAGCTCAAGGCTAGTGCTCTACCACTTTAGCCACAGGACCACTTTCGGTTTTCTGGTGGTTAATTGGAGATGAGTGTCACGGACTTACCTGTCCAAGCTGGCTTTGAATGTGATCCTCAGATCTCAGCCTCCTGAATAGCTAGGATTACTGGTGTGAGCCACCAGCACCCAACTTCCATTTCTTTTTCTTTTTATCTTTTGAAGCTTTTTCATTGTTACTGATGTACTGCTAAGCTTATTGCCTCATGGAATCCTGGTTTTCTCATTGATGTTAAGATATTTTCCTCAAGTTGATTCCTTCATAATACCGGTATGGTTTCATAGTCCATAATGCTATGATTCCTAAAATTGTGGTTCAGATTCAGAATCCAAATTTTTTCTCCTTTCCTCTTTATTTTCCTTGTTTCTGACACACACACACACACACATGCACACACACAGACACACACACATTTCATTTTTTTTGATGCATACAATTTTATTTTATTTTATTTTTATAGGATTACTTTTATTTTTTTATTTTTTTTTCAAAATTTTATTCTCAAACTGATGTACAGAGAGGTTACAGTTTCATACATTAGGCATTGGGTACATTACTTGTACTGTTTGTTACCTCGTCCCTCAAGCCCCCCCCTTCCTCCTCCCCCTTTCCCTTTCCTCCCATGCGGTGGTGTTCAGTTCACTTACACCAAACAGTTTAGCAAGTATTGTTTTTGTAGTTGTTTTTCTTTTTTTTTACCCTGTGTCTCTCAACACATTTCAACGAAACATTGTCTTTTAAATATACTCTGTTGTTGGCAGTGTTGTGAGTACAGTTCATGGCTTGAGAAAATCACAGCAGTAGCCACATATCAACACCAGTACTCTCAGCATAATTTTGGGATCCAGAGGCAAAATGCTATGGGAACTAGGTTATAACTTGGCTTGGAAATCCTTTCATTTGTAGGCACAATTTTTCTCTACATGATAATTTCTGAAAAGAAACATGCAATATTATAAAATTCTAAAGTCAAAATGGTATTTAATACATTAGAACAAAGGATGGAAAAAAAGGTGATTCCACAGATGCATAGCCAGTAGCAGCTTTTTTCTTGGTTAAAAAATAATGATACAGCATGTAGCTAATATACATAACATTAGATACTAGATGCATGGTTCTTTGCATTTATTATCCACATAGAATACAAGGCTTGTGCTTAGGTCTACATTACACGTATACAATGAAAATGCTGCAAGATGAGAGTAATGTTATTTCCAAATTATGTGCCTTCAGGAAATCCAGATATTTGGTTATATATAGAAACAGAGGAGTCATGGAGTACATCTTGTCTACTTGCCCCCACTTCCTGTCTCTAAAAAGGCCTATGGAGGTCAGTGGGGATCTTTGACCCATCCAATTCTCATTCAGCAGATTTGCAGTTGGGCCCCAGATTCAGAATTTCTAACAAGCTTTTGGGTGATACCAGCATTGCTGGTCTGTAGATAACACTTAGCAATATGTAGTCAGACCATGTATGGTTGTGGCACTGTTTTGTCACTACCCATGTAACATTGAGAAAGTCACAACCTCCTAGAGTCTTAGTTATTTTTCATAGATGCCATAGAGAGTTTGAAACAGGTAAGTTTTAAGATCTTTTGTAGCTCCAATATTTTGTAGATTTGGTAGACTGAAGTATGAATCTAAGCATATTCATTGTCACTATATGTTGATTTACAGGAACAAGCCTGGGAATAAAACTCCTATATTCCTTGTATGAGCATTAGAGAACCAAGAAGAAAGAGTATAGTAACCAGTATGTATGCAAGAAAGCAATGTCTTCCCCTTGGCCTTTTAGGATAATGGAGGAATGAGAGACTGACACCTGTTTGGATGCCTTAGATAGTAGTAAAATGATTTAGAAATTGAGTCTGCCTAGTCTTTAGAGAATCAGGAATATTCAAATGCTGTTATTGTCAGGCACTGGTGACTCAAGCCTGTAATCCTAGCTACTCAGGAGTCTGAGATCTGAAAACTGTGGTTCAAAGCTAGCCCAAGCAGCAAAGTCTGTGAGACAGGTATGTGCAATTAACCACATGAAAAGAGGAAGTGGAGCTGTATGTAGCTCAAAGTGGTAGAGCACTAGCCTTAAGCAAAAGAGCTGCAAGAATGCCTAGGTCTGGAGTTCAAGTCCCATAGCTGACACACATACACAAAAGGTGTTGTTTATGAGGGTACCTGTGGCTCATGCCTGTAATCCTAGCTGCTCAACAGACTGAGATATTAGGATCACAGTTCAAAGCCAGCCCTGGCAGGAAAATCCATGTTACTCATCTCCAATTAACCACCAAGAAGCTGAAAGTGGAGCTGTGACTCAGAGGAACTGTAATTCAAGGCACCAACTTTGAATAAAAAAGTGAAAGGATTATGCCCCGGCCCTAAATTCAAGCCCTAGTACTGGTGCGCACCCCCCCCCCCCCGCACAAACACACACATACACACACGCAAAATTATTATTCATTATGAACATATTTACATATCAGAAGAAAGAGCTGCTAGTAAAGCCAGTTATCAAGAAATAATCATTTTAGTCTAACTTAAATGAATTACTCATAAGCTTGTGGGTTGAGATTAACCTTGGAGTTATTTTAACATACACTGTGGGATTGTGTGATGGACCAAATAAAGCAGCACAATTTGCAATAAATTACTAAGTACTGGAGAGCTAATAGTTACTGGCCTGGCCTTAATAGACACCATAGAATTTATAACTGCTTTGAAATAATTCAGAGGCGAAAGTGAAAATGATTATGCTAGCATTGCTCCTTGGCTCTGTTGTTTTAAGGTGATATGGGGGTGGGAGATAAAAGATATATTTATTCTAATTAACTGTCTAATGCTTGCTGGAAAGATCTTCATGACTCCAGGTTATTCAATGAGTGAATTTGGAATTTCTCCACCTCTTTTCTTACATAAAGACAAACAAAGCCTTCAAAGTTCATTGCTAATTAAAATGAAAGGGGATAGCCACTTAAGGTTAACAATTGCAAAGTTCTGTGAAAGTTTAAAAACAATTCCAGGCTTCAAAGAAAACACCCAGAATTCAAGACACATTAATGCAAGCTGGTTTGGAGGTTTGTTTCCAGTTCAAATGCAGTCTTTTGAACTCCTTAAGTAGCTAGCTCTCTTCAAGTAGAGTAGACAAGAAGCATTTCATGTGAGTTGTGAGTAGAAAAGTGATACAAAGATTTATGAGATTGTAAAATATGAATTGTAGCACGAAACATCAGCGTGTGAAGGGCTGCATAGCAAAAGGAAACTAAGATTGAATTCTGCCATTAGTTTAGGAATGGGACAGAGCTGGCAGAATCATTACCTTCTGATTGTACATAATAAGTATGGAGTGAGAATACTGAACCCCTGAGCAATACAATTTGAATGAAAGCAGGAGTCAGTGAAAATTAGAATGTCTTTGAGGAACTCAAGCACACACCTACCTAGATTCTGCCTCCTCGGCTCAGCTATCATCATTCTGTCTGCCTTCCTTTCCTGCTTAGTGAAGACATTCGCCTGTTCAAAAGCCATCTCAGCTGTTCCCTCTTTGGTGCAGCCTCCTCTCACAGTTTATTCATTTGTGTTTCCAGTTCTTCTTGCTTCCTTCTGGACCAATGCACAATTAATTCTGTTTACACACAATTCTGCTTTCACCTCTATGAAGAATCTACAGAACAGGTGTGTGTTTCATGCACTGATGGAGCAATGCAACACACCTAGTAACAAACTGGTTGTGTTCATTGCCTTGAAAACCTATGTATCCATCAGAAAATGGGGCCAATGAATGAGTATGAGCTTGGCCACAGGTTTTTTTGGTCATCACAGCTGGAGAGAGCTGCATCTTCCCTTATATCTTTTAGCTTGGGATATCTTTTCTTCTATCTTTCACTCATTCTCTTTCCTTCTCCCAATTGTCCAGTTCCTTCTGTCCCTCTCATTAACTGGACAGGAAGTTTGATTTGTTTTTAAGTAGTTGTACATAGGGGTTTCATGTCAATTTGTCAGTTTATGATAAATGCATCTATCTTTCTATTTCTCATTCAACAAAGCTTTTAGAAAGGGCAGTGACATCATGGCCTAATGTAAAGATGAGCAAGGCCAGCAGATGGGGCCATTTGATTACTGCTGGCATCACCACCTGCCAATTGTGTTACTTCAGACAAGACAAGTCAATGTCTCTGAGTTTTAGGCTTTTCAGTTATAAAAATTAGGATAATACTTGCCATCCTGAACTGTATAGATCAAAGAGGAATCTTCTTTTCTATCCATTAAACTTAAGAACAATTGTACTGGCTCTTATTATAAGGCAAACAAACAGGGCTGGGAATATGGCCTAGCAGTAAAGTGGTAAAGTGCTCGACTGGTATACATGAAGCCCTGGGTTTGATTCCTCAGCACCAGCACTAGGGTGCTAGCCTTGAGCAAAAAAAAAATAATAATAATAATAAAAGAAGCTAGGGACAGTGCTCAGGCCCTGAGGTCAAGCTCCAGGATTGGCAAAAAAAAAAAAAAAACCCAAACCAAAACAACAAACAAACAAAAACCAACAAAAGAAAAACATAGCCACGTGCCAGTGGCTCATACCTATAATCCCAGCTACTCAGGAGACTGGGATCTGAGAATCATTTTTCAAAACCAGCCTGGGCAGATAAGTCCATGGGACTCATCTCCAATTAACTACTCAGAAAATGCCAGAAGTGGCACTGTGGCTCAAGTGGTAGAGTGCTAGCCTTGAGGAAAGAGGAGTTCAGGGACAGCGCCCAGGCCCAGAATTGAAGTCCCAAGACAGGGAGAAAAATTCAATTAAGTTTCTTTGTATTTGTACATTGAAACTATTTGATACTTTGTCCTACAGGGCTAGTAGCAGTCAGAGGAGATGATAAAATCAGAAGCATGCCTTCTCATAGCATTCAGAACCCCATTTATAGAAAGAGGAATGTAAAAGCAGGATCTCTGAATGCTGACTAAATGTTAAAATAATCCAGGGCAACTTTATAAAAATATGGTGCTGGATCTTAGTGCAGACCAATGAGAATTTCTAGAGGTGGCTCCCTGGGTAGGTATTTTAAAAAATCATTCCAAGTAATTCTCATATGTAGTCAAGGTAAGAAACACCTACAAATTAAGTTTCTGACTTCATTAAAGTGAGATCCTTTATACATGACCCCTTCCCTGTTTTTAGAAGCTTTAGCAAACCTGCACAGTGCTTCTCTTTTCCTCTCAGTGCTGGCAGTGACAGCTCCAAAGGCTAGTGAGATATGGAGAAGATACAGAGCAAAGTAGATGCACATTTCCAGTAGCAATGGCCTTGAGCTAAGCATATGAGATATTGTTAGTGCACTCTACTTTATTGAAAGAGCCAGCAGGAAACAATGAAACTATTTAACACATAATTACATGCCTAATCTTGCATAAAATTGTAACTCTAATGACCTCACAGCGGCAACCCAAAAGGTCACTGAAGCCCAGAAACTTAGGATAGATTCTAACATGTGATGCTTTATCTTTGCAGCTATCAAATTATATATTCTCTATAAGGGTTGAATTGCTTTGACTTCGGAGCTTTTGAAGAAGAAATCAAATGTATGGTGATAATTTTAGATCTCATGATTTAATTTAGAAAACAATGGTACTTATTAGGAGTAATTTAAAAAGTCATTGGAAGGCTTTCTTCCAAAATCAACTACACACTTTACCTTATTTTAGTTCATTTATTTATGTATGCATTCATCAAGCATAAGTGAATCCTATATGGCAGTTGCTGTGCTGCCGGTGGAGGGAACCAGGACATTTAGTATAGCTTTAAAGCAGTCTAAGCAGTGTCCTGTTCAGGAAGAAGGCATAACAGGAAATCAATTTTTACCCTGTAGTGGATTCTAGATCTGCTCTTCTCAAGAAAGCAAGTGACTTCTCTATGGCTTTCTCAAATGGTTACTTATATCTCTACAACTTCTGTGACCTCTTAACTTGTAGAATCATCTATCACTTCTTAAAATGTTCCACAACCTTGACTTAGAGACTATACTATAGTGGATTTCTGCCAGTAGCATTTTTTTCCAAGGTTCTTGCTATAAAACAAAAACAAAAAACATTTTAAATATTGATATTATTTGAACTCATTTGCCTCTTCCACTATATTCCTTTTTCGTCCCCTTGAATAGTCTCTCTAATAATTAAATTGTGTTTTTGAATTAATATATACTTATAAAAATGATTTCATGTCAATGATTCTACTGATGCATAAGATATTTTTAAACAATTCACCCCTCTATTACTTGAAAAGTATCTTGATAATGCCATATCACAGGAATGAAGCACGTTGTTCTCTCACAGGTAATATGTATAAGGCTGAATTATACCTCATTTGCTACTTAGCTATAGAGTTAGAGAAGAAATGCATTGCTCAATGCTGTTGCCTCTGAGAAGATTTAAGTAAGAGACATGAGACTTCTAAATTTTACTGCAACTGTTGGTAAGCTGAGGTGACTGTGTATGATATCCTCTGTCACTTGTGATATATATCGTATGTTATATAGACAGATTTGCTCATATTATCATAGTGTTTTTGACTTCTATTTCAAGAGGACAGAAGCTCCCACTAATGTACTTGCATTTGCCCTGCTGGTGACTTGGCTCATTGAGTTCAGCAGTGGGTTTTTACTTATAGGCCGTAGGATTCTAATCTTCATTCTGTCACTGAGTAATTCTGTAACCGCAAGCAAAACTCTTGCTCTTTACTCTGCACTCCAGTCTTACCAAGTGTTAAAGACAGCTGAGTTAAAATCTACTTACTCAATTAATTCATCATTGATTTTTTTTTTCATTTAACAAACATTTATTAAGAGGTAACTATGTGATTGTCATTGAGTCTAATGCTGGGACTCATGGGATGAAAGTAGACAGGTGGGTTAGACAGGTGTGGATGGGTATCATTGATAAGAGATTGTAATGTATGTGTCATAGTAAAGTGGGTTTTATACCACAGCTATAGTAACATCTATCTTATTTAGGTGAAAGAGATTTGACATTAGTTCCAGGTTGAAATCCTGGCTCCATTATGGAGTAATATTATCTAAATAGACTGCTAAATTCCCTTAAAAATCATTTTATTCATTGTACAAGAAAAATTGAATAATAAAGCTATCATGCAGGATTGTCATGTGTGTGATTAGAATTAATACAAATGTTAGGGTTTTTTTTTCCATTTGGAGGAAGTGGCAGATTACTTTTTTCCATATTGACTATACTGGTAAATTGAGCTATACCATTTGATTCATTATAAGAGTTCTTTGCAGAGATGTAAAGCACATTTCTACATGGTCTTAACTCATCCATTATTATATAATTCATTTCTTAATGAGCTTTCCAAGTGGATAATCATAACTGATATTCAGTTTCATTCTTTTCATGATACATATTTAAAACTAATTCAATTGTTAAACATTTCACTACTCGGCATCACACATAAACAGTTGGTATAAGAAAGCATGCTTATCACTCACATGTACTTCCTAGATTGATAAAAATGGTAGATATAGGTCCAAATTATCCAACCTTTTCCAGTACCTGTGTTTAACTCTTGCTATTATTTTAGCTGAGAACCAAGGGAACTAAAGTACAGTAAATGCTCCTTATAGAAAACCAGAAAGCTTTCCATTTCCTTATAAATGGTACGATATCATTCTTTTTGATGGAAGCATAGAATTCCATTGTGTATTTAGGATAAATGAACAGGCGTGGAAGTGCTGATCATAGGAAAGCTCTAAGGTTAGTCTTGAGGAAGCTCCATTCTGCTTTGGAGAGTGGTTGAACAAGTGTACATTCCCACCAATAGTGTAGTAGAGTTCCCTTTTGGCCACATCCCTGCCAGCACTTGTTATTGTTAGTTTTCTTGGTAATGGCCATTCTAACTGGGGTAATGTGGAATCTCAGTGTTGTTTTGATTTGCATTTTAAAAGAAATATCTCTTCATGTATCTATTGGCTATTCTTATTATTTCTTCAAAGAAGTCTCTCTTTAAGTCTTTAGCTGATTTTATTGGGTAGTTGTTTCTTTGAGGGGTTGTTTTGGGGGGATTTAATTTTTTGAATTCTCAGTATACTTTATATCTGAGGCTCTTGTCTGATGTATAGCTAGTAGAGATCTTCTCCCTTTCTGTTGACTTTGTACATATCTTGCTAGCTATGTCCTTTGCTGTGCAGAAACTCTTCAGTTTGAAGCCAGACCAAAAGAAACATAGGTTGCATGGTTTCCCTCATTTGTAGTAATTAGAATGTGTCTATAAATCTACAAGTAAACACAATGGGTGATAAAAGACAAAAAGATTGCACTTGGACATGATAAAGAAAACAGGACTCTAAATGTTCACACAGTGAGATCAAAGGGGGCTATCCACAGGAGAGGATCACAAAGTCTCAATAGCTATGTGTGTTTGATTACATAAAATGATATTTGTTGAAATAAACTGTAAGAAATGAAAACAAGAGGTTTTTTATTATTTTGCTTTTTGTTTTCCATTTTTGTTGTTTTTGATTTCTGTACCTTTTGTCTCATATGTGAGTTTATCTGTTTAGAGGAGGGCAAAGTGGGACACAGAAATGGTGGGATAAAAAGTGGCCAAATACAGCAGTAATACTCACTAGACACTATGTTAAAAAATGAATTATACAACTTGTGGGGAGTATTGGGAGGGAAACCCCGAGAGAAAATGAGGGAAGAGGTGACATTGTTCAAAAAGAAATATACTCATTAGATGACTTATGAAACTGAAACCCCTCTGCATATTACCTTTACAATAAAAATAAATAAATATGTGAAGAAACATATAAAATAAATATATAAGTAAGTAAAAGGTAGAAGACAACCAGAAGTAACAATAATTGAAAATACAATGTAAGATACTTTTCTGTACCTATGTAAATAATAAATAATACATACATTTAATACTGATAGTATACCTTGAGTGTTTAGTTACCAGGGAGGGAAATTGGTTTATAGAAGAGTAAAATTTCCAGAACACATAGCTAAGTGAGCAATGAAGTCAGAACTTCAATCCAAGAAGACTAAACTGAAAAACCAATGTTCTCACATCTTGTACATTTTCTCTGGAAAAAATAAAAACTAAAAATCTATATCCAAAAAATATTTGCTATATGACCATGACATTTCTGCTTATTTATTTATTCCTCTAGTATTGCATTTTAAACACATTTAGAGTAGAAAGAAGGAAATAAAGGATGGGAAATCAACATTGCCAGCAAGAAAAAGGCAAGAAAATAAAATATAGCAATAAGTAAATGGTGAGTTTGGTCCTCTAGGACTATGCTCCTACTGTCTGTGTGTACTTAGGCAATTTGAGTAGCTCTTTTGAATGTCTTTATCTCAAAGCTTCACCGTGTGTGCTCAAAAAGTGATCATACTTATTTGTTTCTGGTCTCTTTAGCTTATTAAAAGTGATACTAAGGAACAAAAAAAACTCTCTAACTCCTTTTTGCTATATTCCTTTCAAAATATGTCAGTGAATAGAAAAAAAATTGCAAGCAAATTGCAGTGGATGATTTTATTTTTTAAGAATGTTCTAAAAAGAAACATTGATTTAATAGTGAAGAATAGCTGCCACCTAAAAACTTTGGCTAAAATTGTCTGTACTGAATCATGAGACGAAGAAATTATTCTGCATGATTGGATCCACCCCTAGATCTAGCATTGGTTGAATAAAGCAAGCTGACAATTGAATCTAAGATGGAGTCATGGCATTTCTGCTTTAAGGAATTTACCAAAAATTATCAATTACTAAAATACTTATTTGCTATTAACTGAAGCCTTTTCTCACTGAAGACTCACAAGATTCTTAGAAATCTCTCCTGTATCTGTTGCTCACATCCCCTTGGAATATGCTACGTAGTACTTATTCAACTACTGATAAAACACCTGTATTCTTTTTTTTTTGCCAGTCCTGGAGCTTGGACTCAGAGCCTGAGCATTGTCCCTGGCTTCTTTTTGCTCAAGGCTAGCACTCTGCCACTTGAGTCACAGCGCCACTTATGGCCGTTCTCTGTATATGTGGTGCTGGGGAATTGAACCCAGGGCTTCATGTATAGGAGGCAAGCACTCTTTGCCACTAGGCCAAATCCCCAACCCTGATCCCCAGCCCTGATAAAACACCTCTAGAGTTGGTGACCTTTTTGTATACAACACCCACATTATTAGGTAGCCAATCTGATGGAAAGTGTTTGTATAAGATGAAGTAGGATCTGTCTCCACAGAATCCCACCCTTGCTGAAGACCCTACATTCTGGTTTGTTTTCTTCATGCTTTAGAGGAGCTGCAGTATTTTGGCCACATTCTTCCCAATGAATTGCATGTTACCTGCTGATCTTCATTAACATGATCTCATTTCTTCTTTATACCCCATGATCTTCTCAGGCCATGCTTTATTGTTTAATAGTTCTCCCAAAGTTGGATTGGCATTATAACATTTGTTACTTAATGACATTATATATTCACTAATTAATTTATTTGGATAATAATAAGCAAGTAAGTTAATAAATCCCTTGTGATTTCATATTAATCTCATTCTACTGATAAAGAAGTGTAAACACAGGAAGGCAAAATGTCTATTCAAACTTGGTAACTTGAAAACCCAGTACTATATATGGAGTCTATACTCTTAAATGCTGTACAAGTTTACTTTTCTGAATACAGTATATTACTTTTAGTATCATGTGATTTATGTGAAGGGAGAAAAGCTATTACCTTCTATTTAGGTATTTAGAGATTATATTAACATTCCTAGATAGTTTGGTGAACTAGATACATTTAAGGAGTTGAAAATCAGATCCTGAAATTCCACACTTGTTTTGCAAAGGGTATGCAAAGGCCCTCACATTTGTCTCTCTGTCTCTGTCTGTCACTCTGTCTCTATATCTATTCAGATGAAGTGTTTTAATACTGGCTAGGCTGGTTTCAAAATCCTGGGCTCAAGTTTTCTTCCTGTTTCAGTCTTCCAAGTAGCCTACAGGCTTGTGCCATATGTTTTTATTTGTAGCTGACACATTTTTAATTTTTAAGTCCACATATTTTTAGACAAGAATTCACCGCAGGATCATATTAACATATTTGAAATATACCTCTGAAGACAGTATTGAGGGTACATTATGTAAGGATGAATCTATGAACAGAGAATTGGGTGGTGATAGCAATAACCCACTCCAGATCTGAAGAGAATAGATGAAATGAGAACAAAGAGACTTAGGCAGTGTTTGGATGGTGTAAGGTCAAGACTTGGTAACTAATTGAATTACATAAAACAAACAATACTTGGAGGAATTAAACGGGTCTCTAATTATACTTTTCAGCTCCTTGGGAAATGTACAGATGATGGCATCACTAGACAAAACAAGGACTATAGTAAAATAAAAAATACTTGGGAACAAGATTTGTTGCAAGGAATTATGAGAAAAGCCTGGGAATAGGAGAAATAAAATGAGTAAAATATTCAGAGGACTATGTTGTAGGCAGTGGAGGCCTTCAGAAAAAAGATCCTAGCTGGATCTTTCTCCAAAAAAAGTTTCAAAGAAATTTTGGAGGAGGGAACAGATAATTTCAATGAAACTCTAGGTGAGGGGAATATCATTCAATGCTTTTATTATACAAACCAAAGGAAGAGCTACTGGCTTGAGCCACTGTAATCATCTCCTAGATGTACACAACATGTTATAGTTTGGACTTTGTTCTTGCTAATATTGGAGGAAAAAGTCCCTGAGTCAGCCTTAATGTCCCTTGTGTCAAAACTCTATTGAAATGATTCAAATTTTTATTTCCTTGCCAGCTGCAAATGAATTTGCATTTACTTAGGGAATAACATTTCAAAAGAACTAAATTCATCATATCAAAATGTTCTCTTTATTTCCTAGAAGGGTGTCATTTAATGCAAAATGAACATATTTTGGTCCATATGTCTGGTGATGGTAGATGATTATCTGTCAAGAAAAAACTTATTTTCACTTTTAGAATCTCTTTTAATATACAAATAATAACTAGAGCCAGGTGATCCATAGTTGCAATACTGACACTCAGGCTGCAACAGTAGTTTTGAGAGTTCAAAGGCCTGCCTGGGGTATGTAATGAGACCCAGTCTCAAAAAAAATCAAATTAAAACAGACAAATAATAGCTGACGTCCCATTTATGTAGAATATCATGTCTCATCACACCTTGTTTTAAAGTTATTCTTCTATTATCCTTTAAACAATTTCTGTGGGCTCTTCATTTACTAGTACATTCATTTGCATAGCATGTTATAATCTGCTTAGTAGGTATCAGATATGTGAATGATTAACTCTTTGCAGATTGTATCAGAAACATGAGAAGCTTACAACAATATTCTTATTGAATTGACAATGGCTAACTTGGTAAACCTTTGACGATCACAATGCTCTGCTTATTATTATGTGATTGTAAAATCAAAATGCTATATATTTTGTCTCTGAACCTCTGGTACATTTCTGGAATCGGGTTGAAAGCACCACATGGCACAAAGAGCAGTAGGTCTGGTTGTAATAACAGTTCTCTACCTGTGTTTTTGTGAAGAAAGTACTGGAAACACTGATAATCTCTTGAGATTGAAGTCTTCTTGACCATACACAATATATTGCATTCAACACTGGGGTCAGAGGGACAAGAAAAAAAGATAAGATACTGGATAGGAAGACCAGAATATGTTTACTTCCAGAATTGTGCTGTTCTTCAATGACATTTAAACTGTTGGTACAGTATTAAGCTATTTTCTCTATTATCTGCTCATTTTGGATCTGTCTTCAGTGACAAATGGGGATGAGAAAGATGTTCCTATTCCAATTTTCAATAAAGAAAAGGGAATTTCCTGTACTTATAGAAACATTAAAACCTCTCCCGGGTTCAAATGTGTAAGTCTGAACTGATATGTCCATCATTTTCCTGGAATGAAAATTGGATCAATCTTCATCATGGACCAGAGCTCATTTCTTATACCATCAGATTCACTGAACTCAAACCTACCTATCTGTTTCATTTTTTAATAGATTCCTCTTGACTATGAGGTAGAAACAAGATAACATGCAGGAACAGAGAACTGGGATATGGATAGACATTGCTCTATCAGTGTTTCTTATTATGCACTTACCAGTTTCTTTCACCCTGTGTTTTTCTAAGTTTCAGTCAGAAGAAGAAATAAAAGGTAGGACCATAATTACTTTGGTCTGAATGTCCCTTTAAACTAAGGTAACAGACTAATAGTGTTAAGAAGTGGAGTTTTTAGGATAAGATTAATTTCTCAGGGTGGAGTCCTCAAAAACAAACCTAAAGCCTTCCTAAAAGAGGGTTCACACAGCTTTTCATCTCTGTTTGGGCTTCTGCCTGCCATCACCCAACGATGCCCCCTGCCAAGGTACTATCCATGAAGCAAGTTCTTATATTTCTCAACCTCCAGAACTATGGGGAGAAATGAACTTCTGTTCTTTATAAAGAACAGAATTACCCAGTGTATGAGTAGCCCAAAAGGATTAAGACTAACTAAAACAAAAAGCTCTGTACTAAACTGTCAGCAAATCTGAAATCTTGCTGCTGGCTTT